>NC_142214.1:19053000-19690000 GCF_049639895.1 Pseudopodoces humilis | reverse complement strand
AACCGCTGTGAGCTGCTCAGGTAGAGCCCCCAGCAGGTGACACCGGCCTGGGAGCCCCGGTGGGACCAGCACGGGCCCTCTGGGGCTTGGACCACACTGGGGGAGTTGCCTTCCACCTCCTGCTCTCAGTAATTCCTTGTCCAGACGGCACCGCCCTCCTGATGGGCACAGAGAGGGCTGGGGGGGCATGAGAAGGGTTAAATTAAATTTGGGAATGTCTCGGTGAAGCTGAGGTCTCCTGGGCATGGGAACATTCCCAGCAGGGCCCAGGGCTCCTCACTTTCTGCCAGGTGTGAGGTGCCTGTCTCCTTCCCCTTGCAGCCATCAGCCAAAATCCAGCCCAGGCCAGGCCCTGCTGTGCTGGGGTTTGGGAACATCAGGAGCACCAGGAGAAATCAGAGCTCGTGTTCTTGACTTCCTCAGGGAATGCTCCTCACAAGAAAAGTTGTTCTTCTTCGGGAAGGATGGATTTGTGCCCAGCTCTGTCACCAGCCACTGCTCCTCCACGGAAGCAGGATCCCAGGCCAGGCAGTTTGGAAATTCCCACTGTTCTCCACCAGCTTCTGACACATCTGTTCTCTCCCTTCCCACCTCAGTTTCCTCCTGGTGATGGATTATTTCGGGATCAACATGGCCTCCCTCAACTCCTGCATCAACCCCGTGGCTCTGTACTTTGTCAGCCGGAAATTCAAGAACTGCTTCCAGGTAGGAACGAGCCCTCCAGAGCTCCTGCCCGCCAGGCCCAGGGGCACAAGCTGATCTCATTCCTCATCCCAAATTCTCCCTGTTTGGTACCTCTCTTCTCCAAGTACACCAGAGATCAGTGCCCTGCTGGGGGGAGGCTTTTGCCAGAGCAGGATTTAGGACAAGCCAAAAATTCCCTGTTGTTCTGGGGCAGGAACATCCCCAGGAGCAATCAGGGGCTGGGGCTGCTCCAGACTCTGAACCCAAGATGCTGGGAGAGAATTTTCAGGAGCAGTGAAGCCCTGAGAAAGAAAGGGAAGGAGATGGGATGAGATGGGCTGGGCTGGGATGGGATGAGATGAGATGGGTTGGGATGGGAAGGGAGTTGAGCCCAGCTGAACATCACCTGTATTTTCTGTCCCCTAATGATGAGAACGCAGAATTACAAAAAATGCCCCGAATTTCAGTATCCTCATTTCCCACCCTCACCAGCCCTATCCTGGAAAACCTGCTCCCAGCAGAGCTGCAGGACAGCAAGGCTCAGCAATTCCCAGCCTGGTGCTGTGCAGGGACGCCTGCTGGCACAAACATGGGAATATTTCCTCCTCTTTTCCCATATCCCACACGTGTGATCTCCCCACCTTGTGTCTCCCCAGTCCTGCCTGTGCTGCTGGTGCCAGAGGCCGGCCCTGAGCATCACCCCCACGGATGAGAAGGGATCTGTTGGGAAGTGGAAAGCCACGGGCCAGGAGCTGGGGCTGGACCGGAGCAGCTCCCGCCTGAGCAACAAGTACAGCTCTTCCTAAATCCCTGCCACCATCAAGGACAAGGCACAAGGACAGCGGGGCCCCTCCGATCCTCTCCCAGGCTCTTCCTGGCTGGGCCTGAATCAGCTTTGCCTCCATGTCCTACCCCAGCTGGAAGGAGCTGGAGCAGCTCCAAACCCAGCCCCTGACCCCAGCGCTGCAGGACAGGGAAGGGCATTCACATCCTCATGGGATCTTTCACTTCCTCGCAGGAAAAACAAGGGACCTCTGGCCATTTCGGAACGTGGGGCGGGGGGAAAAGCGTGCGGGAAGGGAAGGAAGGTTGGGGTGGTCACTCTGAGATGGATGTGGGGTGAGGAGGAGAGGGAAAGCGACAATTCCCAGCTGGAAAAGCCAACCAAAGCTTGGATAAATCCCTGTGAGGGACAGAGATGTCCTGGTGGTCACGTGGAGGTGGGAAAGGCAGTGGAGAAGGTCCAATCTCAGCTGGAAGAGCCACTGGAACCGTCTCAAATATGGGAAAGGGCTCTCTCCAATTTATTATTGGCAATAATCCATCCCCACATTTACATGCCAATAATTCATCCCTAAAAAAAAAGTGATTTTCCAGCAATTTTCAAGGCCAGGTTGGACAGGGCTTGGAGCACCCTGGGACAGTGGAAGGAGTCCCTGCCCATGGCAGGGGTGGGAGGAGAGGGAGTGAAGGTCCCTCCCAACCCAAACCAGTCTGTGATTGCAATCCATGTGATTCCATGTGACTGTGAATCCATGTGATTCCATTCTAACGTTCTTGCCAAATTTTTCAGAAAAACCACATGAAAAAGTTGTATTTACCAGGTTTGTGATGATTTTTTTGTTGCTTTTCCCACATCTCTCCTTTCCCTCTCTCTCCTTTCCCTCCTTCCCCCTTCTTCCTTGTCATGGGAAAAAATGGAGAGAGGAAAAGGAGAGACAAGAATTGTAATTAAAATGTTTTCCAGGTGTTGGGGTGGATTTTTAGCTTAACTTTCACTGAAATGTAAATATTTTACAAATAAATCATAAAGACAAATGTGTTTCAAGGAAAACAGAGACTGAGGAATATCAAGACCAGCCCATTTTCCATAAATTTCCCAATCTATGGAGCAATCTGTGTCCACATTCTTTGACCTTCCACCCCTGTGCTGAGCAGGACACAGCATCCTCTGCAGCAACTAAATTAATAAACTTTATTATTAAAAAAAATACATTTATTAATAAAGAAAATACTCGTTTGGACACAGGGAATTCAACACACAGAGGTTACACATCCATGGACATCCATGCCATTCCCAAAGGCTACTGCATCTCCTCCTCCTTCTGTGCTCTGAACTCCTTCATGCTCCTCTGAAACAAGAGCAAAGCACAGATGTCACCAGAATGTCCCTGGGGTAGCACGGAGCCACCACCCTGCTGTGCTGGGCTCCTCTGCCTGGAGCCTGGAAAGGCTGGGAAGCTCTGCCACAGCTCCAGGTGCTTCTGGAAGTGACTGAAGCTTTACAATCACTGCAAGGGAAAGGGAGCCAGGCCATGCCATGGGTCAGGCAGAGCCTGTCCAAAAAAACTCCCAGGTTTTCCTGCCAAAGGCGTCTCCAACCTCAGCCTCCTGCTCTGGGATCAGGGGCCAGAAGTGACCCTGAGCCCTCCAGGAATGGCCCAAGGGCCAGAACTGACCCTGAGCCCTCCAGGAATGTCTCACCTCAAAGGTGTTGAGCACATGCTGGCAAACACCCATCAGGTCATTCAGGCCTTTCCGGAATGGCTCCACAGCAGGAAGGGTCCCTATGGGAAAAGATGGGAGAAGATGGATTAGAGAGATGGGAGGTGGCTTCCCAAGGGCTGTCCTCAGCTCCCCAGGGGTGTGCCCTCTTCCCAGCCCCACAGCTCGGGGTGCCAGGGCTGCTCCCAGCCAGCCCAGGTGCCTGGAGCCAGGGATGCTGCTTCCTGCTGCAGAGGGCAGGCAAAAAGGGCTTTTCCTTATTTAACAGACTCCTGGTGGGAAGCTGGCACGAGCAGGGGGAATCCCACGAGGACAGGGACACAGCCTCACCTCTGGTCTGGATCCTGAAGTTGATCTTGCTTTCCGAGGGGTGTGTGATGCAGTAGCCACAGAACTCCACGTCAGGGCTGCAGGAGGGCAGAGAGGAGAGGGAGCAGTGAAACCCAGCCCAATCCATGGCAAATCCCAGGGGAGTCAGAGGCTCAGGGCACCCCAGGCCTGCTGGGGCTCTGGATGTTTCTAGAATGACTTAGGGGAGGGATGTGCTGAGGGCAAACTCCCTGTGTGACCTTGTTCCCTCACACCCATCTCTCTGTGAGCTGAGCTGGAGCTCTGCACGGCAAGGACACGGCTGGCACCACAACCAGAGCAGTGCCAGCTCTGCAGATCCAAACATGGGATCCTGGATGCCTGGAACTCTCCCTGTAACCAAACCTGCTGCTGCTCTGCTGGGTGGAACAGGCTGAGTGCTCCAGGGAACTGGAAGAGTTCCCAAAATGTTGCAGGGCCTCTTCCTCCAGCTGAGGAACTCCACTGAGCTGAGTGCTGGAGCTTTGCCCCCAGCTTTGGCTGGCAGTTTCTTTTGTGTCATCACAGTGATTTATCAAAGGGGCCTTAAAGCCCATCCAGTCCCACCCCCTGCCACGGCAGGGACACCTCCCACTGTCCCCAGGCTGCTCCAAGCCCTGTCCAACCTGGCCTGGGACACTTCCAGGGATGGGAAATCCACAGCCTGTCTGGGCAGCAAATGGAGTCCAGGACTCAGCTACTCCTCCAGCAGCTCAGGAGGGACTGAAAGCCCTGGGCTGAGCTTAACTTGAGCTCTTGGGCAGGGGAGGGTGTGGGTGGAGGCTCAGGGGAGGCTGGTCAGGCCCCTCAAGGGCTGTTGGTGCTCTCAGGGTCCTGCCACAGCACAAGGAAAAGGAGGAGCAGCAGGTGGGAGCTGACACAAACACTGGACACAGAGGGAATTTGGGATTATCCCAGTGAAAGCTGAGGTGTGGGTCAGGAAGGAGAAGGCCAGAGCAGGGCATGGATGTCCCTCGGAGGCCCCACTCACTTCTTCATGACCATGTAGCGCAGGGAGTTGCCCAGGGTGTGATCCTCGTCGTGCAGCACGAACGTGACGCAGTTCCCGTCCGTCCCATCCGCCTGGATCTGCCAGCAGCAGAAGAGAGGAGAAGCTGTGAGCTCCCTCCAGCAATGGGAAGAGAGGAGAAGCTGTGAGCTCCCTCCAGCAGCAGGAACAGAGGAGAAGCTGTGAGCTCCCTGAGGTCAGGGACACCTGAAGGGTGAGGACCAGCTCCCACGCTCAGCTCCCCAGAGTAACTGGGAGGGTTGTAGATCTCGCTGGGCCACCTCTGGTGCTGCTGGGGGAGCAAAACACCTTCCGAGAGGAGGGAAAGCTCCAAAATTCCACCAGGTGTTAAAGCAGGTTCAAAGACCTGCTGTTGTGTTCCCCACAGGATGATGGCAGGGTGTCCCTTGGAGCCATCCTGACAGGATTTGTCCTGGTCCCGATGCCACCCCACCGCACGTGAGGCTGCCCTAGCACTTAGCCAGCCTTGGGTGAAATGAATTGGGCAGGACTAGAGGTCCTTTTTAATGGGGATGACACACTCATGGAAGCACGGGATGGTTTAGGCTGGAAGAACCCTCCAAGAGCACCGAGCACAGCCTGCCCAGCCCATGTCCCCGGGTGCCACATCCACACACGGCTTTAAACCCGACGGGCACTCCACCACTGCCCAGGGCCAGGGCTGGACAGCCCTTCCCACCAAACCTTCTCCCCTAACATCCCCCCTAACCCTCCCCTGGCACAATATTCGTGCTAGTTCAGGGTAAACTGGGGAGAAAACTTCCGAATGGAAGCAACCGAATGGTGGAAGAACCCGCTCCACCTCCCGTGAGGGAGCGAGCGCGGCCCCGCCGACCCCGACCCCGGCCCCGGCCCCGGCCCCGAGCCCGGTGCCGCTGTCCCACGTCCCCGTGCCCCTCACGGTTTCCAGCGCGGTGCCGGTGCCGGCCATGGCTGTTCCGGGCCCTCAGCCCCGGGCTCCCGGCGGCCCCGCGGCCGGAAACGCGTCGGGGCCGGGCCGGGCCGGGCGGGGCCGAGCGGGGCCGGCGGGGCCCGGAGCGCCGGTGAGCGCGGGGGGCTCCGGGCCGGGGCTTTGTGTGCGGGGTTTGGTGCGGGGTTCTGCGGGGTTTGGTGCGGGGTTCTGCGGGGTTTGCTGCGGGGTCCGGCCGGGCACAGCCCCAGCTCCAGCCCCGCGGGCGGCAGGCGCTGCCGGCCGGAGGAGGCCGCGCTCGGCAGCGGGGGCAGCGGGGTTACTGGGGTGATACTGGGGTGATACTGGGGTGATACTGGGGTGATACTGGGGGGTCATGGGAGCGCTGCTGGGCCATGAAACTGCTGCTGGGCCATGGGAGTGCTGCTGGGCTGGTACTGGCCTGTTACTGGGGTGATATATCATGGTGTTACTGGGGTGATACTGGCGTGTCATGGGACTGCTGCTGGGCTGTTACTGGGCTGTTATGTCGCGGTGTTACTGGGGTGATGCTGGCCTCTTACTGCGGTGTTATATCGTGGTGTTACTGGGGTGTTGTTTCCGTGTTACTGCTGTGTTACGGGGGGTGTTATTTCCGTGTTACTGGGGTGTTACTGGGGTGTTATATCATGGTGTTACTGGGGTGATGCTGGCCTCTTACTGGGGTGTTATATCGTGGTGTTACTGGGGCATTAGTGGCCTGTTACTGGGGTATTATTTCCGTGTTACTGGGGTGATACTGGCGTGTTATATTGGGGTGTTACTGGGGCATTAGTGGCCTGTTACTGGGGTGTTGTTCCTGTGTTACTGCTGTGTTACTGGGGGTGTTATTTCCGTGTTACTGGGGTGTTACTGCCCTGTTACTGGGATATTACTGGCCTGTTACTGGGATATTACTGGCCTGTTACTGGCCTGTTACTGGGATATTACTGGCCTGTTACTGCCCTGTTACTGGGGTGTTACTGGTGGGTCATACAGGGCTGTTACTGCTGTGTTACTGGGATGTTATTGCCCTGTTACTGGTGTGTTACTGGCCTGTTACTGGTGTGTCATTGCCATGTTACTGGGGTGTTATTAGTGTGTTACTGGTGTGTTACTGGGATGTTGTTTGTGTGTTCCTGGCTTGTTACTGGGGTGTTACCCATGTATTACCAGCATGTTATTGAGGCGTTACTGGTGTGTTACTGGTGTGCTACTGGTGTGTTACTGGTGTGTCTGGGAGGGGACAGTGTCAGGGATTTAGCACTGCGTGGCTTAATTAGTTAGTTAATTAATCAGTGAATCACTGGTGGGGTGCGGGGAGGCTGGAGGGGGTCGGGCTCTGCTCCCAGGGAAGAGTGACAGGATGGAGCTGTGCCAGGGAGGTTTAGCTGGGATATTGGGAATATTCCCACCTGGAAAGGGCTGCCCAGCCCTGGCACAGCTGCCCAGGGCAGTGGTGGAGTGCCCATCCCTGGAGGGATCTAAAAGCCACATGGATGTGGCACTTGGGGACGTGGGTTAGGGAATGGTTGGACTCGATGGTCCTGGAGGGCTTTTCCAGCCTAAACAATTCCCTGATCCCGTGCTTTGGGCTGCGTGTGTTCCCTTTTTAGAGAGCTGCTTACTCGATCACCGCTGTGTTGTGTGTCCTTTCCCCCCTCCAAACCCTGCAATGCTGCTTCCAGGAACGGTGATGGGGCTGGAAGAGCACGTGGAGTCATTTCCTTGGTGATTTGTTTCCACAGGGATGCAGTGGGGGAACCTGAACTAAACTCTGTGTGCAGAAGGGAAGCCGAACCTGGGATAAGTTGGAGCACAAATGTGGCAATTCCCAGGCTCAAAACGAGCAGGAGAGCGCCAGGGCTTCACGCTGGAATATTCTGTAATGAAATAATGATTTTTCCAGCTGGCCAGCAGAGGTTAAAGGGAAGCTTGGGCTGCTTTCTGCTGAGCTCACCCTGCTCAAACGATCTCTTTATTGCAGCAGTTTGCAGCTCTCTGGATTGCAACACCTCCCCTTGTTCCGTGATTAAACAGCAGCGTGGTGCCCTTTGCCTTCTGTAAGAGGATTTCTGGAAGTGCAGGCAGGGACCTTCCGTGGCTCACTGGCACTGAGCTGGGAACCTTCTGGACCAGAAGAGTCGCTGGAAAACAGCAAATCATCCTTACAGGAGTCTGAAACATCGTGCTGGGGACTTGAGCCTGTGTGTCTGATGTTCCTTAAAAGGCTTTTCTGTGCCTTTTTTCCGTGTCCTTGTATTAGGAAGGAATTGTTCCTGGCAGGGTGGGCAGGCCCTGGCACAGGTGCCCAGAGCAGCTGGGGCTGTCCCTGGATCCCTGGAATGTCCCAGGCCAGGCTGGACAGGGCTTGGAAAACCCTGGGATGGTGGGAGGGTGGCAGGGGTAGCACTGGGTGGGCTTTGAGGTCCCTCTTACCCAAACCCTTCTGTGTTTCTAGGATCCTTCAGTTAAATCCCAGAGGCGCCTCTGACAGCAGCTCGTGCATCTTGCAGTGTCTTTTTGGAAGGTTTGGTCTTGGCTGCTTCCAGCTGTGTAATATTGTAAGTTTAGATAGAAAAAAGCTCCTCAGAGGGGTTGATTGGAAGGGATTTCGTGGCTGTAACTGCTGAGGAAGGACGTTCTGTAGCAGTTTAACAGATTTGTGTTACTAGCAGGAGTAGCACACGGCTGGTACGGGGCTGCTCGGGGAGAAAAGTGCTCCTTGTTAATCTCTTTTACTCCATTGAACCAGTTCTGCCCAGAGCTGGGGCTGCTGTTACTGCAGAGCACGGGGCTCTGTGTCCTCAGTACAGGACCAGGAATTTGGGGAGCTGAGGAGTGAATGTGGGGAGCTGAGGGCTGTGAATCCAGGGAGGTGAGAGCCGTGGGCTCAGGGAATTGAGGACTGTGGGATCCTGCAGTGCCAGCGAGTGTCACCTCAGGGCTGTGAGTTCCACCAATATCTGATAATAAAAGAACAGAGATTTGCCTCGTCCACTCCCCAATCCTCAGTTTGGGGCTGCATTTGTTCTGCCAGGGGGCTGAGGTGTCAGTGTGGGCTCTGTACCCCGAGTTTCAGCTGGTCCTGGCAGGGCAGGGGACAGGTTTGGGGATGTGTTTTCTGGTACAGCTGCTCCTTTCTGTGGCTCCTGGGTGACTGCAGGGGCAGACAGTGGTTTCCTGGTGCTGGACACTCAGCTGATTGCTCAAGGGGTGTTTGTGATTCCAGGCTGTGCCCTGGTGTTGCTCCACGGGCCTGGGGCAGCCCTGGGCTGGCCAAAGTGTCCAGTGGCTCTGGAGGGACAGGAGGGTGCAGTGAATTCCCTGGGCTTAATTAGCTCACGGTATTACTTAAGACAGGAGCATTTTGATCTTAAAATGAGCCAAAGTGGAGCTGAAACATAAAGGAATTCCTTGGAAGCTTCCTGCAGGAGCCAGCACCTTCACCTGACGAGCAGCCAAGGCAGAAACCAGACCCAACAAGGTTATGAGGATGGAAGAAAACTAAACCTTGGATAAATCCCATTAAATGCTGCTCACAGCAGAGGGAAGGGCAACCCCAACAGCCAGGGAAGGTGGGGCTGCCCCTGGATCCCTGGAAGTGTCCAAGGCCAGGTTGGATGGGGTTTGGAGCAGCCTGGGGTGGTGGAAGGTGGTCCCTGCCATGGGGATGGTCCCGAGGTCCCCTTCCAATCCCAGCCATTCCATGGTTCTGTTCCCCCTGGCAGTGCTCCCAGGTGTGGAGTCTGTCCTGTGAATAAATCCCTGACTTTCTCCTTTTCCCTCCAATGCTGGGCTCAGGCCTGTGGGGGCTTTGGAGATGCCCTGGTCGCTGCTGGCCAAGCCTGGATCTGGGGAGCTCAGCCTGCCCTGGTGAGCCCTGCTGGGGTTGGATCTCCCTTCAGCGCCTCCTTAATCCAGAAGAGATCCCCAATTATCACCAGGCAGGGGGAGGGAAAGTCTGTGTGCAGGAGCTCACAGCATTCCTGCTCTGGCTGTTCCAGAGAGGTCTCCTGGGGGTTTGAGATAGATCCTGCCACATCTCTCGAGGCACAGAACACAGCAGGGAATAAGCAGGGCCTAAGTGCAAAGTGAAAAACGAGATTTTTGGGGTTTTGCAGCGTCCTAAGTCCTTCCTAAGCAGAAAAGAGGCTTATGGATGTGTGGGATGAGCGGGGCAGCTGTGCCAGCTGGGCTCTGCCGTGTGCTCCATGTGCTAGATCTGGCTCTGGCCCTACATTAATGTGCTGATGCCTGAGCTGATTAAGAGTGTCCCTTTCTGTGGCAGCAGGGATGATTTTCCAGCTCTGGAGACTTAGGGACTCCCACAACGGTTTGGGTTGGAAGGGAGCTTAAAGCTCATCCAGTTCCAGCTCCCGCCACCTTCTGCTACCCCAGGTGGCTCCGAGCTTCATCCAGCCTGGCCTTGGACGCTTCCAGGGATCCAGGGGCAGCCACAGCTTCCTTGGGCAGCCTCAGCTTTGCCACCCTCACAGGGCAGAGGTGATAAAATCCCCTTTTTCTGGAGGGTTTTGTGTCGTCGTGAGCAGAACCTAAAAGGGGAAGTGAGAGAACTTTGTGGTGTCCTGGCTGAGTGCTGGCCACGTCCTGCTCCCTGTGCCAGGGGACACTGTGCAGGCGCCTGTGCCACCCTGCAGGTGCCTGTGGCCAGCTCCTGATGTCACCTGGTTTGTCCCCAAGCAGGAGAGCAGCCATGGCCATCCTGTTCGCTGTCGTGGCGAGGGGCACCACCATCCTGGCCAAACACGCCTGGTGTGGGGGGAACTTCCTGGAGGTGACCGAGCAGATCCTGGCCAAAATCCCATCTGAGAACAACAAACTGACCTATTCCCATGGCAAGTGAGTAACCCCTCTCCTTGGCTTGGGGGGACTTGTGGGGCTGCATGAGGGCTGGGACAAACTGGGTGTATTTGGGGGGTTTTTCTGTGATTCTGCAGTTTTTTTCCATCCAAATTCCCGTTTGGTGGAATGTGCTATCAGCTCAGTGGCTGCTTCTGTCCCCCACAACTCTGCAGCATAACCAGGATTTGAGTTCAGCTCCAGCAGCAGCACAAGGCAGTCGGTACAGAATCAAGTTTTTCATTTTTATACAATTCCAAAGTGAGCTGGAGGGTGCCCAGCCATGGAATCTTTGGAGTTTGGCTTCTGGAAGCTTCTCCTGGATTTTCTGAACCTTGAACGTGGCTTTAGGTAAAACTGTCACCCTTCTTGGGCTGCCTGTGGCTCCTGGGGGCTCTGAGACAAGCTGTGCTCACAGATGATGTGGAGTCATCCAGAGCTGCCCCAGATCCAGCCTGCAGGACAGAGGGGCTTTCCCAGGATTTTTCCAGCTCTCTGAACCGTTGGTCAGTGTTGGTAGGACAGGGAGGAGATGCTCCATCACCCTGCACGTGGGAAGTGGGTGAGTCAATGGGAACAAACTAAAATAACTGTGGAAATCCCAAATTTAGAGGTGCTGGGGCCCATTCCAGCTCTTTTTTTTTGGAATTGGCAGCGTGGCTGGATCCTCTCTGGTGCCCAAGCTGTTGTGTCAGAGCTGTTCTGAGGATGCAGGAGATGAGAGCTGGGCTGGGCTGGGCTCAGGAGCACAGCCAGTCCCTGTGGGAGCTGTTTGGGAGGCACTGCCTGCTCTGGGGCCTGACACACCTTGGATGCTGCAGCTCTTCCCTCCTGCTGGAATTCCAAGGATAAATTTCAATATTTTAAGTTACTCCTATAAGTGAAAGGAAATGACTTTGCCTTGATTTGTTCAGCCAAAAGTTGAGTTTGAGGAGTGCTGCATTTTTAGAGGTACCTGGGCAGAATGTGGGAGCTGTGAAGCTCGATGAGCACTTGGAGTTCCTCCTGTCTGGAACCTCCCAGGGATCCTCTGCCTTGCCAGGGTCCCAGCCTATCGGCTAAAAAACTCCCTGGATTCTGTCCAAGATAGTTTTTCCTCTTCTGAAACAGGAAAAACTTTGAGTTTCTTTGAACTTCTTAAATTAATTTAATTAGTTCTTCTTGTTTTTAAGAAGATCTACTGTGTCTTTTGTATAAATCCCCAAGGAAAAGCATCAGGCATCAGGAATTCTTGGGTTACTCTCTCTCTGCCGTTGGGATCCTTCTTGGACTCTCTGAGGAGCCTGCAGGGTGGAACCAGACGAGTTTCACCTCACTCCTTCCAGGGGAGTTGTGGATGTAGAAGGATTTTTGAACTCTATTGTGGGAGCAGACCCTCATGGCAGAGACCTCTGCCCCAGCCTCACTTCCCTGGATGTGTTTATCTGTGCTGGGGTTTCCTCTTGCCAGCCCCCAAAGGCCCCACAGGCAGCAGTGGCTTCTGGAAAATTGAAATTCTGGAAATGTGGCAGCTTCCAATGAGGTTTTGTTTCTTCCTTTCAATTCCCTGCAGTTACCTGTTCCATTACATCTGCCAGGACAGGATCATTTACCTGTGCATCACTGATGATGTGAGTACTGGGGACACAGCAGCAGCCCAGGCAGGCCCTGGGGGGTTTGGGAATTTTGGTTTCCATATGCCATTATTCTTATTCAGGGCTGTTCTGAGGTGCCTTTTCTCCCACTGGAGCTACCGTAACCTCAGATACAGCTCTGAACTCAGCCTGCAGCTCAGAGCTGTGGGGTGGTTTGGGTTGGGAGCCACCTTCAAAGTCATCCCATTCCCACCCCTGCCATGGGAGGCACCCTCCAGTGCTGTGCATTGTGAGTTTGGGGGTGCAGGTGTTGGCTTTGCCCCGTTTCTGGCTCGGTGCAGGGGCTGGTGCTGCTCCAGTTGCCGGTGGCGTTTGCCTGGTGCTCCTGAAGGAGCTCCTGGAGCTGGCCCAGCCCCTGTGTCACACCCAGCCAGACCCTTCCAGCCCTGCCAGCTTGTTCCTGACCTTCTCTTCCCTCTGCTCGCAGGACTTTGAGCGCTCCAGAGCCTTCACGTTCCTGAACGAGATCAAGAAGCGCTTCCAGACCACGTACGGCTCCCGGGCACAGACTGCCCTGCCCTACGCCATGAACAGCGAGTTCTCCTCTGTGCTGGCTGCACAGCTGGTGAGACCCTCAGCCCAGCCCTGCCCAGCCCAGCCCAGCCCTGCCCAGCCCTGCCCAGCCCTGCCCTGCCCAGCCCAGCCCAGCCCAGCCCAGCCCAGCCCAGCCCAGCCCTGCCCAGCCCTGCCCAGCCCAGCCCAGCCCTGCCCAGCCCAGCCCTGCCCTGCCCAGCCCTGCCCAGCCCTGCCCAGCCCTGCCCAGCCCTGCCCTGCCCAGCCCCTCCCAGCCCTGCCCATCCCCGCCCCGCCCCGCCCAGCCCTGCCCAGCCCAGCCCTGCCCAGCCCTGCCCAGCCCATCCCAGCCCAGCCCTGCCCAGCCCAGCCCAGCCCTGCCCAGCCCATCCCAGCCCTGCCCTGCCCAGCCCATCCCAGCCCTGCCCAGCCCAGCCCAGCCCAGCCCTGCCCAGCCCATCCCAGCCCTGCCCTGCCCAGCCCAGCCCAGCCCTGCCAGCTCCCCCTGGAATCCTCCTCAGCTTTGAGGTGTCCCTTGGGTTAGACAAGGTGTCCTGTGAATGGTGGCTTTAGGGCTGTCCCCAGGGTGCCTGAAGAGGCTCCTGGGGCAGAGGCTGGACAGAGTTAGAGGAATAAAGTGGGGATTTATTAAAATCCCTTCAAAGGATGCACCTTGGGCAGTGCAAGAGCCTGGTCATGGTTCCACCCAAGATGGACTGTGAGTCAGGAGTTTTCACACCTTTATAGGTTTTGGTCCATTTCCATATTGGGGTTAATTGTACAATTCCAGCTCCAGGTGATGCAGTCCCATCCTCCCAGATTGCTCTCCTCAGTTCCCTGCTGTTCACACATTTTGGGGCTGAAGCTGCAGCGATGTCCTTGGTTCTGGGGCTGGAAAAGGATTGTTGTGTCTGCCTGGGCTGTGAGGAGAACTGGCTGACGCTTTATCTGAAGTTCAGAGTTACGAACCAATGCAGTGCCTGGAAAATATGAAAGCCAAGACTTAAGGCATCACTGCTGGGGCTGTTCTGCAGGGAGGGCTTGGCTCTTTGGAAGGGGCCAGGTCTGGGGGTGTCACAGCTGCAGGAGGAGGAGCCCTTTGTGGGGACAGCAAAACTCTCCAGTGTGGGAATTGTGGAGCAGTCCCAGCTGTACCACTTGTGGGGTGGGTGCAGGGTGAGGCCAGGGCTCTGAGGGAGGATTTGCACCTGAGCTCCTCCTGCCCGAAGTTTGCTCTGGAATCTGGGGCTGTGCAGGTGGTTTGGAGCAGGGAGTCAGGGGAGTTCATTCCAGGAGCTGCTCCTTGGCTTGCACAGCAGGGGGAGAGCCAGGAATAACAGTGCAGTGGGTAATGAATGGGATTAACTCCTGGTGTGTGAGGAGGGAGCCTTTCCTCTCCAGGCTTTGATATGTGGGGACTGAAACCACCCAAAGTGCTGACTCATCACTTTATAAGCTGTTCAGGGCTGGAATAAGCTGGAATTGCCTTATCAGAAAAGCCAGGCTGTCTTTGGAGCCTTGGGGCTGATATTCCTCTAAAATCCCAGCCTTCCCATCTCCCTCAGGAAGAGCTGCCTGTCCGAGCTTTCCCACATTGCAGGGATCCAGGGCCCAGCTGAGGGGAGTTCAGTGCTGACAGAGCCCTTCCCTCCCCTGATCCTGTGGGATGTGAGGGCTGACATTCCCTGGAGGGTTCTCCAGGAGGTTCCTGTGTGAGGCAGAGACCCAGCCCCAGCTCCAGTGCAGCACTCGGATAACCCTGGAGAGGGAGGCTGTGCTTCCAGTGAAACCAGTGAAAACCAGTGCCCAGGGTGGACAGTGGCCAGTCTGAAACCTCCTGGGGATCTGTGTGATCACGGGGCAGAGCAGTGAGTTAAAATCCATGCAGGAGTGGCAGAGCTCAATTCCCTGGTGCTGGCTGGGCCCTGGGCTCTGCAGACCCTCAGGCTCCTGTGAGCTGTGCTGGCTCGTGCTGCTCTCAGCCACCCCGAGCTCCTGAGCTGCAGCTCCTGTGCCGTCACCAGAGGATCCCTGGGATCCCAGACTGGGGGAACAGGCTGAGACAAATCCCTGGCACTTGGGAAGGGAAGGGAGCGGGAGGGATGACAGGAATGGTGACACACCAGAGGGGCTGGCAGCAGCAAAGCTGTCAGGGCACAGCTGCACCCAGGAGGTGACAGGGGAGATCCTCTGGGATGGCTCCAGGACATGGGATGGCTCCAGGACATGGGATGGCTTCTGCCTGCTCCATTCCTTTGGGGAGAGCAGTCAGGCCCCTCAAACTGGCCACCTTCAACATCTGCTGTGGCATTCCCAAACTGGTGGCTTCTTGAGGCTCCTGTTTTCCCTGGATCCTGGTTTTTGAGGCTCCTGTTTTTGCTGGATCCTGGTTTTTGATGCTCCTGTTTTCCCTGGATCCTGGTTTTTGAGGCTCCTGTTTTCCCTGGATCCTGGTTTTTGATGCTCCTGTTTTCCCTGGATCCTGGTTTTTGATGCTCCTGTTTTCCCTGGATCCTGGTTTTTGATGCTCCTGTTTTCCCTGCCTGTTCTCTGTTGCAGAAATACCACTCAGAGAGCAAGGGCCCAGACCAGGTGGCGGAGACACAAGCCCAGATTGATGAACTCAAAGGGATCATGGTCCGGAACATAGGTACTGCTTCCCTTGGGAAATGCTCTCTGCAGCTGCTTTTCTTTTGGGTTTGGGTCTGACCATTCCAGGTAGAGGGTGAGATCTGGGATTGATCAGAATTCAGTCCCAAAATGCAGCCTGGGTGATGTGAGGCTGTTCCCTAAGTTCCTGCTCCTCCCAGGAGGGCTGGAAGCTGCAGCCAGGAGCTCCTGGCCTGGGGTTGGGTGTTGGGAACTGCTTTTTGCCCTGGGATTTCACCTAAAAAGCTGGATTTTTGTCTCTTTCTCCAGACCTTGTGGCACAAAGAGGAGAGAAGCTGGAGCTGCTGATTGATAAAACAGAGAATCTCGTGGATTCGGTGAGTCTGGGGAAATCCCTGGGTTACTGCACCAGGGAGCAGCGAGGTGGGAGCAGCACCTGGAGACACCTAAAGGGACACAGAAGCACCGAGACCTGCAGGGAATCCTTCCCCCTCCTTCAGGCTGTTTCCCAGCTGCATCCCAGGTTGGGAAAGGTCCAGCTTCCCCCTGCTTCCTGTGCCAAACCAGCCAGGGGTGACACATCCCTGACCTCATCCCTCGTGCCCAAGGTGGGGAAAACCCTCTCGTTATCTGCAGTGATGGGAGAGACAAAAATCACAATTTACACTTCCCTGGCAGCCTGGGCTGAAGGCAGCTGGATGCAAACAAACTGGAAAATGTGCATCTGTGGAGTTGTTCTGATACCAGCAGGGAAAGTGTGGCTGATTTAAAATTAAAAAAAAAAGCTGAGTTGTTGCATCTAAATAATCCTTGAAGACTCTGGAGCTTCTTGGAGTGTTTCTGAGGAAGTGAAGACTTAAAAAAACCCCAAATAATGTAATTATAAAGCACAGTTATCTAGCAAAGTGCTGTGCACTCTGGAAGCTTTTTGTCTTTCCTTTGGGAATCCCTGGCCCTGGCTCAGCATCCTCCTCTGCAGCATCCTGGCTTGGTGCCCAGCTCCTGTGGCATCCAATCCTCGGGCTGGGGCAGTGCCAGGAGCTCCTGTGGGGGGATCCAAACATCCCTGAGCTGGCCCAAAGCCCTCCTGCTTTGCAGGGGCAGCAGAGATGCCTGGAGCTGATCCAGCAGGGATGGAGCTTGACCTGGAGCTCCCAGGTGTTCAAACCTGTCCTCAGGTGGTGAAAGCTCAGGTAAAAATTTAGGGAAAGGGACTGGAATTCCTTCAGCAGCTCATGCAGGACCTGTCCCAGGGAGTGCTGGCTTTTGGAAAGCACGAGGAAATGAAGGGATGGAATATCCTTCAGAGGGAATGTCCCATGAGGGAGCATCCCTGGAGATCCAGGGCTGGCGTTCCCCACCTCGGGATGGGCTCCGAGGCAGAGCTGCAGCTCCCAGGGATGTGGCTCCTGCCTGCTGCAGCCTCCTGGAGGGTGATTTGTAGGAAAAGCTGGCACAGCTGGGATGAGCTGTTGGAATGGCTGCTTCCAGGGGCAGGGACATCCTGCCTGAGCTGTGTGGGCCATGGCAGTGGGAATGGCTGTGCTGACCCGGCCTGGGGGTGTCTGGGGGCATTTGGTGCCCAACACTATTTTGAATGTGTGGAATTGCAGGGTAAGAGCGATGGGACAAGCACAAGCTTTCCAAAACAGCTGTGGCTGCCCCTGGCTCCCTGGCAGTGCCCAAGGCCAGGCTGGAGCAGCCTGGGACAGTGGAAGGTGTCCCTGCCATGGCAGGGGTGGCACTGGATGAGCTTTGGGTCCCTTCCAACCCAACCCATCCTGGGATTTTCCTTGTTCTCTCTTGCAGTCAGTCACTTTCAAAACCACCAGCAGGAACCTTGCCCGAGCCATGTGTATGAAGAACCTCAAGCTCACCATCGTCATCATCATCGTGTCCATTGTAAGTGTGGAGCCTGGAGCTGCTGGAAAGCCCTGGAAACCCCAAACCCCCGTGGCTGTCCTGGGATCTGTGTGTGCCCAGCTCTGCCTGGAGGGCACTGTGTCTCCTGGTGTGAGGAGAGGGTGAAGGGCCTGGACAGTCAGAGCTGCTCAGCCTGGAGAAGAGGAGGCTCGGGGGGGACCTTGTGGCTCTACAGGAGGTTGTGATGAGATGGGGAAATGGGCTCAGGTTGGATATTTTAGGAAAAGTCCCTTCCCTGACAGAGAGATGAAGGCCAGGGCAGTGCTGGGGTCACCGTGGAGGTGTTCAGGAGAGGGGTGGATGTGGCACTTTGTGGATGGTTTAGTGGACGTGGGGGGATTTGATGGACTCAATGCTCGTGCAGGTCTTTTCCAACCTTTGTGACCCTCTGAGAGGAGGCAGGAGCACCATGTCCAGGAGCTGCCCCTGCTTGCCCCAGCAGCAGCTGAGGTGCCCTGCTGGAGCTGGGGTGGCGTTTTAGTCCTGGTGGATCTCGTTCTGAGACTCTGAAGTTGCTTTTTTTGGTTTTGATCTCTCAGGACTGCGGGTGGAGCAGCTGCAGGGTCAGGGTGGGAAGCACTTTGTCACCTCCATGGGGACAGGTCTCAGCAGCAGGGGTGTGGAGGGACAGGAGGGTGTTACCCAGGTTCTTCAAGGCTTTGACCATGTGGGGTTTCCAGGGAATCCCTAATTCCCTGTGGCATTCCCGTTTTCCCTCCCCAGGTGATCCTGTACATCATCCTGTCGGCCGTGTGTGGCGGGCTGGCCTGGCCCAGCTGTGTGCAGAAGTAACTGGAGCTGGAGCTGCTCACCAGGAGATGAGGCAGAGTGTGGAGAAGGAACCTCCAGAGTGACTCCTGCCCGTCACCACTGCCACCTTCCACCTCCCATCCCTCCAGGACTTCAGACTGTTTGCCTTATCACCCAGACAGACCCAGCTGGTCCCGCAGCTGTGACCCCAAGAGTGGGCTGGGTTAATTACTTGAAAGGATTTTTGTGTTCCTTTTGCTGTCCCAATGCCACCCCTCTGGAGGGTTCTGTGCACGCTGGCCCCGTGTGGCCTCCCCTGGGTGGGGACAGGAGTGGCTGCAGCTGTCCCACCTGGGATGGAGCTGCCCCACAGAGGAGGTTCAGGGTGGGCTGAGCCAAACTAACGGGGACAGGTGAGTTTGGGGTCCCACAGAGCTTCTCCTGCACATCTGGCCACATCTGGTGGCTCCCAGTGCTGCAGCACGGGGAGGTCACGGTGTCACCCAGGTAGGAACAAGTGGGGCTGGGCTTTGTGCACTCACAGGTGGAGGTGCTGCTGCTGCTGGGGACATCTCCCTGTTGCTGCAGTGACCCTGCAGGCAGGAGGGGGTGTGGGGTCACCTCAGCGTGTGCAATGGCTGCCTCTTCATCCTCACTTCTCCCTCATCTCCCCCTGGGCTGAACAGACACAGCAGAGGGGATGGTCGCACACGGTTCAGAACCTGCTTTCTCACAGATGATTTCTCCTGCTCTTCTTTGGAGGGTGGACTGCAATGAATAGAATTCTGGCACTGGCTACGGTGAATTTGGGGCCAGTCTGGCTTGCTGAGGTGTCAGGGAGCTGCTGCTTGTGCTTCTCCTGGAAGGTGTGCACTGCAACTGGAGGGCAGAGGAGGGCTGGAGTTGGTGGCCAGTGACTTTCTCCAAGGTCTGAAGGAGAAAGGCTCTGCCAGAGGATAAACCTTCTCCTCTGGGAGGATTTCAGACCAAACCCGAGGCTGGTAACCAAATGCAGGCTCAGGGGCGCCGTTTCTGTGCTAGCTGCACATCTCCATCCCAGGCCAGGCCTGGCTGAGGAGCTGCAGCTGCTGGGGCATGGGCGAGGGCTGGGGACACTTCTGTCCTGGAGCTGATGGGCTCCTTTCCCAGGGAAAAAATGGAAACACCCTTCAGGGGGGGAAGGGGAGGCTTCTTTTGGTGCCTGAGCCGGAGCACGAAGTTGGTACCAGGAGGTGACACTGGCGGGGTGGGGACGTGGCTCTGCTGCTCCTTCCCGTGTGGCACTGGCCATGGAGCTCCCCAGCAGGGCCAGGTAAAGAGTTCCCCTAGTAACAGTGACTCCTTTGGATTTGTCTTCTGCTGGGCTGAAGTTTCACCGAGGGTGATTGGATTTGATCTCCACCAAGTGCCAGTGGGCACTGGCAGCCGCTTCTTTCTGTTCCGAATGTAAAGCTTGGAGCCCCCTCCCTGCAGCTCCTGCAGCCCCAGGTCCAGCTGTGCATGTTTTAGGGATTGTGCTGTTACCATGTTCATTTGGATGATTTCTTGTCTTATGTACAAATAATTTTTAAAGAAAATCCTTTTCCTTCTCGAGGATGCACTGAGGCATTAGTATAAAAAACCATTACCTTGATTTCAATAAAATTCCTGTACAGAAAAGCAGAGTTCCGTAGTTTTGTGGAAAACCTACCTTGGGAATGCTGTGTGCAGAGGGAGGTTTTGGAAACAGACTTATGCTTCAGGATGAGAGTTGGATTTCCTCTTGGACTTGCAGGAACTGTTGGAGTTGTTATCTCAGTTTGAGGCAAAGCTGCAGTTTAATAGTATCAGCCAGGGTTTGGGATGATGGAGAACATTGGGAGCTGAAGGGAGATCACTTGGTGTGAGAACAGCCCAGAAAAATGAAATTATAAAATTAAATTAACAGCTGCTGAGTGTTTTGGTTCTGACAGAGCTGTGCTGTGCTCCCTGCTGAGGGGGAACAGCCTCTCCCAAGTGCCTGCCAGCATCAGGTTTGTACTGGAAACGCCTGGGAATCCCAGCAGAATCCAACCTCGGCACCTTCCTGCTGCTCTGCTCGGCCTGGAAAACCACAGAAACAACCCCAGCTGCCCCAGAGGCTTTAACTGGGATGTAGCCTCCAACTCGCTCACATCTGACTCTTTCAGGCAGTTTGTGTTCTTTACCTACTGTTAAATAACCCGTGAAAGAGCAGCAGCTCTTGACTCAGGTGGGCAGAGAAAGGCAGAGCCTGGAAAATCCCCTTTGGAATACAGGAAAAGACAAGTGGAGAAGCTTCCAGTAACACAGAAATCAGATGTTGCTGCTCTTTCACCTTTCAGCGTCCTGGGAAGAGCAGGGTGAGAGGGTCCAGCTGTGCCAGCAGGGAGAGGGCTCAGAAAAGAAAGTTCTGCACCAGGGGAGAGCCTCAACAGGGCAGTGCTGGGACCTCACTGGGCTCCATCAGGGTGGGAGAAGCTTCTGAACTCAGTCGTGTCCCTCTGGGGAGGGGGTGTCAGCCAGGGACGGAGCAGCAGCTCCAGCTGAGCCCCCTGGGCCCCTTCCCTGTCCTGTGGGTGCTGCTGGTGCCAGCCCTGGCCCAGGAACACTCCTGGGCCCCTCACTGCAGGGCCAGCTCTCTTCCTCTGTCCCTGGCTCACAAGAGATCTCTGCAGTGCAGGAACTGCCCCCGTGCTGCTTCCTGGCTTTGGCCACGGGTGGATGTTTCAGACACACACTGACTGCTGGGGATTTCTGACCTCCAAACACCCACCTTGTCCTTCTGACCTCCGAGGAATTAAAGGTGAGTCTCACTCCTTGCATCCTACCAGACTTTATTGGAGCCCTGCTTATCCTTGCAGAGCTTTTTTCTGTCGGGAGAGGCCCCCAAAACTCACTGTGGGAATAAAGCAGATCTATTTCAGCACCATAACATTTTATTAAACTACACTATCAAAGTCACATTGATGGCAGGGAGAACATTGCTATCAGTGCATATTTCCTGGACTAAGACTGTATTTGTAGCATCCAGCACTTGCTGAGGAAAAGGACACTGGAACAGAATCCTTAAGAGACGGTAGAAAACTTCTACAAAAGTCAGGGCAGTTGGGAAGCAGCTGAGAGCTCCAACACTTCAAGACAAAGTGTGAGGGAAGGTGATTTTTAAAAAGTTTACTCATAAGTGTGTTGAACTCACTCAGCTGAGGTTAAGAAGGTGCTGGTGCCCAGCAGTTTTTAACTGGCATCCCCGTCCCTGCCTGTTCACACCCCACACAAATATTGTGTACTGCTCCTCGTGACCTGTGCTGACACCTGGATACAACAGCTCAGAGTGTTCTACAGTTATAAAAACCTGCTGCAGCTCTAGACCAAACAATAAAAAGTAGCAGAAATACATTCTATACAGAAGTAAAAAAACCAAAAACCAAAAAAACCAAACCCAGTTGAATTCCAGACAAATATTAGAGTACATCAGGTTGGGTTTAGAAAGTCTCACCTCTAACACCTATGTCACTATTTCTACTCTCCACGAGCTCTGCCACAGCTCAGAGCTGCTTCTGGCACAGAGAGGACACCCCCAGCTCTGCAGCACCCCTGGGAGGGGATGGTGACACACCTTCCCCAGGGCTGCAGCTGGGCTGCGGATGAAATAAGGCTTTTCCAGTCTTCCTGGGAAGACTCAGGGTTCGGTGAAGGCCGGGAGCTGTGTGTCCCTGGCTCCTGGCAGAGCAGAGGGAGGTGTGGAGAGCACGGAGTGAGGGGTATGTACAGCAGTCTGCAGGGACAGGGGCGCAGGGCCTTTCCCAGGGAGGTCATGCCCAGCCAGCTGGGATCTGCTCCACAAAGCTCTTCTGGGGAGTCAGTAGCACCCATCCTTCCAGGAGTCGTCCTCAGGGGTCTGTGCTGCCTGGAGGAACCTGGGGGGACAGAACAGCACCTCAGGGACAGCTCCAGGCAAAGCCCTGCAGTGCACACACGTTTGGGTTAGCTACATCTCCCTGCCATGGCTGAAGAGCTGCTGTCACACCAGCAACACCGATTTGAGGCACTTTAAGGAAATTCAGTGGCTGTTACAGGATGCTTAAACACTGATACCTGCCAAAGTAACAATGTTGGGACTTCAGCCCATGACTGGGTTTAAGAGAAATATTTTTCCATGCAAACATAACTCAAGACATGAAAAATAATCAGGTAAGTAGAGCACTGATATAAATTAGGAGATCAGAAATTCCCTTTTTCATGTTTTTAAAGTAAGTAGATGCATTTCAATGTATGGCTCCAACGGGAGATTAAAGATCATCAAGCACTGGTTGCTTATTAGTCTGGTATCAGTCATATCATAACAAATCTGAATCAACTTAATTTCCCTCAATCAGGAAAGTCTGAACTGTAGTGCAGCAGCTGTTAAAAAACCAGCCACAAGAACAAAAACTGAGTGTTGTGACAGCATTCCCTGTGCTCTGCTCTCACCCTGCTGCTGCACGCAGCTCCTGCAGTGGCCAGGTTTGAAGCCCCACTCACCTCCTGGACGGGGCTGTTGCCTTTCCCTTGGCCACGGCCACCCCTGCCACGGCCGGCCGCGCTTTCAGGGCAGAGCCTTTGCCCACGGTCACCATGGCGCTGCTTCTGGAAGTGCAACTGCTGCTGGGAGAGCCGGTGTGCAGCTGGGGCTTGCGGGCCGGGGGCACGGGAGCCGTGTAGCCGCAGGGCTTCCCCACCTGCCTGCCGGGCAGCAGGGAGCCGGCTCCCGAGGCCGCCTTGCCGGGCTGGCGCGCCGTGAGCGGGGACTGCGCGGGCCCCGAGGAATACCTGAGCTTGCTGGGAGTCAGACCTGCAGGGACAGCAGAGCACCTCTGAGGGCTGGCTAAAGAGAGAAGGGGATGGAGGAGTGTGGGAGGAGTGGCACTGACCTGCTGACCGCTGCTGAGTCCTGGGAATGCGGCTGCCGGGCACCTGCAGGTCGGACTCCAGGCTGCGGCTGCTGCGCACGGCCTCGAGCGTGCGGAGGCTGCTGCGGGCCAGGTTGGGCATGCTGTGCCTCAGCTCCTCTGAAAGCAAACACAGCCTCAGCCCCCTGCTGCTGGCTTAAGGCTCTCTGCAAAAAGCCCTGCACTTAAAAGCAGTCTGCACCTGGTTCTGAGCTTCCAGTGAGCAGCGGTGATCCTGAAGTCATGGGACACGGAGGTTGGAAGAGACCCCCGGGATCATCCCATCACCCCAGCGGCACCACGATCACCCCTGAGCCACAGCCCCAGGAGCCACAGCCAGAGAGGGTGACCCCACCACCTCCCCAGGAAACTCACTGCACTCATGTAGGGAAACAATTGTTTCTAACACATAACCTGCACCCCCCTGGTGCAGCTTGAGGCATCTCCTCTTTCCCTCGGGACATGGCTGCAGCCTCCTGCCAGGAGCTGTGGGGAGCAGTCAGGGCCCCTCTGAGCCTGCTCTTCTCCAGACTGAACCGCAGCTCCCTCAGCCACTCCTGCTGCTCCAGCCCCATTCCCCCCTCTGGCCACACTCCAGCCCCTCAAAACGTCCTTCCTGTAGGGAGGGCTCAGAACTGCACACAGCACTCGAGGTGTGCCCAGCACAGGGGACAATCCCTGCCCTGCTCCTGTGGCCACCCTGCTCCATCCAGCACCTGCTCTCCATCCAGCACCTGCTCTCCTCATCCAGCACCCTGCTCTCCATCCATCCAGCACCCTGCTCTCCATCCAGCACCCTGCTCTCCATCCAGCACCTGCTCTCCTCATCCAGCACCTGCTCTCCTCATCCAGCACCCTGCTCTCCATCCAGCACCTGCTCTCCATCCATCCAGCACCTGCTCTCCATCCAGCACCCTGCTCTCCATCCATCCAGCACCTGCTCTCCATCCAGCACCCTGCTCTCCTCATCCAGCACCCTGCTCTCCTCATCCAGCACCTGCTCTCCATCCATCCAGCACCTGCTCTCCATCCATCCAGCACCTGCTCTCCTCATCCAGCACCCTGCTCTCCTCATCCAGCACCCTGCTCTCCATCCATCCAGCACCCTGCTCTCCATCCATCCAGCACCTGCTCTCCATCCATCCAGCACCTGCTCTCCATCCAGCACCTGCTCTCCTCATCCAGCACCTGCTCTCCATCCATCCAGCACCTGCTCTCCATCCAGCACCTGCTCTCCTCATCCAGCACCTGCTCTCCTCATCCAGCACCTGCTCTCCTCATCCAGCACCCTGCTCTCCATCCAGCACCTGCTCTCCTCATCCAGCACCTGCTCTCCTCATCCAGCACCTGCTCTCCTCATCCAGCACCTGGTCTCCATCCAGCACCTGCTCTCCATCCATCCAGCACCCTGCTTTCCATCCATCCATCCAGCACCCTGCTCTCCATCCATCCAGCACCTGTTCTCCATCCAGCACCCTGCTCTCCTCATCCAGCACCCTGCTCTCCTCATCCAGCACCTGCTCTCCATCCATCCAGCACCTGCTCTCCATCCATCCAGCACCTGCTCTCCTCATCCAGCACCCTGCTCTCCTCATCCAGCACCCTGCTCTCCTCATCCAGCACCCTGCTCTCCATCCATCCAGCACCTGCTCTCCATCCATCCAGCACCTGCTCTCCATCCATCCAGCACCCTGCTCTCCTCATCCAGCACCCTGCTCTCCTCATCCAGCACCTGCTCTCCATCCATCCAGCACCTGCTCTCCATCCAGCACCTGCTCTCCTCATCCAGCACCTGCTCTCCTCATCCAGCACCCTGCTCTCCATCCAGCACCTGCTCTCCTCATCCAGCACCTGCTCTCCTCATCCAGCACCTGCTCTCCTCATCCAGCACCTGGTCTCCATCCAGCACCTGCTCTCCATCCATCCAGCACCCTGCTTTCCATCCATCCATCCAGCACCCTGCTCTCCATCCATCCAGCACCTGTTCTCCATCCAGCACCCTGCTCTCCTCATCCAGCACCCTGCTCTCCTCATCCAGCACCTGCTCTCCATCCATCCAGCACCTGCTCTCCATCCAGCACCTGCTCTCCTCATCCAGCACCTGCTCTCCTCATCCAGCACCCTGCTCTCCATCCAGCACCTGCTCTCCTCATCCAGCACCTGCTCTCCATCCATCCAGCACCTGCTCTCCATCCAGCACCCTGCTCCATCCAGCACCTGCTCTCCATCCATCCAGCACCTGCTCTCCATCCAGCACCCTGCTCCATCCAGCACCCTGCTCTCCATCCATCCAGCACCTGCTCTCCATCCAGCACCTGCTCTCCATCCATCCAGCACCTGCTCTCCATCCAGCACCCTGCTCCATCCAGCACCTGCTCTCCATCCATCCAGCACCTGCTCTCCATCCATCCAGCACCTGCTCTCCTCATCCAGCACCTGCTCTCCATCCATCCAGCACCCTTGCTCTCCATCCAGCACCTGCTCTCCATCCATCCAGCACCCTTGCTCTCCATCCATCCAGCACCTGCTCTCCATCCATCCAGCACCTGCTCTCCATCCAGCACCCTGCTCTCCATCCATCCAGCACCCTGCTCTCCATCCAGCACCTGCTCTCCATCCATCCAGCACCCTTGCTCTCCATCCATCCAGCACCTGCTCTCCATCCATCCAGCACCCTTGCTCTCCATCCAGCACCTGCTCTCCATCCATCCAGCACCTGTACCCCTTGGCCTTGCCCCCTGGCTCACACCCAGCACTGCCAGTGTGGGAATTCCAAGCACAGAAAGCTCTCAAAATCTTGTAAATTCGAGCTTAGACACAAGGTTTCACCTGAGCCCTTAGAGAAAGCTTCCAGATTCAGAAGCATAAGCAAGAATGTAAGTTTAAATAGAAAAATATTAAGTTAGGTTATAAAAAGTTTAAAAGTCAAAACATAGGAGTAGTTCTAAAAATAATAAAAAGTTTAAAGTATAATAAGTAATTTTGTGTGTCATTAGATAATTAGTTAAAAAGTCTGAACTGCAATGTAATACATATAATAATATAACATATATACATTATATATGCATATATAATAAATATATAACAAATATATATAATGTCATATACAATGTATAATATTTAATATATATTATATAATTAGATATAATAATTATAAATATATCAAATTATATAATATATAATATATATTATTAATATATTATGTTTAGTATATGTATTATTATTTAAGTTTTGGCTCAATATAATATTTTATATTTAATTAATATAATATTTTAATATAATTAATCTATTAATATATTATTTTATATTTATTATAGTTTATTGCCAAATGACATCATTATATATATTACATAATAACACATATATATTATAATTATCATATTAATATAATTATAATATTATTATATTGTAATATATAATAATATGATAAAATATATAATAAATATAAGAATAAATATATAAATAATACTATATTAAAATAAATTATATATAATTAAATAGATAATATTTAATAAATAATAAATTATATATAATTAAATAGATAATATTTAATATTTAATATATAATAAATAATAAATTATATATAATTAAATATATAATATTTAATAAATATTTAACATATAATAAATAATAATAAATAATAGTAAAATATATAATATAACGAGCTGTAAGCGTAAAAGTAAAACCTCCTTTTACAGCATTCATTTATTAACTAGTGAACCTTTAAAAACCCCTTGTGACCTACAGTCCTGTAAGCACTAACACCTAGTAAACACAGCAAAACCGCTCTCACTCCTCCTTAAAGCTGTACAAAAAAGCACAGTAAGGCACGCTTTACAAGAAGATCTCCCCACAAAGCTCAGCATCCCTGCCGCGGTGCCCGGAGCTGCCTTACCTTCGCTGTTGGCGTACTTGAGGCGCTGCTGCCCGGGGCTCTGCAGCGCCCGGCGCGGGGCCCGCAGCCGCGCCCGGCCCAGCTCGGCTCCCGACGGGGACTGGCAGCGCGGAGAGCCCCGCGGGGAGGGCGAGTAGCGCTGGGCGCTGCGCAGCGACACGGAGCACTCGCAGTCGTCCTCGTCCTCCAGGCTGTAGGTGTCGAACTCCTGGTCGCTGTAGGTGCCGCGGCGCAGGGAGTGCAGCGAGGCGCTGGAGCTGCGCCGGGACACGGAGGCCGAGCTGGAGGCGCAGTCCTGCCGCAGGCCTGCGGACACGCGGGGGACACGGGCAGCGAGGCGACACCCCAGCACAAAGGGAGCCGAGTGTTGCACACCGGAGGGAGGGTCAGGGTAACGCCTGTCCCCTCCGGAATCCGGCAGCTGGGACAGCGTCACCTGCTCAGCGCTGGTTAATTACGGCACTGCTTAATTAACGCGCGCAGGGGACGCTCCCTAATCCCACCTGAGATTGTGGACATTGCCATCAAGCTCCAGCGGGTTAAGCAGGTATAGCAGTCTAACTTACAGGTATGGGAGTCTCATTTGCAGGTTAAATCTTTTAGTTTAATTCCTTCTGCCCCCAGCAGCATTTCAAAGTTGGAAACGAATATTTCAAGCCTGCCTTCCCTTGAAAGCACACCTGCCTGGGTGGCACCTGGGTTACCTACAGCTGCTCACCAGCCTATGCCTTTATTGAAGTTTTCCTGCTTGACAATATATAAACAACTTAAAAAACCAAACCAAATAAAGCCCCAAACCCCCTAAACAAACACACAAAACTCACTCTCTTCCTGCAGCCGTGCCATGACCTGGACATCGGTGAGGTCCTGCAGTTTGTAGCCCATGGAGATGGAGTCGTCCGAGGTGCTCAGCTCGCTGTCCACCGAGGACTGGGAGCTCAGGGCTGAGTGCATGCTCAGGTACCCTGGGGAGAGGGACACAAACCCCGTCAGACACTCACAAACCCACCAGGAACAGCAGGGATCTCTCCCAGGAACTCAGCAGTGCAGCTGGCAGCTCCAGGTCCAGCTGTGAGAAGTAAGGATTTGGAAATTCCAACACTCAGTTTTTAACCTGCGGCTCTCAGGTGCTTTTCAAACAAGGAATGTGAGGCTGACTGGCAGGAAGCAGCTTGGTCAGTGCCCATGTAAGAAATACATTTTTCACCTGAACTTCACACCTGTATTTTCCACGTCAGCAGTTACTTCTCTCTTCCAAGCTGGCTGAAGAAATAATGTTGGGAACCTGCTGCTTTTCCCTGCCTGGCTGGGTTTGATCACAGTTTGAAAGGGCTGCTCAATTTTGCTGGGAAATGGTTTATTTTAACATCACTGTTGAGTATTCAGGAGGTGCCCTGCCTTCAAATCTTCTCAGAACATGGCAGGAAAACTTCAGTGAACTTCAGGATGCTTAAATAATACAGTGAGAGAAGTGTGGCTGTACCTTCAAGGTGCATCTGGGTGTATGCTCCACAAATACACACTCCAAGTCAAGATATTCCACAATAAAATCCCATTTCTTTCCTCCTGGTGTCAGGAAAAGAGTGTAAGAGTTGAAATAAATCCATCCTGAGCAGGGCTTGCACCTGTAGGATGTGGTGTCATGAACAAGCACAGGTTTCCTGCTCTAATTAACAGCACCCTCAACACTGATTAAAAATCCAGCTGGAGACCAGCTTTCTAAAAGGCAAAACTTTGTTTAGTTTGGCTGTTGCATTTCAAACTGCAGGTCTAGTTAAAAATAGCCAAGGAGGGGGAAAACCTGCTCCTTCTTCGATCAGTGAAGCTGAGCTGATGACTGTTTCCAAACAGAAACCGCACCTGGGTTTTGTCAGAGGGGTTGGTTTGGATTTCAAGGGAAGTCCCTGTTAAACATTTTCCATTTGAAGGGTAGGAAAGCTGTTTTTTCTTGGAAATAAAATAAGATTTGAGTCAGTCAGGTTGACAGGAAACTTTAAACTCGAGTTAGCGCTTGCACAAGGCACGGGGAGAGGCACCTGAGGTGAAGTGAACTTGAACTCTTCATGCTCTGAAAGGACAGAGCCTGTCCTGGCCCTAACCTTTCACCTTTTTAACATTTGCAGAGTGAACCTTCCAGAAGCCAGAGACACTTTGGCTTTACTCATCAGGAGCTGTTTCTGAGTGAAAAGGTGCTCAGACACCTGGATTGCCCCCCAGTCTCCTATGAAAAACAAGAAATTGCCTCAGAGATGTTTCCCTGCAGAGCTCAGCTGGCAAAAACCCTCAGTCCTACGTGCATCCTTTTGTTTGCAAAACAGAGATAAGTGTTAATTTCTATTTATAGCAGAAAACCAGACCTCAAGAACAAACCTGCACCTGTGAAAACAGCCACAGGCAACACTTCTCCTTTTTTTAGAGGGGGAAAAAAAGTTCATTTACCATCAAGTTTGGAGGCAGAGACTGTTAAACATGCTTTGTGTTCTGAAACATGCAAAGTAGGCTTTAGCAATTTCCACGCAGAACAAACAAATAAGGAAGAGTCCTTTGATAAGAGAGCCAAGAGGCAAAGCCTTTGTGCTGGGAACAGCAGGAGCTGCACCAAGGATAACAAATGGAGCTCCTGGAAGGCTGTTCCTGGCTCCTCAGGCACAGGGAGGCTCCAGGCCAAAGCATTTTGGAGCAGCTTCATTATCAGGCTGTAACAAGAGTTGTGGCTGAGCTGCCTCTAAGGTAGGAATCTTCCTCCACACACAATCAAGGCTGAAGGAAAACTTCTGGTGTTTTGTTTTAGCTGCCCACTCAGGCAATTGAAGGCTTTATCCTGGAGACTTTGGCAGCTTTCTGTTCTCTGTATTAATCAATATTCCCAAGAGAAACCTTCCCCAGAAAACCAAATCCATGTCACTCTGTAAAGACCACATCTACAGTTTACAACGTTATTCAAGAGTAATATATTTTTGCCCCAACAGCTGTTTTCTATTTTCAGCCACTTAAAATTAGTACAATTCATAAATATATATATATAGAGAGAGAGAGTGAGAGAGAAAGTAGAGAAACCCAAACCAAGAAATAACTACAGGACATTTAGAATGCAAGGAGGCTTTCCCCCACACAAATGAAACCTGGGTGAGGAAGGGAGCAAACAAAAAGGGGAAAACACCACGAGTGGCCATGAGAACTTTTCCCTGTGCCAGTTCCTAACCCTCCTTGCATTTTAAAGAGCCCAGTGCTGCAGTGCCATGCCATACCTGAGCTGCCACAGGTTAGTAGTGCTTTGTTAGTCGATTTGAGGTGCCCAGGAGAGTTTAGTGCATTGCTACAGGAGCCTGCCTCGGAATTCAGGTTATGTGCGCTGGGAGATGCCAGGGGGCTGCAATACAGGTTTTTCCATCTACTGGCTAGAAGGAAAAATACAAAAAAGCCACAAAGGTTAGCAAATTATTTTGGAAACAGAGAGCAAGATCAAGAACAAGATACAGAGGTATCAAACAGGGTTAAATTCTGCAGCAGAGGTACTTGGTGGTACCAGTGCCCAGTCCCCCACTCGTGTCCTTTAACTGGCTTTGTCCCTTCTGAAGAAATCCAAGAGTAACTCCTGACAAGCCTGAGAAGTCATACATTTCACAAAGTTCCAGTGCTGGGCTTCCCAGATGATTATTTCCATCAGTATCTGCCACTTCTACACCCCTTCATTTTAGAGAACTCACTGAACTTTGTTACATGTGTGTTGTTCTGAGTTTTTATGATGGAACCAAGACAGTATTAAACCACAGAAATGATGCCAATCCAATATAAAAACCAACTCTTTCAATTAAATTTGTTCAGCTCACACACACTCACATGTTCATAAATGAACCAAAATAAGGCAGGTGGCAAAACCAAGTGCCCCGTCCTTACTGGAGGTGGAATGAGCAGCTACAACACTGAGGAAATTACTCACACCACGATCTGGAAGTACTCAAGGGGCTGCTGAACTCAGTTCCCCCTACTGTGAGAAGATCAGCTAAGAAAATAATGAAGATTCACCGTATTCATGGGTTTTTTTTTTTTTATTTCTCCCACAAATATTACCAGGTCAGACTAAGTACAACTGAAGCCCGACACATTTCAGAGAGAAGAGAGGTAATCAAATAGATTTCATTCACATTTCTAAGCACAGATGGTTTATGAAAGCAAATGAAGTTTGTTCTCAAAGTCTATTCAGTTATCTCTAATCAGGAATGCCAAGGTTAAACTCAAGAGAAGCCTGAGATCTCAAGCAGTGCCAAACACTGTCAGAATGAAAACTAAAACCACCCCAAAACAGTGATCTCAGACTCCAAAGCACAGGGCTCAAACTGCTGGTTAAACTGAAATCAGAATTCTCGCATTCCCATGGAGACAAACCCAGGCACCACAAACCCTCAGACACCAGCGTGGGGACCCAGCTGGGGTTGGATTCCAGCAGCTCAGGGATATCCCTGAGCTTCCAAACATTGATTTTCCCAGAAATGGCACTTTTTCAAACACAGCTTTTGTGTCTGGAGCTTCCCAAATCCAGCTGGACAGAGGAGACTGCAGCACATCTCTAGGATCTAGGGAACACACAGCACCAGGAGCTCCTCTCCACAAAGAAGCTGCAAGAACAGTTTTCCATGGCTCTCTCTCTCCACTCCCCAGCAATCACATTTTTTTCCTCTACACCTTTCTTACATTTAAAAATGTTTAAATATTAACAAAACTTAAAAATTCAAGAGCCTGACAACACTGAGCTGGCTTTTGCTGCTCAGAATGAGATTTGCCAGGGACCCCAGAGCAGCAGAGGCTGCAGCTGCCCTACCTTGGTCCAGCCTGTTGATGAGGGTTCTGCAGGCAGCTTCAATCTCGGGGCTGGGATTGTCCAGCACCTGCCGGCACCACTTCAGAGGAGAGGCTATTTTCTCATCCATGGATTTCCTTGGAGACACATACAGCCTTTGCAAGGATTCAAAGGAGACAGGAAGAAATGCTTGTTAATTCAAAGCATACAGCTACCAAAGTGGAATTTGCTAGAGTGTAGCCATCAGGAACCGACAGTTACCCAAATTTAAAATTCAAGTTTAAATGGCATATTATGACTCAGGAAGAAAATTTACTGCCACAACAGGAAAATTCAGTGGCTTCACACAGAAACCCACAGCTCTGCAAGGCAAGGTGCCAGCCTGAGCTGGAAATGAAGTTGTTGGAATACTCACCTGTCTCTCTCCACTCCCCTCTTCCAAAAAAAGCCCCCTCAGAGGCAGTGAGGGTGTGAGGTGCCCCTAACTCGAGCTGCAGGGTGATCTCCTTCCAGGAGTTGTCACTTTTGTTTCAAACCCTCTGGATGTTCCACCTGTTCAGCACTGCTGTGTCCTCACAGCAGCTCTGAGACACCCAAAGGTGCACTCCCAGACATTCCCAGACAGGCAGGAAGTCTGGCTGTGCCTTATTTTCCCTGTAATGTCAGAAAAATTCTCCTCCAGCCTAAGTGTCTGCCACATCTCTGACACCTCCATTGCTTTTCATGGACACCGAGGATTAGCCTTATGGATAGACAGATTTAATCATCTTAAATTCCTGGATTATTTACAAGGGATTGGGTGTAAAGCAGCATCTCCACCAGATTTCCAAAGCAGAACATTCCTCTGAGGAGTGGTCAAAGCTGGAAGAGCCTTTGATCTAAAAGCAACTTCAGAATTTTATTTACACATCCCACATTTGTATTTTTTAAAAGCTAAAAGCAGTTCCCTGTTTTTTTCATGTTTTTGCTGCTCAGCAACACATTCAAAACTTGTAAGGGGAAAGAAGAATCTGAACCTTGCACATCCAAACGTGAAATTGTTTTTAATTCTCACACATCACTTGGAGAACACCCTGGTGCAGAAGGCAGTGAGACCTTGACCTAGATCTGGAACCTGATGGTCTTTAGGGTCCCTCCCAGCCCAAATCCTCCTGGGATTCTGTGATTTGTGGACATCAGGTTTGGCTCTCAGGTTCCCCCTCCCTTGAGGCTCTGCTGAGCTGCTGGCCCAGCCTTCAGCTGCTCCCTCTGCACCAGAGAACCCCCAGCAGGAGCTGTCCCACGCACACACTCACACAAGTGCTGCTTTCCCACCAGCACCTCCCTCTCCTGCTGCTCCTTCACCTCAGGAACTGCTCACAGGTGACAAAGAACCCTCCTGGCTGCCACCAAACCACCCACAGCCACACCTGAGCGTTTATGGCGTTCCCAAAGCTGATGTATCCAGAGGATTCCACCTTCACCAGGCCAAAATCCAACATTTAAGTATCAATCGGCCACGAGGGTGGAGTTAAGATTTCAAGGGATGTCTGCCTCGGTTGCCTCCTCCTCTCTCCCAGCTTTTGCCACTCCTGCAGCAAGAAACACTGAGCCTTTCTGCTCCAGATATTCATTCTCTCACAGCCAGCTCAGATCCAACCCAGAAAATACTGATTTCCACAACAGATCAGCAGGAATGTCAGTCATTGTCCCACTCATCCCTGAAAACCTAGGTTTAAAATACATAGAAACACTGTGGGACTCTCACTGTGTTACTCTGGCTGTAACACCAACACCCGGCCAAGACACAGCATAAACAAGAGCTTGGATATTTAAAATATTGTACAGGTCTGCCTGACCTACTGCTCTGGCTCCTGTCCTGGATCCAGGCAGGGATAACATGGAATGCAGAAAGCAGAATCTCTGCATGCAGCAGCTCTCAAAACACTCTTTGTAACCTGGAGAAGGACATTATTCCCAATTTTCTGCCTCCTGACTTCTGCCTCTGGCCAGAGCCCTCTTTTTCAGGGAACAGACTCAGCCTCTTTAGTCACAACTCACACACCTTCTCCCCACCAAGCTTTACACGAATCCACATGCAAATAAAAAAAAAATCCAAATTCGTTTTTGACAAAATAAATGCTGAGGAATGAATGCAAATATTCCTGACTCTCCAAAGGTACCTTTCAGGGCAGACCCCCCAGCAAATCCTGCTGCGTTTCTGCACGGGTAAATGAGCATTACAAGCACTCAAATCCCATCAAACCCAGGAAGCACAGTGCTCCCTCTCCCTGGATTTATTGTACACTTCAGACCACAAAAGGAGCAGTAAAACCATCACACAAAAAAGAGGCCAACAGCCTCCTCAGGGCAGGTCAGGCTGCTCTGCACATATTCCAGGTTAAGGCAGAGAACCCTGCCCTGCTCCAGCAGTTGTTCTGCCCAGCTCCTGCCGTGCTCCTCACCCTGATTTTTCCCCCAGGACCATCCCAGATGAGGATGGCAACCCTTGTTTGCTTGGCAGAGCCATTCCCACATGGAGCAGAGCTGTGGAGTCCTCTGGATCAGAGGACTCTCGTTTTTTTCTGCTGACGAGTCCTTTGGCAAGAGAAGCTCTCACAATTTCCCCAAACCCAATTAAGTGAACACAGCTCAATCCTTCAGAGCACTGACAAGCCTAAAAAAAAATAAAAAAAAAAAGGAATTCTGGTTTGATTTCACAGCACCAGGGTTCCCATTTTCCTTCTGCAGGAGCTTTGGGGAGGGCTCAGCACCCTGACTTCTCCCAAGGTGCTGGCACAGCACTAACCTAAAAGCATCAGCCCCTCAAATATGTAAATGTGATTATTTCTCTGGACATATTAAGAGCCAGAAATCCCCTTTTCCTAGGCTCAGGAAAGTCCGGTGACCAGTGTCACCCACCAGAGGCTGACTTAACCCAGCCTCACATCCAGGGAGCTAAAACAGCCTTACCTTGGAAAAAGGTTAGTGTTAAAAGGTAAAAACTCTTGGCTTTGTTTAAAAACACTCTGAATTTTTCTTTCTGGTACTTTCAGCCTCTGAGGCTGTTTGATTTGCCAGCTGAATCCCAGAAGCACTGGGAAAGCAGGAGCCAGCCCAGAGTCAGAGCTGGACAAAGCCAGCCCTGCTCAGGAGCAAGCCTTACCCTGCGGTTCGTTCCTCTCCCTAAATGTCTCTGAATGTTTTCCTTTTGTCAAACTGCAAATAAAAATCGTTTATTTAGATACTTACAAGGCCTCATACAAAATGCACAAAGTAAACATTTGGGCAAATATTCCCAGTTTGATGTGTTGGGGGTTTGTTGTATAAATTATTAAATACGAATGAGGTTTTCTTCAGTTTCAGAGAGAAGGAAACCCTTCAACAATGAAGTATCTTTAGTTTCTGCTTACTAATGTTTGTGTTTACCCTGTAAAACAGTATTTTGTGACAAACATCTCTGGGAAGGACCCAGTGCCACAAGGATTTTTCTTCCATTAAGTTGTAGCCATTCACAAATAAATTTGTGATACTCTTTGCACTTTATTCTGACATAATCCAGAGCACTAAAACCTAATTTAATTTTAACCTAAACTAATTGAAACTAAATTAAAAATAATTTTTTTATTTAAAAATAAAGGAATATTCCAGAGATGCTATTTCCCTTATGGAATCAATGTCACAGAAAGATTTACAGGAGTTAATGGCAACTATTGTTGAATTTTGAAATGCCTGCTTTAAAAAAAACAAACCCAAACCCCAAGAATGCAGGAAACACAACAACTTTTCTCAACTTGCACAATGCACTGAGAAAAAGCATCCTCACCACTGAATAACAAATCACAGCAGTTCTGAGTGTGCAAGCCTGAGTATTTTAGATCCTGCTCATGCAGAATATTTGCAGCAGAAATCTATAAATCATGAGAGCAGAATTCAGGCTGCAGAAGGCTCTAGAAGCAGTGTGTTAGGAAATGAAACTGAGCGTAAAGCAAAGCCCATTTCTGAAGACACAGCCTGGGTTTATTATCCATCTTCCAAAGCACTTGGCACCAGTGTCTGCAGCAGCTCCAAAAATGGCAAACACTGATTTTCAGTCCTTTGAGTTATATACAACAGAACAAGGAGACCTCAAGTAGCTCTAAGTGTTCAGAACAATTCAGGTTTATGAGATACACCTCCTTCAAGTGCTAAAAGGCAGCTGAACTCCTCTCCAAAGCATGGATTTCAAACAGGTAATTCATTCATTTTCCTTTCCTTTACATATCAGACTTCAGAGAGCTGATTTTCAGATTTAGTACTCTGCTTGTGCTGTGCTAATCTCAAATCTAAACACTCCTGCTGAACAGAAATCCTAACACAGACGAGACTGGGGTAGAAAGCCACTGTGAAACAATATTATTCAGGTTCTGAAATGACAGAAACATAAAAGGAAAAAATGGGAAAAATCCTGTGGAGAACACTCCACACAAAAACACTGCTGTTAGCCCAAAGAGAGGTCAGAGCTTTACTCCTAAGAAATCGTAAAGAGAGGAAAAAATGACACTGCAAAGACTCTTTCTCATATCTGTTTAGGGACTAATCCTGCTGAACAAAACACCAAAAATCAGTCCCCAAGTCAGAGCAGCTCTAAAGCTCAGATGAAATGAATCTCCTGACCCAGCCAGCAGCCCATGCAGTGCTCACAGGGCACTGGGGTGCAGCTGCAGAGGGGTGCTGGGTGTCCACAGCTCCTGCAGCGGCAGCACCAGGCTGCTCCCCACCTCTCTGGCACTGCCACCGAGCGATTTCCCTCATTTTACAGAAATGTAAAGAGCAGCAGCCACAGCCTGGAGCACTTCCCAAGGCCTCTCAAGCAATTCCCCCTCCCAGGCTGAGCTCTGCACGCGATGTCACCACCAGGCAGGTTCTGCTTCTCAGCTCAGCTGCGGAGGGAGGTGGTGGGGATGCTCCCACAGAGCTGCACTGGGGTTCTGGAGCAGCTCCTGGACCCAGAGGTTGTCACCCAGCCCGTGGCCATCTGCAGCCAGCACAAACCAGTCAGTCAGGAAAGGTTTGGAGAAGTCACTTGCGCATTATTTAATGCAACAGTGGTAAAAACGCCTCACAAAATGACCAGTCTGAGAAAACAAGACCTTGCAAATTGCTGTTTCTGAGCCGTGCAGATCTTGTCAGCAGCACCCTGTCGCAAGGAGATACCACAGGGGAACTACAACCCAGCCTGTGAAGGGTTTAAATGCATTACACAGACACAGCCTGTAAGTAAAGCTCTCCCCCAGGTCAGAGGCACAAGGTGCTGCACTGGTAGAACTCCTGGATTTGTGCAGCATCATATGCTGCATACCTGGTGGAATGTCTCCAGAATTTCTCTCCCTGTCTCTGGTGGTACAAGCGGCAATGATTTTCTCCATTACACTGAATTAAAAGTCTTAAACATGAATATAGGAGAAGGTCAATGGTCACAGAGCTAAGGGTGAAAACTCACATTCCCAGAAACTCCCACACTGTCATCTCTGAGAGCAAACCACGCTCCTGCTCCCTACAAACAGCAGTTCAATGGCACCCCGCTTGCTGTGCTGAGCACGGATTCAGGCAGGAGACAGCTCTGAGGTGAAGACAGCATGACCCAGTTTGAGTCGAGAGAGAGACTTTTGGGAATGAGAACAGCAACTCAGGGATTCACCTGAGTGCCAGGGATTCCTTCTTCTCCTCACCCCATGGAAAAACCCCAGACTGACAAACACTGGGGAACACAAGCAATGTAATGCCATCAGCAGCTGTTTTGTTCCCTGGGTAAGGGGGAATTTGGATAAAAGCCTTCCCAAAACAGCTGCCCTGTGCTGGAGTCCAAGGTGAGCATCACTGAGCTCCTCAGTGCCCAGTTCCATGGGATTGGTGTCCAGGATATTTACAATTTTGAGCAGCTATTTGAGAAAGGGAGCACAGGGAGCAGTCAGAGGCCAGGCAGTCCAGGGCAGAGTTACAGCAGCTGGGAGTGGGCACTGCCTCGGGTTTCACACAGCTCAGTCACTGCAAACACAGCTCCAAAACACCACTCAGAGCTGCTGAACCAGGGGAGCTGCACAGAAACTTCTGCAAGTTCCGGCTCAGTGAAGAGGGGAATTCCAAAATAGAGCAGGGATTGAGACTCCACTTGCACCTGCAGAGAACAGCAAGAAACCCTCTGACCACTCCATCCTTCTTCCAGGGAAGAAGGATGCACAATATTTTAAAAAGGATTGCAAATACACAATACACTCAGCTATTCCCTTTGGATTTACTCACTCCAGGCAGCCCTCAATTCCCCCCATCAGCAAAACCACCTTGTTAGAGCTGATCCTAAACTCACAGAGAATTAAGGGGCGTTTGTTTGGTTTCTTTGTTTGTTTTAAGAAAATCCTCCCTCCCCTCCAAGCAGTTTTCTGGTTCTTGCTGGGGGAAAGCACAAACACTTGCAGGGGCTGCATGTGGGATGTGTTTATGGAGACAGTTTGGGATATTTGGCAATAAGCAGAGGCACTATTGATTGCACACAGGATTCACTCCCCGCTTTCAGAACAAGAAGCCACCACTAAAAGCAGCTTCCTGTTTCAGCAGGTTTGTTTGACAAGAGGAAAAGGGAACAGATGGAAGTGATGCAGCACTATCAAAGATAATTTATGGGAACAGCACTTGCACAAGGGCTCAGGATCACCACCCTTACCCAGCTCCTCAGGGAGCACAGGTTACCCTGTTCCAACCAAATCTGGCAAGGAAACAGAGGAAACAAACCCACAAGGATCCTGCAAGGTGCAGACTGAAGGGTACCTGGGAAAGAAGGGCGTTACCAACCACCAGCTGAAGGGAAGGTCAAAGAACTGAACTCCCAGGCACAGAATCTCTCCTGATTCCACTGGGCAGCATCCCCTGCCTGGGTGAATCTCAGCCTCTGAGACTCAATAGAATTTGAAGACTCTCCCCTGTCACAGGCTCTATAAATGTGAATATAAACCTGGCTGCTTCCATTAACCCAGAAATAATAAAGCCAGTCTTCCATATGCAATTTATTAAATACATTCCCTTATTTATTTATAAGAAATCTGCTCAAAATGCTGGTTAGGAATATTGAAGAGTTCCAGTGATCAAGTTAGAACCAGTATTTGGATTTTAAAAGTGCACTTGCAAAGAAGAAAATACCATGTTTTAAATATAACCTCAAATTCAGGCTGGAGCTGATGCCATGACCTCATTGAGCTCCACTCCATTAAGAAAAACTTAACCTTCCCTTCTAACAGCTAATGAATGTTTGGAGCTGAAGGTTTGGTTTGTGCTCAGCAGCCCTGTCCTTGCTGCCAGATTAATCTGGCTACACAAATTTGAAACCCAATTTGCAGAGCCCTGAGGCTTTTCCTCCCAGGTCTTACAAATTAACAACTCCGGGTAAAATCCCAAGTCCCAGCTATTGCAGGAGCTGGAATCAGACTCTAGCTTTACATTTCTCTTGCCCTTCCAAAGGCTGTTAATCTGCTGATTTACAAAACAAGCTCTAAACAAGGCTGCTGGTGGAGGGGAGAGTCCCAGAGAGTCGGGTCAGTTAAGGATTACATCATTGATCTGGTTCAGTTCATGTCTCTGAACAAAAGAGGTGCTTAACTGGAAAGAAACAGCCTTCAGGAGCTGGGAATGGCTTGTCTCCTCAGGTCCTAGCAAAAGCCACAAATTCCAGATGGTCTAGGCATTCTTATTGGCGAAATTCTTATTTTAAATATGGTATTTGACAGTTGTGTACAAGGTTTAAAAGCTCCATTATTCATTCATCTGCCTGTGCTATATATAACTAAACTTAGAGGGAAAGGAAGCTGCAGCAGTGGCTGGAAGGAAGAGGGAAAAACAGCACCTACAGGTAAACTTATTTTTTAAAAAATAATGGTCTGGCACAATGGACATAAAAATAAGAACAGTCACTAATGAGAACTACATTCTTGCTGCTAAAAATCCAAGTCCTGTACAGAAATCAGTTTGTTGCTTTAAATGAATTGCTCGCTTAACCACAGCACGTCCCTCTCCCCCAGGCCTGGGGATACCTACCAGCAATCCTCCTCCTCGGGGCAATTTTCCAGTTCTAACACTTTGACTTCATCCAGATCCGCCTGACTCGGAAGCCCCTCTAGATCTGCGCCCTTTTCACCGGGGATCTGTTCATGGATTGCAGCGGGGGCGCGGATCCCTGCCATGAGCAGGCTGCCCAGGAGCTCGGAGCTGGCACTCGTATCCACAGGTGAGGGACACCGGCCATTGCTGTGGCTCTGCTCCCCGTGGGGAGACACCTCCTCGGGGACACTCTTGCAGCTGTATTGCACCGGGGGGACATCCAGGGCTCTTTTGAAGTTGTTCTCTCCTTCCTCCTGCCTCATTTTGCTCAGCTGGCTGTGCAGATCCGCCATCAGCTGCAACTCCTGCTGCTCCGCCAGGGCCTTGATGCTGCTGTTGATCTCCATCCCGTTGAGGCCGGGCTCGTGGTTATCCACCCCGGCACGGATGTCCCCCGGCACGTTTGTCCCCAGCAGGGTCCTGCTGCTCCTGCTCCTGGCGTGCTGATTGTCCAGCTCCAGCCTCCTGACCAGCTCCCGCAGCTTCCGCACCTCCGGCCCCACGTCCTCGGGGGGCTCCGGGCCCATGGCCGAGTGCTCGGGGGCGTCTCTGCCCAGGGCTGGCTCCAGAGCGGGGTCCTGCTGGATCAGCGGCGCGTTCCCGGGAACCACCATCCTCCAGGGCTCCCACTGCAAACACAGCAAAGACACACAAAGGTTTTTAGGCAAATGGAGTTAAGACACGGGAAATTCTGGTTTTTATAAGCATCAGCTAATCAAGTTAGAACCAGTATTTGGATTTTAAAAGTGCACTTGCAAAGAAGAAAATACCATGTTTTAAATATAACCTCAAATTCAGGCTGGAGCTGATGCCATGACCTCATTGAACTCCACTCCATTAAGAAAAACTTAACCTTCCCTTCTAACAGCTAATGAATGTTTGGAGCTGAAGGTTTGGTTTGTGCTCAGCAGCTGCAGTGGAAGGTGTCTGAATTTCATCCAAATCCAAAAAGAACGACTTAAGTTAGGGTTGAACGTTGCAAAGCCCCAAAAATTCCTTGTTTTCTGAGCTGCAAGGATGTGCACCTGTTCTGCTGTCAATGAGTTTAGTAAAAGGAAGCTGATTTAATCCCCCACAATAGTTTAGTTTCCATCTGTTTACCAACAAAACACTTGAGAAAAGCACTGATGGAGCAAAGTCAGGAAACATCATTAACAAGGTGCTGACGTCAGACAACAACAGCGTCAAGAAAATGGTGAAAACATCCTTTGTTCATTACCAGGTTTATCCTGGAAAAGCAGAAAAAAACTTGGAAAAATTTCTGTATCACCTTATATCAAAGTAACAACAGGAACTGCAGTTACTGTGCTATGTGAAAATAAGCTTAAAATCATGTTTTTATTGGTGTATTATCCTGTTACACGTGACAAGCGAGGGGTGCAAACAGCAAAAAAAAAAAAATCAAAAAATATATCCCAACTTAAGATTACATATTCCACTAGGTCAAAAAAAACATGAAGTGCATTTCACACTAGTTTTACAACATGAGCAAACACTGCTTTTTCCCTCCAATTGATTTACGTGAGTTTTCAGTTTCACTGGGCACATTCGTTTCCAAACTGACTCTTCACTGAAAACCCCTAATACTGAAAATCCCTTAATTAACGGTCCACAGAGCAGTAAAATAGGTTAAAAGTCAAAAATCCTCTCTGTTTTCTAAAAGGAGGGCAAACAGACTGACAGAAGAGGGAGTGAGTCAACACAGCCAATTCAAAGTTTAAAAATTGATGTACTTGTTACAACTGCGATCAAATCCTGGCTTTTTGTGGCTGTGGATGTTCTTCCCCCTCCCTTTGCTGCCTGAAAATGTCATCTGTTTTTAAGTGCCAGTGGGCAAAGGAAACCACAAAAACTCAGTGTCACACAAAGCAAGGTTACAAACAGACACCCCCATAGGTACCTCAGCATCTCACTGTTATTTAGGCACTTGTCACAGGAATAGCTGGGCACGTTTCTTTAAAAATACATTTTGTTTTGCTGGGGCTTTGTTACCTGATTTTCTATTATTATTATTATTTCGGTCCTCTATCTGCAGGATGTAAATTTTTCAAAACTTCCACTTGAGTTAATAAAAAATACAAACAGCCCTTAGGAAGAGCTGTGAGCGAACAGAGCGCACTTTCCATATTCCAAACCCGTGCCTGTGAGCAGCACTGCTGAAAGCATTCTGCCTTGGGGAAAAGAAAATTTACTGTGGAGTTACCAAGCAATCCCAGTCCCACCCATGTGCCGGGTTCAAAAAGCTCCTTGCGTGGATTCCCACTCCTACAAACCCACACGGTGTGATTTCCAAGGGGATCTCCGAGGAAGGGGAGTGTGATTTCCAGAGATATCCCAAAGCTCAGCAACTCTGAGGATGCACCAGAGGGGACTTCTAGGAGTTCCACTATCCAAGCCAAACAGTGGCACAAGGAGGGGAATTAAGTCACCCAAAAAATCGGTTCCCTTCCAAGGGTGAAGAGCTGGGAAAAACCTCACGTGAGCAAAAAACACACCTTGAGGAAGAAGAGCAGCTGAAAAGCCTACACTCTTTCCCCAAAACCACTAAGCCTAAAAACCACCCCCCCCAAAAAAAAAAGCCCAGCAAAGACATGCGGGGGAAGAGAGACAAACCTGCGAAAGTTAATTTCATTGTGTAACGGGGGGGTGGGAAGGAAAGAGATAAAACACGTTTAGAAGAAGGCAAAAAGGCGGCAGCCGTGAGCGGGTCGGAGACAATAATTCGGAGTTTGCCGAGCAGACATCCGGGTGTCTCACCGAGGGTAACGGTCCCCTCAGGCCGGGGTCTGCCGGGGCCACGGGGGCCCGGAGAGCCGGGGGGCTGCGAGGGCTCCCACCGCTGGAGGGGCTGGCGAGGGTGGGGAAAGGGGCTGGCAAGGGGCTGCGATGGGGCTGGGGGGTCTTAGGGGTGATAATGGCCATGGGGCTGGTGGGGTTGCAGGCTCTGGGGGAGGCTCTGAGAACCGGGGGGAGGCTTTGAGGGGGCTGTGTGGGGGATCTGATGGCCCGGGGGGGGGCGGTTCTGTGGGGCAGTGATGGCCATGGGGCTGTGAGAGCTACAGGGAAAGCTGCGGGGGCTCTGATGGCCATGAGCGCTGCGAGAGGGCTCTGAGAGGCCGGGGGGCTGTGGTGGCCGGGGGATCTGAGCAGCTCCGAGAGCCGTGGGGGTGAGGCAAAGGACGGGCTGAAGGTCTGTGGAGCGCTGCGAGCGGGCTCCGATGGCCGTGATGGGGGCGAGCGCTGTGCGGCACCGGCGGACGCGACCCCCGCGGGGGGCACGGGCGCGGCCGGTCCGCACCGAGCGCGGCAGAGCCGAGCGCGGCGGGCACCCCCTTCCCCATCGGACGGTACCTGGATGGATGGATGGATGGACAGACGGCCGGACAGGCGGATGGAGGTCGGTCGGTGCCGGTGCCGGTGCCGCCTTTCTCCGGCGGCTCAGCCCGGCCCGCGAACGGCGGGAGGCGCCGCCCCCGCCCCTGTGTGGGGAACGGGGGATGGGGGCGCTGCGCCTGCGCGGGGCCGCCTCAGGCGGCGGCGGGCGGGGAGGGAGCGCGGTCAGCCCGGTGAGGGGAGAAGGGGCGAGCGAGAGGAGAAGGGGCGAGTGAAGGGAAAAGGGGCGAGCGAGGGGAAAAGGGGCGAGCGAGGAGGAAAGGGGCGAGCGAGGAGGAAAGGGGCGAGCGAAGGGAAAAGGGGCGAGCGAAGGGAAAAGGGGCGAGTGAAGGGAAGAGGGGCGAGTGAAGGGAAGAGGGGCGAGGGGGGGGAAAGGGGGCGAGCGAAGGGAAAAGGGGCGAGCGAGGGGAAAAGGAAGCGAGGTGGAATGGCGGTGAGAAGGGGGAAAGAGGATGGATGAAGGGGAGTGATGGTGGGAAGGAGGCGAGTGAGGGGGTCTGGACGTGAGGGAGAAGAGGGATGGATGAGGGAAATGGGGATCAGTGAGGGGAAAAGGGGAATTGGTGGGAAAACGTTTAAAAAGGGGGATGGGGGAAAGGTGAATGGGGAAAAGGGAGAGGGGAAGGGGTAAGTGATGGCGGAAAGGGAGTAAGAGGGTGAAGGGAGAGTTAAGAGGGGTGGAAGGGGTCAGGGAGGAAAGGGAATTAGAGGGAAATTGAGCAGCTGGGGGAGGAAAGGGGTGAGAGGAGGAAAAAGGGGATTAATGAGGGGAAAATGAAGGAGTGATGATGGGAAGGAGGTGAGTGAGGAGGAAAAGGGATGAATGAGGGGAGTAGGGATCAATGACGGAAAGGGAGGAGTGGCAGGAAAAGGTTTTAAAGGGGCAAAAAGTAAATGGGGAAAAGGGGGAAGGGGTGAGTGAGGGGGAGGAAAGGGAAGGAGGGAGAAAGGTGAGGAAGTGAAGGAAAAGGGGAAAAGGGCTGAGTAGGGAAGGGGTCTCTCCCTGTGTGTGTGAGATCCAGAAAAATGCACAAAGTACAGCTTAGCTGGGATCTCCCAAAGCTTCGGTGAGTGTAACGTCTCTTCAGGACAGCTTTATCAGGCAACAATAAAACCAGCGCCATTCTTTGACATCCTCCTCCCAAATGTGCGTGTTGGACACACACACAGGCTCTGGCACCTCCTGATAAGAAGCGTTGGATGTTTGGCAGTCACCAAGGCCACGTGCTCTGAACAGAATCTCATTTTTGTACCGGTTGGCCTGAACACCACGTCCAGCACTGGCACTGCCCAAGGCCTGTCCTGGTGTCAGCTGGGCTAGTGTTAATTTTGTCACTCTGCTGGAAATTTTCAGGTGCTCTGGGAAGGTTTGGTCTGTGCAGAAGATGGGATTTCCAAAAACAGAGTTCCCTGTGCCAGGATGGGTTTGCCTCCACTTCTGCTCAGTCGCCACCAGCACATTTCATACCTTTTATATCTTTATTTATTTACTTGATTTCATATGAAATAACCTGGTCAAGATTTGTCCCCACAAGCAGCAGGAGCCCAAGAGAAAGAAGATCTTTTTTTTTGTGAAGGAAAATGAGTGACCTCATCCATTACGTAGGAAAAATCTGTGTGCAGGTGACCCTTCTCCACAAATACCAGGAACATTCACCTCTTTGAATAATTCATTTGTTTTTTATTCATGGAGGGTAGGTCAGCAATTCTTCAAAGCTCAGGCCAATACAATTTATAAAGCATAACATTTTTATAATAGCTGCAGGTTTCTTTTGGGGGATACAGGTCTTTAAGGGGGAAAACCCCCTCCTGTCAGGGAGTTGTGCAGAGCCAGAAGGTCACCCCTGAGCCTCCTTTTCCCCAGGCTGAGCCCCTTTCCCAGCTCCTTCAGCTGCTCTCAAACACAAAAACATCACGGGGGGGATCAGGGTTCCTTTTCCCCTAGGTAATCACAGGATTTTGGGAGAAGCTTGGTTTTCATCAATTCTTGGCTGTGAAGATGGGGATGCCCTGGTTGCCCAGAGCAGCTGTGGCTGCCCCTGCATCCCTGGAAGTGTCCAAGGCCAGGCTGGACGGAGCTTGGAGCAACCTGGGATAGGGGAAACTGTCCCTGCCCATGAACTTCAGAACAGATGAACCTTAACTCCTCCCAACCCAAAATCATTCTGGCATTCTATGGCTCCTAATGCTTCCCATCATAAGTCTGGACTCTTGGAGGACACCTGACTTCCAGGTTTCAATATTCAGCATTCCCAACCTCTCAGCTCTGAGTTAAGGGCTAAAACAATTCTGATTTTACTGGGCGCAGCAGCTGCTGGAAGTTCAGCGTTAGTGAGAATTTGGGCTGTGAATAGTTTACAGCATTGGGAGGTGTGGCAAGGGGAGAAATTGGGATTTCAGCTGAGCAGAGCTCTTTGTCAGGAGAGGGAATTGAGATGGCAGTGCTCTGGCACGAGACACCTGCCCCAGAGCCCGAGTTTAACACCGGGGGAAGGACACTTATCTCCCCAAACAGGCAGCAGCCACAAGTGCTGCTGCAGCATCCTCAGGGAAGAGGCAGGAAGGGGAATTAAAGCTGACACACAATTAGAATAGAGTTTGCAAGTCCTCCTGGAATCCTGGGGAAAGCAAATGGAAATCAGGCAGAAGCTATTTCTAGGCTGAATTTAGGGCTGAAAGAAGCAGAAATAGGCTTTCGCTAAGGACTAAATCCAAACCCTCCTAAGAATCCAAATTTAGTGTTTAAGGCTCCCAGTGCCTGTGTGCCAGCCTGGCTGCACAAGGGAAAGAAATACAAATATCATCAGGAGAGACTGGCGGCGATTAGCCGGGGTAAAGCTGAGGAGCTGTGCCCGACTCCCAGCTCCGGGAATACCGGGAATCTTCGTGCAGCTGAGGGCAGGCTGAGGGGCTCAGCACCTCTGGGAAATGTTATCTCTGAGGAGGAGCCTGCCTTATCTCGTTCCCATCGCACTTGTGCAGGTGACAGCATCAGCCAGCAGGTGCTGAACTCATCCACGGCCAGGGGGCGGCGAGAGGGGAAAGGACCGCAGGGAAGCGGGAGCAGGAATGAATTCTGCAGTCTCAGGCAGGCAGGAGCGGCGGTGATCCCAGGAGAGCATCCCCAGCCCCGCGGGGCCCTGCAAGCACACAAAGAGCGGCTGATCCCACCGGGAATGCGGCGGAGCCGGGAGCGTGCGGGGATGGGCGCTGCACCAGTCACATCCCAGTAGCAGGAACGGGGAGCAGCGAGGTCGGAGCTTCCCTGCTCCTCCTCCTCTTCTTCCTCCTCCTCCGTGCCGGGAGGCAGCGGGAGCACTCGAGGTCTCCCAGCCCCAGCACTGCCACGGCACCTCCCGCTCCTTCCAGATAATCAGACGAAACCAAACCGTGTCTGTGTTGGAATGCACAACTCTACTCTTTTCCCAAAGTTTTTCGCCTCAAAGAATCTTTAGGTAAAGGAGTAGCTGCTGCCGTGTCCCTGTCAGGGGAATGTCACAGCTCCGAACGCCGTCCCTGCACGGGGTCAGCCCAGGACACGGCAAGGAACCTTCAACTGCCTTCCGAGAGGACTCCCCACCTCTGAGGGACATTTCTGTCATCACTCAAGCCTGTCACCCCCGGGAAGCCACCACAGCCTGTTTGTCACCGAGGTTCTGGTTCCAACCACCGCCCCCGGGACAGAGCGAGTGAGTTTCCAGCTAACGCTGCAACAAGGTCACTGCTTCCCAGCCAGCAGCCCAGGAAGATCCCTGCCTGCTCACCCTGGAAATGTGAGGGTTAAATGCCCTTCACAGTGAATTCTGAGCTCTCACCCAGCCATCCCCCTGGGAATGGCTTTGGAAAGGGGCTCTGGAAACCCACCTAGAAGAGCTTCTCGTAGCACTTGTCACAGTGGACAATGTCCCGGTGGATGAATATTTTATCCAGGAGCTCTCCCATCGCTTTGTGGCAAATTCCACACTGCCAAAGGGAAAACAAGGAGGTTGGGCAATGACCAAAACCCCACGCAGGAACAGCACAAGGGAGGGGACAGAGGTCTCTGCATCATTTTATTAAGGGGTGAGGATGCAACCTTTGAGGCTGCACTTTCCTACAACAGCCAAATGTCCCTGCAGGCCTCTTCCTCCCACACTCCCCATCCCTCTTCCTCCCACCCTGCCCACATCCCCGCACACTTTCCTTGGAAACCCTGCAGGGTTTGAGGATTCAGCCGCCTCCACTAGAGCACAAAGACCACAAAGCAGCAAGTCTGCCCCAAGGACACTGGGGCAAGGACATGAGGCTGTTCTGAGGGTGCTGCCAATAACAAAGAATTCTCCTTGTTCTAACATTTATTCAAAGACCTGAAAAACCTTCTGGGGACACCTGTGGCCGCCTGACTCTTTTTGTCCCAGTGTGAGGTAAGGATTTGGCACACCCCACGTATATCCCTCTGAAAGCCTGGGGATGGAATTTGCAGGAAGATCCCTGCTCCCAGCCCCACCATTCCCAGCAGCACAGGCACTGGAGCTCACCCTGAAGCAGTACTCGTGGCAGTGGATGTTCAGGTGCTCGATGATGATCTTGGGGCAGTCTCGGATCTCCCGGCTGCAGTAACTGCACAGGGGCTCACTGGACCTGGGAAGAACAGGGCACTGGGTTCCTCTGTGGTGTTCTGCTTCTAGTCCCAGCCCTGCTGCCAGGGCTTTATCCCAGCCATCAGCACTGCTGTCCATGAGCAGCCTGCTCCCACACGTGGGACTGTGTGAGTGACAGAGCAGGGGACTGTGCTGTCCCAGGGGTGCAGAGACCACAGCAGTGGGGCAGGACAGATCTCAGAATCCTGAGATTCCACAGTTGTGGAATCGTGGAATGGTTTGGGTCGGAAGGGACTGTAAAGCTCATCCAGTCCCACCCTCTGCCACAGCAGGGACACCTCCCACTGTCCCAGGCTGCTCCCAGCCCCATCCAGCCTGGCCTTGGGCACTGCCAGGGATCCAGGGACAGCCCCAGCTGCTCTGGGCACCTGTGCCAGGGCCTGCCCACCCTGCCAGGGAACAATTCCTGCCCAATATCCCATCCATCCCTGCCCTCAGTTGGTGAGAAGACATTCTCTTTTGTCCTGTCACTCCAGGCCCTTGGAAACAATCCCTTTCCATTCTTCTTGCGGGCTCCCTTCAGGCACTGGACAGCCACAATTAGGTTACCACAAAGCTTCTCAGCTCCAGGCTGAACAATCCCAATTCTCTCAGCCTTTCCTCACAGGAGAGGTGCTCCATCCCTCTCATCACCTTGGTGGCCTGCTCTGGACTCTGACTTGGAGCCCACCTGGCTGTATTTCCATTTATTGTGCTGCTGTTCCACCAAACACACCCCAGTGTCCTCAAAAAGCAAACCCTTAAAATCATTTCTGATTGAGAATCGGATGAACCCCGCAAGGCAGCCCCGCCCTGTCCTACCTGTGCAGGGGAGCACTGGACAGGTAACTGTGGTGGCTGTAGCTGCTTCTCTCCAGGTCACTCAAATCCACAAGGCTGCGGAATGAAGGAGGGAAATATCAGCTCTTGGCAGTGCTTTGTGGGAAGAGAACCTCAGAGAATCATAATCCAATGATTTGGAATATCCTGGCTACCTGTTCCTTGGGGAGAAGGTCCTCAAAGTGCCTTCCCAGGACACAAAGAGGAACCACTAAGTACCCCCAGAGGGGACTCTCCAGGCAAAACTCTGGCCTCACCAAATGTTTACATAATAAAAATAAAAACAATAAATAAATAATAATAATAAAATAAATAAGCAATGTTTACATTTGGCCCCTACAAATAGCAGCTTCTCACTGCTGCAGCTCCAAATCCTGCACTGTTATGCAGGGAAAGGCACAGAGCACATCCTTGGTCTCATCCCTCATCCAGCTGAGCGTTCCCTCTCTGCCTGAGGTTCCTGGATATTTGGTTTATCTTTGGCTGCTGACAGCGGCTTTGCTGAGCTCTGGGACAGGCTGGAGATTTACAGAGTGTCATCAGCTCCTGCAGGGATGTCAGCCCAGCGCTGAGGGAGGAAAACGCCTGCAGGGAGCACCAAACTGGTGTGAACTGGTGCCACATCACCGTGAGGATGATGTGCACGGGGGTCTTGTCACGCTGGGGCTGGTTTGGAGCAGCTTCACCAGAGCAGAACACAAAGGACTGAAGATTTAAGCTTGAAAATGGTGCCACTTCATGTTTTTTAACTCATACAATGAAGTTTTTCCAGTGAGAGCCCTCACCCTCCACATTCTCCTCTCGCACTCCAATCATTTGGTTACAGGTGTCTCCCAGTGCCAAACCTGCAGCGTGGTGCTCCCATCCACCCCAGAGACACCAAGCCACTCCAGGAGGAGCTTCCCTGTCCCCTGGGAGCAGTGGGACACAGTTCTGCTGCCACCAGCACAGCGGGAGGAGAGCACAGAGCCCTCCCAACACCCGCCCGGGCCCGATCAGCTGCAGCTGCCCCATCCTGCTGGGTGAGCACCTCTCCCTGTGCCGGGCTGGCACACGGCCGGGACACGCGGCGGGGACACGGGAGGGGACACGGGAGGGGACACGGCTGTCCCACCCGGAGGTGACACGGGAGGTGACACGGCTGTCCCACGGCTGTCCCACCCGGAGGTGACACGGGAGGTGACACGGCTGTCCCCAGCGCTCCGTACCTGCCGTGGCGCGGCGAGGCTGCAAAGCCGCCCGTGTTCACGTACTCCTTGACAAAGAGGATCCCTCTCCTGGGAAAACGGGAATCATTTGCATGAGAAAAGAGCGGCTGGGGCTCGGCAGAGCCGGGCAGGGCTCGGGAGTGCCCCCGGACACGGAACGCGTGCGGGAGAGGCTCGGAACGGGATGCTGTTGTTCCCCAATAAATCCTGCCTATTGTTGCTAAATAACAACTCCTCTAATTACCCCAGCAAAACAAATCGAGTTAATTGGAAAGAATGGGATGGATAATGTAACCCTTTCATCCAGTCAGGGGTTTGAGGGATAAATCTTTCCCAGCTCCCGTCAGGATTAGGCGCACAATGGGCACGGGGAGAGCTCCCAGCTCCCCCGATCCACCGAGCCCTGTGGCACAGCGCTGCTTCCAGGGGCTGTTCCGCCTCTGGAGTATCTCCAGTGATTTCAGACACTGCTGGCTGGTTGGGGATGTTTTTATACCTCCCTTGCATATTCCTGCCTCTTTCCAATCCCAGCTGCAGAATTTCATGCCCCATCCCTGCTCCAAGGGGAGCCCTGTGCCCCCCACCCTCTGCCTGCAGCTCTGACAGGAATTAATCAGCCTTTTCCATTTCCATGGTGCATTTCCACTGCTGCCTAAAAGCTGGGATTAATCCTCCCTTCTTACACTAAGCCCTGTCATGGCTAAGGAAAGAAACCTCTTTTTCTTTTTACTTAAACTGAGCCCGGGCTCTTTCTACATCATGGAATCATTAATCTTGACAAAGACCTTTAACATCATCATGGTGCCACCACCATGGTCACCACCAAACCACTTTCCCAAGTGTCACATCCACACATTTTCTGAACACTTCCACCACCAACCTCAATTCCCCTGGCCCATCCTGAGGCCGTTCCCTCTCCTCCTGTCCCTGTTCCCTGGGAGCAGAGACTGACCCCCCGGCTGTCCCCTCCTGGCAGGGACTTGTGCAGAGCCAGAAATTCCCCCTGAGCCTCCTTTGCTCCAGGCTGAGCCCCTTTCTGAGATCCCTCAGGAATTCTCCACCCTCTTTCCAGCTCTGCTCCCTTCCCTGGCTCCAGCCCCTCAGGGTCTGCCTTGTCCAGAAGTGACCCCGGGATTCCACGTGGAACCACCTCAGCAGTGCCCAGCACAGGGGGACAATCACTGCCCTGACCCTGCTGGCCGCAGTGGGTGACACCAGGCAGGTGCCAAAGCTGGAATTCCTCACCAGGCAGGTGCCAAAGCTGGAATTCCTCACCAGGCAGGATGTCCCCACCCTGCAGCGAGGGCATTGTGCCCCCTTGGTTGTTTACCCGGCAGTGCTGGAGTCAGGCTGGTACCCAGAGCTGTGGTGGGAGCTGCAGAGCCTCTCACTGGAACTGGAGAGGAGCCTGTGGAGAGAGGGAAAATTCTGTGAGCCACGGCAGGATCCAAGCTGGCAGCCAGGAGAGGAGCGGCTGCCACTGCTGGGAGGGCAGATGGACAGCACAGCCCTTTGCCAGACCTTATCATGGACCAAACCAATCCCTTTCTCCTTCTACATCTGCCACAGGACAGGATTGCTTCCCTGGAGAAGGGATTTGGGGAAATCTCACTTGTGGGGCCATGAGACAGAAGATCCAACGAGATCTTCCAGTGAAGATGGGCTGAGTGAGTGGGAGCCTGACTGGGAGCAGCCACAGGGAGAACAGGCACAGGAGGAATTGCAGGAGATGGGAACATTCCCAAAGCCAGTGGACCTGTCCCCATGGAAAACAGCTCTGTCCATCCGCTCAGCAATGAGACCTGGAGTGAGGCTGACCTTTCCTGGAGCCAATCCAAGGATCTTGTGCCCCCTCTTCACCCCCAGAACTACTGATTGTTACAGATCCAGCCCTCAGCCTTGCTCTGGTGGCTGCATGGAGCATCAGACAGCACATGGGCGGGCTGGCACTGCCAGGAGGGACTGCAGGATAATGGTATTCCACACTGGACACCTCCTGCCCCTTCCATCAGCCTTGTCCTGGGAGCAGTTCTGTCATTTAACCATTGACATTCTGGGGACAGGGACTCTCTCGCTGTTTTCCTGTAGTAAAGACCAACAACCAGCTCCCCATTCTCCTGTTCCTCTCTTCTGGCTTCCCACACAGTGAAAAATCTCCAGGGATTTTTCTGGATGTATCCCAGATCCTCTGCTAGGCAGCTTTAGCTAGGAATGGTTTAAGAGCTGGTCTGTGCCTCTGGATCATGAATCCACTCCCTGGAAACCAATCCTCCCTCTCTCAGCTCTTTGGCTTTGCCTGCTGGCTCCTATTCCATAAATTTCTGGGAAGTTTCCCTCGGAGCCCTGGTGACTCCCCGTTTACCTGGTGCTGTTACAGTTTAAGCTGTCCATGTAGAACGGCACCCTGTGGCTTCTCTGGGACATGGACATGGTGGGATCCCTGGGAAGGGACTCGTGGCTGGGGAGAGGAAGTGGAACAGTCTCAAGCTCTGAGTTTGGGCAGCTGAGGGATCCTCACACGGGGTGGGAATCTGGGCTGGAATCTCCCTGCTGGGCACTGACCCCTCCCAGCCAACACCTGCTCACTCCCAGGGAATCAGCACGTGGATCAGGACACCTGGATGGAAGTGTGGCAGTGGGAAGTTCCTTGGTTTGGGAATCTGGGATCCCAGCCCTGCACTCACCGTCCTGCAGGGGGGCTGAAGTCCCCGTGCCCCCTGGCACCGTCATACCAGCTGCTCCTGGGGCTGCTGCTCCCGGGAAAAGCGCTCCCTCTGGGATCGGGGCTGGGCCTGCTGAGGAGACACAAAGCCCTGAGCAGCAGGAATCTCTGCAGTCCCCACGCTGGGCTCACAGTCACTGCCGGGGCTCTGGCACCCAGGGAATGTGTGGATGTGAGGCTGTGGCTTGGTGGCGAGCATGTGACAGCACTGGATTGACAGCTGATGGTCACAGAGGCCTTTCCCAGCCACGAGAACTTCATGATTGCATCATTTCCCCATGCTCTGCTCTCTGTGCCGGTTCTGTGCTCCACAGGGAGAGCAGGCTCCAAACCCAGCACCTGAGCAAAGCCAAAGCATTCCCAAACGGATTGCCTGGAGAAGCTGTGGCTGCCCCATTCCTGGAAGTGTCCAAGGCCAGGCTGGATGGGGCTTGGAGCAGCCTGGGATAGTGGAAGGTGTCCCATGCCAGCAGCTTTCCCTGTCTGCATCCCAAACCCTCACCCCCAAACCCTCACTCCCAAACCCTCACCCCCCAAACCCTTCACCCCCAAACCCTCACTCCCAAACCCTCACTCCCAAACCCTCACCCCCAAACCCTTCACCCCCAAACCCTCACTCCCAAACCCTTCACCCCCAAACCCTCACCTCCTGGTGCTGAGCATCTGGCTGTCCACGTAGCCTGGAATCCTGTGGCTGGGCACGGAGCCTCCGAAGGACTGGCAGTCCTGGAACAGGGACACGGGGGGCTGGGACTCCTGGGAACCAGGAACGCTCTCCTGGGAGCTGAACTCAGACCTGCTGAGGAATTAAAACCAGTTTGACCATAAATCCAAGGGGAGTCTTTGCTCTGAGCAGCTCACATGAGTGTCCAGGGTCTGCTGAGGGTGGATCCTGCCCCTGGGAGAACTGGGACACCACAGGTTAACAGAATCACAGGATGAGGGAATTCCAGAATCCCAGAGTGGTTTGGGTTGGGAGGCACCTCCAAGTTCATCCCAATTCCACCCCTGCCATGGGCAGGGATATCTCCCACTGTCCCAGGCTGCCCCAATCCCCAGTGTCCAGCCTGGCCTTGGGCACTGCCAGGGATCTGCTCTGGGCACCTGTGCCAGGGGCTGCCCACCCTCAGGGGAACAATTCCCTCCCAGAACTCCTGTGGTCAGTGCTATTGGATTGGGCAAATTCCCTGGCTCCCTGCTTCAGCCAGGAGTGTTCCAAGGAGCGAAGGATGAGGCTGAGAGCCACTTGTGGCACCACCACAGGGAGGTCCCCAGCGTACCTGGCTGGCCCCGGGGTGGGCTCGCTGTGCCTCCAGTCCCCCAGGCTCTCACGGGGGCTGTCTGTGCTGGCACTGGGTTGTCCCTCATAGTCCAGAGTGATCCTGGTGGGGAGGAAAGAGCTGTCAGGAGCTCCAGCACCTGCATGTGACCCTGCCCACTGTGGGGGTAAGTGCAGGATCACTGTGCCTGTCACAGCACCAGTGTCAGGGTGCTTTAGCTTGGGAGGGACCTTAAAACTCATCTGGTGCCACCCCTGCCATGGCAGGGACACCTCCCACTGTCCCAGGTGCTCCAAGCCCTGTCCAGCCTGGCCTTGGACATTCCAGGGATCCAGGGACAGCCCCAGCTGCTCTGGGCACCTGTGCCAGGGCCTGCCCACCCTGCCAGGGAACAATTCCTGCCCCATATCCCATCTATCCCTGCCCTCTGGCACTGGGAGCCATTCCCTGTGTCCTGTCCCTCCATCCCTTGTCCCCAGTCCCTCTCCAGCTCTCCTGGAGCCCCTTCAGGTCCTGGCAGGAGCTCTGAGCTCTCCCTGGATCCTTCTCCTCTCCAGGTGAACATTCCCAGCTCTCCCAGGCTGGCTCCAGAGGGGCTCCAGCCTTGGAGCAGCTCTGTGGCTCCTCTGGGCTCTCTCCAGCAGCTCCACATCCTCCTGATGCTGAGCTGCAACAATTCCTGTGGGAGATCCCTGCAGTGCTCTGCTCCTTCCAGGGTGAAAGGTGGCACTGGCAGAGTCTGTACTGGCTCCTGAATTCCCTAAGCCAGGAAATGAGCATTTGGATGCCTTGGGACAGGCCAGGAAGGAGAGCTGGAGGTGTGTGAGGGATGTCCTGGTGGCCCAGCTCCGTACCTGTCCCTGCGTGGCTCAGACTCGTTGCCATGTGGAATCTCTGGAGCTGGGACGCTGCTTCCTGCAGGAACAGAGCTCAACCTGCCAAGACATGAGAGCTTTATGTTCTGTGGAAGCACCCTGAGCACAGAATTCCTGTGGGATGGAGATGCAGCCCCTGGAGAATCTCCTGCCTCAAGGGGAAAAAATAAAAAAGTCCAATATCCCTGCACGGAAATGTTCCAGATAGAATCGTGGAATCACGGAATTGTTTAGGTTGGAAAAGCCCTTTAAGATCATCAAATGCATCCACCCAGCACTAACCCAAGTCCTCAAATAACCCAAAGGGATGTGAAAAAACCCAGATGGAAAATCCAGGCCTCTTAAGAAACAGAGCTGAAAGGAAGGACCCCAACCACGGCACCTTTAGTGCCTCCCCCAGAGCTCCCTGCACCAAATTCCCCACCAGGAAAAGCAGCCCCATTATTTCTCTTGCCTTCCTGCCGTGGTTTCCTCCCTCTGCACGCAGGATGACATTCCCACATCCCTGTCCCTGCTGCCAGCAGTGTCCTGGGAGCACAGCTCAGGCCTGGGGAGAGGAACACTCTGGTCACCCCCTGACTCCAAGGTGCTCTCACTGACACACCTGGGAGGGAGCCCAGTTTCACCAAGAGCCTCAGCTCTTCCAATTCAGGTGGAAAATATGGACAAAAGAAAGGAAACCAGTCCATAAAGTCCTTCCATGTGCACACCCAGCCCTGAGTGGGGAAGTTCAAAACCAGACCATGATGTCTAATGCCAAATTTTGTTGCTCTCCCTTTATTTATCTCTCCCTGGAGACCCAAATTTAAAGTCTAGGAAGCAGCTCCAGCTGGACAGGATTTGATGGCTCCAGCCAAGGAGGATATTTCCTCCCAGATTTTCCTGTAAAACCGTGGTGAAAGGTTCATCCAGCAGAAGCAGCACTAGAATCAGGCACAAAAAGGTCGCAGGTTGCACTAGGGGAGGCTTAGGTTGGATATTGGGAAAAAATTCTGCATGGAAAGGATTGTAAAGGCCTGGAAACGTTCAGGAAATGAGTGGATGTGGCACCTGGGGACATGAATTGGTGCTGAACATGGTGATGGTGCTGGCTGACCCTTGGACTTGATCCCAAAGGTCTTTTCCAGCTTCAACAATTCCTTGTTCTATGGAAAGGAGAACCTGGGGGGATATTTATCAGCAGGGGATGAGATACCCAAGGAATGACCCTCATCCCACAGGAGAAGCTGGGGGGAATATCCCATTCCTTACCCGGCCCTGCTGGGCTCAGTGGGATCCTTCAGCCTGGGGGGCTCTGGGGGGGCGTCATGGCCAGGAGCTCCTTGGCCCCTCTCACTGAGGCTGGATGAGTGCAGGAACCTAAACCAGAGAGCCAGGAGTGGGAAAATCCATGCTGGGATGGGCAGACACCCATTCCCTGGAGAGGAGCGGGCTGGGAGCAGCTGGAGAGCCATTCCAAACATCCCAAATCACCAGTCCCAAACCTCCCAGTCCCCCCAGTGCTCACCTTGTCTCATCCCAGTAGGGCTGGTGGTGGGATGGGCCCTCAGGATTCGTGGAGCTGCTCCTCTCCTCATAGCCCAGGACAGACCTGGAAAGCAACACCCATCACATCCCTAAAAAGTGGATCCTGGCCCTGCTCTGCTTTTCTCCAGGACTCTCCATGACCCTGGATCCAGCTGCTTCCAGCTCCGTGCTGCTGCTGCTGCATCCCTGGATTATCAGGGAATGAAAAGGGACTGACTGAACCCCACGGAGAACACGAGAGGAGGAAAAACCTGTCTGGTCTCAAAGGAGATGGAGGGGGATACAACACAAAGCTCTTGGTTTATTTCAGTTTCAGTTGTCTCCATCCTTGGGATAAAAGCGGGATGAGGAGCCTCTTTCTGTGCCTGCCCATTCAGGTTTCCCTTAATCCTCAGGATTATTCCTGCACCCATTAAATTCACCCCACTCTTACCTTTTAAAGGAATATTCTGTGTCCTCGATGTGCACAGGGGTTCTCTCAGTGGCACGAAAAGGGACATCAGACTGCAAGGGTGACCTGGCAAAAAAACCCAGGGAATTTAGAGCTTCCAAAAGTTCCCAGGGGATCTGTATGGAACAGCAACGCTGCACTTTGTATCAGCCCAGGAAACAGGAAAGAAGTGTCTAAGAGAACTGATTTTCCCTCAGAAAAAAACATTTTCCATCCTAACCAAGAGGAGGAGAGGCTGGTGGGGGAACTGGGGTGATTACTGGGATTCAATTCCCACACATCTCCATACAGGAATTTCCTGTCCTGTCCCAGGATGGAGCACCTGGACAAAGCACAACATGGATGACTTTGGAGAAGACATTCCCACATCCCCAGCAGCAGCTCCAGGCAGTGGCACCCTCCTCACCTCAGCTCAGGGGGCTGAATTCATTTCCTAGGATCCAGGAATCATGGAATGGTTTGGGTTGGAAGGACCTTAAAGCCCATCCAGTGCCACCCCTGCCATGGGCAGGGACACCTTCCACTATCCCAAGCTGCTCTGAGCCCCAGTGTCCAACCTGGCCCTGAAATCTGCTCACCTCAAGGCCTTTGTTGTGCCAAGACATGGAAATGAATCCCAGAATAATGGACAAGGGAGGGAAGCAGCTCCAGGGAGCTCAGTGCTGCCAACAGCAGCAATTCCCCCCTGACCCCCCACCTCTGGCAATGCCAGGGGACCAAAGGCTCTAAAACCGTGTGGGATGGAGGCACTAAAGGCAGTGCTGAAGCTGCTGGATCTGCTCCCAGAGCCCCTGAGGCTGGAAAACCCCTCTGGCATCATCAAATCCAAGCTGTGCCCGATGCCCACCTTGTCCCCAGCCCAGAGCTCTGGGTGCCACCTCCAGCCCTTCCTCGCACACCTCCAGGGATGGGCACTCCAACCCTCCCTGGGCAGCCCCTGCCAAGGCCTGAGAACCCTTTCCAGGAAGAAATTCCTCCTGAATTCTGCTCCTCTGGGAAGAAGTTGTGTAACAGTGAATGGAAGATGCCGTTCCCGCTGTTTACCCACGCAGGATTTTCCTTTCCCAGCTGCTTTGTTGCCCAGTTTGGATCCTAATCCCAGCTCTGCTCTGGACAGGTTGTTTATTCCCAGCCCAGCTCCCTCTGGAAGCAGAGGGTGCCAGCCCCAGCCCCCGTGCAGGGTCACACCTGGTGTCACCCAGGGAGGGCTCGGATGGACGGAGCAGCTTCTCCGGAGCATCCCCAGCTCTGTCCCAGGAACCAGAGCTGCACCTGCGAGAGAAGGGGGTTGGTCCCAGCAGGAAGCTCAGCAAGAGGAGGACACCAAGGAGGAAGAACATCCACCACGAGGTTTTCCTGGCTCTGGTGGAACAGCTTTTCCTCCCTCCTGCTTAGCTCTGGGAATTTCCTGAAGGGCTGAGCCCCAAATCCAACCCGCTCGTCCTCGTGTGAGGAAAGCAGCTGGAAGATCCCAGGCCTTTGGAGTTCCTGGGTCAGACCCACAGGGCAGTCCCAGGTCAGGAGAAACACCCCCAGCCCTAAAATGAAGGAGAAAAAGGGAATTTTCCACTTACTCTGGTCGGTAAAACCCGTTATTGGCTTCTGTGTGCTCAGGAAATCTGGAAAAGAGAGACACAACTTGAGCCACGTTCTGCAGTCACTTTCCCCATGCACTTCACAGAGGAGAGAGCAGCTCTACAAAGCCCAGATGGAATCTGCTTTTCCACCAGTAAATATCCATGCCAAGATTCCAGCCAGCTCCAGAAGAGGGTTTTGTGGATTGTGCAGTGCCCAGGAATCCCACAGTGGCTCTACCTTCCATTCGTGGCTCTGGGGGTTCCTTCATCCCATGGGAACCTCTCAGGCTTTTCCTTCGGAGCTTTGTCACTAGGAAAAGGAAAATTCCAGTGAAAATGGGACCTGTCAGCCTTTGTAAGGTATCACCCTGGAGAAATGTGCAGATATTTGTTTGGGGAACACAATGGGGCTAAATGTCTCCATCAGGATGGGCAGGGCTGCATTCCCCAGGGCGCTGGGCCAGGCTGCAGGTCACGGATCACGGAACCACGGACCAGCACCAGCAGCGGCCACCAAGGACCAGCAGAGCCCTCGGAGGTGGGACAGTTCTGGGGAAGGGCAGGGGAGGCAAAGGGAGCAGCAAAATCCAAAATGCAGGGAGGAGAATCCCAGAGGAGAGGGGGAAGAGAGGAGATCTCTGGCAGGCTGCAGCTTTGCCAGCAGGTGCTGCTCTTGGAGTGCAGCCCAGGGCTGGCAGCAGCAGCAGGGAGCTGCTGTTCCCCAGCAAATCCTTGGTCCAGCAGCATCCCCTGCCCATTCCTTACCCATCCCCACGCTGGGACACCGTTCCCACGGAGAGTTTCCCATCCAGGGCCTGTCTGTCCTCACCATTCCTGCAGGGAAAACAGCAGGAGCGTGAGGGAGGGAGACGAGGAGCCACAGGAGCTGCACAGAGCGGCGCTGCGAGGGAGCTACGAACAGGGCAGGAAGAGGGGAGGAAAAATCAAAGGGAAAACCATCAGCTGAGCCGATGGAAAGGGCTGCAGGTTTGGATTCACATTCCCAGCACGGAGCTGGGAAATGCTCAAACTGTGGGAAGCCCTCGGCTTCCATCTGGGAACGTTTCCTCCCGGATGGTTTTGCCCCTTGCCTGGAATTCCCTGTGTGGAGTTTGCTGTTCTGTGCTGCTCCTGGAGGATTTTGTGTCTCCAGGGGATGCCCCAGGCAGGGATGGATTCCCCATCCTGCTCTGAGGGATCCTGAGGCCACTGCAGGGCTCCACACCCACCTGACTTCAGCAGAAGTGGAGATTTTCCCCGAGGTGTCACTCAGGGATGGGGATGTTTGGCTCCTGCTGCCTGGTTTGGGGCTGCAAGGGAGGAAAAAGGACAAAATTGTCATTCCTGGTCAAAGCAGCTCCAACTGCAGCAAATCTGCCCTGCACCGGAGTGTTCCTGATGGGAATGAAGAAAATGGGAATGAATCATCATCACCCTTCTCGATCCACTCCCTGGCAAAGTCATCTTCTCAGGAGCGAGTTTTAAATTCAAAGCACTGATTTTGCCAGGAATTTCCACTTTCTGCAGTGACACACCAGTAAAAGCAGCAGGACAAGGGCAGCTGTCCTTTTGGAGCTGTTTCTTGCGCTGTTTGCAGCGAGAACTATTCCACCTTTTCTATCCTCCAGGCATGGATTCAGTCAAAAACACCAGAAAACAACAGGAAATTATTCCCTTACTCCTGTTTGGCAAGAGAGGGTTCAGCTGGAAGGGGCTTGGAGCACCCTGGGGTAGTGGAAGGTGGGACTGGATGGGCTTTAAGGTCCTTCCAATCCAAACCATCCCAGGATTCTGCATTTGGGATTTTTTCCTTTTGGGTTTTGAGCCCTTGCGTCGGGATATTGTCAGACACGGATTTCAGCCATAAAACCTTTATGGAGAGCAGTCTGCACCCAGGAAAGGTTTCCCATGGAAAGGTGGATTTGGTTCCTCCCCTTTCCCAGAGCGGTGCCCACAGAGGTCTCTGACCTTCAGCCCAAGCTGTCCCACCCACCCTGGCTGTGCTGGAACTCTCACCTGGAGGGAGACGCTGCTGCTGCTGCCTTTGGCTCATCCCAGGAAGATCCAGGGCTGGTTTTTCTTAGCCCATTAGCACTGACAAAAAAAAAAACCCACAAAAACAATTATAAATTAATATAAAGAAATATAGTATTTTAAAATTATTTCTATTTTAGTAAATATTTTAATTTTTATCTTCTATTATTTATTCATTTATATAATAATAAATAATATAACATATACAACGTATAACAATATATAATAATTTATTGTTGCTATCATTCATATTTTATTACTTTAATTATGAATATTATTAAGAGTATATTTACATTATTGATGTAATAATATTATTGTATTTATGTTTATTAATATTTTATTATTTATATATAGAATGTATATAAACATAGACCAATAAACATAAATAAAATAATTAGAAACAAAATAATTAGAAACAAAATAATTAGAAACAAAATAATTAGAAACAAAATAATTAGAAACAAAATAATTAGAAACAAAATAACAAAAATAAAATAATTAAAAATAATTAAAAATAAAATAATCAAAAATAAAATAATTAAAAATAATTAAAAATAAAATAATCAAAAACAAATAACAAAAACTAAATAACAGAAACAAATAACAGAAACAAATAACAGAAACAAATAACAGAAACAAATAACAGAAACAAATAACAGAAACAAATAACAGAAACAAATAACAGAAACAAATAACAGAAACAAATAACAAAAACTAAATAACAAAAACTAAATAACAAAAACTAAATAACAGAAACAAATAACAGAAACAAATAACAGAAACAAATAACAGAAACAAATAACAGAAACAAATAACAGAAACAAATAACAGAAATAAATAACAGAAATAAATAACAGAAATAAATAACAGAAATAAATAACAGAAATAAATAACAGAAACAAATAACAGAAATAAAATAAAATAAAAAAATTAAAAAATAATAAAATAAAATAAAATAAATAAAGAATAAAAAATAAAAAAAATAAAAAAATAAAAATAAAAATAAAAATAAAAATAAATAAAAAAATAAAAATAAATAAAAAAAGAAATAAAAAATAAAAAATAAAAATAAAAAATAAAATAAAAAAATAAAAAAATAAAATAAAAAATAAATAAAATAAAATAAAATAATAAAATAAAAAATAAAATAAAAAATAAAATAAAAAAATAAAATAAAATAAATAAAATAAAAAATAAAAAATAAAATAAAACCTAAAAAAAAATAAAAAATAAATAAAATTAAAAAAAAAAATAAAAAAAATAAAAAAATTAAAAAAATAAAAATAAAAATAAAAATAAAAATAAAAATAAAATAACATTAACCCAGGTGTCTTTTAGGAGCTTTTCCCACGGGAGCAGAACTGCTGCTTTGTGCCCAGAGCTCCTGCGTTGGTGCCTGAGCAGTGTCCCTGTGCTCTGTGGCACTGCTGTCGCTCACATCTGCCTTTCTGCTGGAATACTCGGGTTTAGTGACCGATTTTTCCCCGTTTATCCCAGCGGGAGCCGTTTCCATCCCCAGGGTTTCCCCTGCTCTGCAAACCCTGCAGGCCTGGCTGTGTTTGTGCAGCTGATAAATGCAGTTATCCCAGGGCTGGAATATCCATCCCACCTGCTGCTGTCCGGAGCAAAGCTGGATGGAGCCGGCACAGTCGGGCTCCTCCTCTGCTGTCCTTCCTCCTCTTCTATCTCAATCCTTTCCACAGGGAGAGAGAGACACGTGCCACATCATTTCCTCTGGTCCTGCAGCTCTCCAGGCAGTTTATCCCTGTTTTCCCTGTTTCCTGAGCAGGCTGTTCCTGCTGCTCCTGCTGAGCATCCCAAGGGGCAGAATGCAGCCAGGTCAGCGGGACTTTTCCAAGCAGCATCAGCTGAGTTCCTGGGTTCCAGAGGGAGCCCTGGGCACCTTTCCCTGTGCCCTGCCTGGGGAGCCTTCTCCTGGCTGGCTGGAGCAGCTTCCCAGCAAACAGGAGAGCTGGGACTCAATCTCCCCAGTTTCGGGTTGCCCAGAACCCAAAGCACCCTCAGGATTGCATTCCCAGCATTTCCAACACCGCTTCTCCCCAAAAACACCCAGCGGGATCCAACCCCCAGCATTCCTTTTCCAAGGAATTGTTCTTCCTGTGCCGTGAAACTCCCGGGATCTGCTGTCCCAGCCTGGCACACGCAGCCAGCCCCAGCAGGGCTCCCCAGCACCCACCTCTTGGCAAACAGGGCTGGGAATTCCTGAGTTGGGCTCCTGCGGAGGAAGGATTAAGGGGCAGTTAAAGGATTGGAGGGAAAGGCACTCCCTGGGCAGGGGCAGAGCCACCAGGACCCCACCCCAGGTCCTGTCACCCCTCTGGGCAGAGCTGGCCCCAACCAGGGCGGGCACAGCTGGGCAAGCTCCCAATGAAATAATCCAACAAAACCTCGGAGAGCAGCTGGAGGACTAAGGCTGAAAATGGGACTCTTGATTCCCTTAGGGAATTAGGGACTCCCATGGTTTTCTGGAAATTTCATCCCTCTCGAGAGGGAATACTTGGAGGATCTCCCAGTTCTGCAGAAACCTGCAGATCCCATGGAATGATTTGGGCTGGAAGGGATCTTAAAAGATTTTCCAGTCCCACCCCCTGCCATGGCAGGGACAGCTCCCACTGTCCCAGGCTGCTCCAGCCCCAGTGTCCAACCTGGCCTGGGACATTCCAGGGATCCAGGGGCAGCCCCAGCTGCTCTGGGCACCTGTGCCAGGGCCTGCCCACCCTGCCAGGAACAATTCCTGCCCCATATCCCATCCAGCCCTGTCCTCTGGCACTGGGAGCCATTCCCTGTGTCCTGTCCCTCCCTTCCTTGTCCCCAGTCCCTCTCCAGCTCTCCTGGAGCCCCTTCAGGCCCTGGCAGGAGCTCTGAGCTCTCTCTGGACCCTTCTCCTCTCCAGGTGAGCCCCCCCAGCTCTCTCTTAGCAGGGAAGGAGCTCCAGCCCTCGCAGCACCTTTGTGGCCTGTCCTTGGCTGCTGTGCTGGGGAGGTTCCCTTCACCTCCAGCCCCCCTTCCCTGGCTGCTGCCCCATTCCCACCTCTGGAACTCACCCGTTGCTCTTCTTGGCGGCGGACAGGACGTAGGCGCGCTCCCGGCCGGCCGAGCGCCGCAGGACGCTGTTGGCAGCCTCAGTCCTGGAGGGGAGGGAGGCAGGAAGGGAAGGGGTCACATCCTGCTCATCCTGGCACTCCCAGCTGGCTGGAGCCTTGGATGAGTGAGGAATAACCCACTGGAGACTGGGGCTAACCCTGGCAGGGCTCCTGCTCTCTGGGGAGCAGATTTCATGGAATCATGGAATGGCTCAGGTTGGAAAACACCTTTAAAACCATCTGGGCCGAGCATCAACCAGCACGACCACCCTGGTCACCACTGAGCCACGTCCTCAAGTGCCACAGGGTTTCCAGACACTTCCAGGGATGGGGACTCCACCACTGGAGCAGCTGTGCCAGGGCTGGACAATCCCTCGCAGAGCTGGACTGCTGCTCTATTGGATTCCACGGACAGAAGAATGGGGTGTGGCTCTGTGGCTGACACCTCCACGGAGTGTCCCATGGGAGAAGGGATCACTCCCAGGGATCCTGGACCTGCCCACCCTGCCGGGGAACAATTCCTGCCCAGTATCCCGTCCAGCCCTGCCCTCTGGCCATTCCCTGTGCCCTGTCCCTCCACCCCTTACCCAAAGCCCCTCTCCAGCCCTTGAGTGGTTGGACCCCGGGGGACAGTGACCAAGTTTTCCTTTGTCCAGGTCTTGTGGCTGAGGAAAAGAGTCCTCGGAAACTCCATCAAAGGCTGCAGCCAGAGAGACCGGCCCTGTTCCCATCCCTGTCCTGTGCCCCTGGATCCCTGGAAGTGTCCCAGGCCAGGCTGGGCAGGGCTCGGAGCAGCCTGGGACAGCGGGAAGCGCCCCTGCCCATGGGACATGAGGAGCTCTGAGGTCTCTTCCACCCAAACCATTCCGGGATGATTCTCTGAGCCTATTCCCGCCCGGAGAAGGACAGCCCTGCTGGGAGAGCAGGGGGAGCTGGGTTCCCTGCTGGCTGTGTGTGCACATTCCCGTTTCCCGGGGCATCCCGCGGGTTCCCTGCCCGCTGCCGGGTTAATTGGGCCGCGCTGTCAGGCCGCATCTCGTCAGGCGCTGAATCCCGCTCTGTTGGGAGCGCGGTGGCCCGTGTTTCCTGGAGAAACCACGGCTCCCCTTGGATCTCACCCAGCCCTGCTCCATGCCCGCATCCAGCACCCCTCCAGGATGGAGCACAGCTTGTCACTGTCCCTGCAGGCGCCTCCAGGCCTCACCTCTTCTTGTGCTCGTCCGGGGAAAAAGGCGCGTCCTCCTCGTCCGCATCCACGGATTTCTGCCGGACGTTGTACGGAGCTCTGGGATGGGGAGGGAAGGGAGAGCCAGGTCAGGGAATCGCTGCTGTGCCTGGGGCAGAGGCTGCAGGAGCCAGAGGTGAATCCAAGGGATCGGTTCAGACCCTGGAAGACGCCTGTATTTTCCACAGGGGTGCACGTTTCCCTGTAGGAGTTTTTCCCTCAGTCCAGAGGCCCCAAGCCCATTTTGGATCAGAGCCATGCTCTGGGACACGAGAAGCTGGGCAGGAAATGCCCACAGTGCTGCTCTGCCACGGGCATCCCCCTTTCTCCAGGCTTCAGGAACGCTCCAAACCTGCAGAATTCCAGGCTGCACCCTCCACTCCTTCCTGCTGCTAAAATCCCCTCACACCAAGGTCGGTGCCAGCTCAAGGGGCTCCTCCTGGCCCACGGAGACCCGGGAACTATCACCCTGAAACTGGAGCCTTCTGATTGTTGAGAACATTGTTTATTTTCTTTGTTATTTTCCTTTTTCATTGTTTAAAATATTGTTCATTTTCTCTGTTCATTTTTCTTTTTTTAAAGAAGAAAGGGTGAGATGTCTCCCTGAAAACCACACCTTCCGATAATGTTTTCATAGTTTTAGTTCCTTTCCCATGAAAGTTCTATAAACATAAGTTATTTATCACATTCCTTCTAAGAAACATCTTTTGATGGATGCTCCACATGAGCAGTGTGATTGGGAAGGTGGTAACTTAATTATCCCATCCCTGGCCATTGTTGAGAATCTATAAATATTGGAGTCAGAAAAATAAAGTTACTTCTTTTCCTGTCACACCACTGAGATGTGTTGAGGTGAATCATTCCGTGTCCTTTAGGGACAGGGAACCCCTGGAATTCCCAGTGGAAGCTCCCAGGGTGTTCCCAGGGCTCGCCCTGAGCAGGGACGGCAGGAGCTGCTCCCTTGGCACACTCACAGTTTCTTGTAGTCCTCCGTGGTCATCCTGTAGCCCGAGGGGGAGCGGCTCTGGCCCTTCAGGGCAGTGCTGGGGGGACACAAAGCACACCTGGGAATGTGACCTGACCTTCCCTTCCCACCTCCCTCCCCTTCTGCAGGAAGGGGGAAACCAGCGTCACCCCAGATCTGACCTGTGAGAATCAAACGTGAGCGCCTCGCACAAGACAGGTTAAAAAACCCTCCAAAAATCCCATCAAAACCATCAAAGCCAAGCATTCCAGCTTGCATTTTCCCCCCTGCTCCAAACCAGTTCCCAAATTAGCCCCAAGCCCGTGAGCTCTCCCAGAGCCAGCTGTGCTGAGGAAAACAGGGAGTTTGACACCCGCTCTTTTCCCGTGTCTGTGAAATGCACAGCCAGACCTTCCAGCATTTCGTAGGGATTTGGGAGAGCTCTGGAAACCCACGAGCACCAGCACAGCAAGGGGATGGCTGGAAACGAGAGTTGAAAATCTCCTTTTCATGAAGGGGGAGAAGGCAGGGGGACACTCTCGTACTTTTTCTGTGCTTGGCTGGAAGGTGAAGAATCCGGCACGGACGAGCTCTTGTCGATGGTCCTGGTGAAAACCCCCCTGGGGAGGGAAGGAACACCTTGAGTTTTTGGCTGGAAAATGTTTGGAGCCAAGCTCAAAGCAGCAGGACTGGCTGGAATATTGGCTAAATGTTGGCTGGGATGGCCCCAGCTCACAGAACCCAGGAGGGAACATTTTCACTCCCTCGTTTTGTGTTTTTGCTCCTGATCCAGTTCTCCTCCCCCTGCAGCCCGGGTCGTTCCCGTTCCAAACCCACCTGATGAGGTATCCGGGCTGGGCCTTGGGGACAGAGCACCTGTGCAAAGGACAGACAGCAGGGAGTTAAAAACACGGGGAAACAACAGCAGCAGCACCAAAACCTCCGGGACTGAGGGGGAAAGTCCTCGTGGATGTCAAAGCAAAACTCCAGCTAAGCAGGCCTGCAGGGATCCCACAGCTGGATTGAGCCTGGAGGGATGCTTTAAAATTAATTATCATCACAACAGGCTCTAGAAAGGATTTTTTTAATAGGGAAAGTGAAATTTAGAGCCAGCCAATTAATATTAGTAATAATAATAATAATAATAACAATAATAACAATAATAATAATAACAATAACAATAAATTAAAATAAAATTGACTAAAACAAAATCAGTAAAATATTTTCATTATTATTTAAATATTAAATCAAATTATATACTTATTTGTATATAATAGATAAATATTATAAAAAATTAACTTCTATAAATATATATGATACATAGCTACACTAAATATGAATGATTTAATTTATTTTCATTTTATAGATAATATATTTAAAATATATATTTTTATTTATTTTAGATTTTAAAATTTTAATTTAATTAATTTAAAATATTTTTAATTTTTATTTTATATAAAAATATATATTTATTAATCAATTTATTTAATTAATATTAAAGCACTGTCGGGCTCCTCCTCTGCTGTCCTTCCTCCTATCTCAATCTTTCCTATAAATACGTATTTATCAATCAATTTCCTATAAATATGTATTCATCAATCAATTTATTTAATGTTTTAAATTTAAGATATAGAAGTACATAAAGGTAATTAGGAGTTTAAGGTATAAGAAGCAGCTCTGTGTGTCATTGTATGATCGGTTAAGAATGCACTGTGGTGGAGATGTGTAAAGCAAAATAATTAGTTATTGGTATGAAAGTTGAAACATTCTTCTGTAGCATTAGTTTATTGGCTAAATAACCTTTAAAGAACCTTGTGACCCAGAGTCTTGTGAGACTGACTAAGAACATCTGGTGAATGAGGTGAGGATGAACTCATTCCTTCAGGAGACCACAAAAGAAGAATAAATCACGTTTTGAAACGTCTCCCAGCGGCCCCATCTCTCATGAAACCCCGATTCCCTGGTGCTCTGAAGCCCTGGGGAGCCGAGGGGCTGCTCCAGCACAGCGCTGATGTCCCTCCCCAGCCCCAGCGCCTCGGAGGCTCCGTTCCTCCGAAGGAAAGCCATCCCTCCATCCCTCTGCACCTCTGGGGAACCAACCCAGCCCCGCCCCAAGGCGAGGGGGGCACAGCGAGAGCCTCCCGACCCCGGGAACAGCAGGGAAGGAGTGGGATGGGCCCCAGGAATTACCTGTCCTGCTGGGGAGCCGCAGCTTTGGGGGCTGTGGATCCACCACCAGCCTGTCCAGACCTGAGGGAACGGGAAACACAAAAAAGGGCTCAACTGATTGCTCATCTCCAAACCATGATGGGTTTGGAGAGAGCAGGAAGAGAAGAGGGATTTGGGATTGGGTTTGTTCCCCAGGAAAGAGGAGCTGGAGCAGGCTGGTGTTCCCTGGAACTGTGAGACATCCAGGGAAATGTTTGGTCTCCTGCCTGTTCCATCCTAAACTCCATCCATCCTGCCCCGAGTTTGTCACTCCGAGGTGCTGAAGCTCAATCTGGCTTCACAAAACTCCGGAGCTCTCCTGAGGCTCCCGATCCATCCATGCTGCAGAATTCCAGCTCCAGCAGAAGACATTTGTCTGAGCTTCTCCCCACCCTGCATTCATCAGGAACAAAGAGGAGCAGCAATTCCTTTGGCAGTGCCACTGCCTGGCACCACGGGGACCCCACAACTTGTCCCAGCACATCCTGTGCAGCTGGAGGTGTCTGGAGAACCCGGAGCACAGGGTGGGATCAGTGATCCTGATGGGATCCTCCTCCAGCTCAGGGAGTGCTGGTGAGGGAAGGGGAAGGAAATGTTCTTACAGGGGGCTGCTCTTCTCCTCGTCCGAGTCGGAGTTGTGGTGCTGGATCCAGCTCTTGTCCCCCCGCAGGGTGGTGCGAACCTTCATCTGCCGGATGATCCTGCGGCGATCCTCGTCCGAGGGCGGGATCAGCCCTCCTGGGGGAACAGGAGAGGGAGGGAAGGACTCCCAGCATCCCGGGGCAGATGGGATCCACCCCTCTCTGTCAGATCCCAGCGCTGGGTGACGCTTCCAGCGGCTCCGATGGAAGCTGGAGACCATCCAGAGCTCGGGATCTGCATCCCGCTGGATCACAGGGTCACACAGAGTTCCCACGCCTGTCCCAGCAGAGACACCCCAGCAGCTCCAGCTGGCCAGAGGAGACCGAGGAAAACCGGGAGAGGAAGGAATTACCTTTGGCAACACCCAGGGACATCATGGTCTCGGCAGCACCTTCCCCTTCAGCCAAAAACCCCCTGGAAGAAATGGAAAAGGGAATAAGCAAAACATCAGTTGTGCCATAAAAGCAATTCCAGGCTATTTAATATGGAAAAGGGAGCTGGAGCCTTGTTTGGATGTCAATGTCCGAGAGCTCTGGGGCAGAGCCCAGCCCAGCACACTCCGTGGGGTCCCTGCCTCGGCTCTGGAGTTTGAAAGCGGCTCCAGCACCACAAACTCCTCTCCCATCCCTGGCAGGGAGCGATCCCATGGATCACAGTTGATCCCATGGATCACAGCTGAACCCATGGATCACAGCTGATCCCATGGATCACAGCTGATCCCACGGATCACAGCTGATCCCACGGATCACAGCTGATCCCATGGATCACAGTTGATCCCATGGATCACAGCTGATCCCATGGATCACAGCTGAACCCATGGATCACAGCTGAACCCATGGATCACAGCTGAACGAGGGAACACCTCCAGCTGTGCCCAAGGCCGTGGCCCTGAGGGGGTGACCTGTCCCTGCCCACCCATCCCTTCCCCGAGGGGTGCAGGCACAGCCACACCAACTCCTCCCCCAGAAATTCTTCCAGTGCCTGAAATCAGCAGCCCCTCAGTCGGGAAGGATCCTGCTTTCCGTGGAAAGCTCTCACCCAGCTCTGATTACCCCGCAGGACATGAAACACTTGCTGTTCTTCCCAAGCCGATGGGAGCTCCCCTGCCCTGCCAGCCACCCTCCTCTCTGAAGGCTCAGCTGGGATTTGGAGGTGTTAGTAAGAAGTTGCCAGCGTTTGTAGGACACTCGGGGTAAAGCCCCTTCGTGCCTCGCAGCACCTCGCTCTCCTTGTGCTTCGGGACGAGCTGGATCCCAGCCCTGAGGACTGAAGGAATGCCCTGGGAGGAGGAGGCAGAGCTGCTCAGATCCCATAAATCCACCTTTCCTGGGAGCACCTCGGGTGCCTTTAGACTCCTGAGCTGTCCATGCAGCCACTGAGAACAGGTCCCAGGTCCTGCTCCCCGTTTTTTGCTTCCTGGCCCTGGGGTGGGATGCCCCAAGCTCCACACTCACTTTTCCACGCTGATCCCTGTCTCAGCTGGACCCTTTTGGGATGGGAACCCCCAGGCCCCGCTGCTGCCTTCCCTGCCCGTGCAAGGCCTTGGTGGCACTGGATGACCTTGAAGGTCCTTTCCAGCCTCGATGGCTCTGGGATTCCTGGATGAGGAATTCCTCACACAAAGGGCACCCACAGATGCCAACCTGGGCCCTCACCAGGGTCATTTCCCTCAGCCCAAAGCCCACGTGGCATCGCTTGTGCGCCCAGTTCCGACGTGATCCTGGTCCTGTGGTGATCCGGGTCCCACCCGAGGTGATCCAGCAGCGGCTCCAGGCTCTGCTCCCCCAGCTGAGCCCATCCTGGAGCCCCCAAGGATCTGTGCCGTGCTCCCCTGCCCCGGGCACCAGCACAGAGCTCCTCTCCCCCGGGAGCTGGGCACCAAGGGAGGCTCGGCCCGTGACCCGAAGGCCCCCGGCTGCAAACAGCACCCAGGGCAGTCACGCGGAAAAATCTCCTGCTTTGAGGATAATTGATGCCTGCTCTGACCTTCACCAGCCTCAAATTAAAATGTATTTAAAGCTTGCAAGAGGTTTGAAGCTCCTTCCTGTGAGCCTCCTCGAGCCTGCTGGGATTTTGGCCTCCAGGCCTCTCTTCCGCTTCCATGTGGAAGTTGGGAATTGGATGCTCAGCAGGTCCAGCCTGGCTTTTGGAAACCCACGGGCAGGAGAGCAGGGGGAGAAGGCTTCTCCTTCTTCCTTTGGCAGATCCAGACCTGGCATTGCCTCCTGGGAGGGCACAGCCTCGAGTTTCGCTGCACCAGCCACGGCACACAATGCAAACCTTGTCCTGCTGTGCCCTGATGGCACCTGACACCTGATCTGCTGGGAAGGGACGGCACCGTGCTGGAAGGAACCCTGCCAGATCCACGTTAACCCTGCCAGATCCACGTTAAATCCTGCCAGATCCACGTTAACCCTGCCAGATCCACGTTAACCCTGCCAGATCCACGTTAACCCTGCCAGATCCACGTTAAATCCTGCCAGATCCACGTTAAATCCTGCCAGATCCACGTTAAATCCTGCCAGATCCACGTTAAATCCTGCCAGATCCACGTTAAATCCTGCCAGATCCATGTTAACCCTGCCAGATCCACGTTAAATCCTGCCAGATCCACGTTAACCCTGCCAGATCCAAGTTCAAATCCTGCCAGATCCACATCAAATCCTGCCAGATCCACGTTAACCCCGCCAGATCCAAGTTAACCCCGCCAGATCCAAGTTAACCCCGCCAGATCCACATCAAACCCTGCCAGATCCACATCAAACCCTGCCAGATCCACATCAAACCCTGCCAGATCCACATCAAACCCTGCCAGATCCACGTTAACCCTGCCAGGTCCCCATCAAACCCCGCCAGATTGATGTTCCAGAATGGGAACTCCTCTCCCTGCACTTGGGGGGAAAGCTGGAATTCCACCTCAGGCTCCAGGCTGGGAACTCACAAACTGCACCTGAGGCTCTCATCCCACCTCCCGCACCCAGGGGCTCCGTGTTTGGAGGGGAAGGTTCCGAGGGAACCTCTGAAAATCCAGACCCAGCCCTGGTACAGATTCCCAGAGCAGCTGGGGCTGCCCCTGGATCCCTGGAATGTCCCAGGCCAGGCTGGATGGGTTTGGAGCAGCCTGGGACAGTGGGAGGTGTCCCTGCCATGGCAGGGGTGGCTCTGGATGTGCTTTAAGGTTCTCCCAGCCCATGGGATTCCATGATTTTAGACAACCTCAGCTGCTCTGAGGTACCAGTTTTTTATTCCTGCCTTTCCCTTTTTCCATGCAGGGATGTTTAACGCCGATGCTGTTCCATAAACACTGGGGATATTTAAGAAGCACCAGGAGATTTCTAAAGTCAAGCTATGAACAATCAGGAATTCAATAATTGAAACAGTCCAGGCAACCTTAAATCAAACCTTAAATCAAACCTTAAATCAAACCTTAAATCAAACCTTAAATCTTCTGGGTTTGTGCAACACAACAGCTCATGCCTGCCTGGTCCGTGAGCCAGAAGCACTCACAATCCCAGAATCCCTGAGGCTGGAAAAGTGCTCTGGGATCATCAAATTCCAGCAGTGTCCAATCCCCACCTTGTCCCCATCCTGGAGCCCTGAGTGTCACCTCCAGGGATGGGGAGTCCATCCCTCCCTGGGCAGCCCCTGCCATGGGGAAATTCCTGTCCATCCTGAAGCTCTGTCCTGACCCCACTGGAGGCTGCAGCAGGAGCTCTGAGGAGCCTCATCCCAGCACCACATTCCCTTGGGATCTCCCCTCCATCACCTCAGGACAGTGGAGGTCTCTTTTTCCCTGAACAAGGGGAAAAGGGATGAAAACCTGGAGTGGGGAATCCTGCCCAGACCTCACCAACGGGAGCAACGCAGACACGTTCCAAACAAAGCGTGGACAGCCGAAAACGCACAATCAGAATTTCCTTTCCTTCACTCACAGCCACTCATCCCACCAAAAAAATAAATAAAAAAATTCAAAGAATCAAATTTAAAGAAGCCAGGAAAGCGTGGCACAGACTCCCCGAGAGCAGCAGCCAGCCCTGCCCATCCCCAGGGATCATCCCAGAGCTCCCAGCAGGATCACCCCCAGCACAAAACCTCACCCCTGCTACTGCCAACAATTCCCTGCTCATTTTCGCCATCCTGGGCGTGCAGTTCCATTGCTCTAATTACATGGAATTAATTCCTAATTGCTCAGCTAATTTCTGGGTTTGAAAGGAAGGATGTGCAGGACGTTCACCACACCCACACACCGCTGACCTTGAGCCTTGATGTCCAGAGATGAAAGGAAAAAGGAAGGAAAAATGGGGTTTGTGTCTAAGGTGGAGCTTTGTGTTTGTGCCACTGACCCACAGACAGAGCAGGACAAAAGCTCCTTGAAGCCTCATCACATCACAGAGACACCACAAGGTTTTGCCAAGAAAACACTTTTTTTTTTTTTTGTAAAAAAAAGCCAAAATCTGCCACTTGTGGAAATTGGGACTTCCATTTAAGCCCTGGTAACTTTCTTTGGGAAGAAATACACTGGCTGGCTGGCTGGATGAATAAAATAAGCCGAGTTTCTAATAAAATAAATAAAACATCCCAAACAAAAGCTCCTGGTGAGGCTGGGGGGGAAGGACATCCCTGCTCCCCAGCCTGCCCGGGTGAACCCAGCTCATCCCCCGGCCTGGGCTCTGTCCTGGAGCAGGGGCTGGGACAGGGAATGACATTCCCGGGATGAAGCAAGGACAGAGGGAGGTGCTCTCTCCTCTGTGCCAGCTCTGCCACTCCTTCGCAAGGTGCTGATTTCACAGCGATTCAGGGAGAAACAAAACAAGGCAGAGCAGCAGAGAGGGAGAAATCTCTGCGTCCCACAGGAGGGAGGGAGGGGCTGGAGAGGCAGAAAGAGCCGGAGCTGCCCCAAACCTCTCTCCAGAGGCTGTCAGGGGTCACAGGCTGGGATTTTCCCGGCTCTCTGCCCACACCCACCCCTGTCCCAGGTAGGTCACACTGCCGTGCCCCCCGAACCCGGCCGGGAAAGGCTTTTGGGAGGATGCAGAGATGGGAGCTGAGCCCAGACAGGTGCGACAGAGCCCCAGAGCCGAACCCCAGCCGAGTTCTGCGGGGAGCCCATCCCTGCAGAGCTCACAGCCCCGCTTGGAGCCCCCAGCAACGGGGGGATTCATGGCGTGTCCCCCACAGGACAGCACAACCCTCCTCTTCCTCACCCTCCTCCTCTTCCTCACCCTCCTCCTCTTCCTCACCCTCCTCCTCTTCCTCACCCTCCTGGCAGGTGAAGAAGGATTTTTGGCGTGTCCCCCACAGGGATGCGCAGCCCTCCTGCTCCTCATCCTCCCGGCAGGTGAAACAAGAGGATTTTTGGCGTGTCCCTCACAGGACAGCGCAGCCCTCCTCCTCCTCACCCTCCTCTTCCTCAGCCCTCCCGGCAGGTGAAACAAGAAGATTCATGGCGTGTCCTTCACCGGACGGCGCAGCTCTCCTCTTCCTCACCCTCCTCCTCCTCCTCACCCTCCTGCTCTTCATCCTCCCGGCAGGTGAAACAAGAGGATTTACGGCATGTCCCTCACAGGACAGTACAGCCCTCCTCCTCTTCCTCCCCCTCCTCCTCCTCCTCGCCCTCCCGGAGGTGAAGGGAGGGTCCCGGCCGTACCTGCGCGTTTCCCCGGCTGCGGCTCCCGACGCGGATCTGTCCGGCCAGCGGCTGTGGCACAGCTGAGCCCGCACAGCTGAGCCCGCACAGCTGAGCCCGCACACCTGAGCCCGCACACCTGAGCCCGCACTGCTGAGCCCGCACACCTGAGCCCGCACAGCTCAGCCCGCACAGCTCAGCCCGCACACCTGAGCCCGCACACCTGAGCCCGCACAGCTCAGCCCGCACACCTGAGCCCGCACACCTGAGCCCGCACACCTGAGCCCTTCCCTGCCGAGAGGGCCGGCCCCGGGAGGCCAAGCCTTGTTTTGAGGAGGAGACTTTGGGTGTGTTTTGCCCTTCAGGGGAATCAAACAGGTTTCTCCATTCGGCGGCACGGGCTCCCCTCCCTGTAGGCTTCTCCTCTGCATTCCTGGCATTCTCCAGCGGCTGCCGCTGGCACAGCCCGGAGCAGCCCCCAGCGCTCACCCCGAATTCCTCCCGGTGCTGCTCGGGTACCGCTTTGGGGCGGTGGTACCCCGGGAGCGGGGCTGTAATTAGCCCTCGACACTGATTGTGTGTGCTCGGAGCTCATTAACGGGGCCCACAGGTGCGATAATCACACGGGAAATTGCCGCTCGTCCTCACTTTATTTCCCTTTCTAATTGCTCTGCTCACCGCTCGGGCCCGAGGGGCAGCTGTGGGGACAGCCTGGCACAGCCAGGGCCGGGGACAGGCTCTGTGCCCGTCCCTAAAGCCTGGCCCAGAGTTTAGGGCTGTCCTGGAGCCAGGGCTTCAGCCTGGCACTGCCCTGGGCTGGGAAGAGCAGGAGAATCCCAGGATGGTTTGGCTTGGGAGGGACCTTGAAGCCCATCCAGTGCCACCCCTGCCATGGCAGGGACACGTCCCACTGTCCCAGGTGCTCCAAGCCCTGTCCAGGGAACAATTCCTGCCCAATATCCCATCTAACACTGGGGAAGCCATTCCCTGTGTCCTGTCCCTCCATCCCTTGTCCCCAGTCCCTCTCCAGCTCTCCTGGAGCCCCTTCAGGCCCTGGAAGGGCTCTGAGCTCTCCCTGGAGCTTCTCCTCTCCAGGTGAACGTTCCCAGCTCTCCCAGCCTGGCTCCAGAGGGGCTCCAGGGCCTCCTCCAGCCCTGGGGGTGATGAAGTCCCCACCGAGCACCCAGCAGGGTCCCCTGTCCCCTGCTCCGCAATTCCAGCAGATTCCAGAATGCTGAACCTGTAGCAGCTGGAAAGGAAAGCTCCTGCTGTGTCCCTCGGGATCTGCTGTGGGATGATGGGCAAATATCCCATCCCATCCCATGGATCCCATCCCATGGATCCCATCCCATCCCATCCCATCCCATGGATCCCATCCCATCCCATCCCATCCCATCCCATGGATCCCATCCCATCCCATCCCATCCCATGGATCCCACCCCACCCCACCCCACTGGGATGTGCTGGAAAAGGGCCGATAACCCAGCCCTGGCTCCCAGCAGCACAGCCAGGATGATATCAGGGATTTTTACTCCAGCCCCAGATCTTCCTCTCCCATCTCCTGAGCCGGGCTCAGCTGAGCTTGGCTTTGTGGCTGCCGCTGATCCCGGCTCGATAAGCCGGGCTCTTCCCAGAGCCGCGCCCTGAGCTCTGGGGTGCCCAGCTCAGGGAAATGGGAGCTGCTTGAAGCCAGCTGGAAAAGCACAGCCCAGACCCTTCCCGGGAGAACATCCTCTGCTCCGGGGCTCCAGCTGACAGGGCAGCTTTATTTTCGGCAAGCCCTGAGTCATGCCAGGGTTTGCTGAAGGTTTGTCCGGGTTCTTCCCTGAAATAACAGTGAGTAAGAACCCGGCCTGGCCAGCCCTGCAGGAACAGGAGGTCCCAAAGCACGGCAGGGACACGCAGGGCTCTGGCTCTTCCGGCTGGGAACACGCAGTTCCACACTGAATGCTCAAAAACTGGGCAAAAAAACCCAAACAAATAAAAAATGGTGTTTGTTCTGAACAGCTCGATATCAGACCGAGAGGGATGGATGAGGAGCTCCCAAAGCAGCACCCTAGGAGGGCACTGCTGGTTGAGGAGATGCATTCCCACAGTGAGGACAGCAGGAAAGGGATTGGGATTCTGCCCCAGCACGGGAAGGACCTGGAGCTGCTGGAGAGAGCCCGGAGGGTGAGCAGAGGGATGGAGCAGCTCTGCTGGGAGAGCTGGGAATGCTCAACTGGAGAGGGGAAGCTTTGGGGTGACCTCAGGGTGGCCTTGGGGGGCCTGAAGGAGCTGAGAGCTTCACCAGAGGCTCGGGATAGACTCCAGGTCTCTGGCAGGGAGCTGTTCACAGGTGCAGGGTGCTCTGGGACACCAATCCTGGTCCCACCTGGAGCCCTGCCCACCTCTGGAGGAAACCTGAGTGTGCTGAAGTCAACAACACCAAAAGCTCTTCATACTCATCTGACCTGAGCAGAATCCTAGAGGGGAATTTTTCAGTTTTCCCACTGAATCTGGTTAAAATCTGAGAGGGTCTGGCTGGAAGCCCCACCCTGCAGGCCTGGCCCCCTCCTCAGCCACGAGCCAAGGCTCAGGTAAAGCTGTGCCTGAGCCCAGCCCAGAGCAGGAGCGGGGTCCTGTCCTCCATCCCAGCTCACAGCTTCTCCAGGGACACACACAGCACATGGGAGAGCAGGAATAAGAGCCTTTCCCCCCCAGCTCCAGTTAAATTATTATTGTTATAAAGTAAATTTCAGCCTGGAATAGCTGACTTTAGCAGGAAATGGGTTTCCATGGGATCTCCTCTCCAAGGAGAGCACCAAGACCCCTTTCTCATGAAGATGTCCCACAGCTGGCACGGATTGATCCTCGCTCTGCCACCTCCAGAGCAGCTGGGTGCTGACAGCTGTAAGCCCAGAGCTCAGGAACAGGAACCTGCTGTACCCTGGAAATCCAGGCAGCCGATATTTTGGGAAGGGGGTTCTACCAAACCATTCCCGTGGCAACGGTGCATCCTGCCCAGGGACACCCTCACGGCCCAGCCTGTGTCCGAGCAGCCACTGCACCATTTTTGGGATTTTCTGGTTGTGAGGAAGCCACGGAGCCCCCTGAAGAGCCCTGAGCTGGAACCTTTGCTGCTTCCCCGATACCGCTTTCTCCAGCCCCTCCCTGCTGCTGCAGGGGGAGGGCAGGTGAGTAACCCTGCAGTCCTGTGGGCTTGGCACAGGTGCCACCGAGCCCAGCGGAGCCCCAGCAGAGCCGGGATGAGTCGCAGGCTGTAAAACCACTACACCCTTTTGTTGCAGGGGAATCAAACTGGTTTTTCACGAGGCGTCGTTCCAGCGCCCTGCCAGAACGCCAGGCCTCACCTTCCTCATGGCGTTGTGTATCCCAAAGTATTCCCTGCTGGAATGCAGCAATCTCCCCGTGCTCAGGGACACGCCTGCACGCTGCTGGGGCTCAGCACTGACACAAAGTGGTGCTGTCAGCAGAGCCAGGGCACAGGCAGAGCTGTGGCACTGCCACCACAACGCCCCAAACGCGCTCTGATTTATCCTGAGCGGCTCAGCCAGCTCCCTGCAGGCTCCGGGGCAAACCAGCTGCTCTTCCCCCTGCCCTGACAGGGCCTGGCTTGCACCACTCTCCCCCCGTGGGCCTGGCACCAGCCTGGGGCTTGCACAAGCGGCGAAACTCGGAATCCATCCTGCTGGGAGCTGTGGGAGCGCCCTGCTGCTCCCTGCCTTCTGCACACAGGCCTTCAGCTTGACCTCCGTGTTTTCCACATTCTGCCCTGCCCAGGTGTGCAGTTTGGAGTCTCATATTCAGTGTCAGGGAGCTCCCTGCACAGAACAGGCAGACAAAACAATTTATTTTCTAGATTGATACCAAGGACAATCGTTACAAGTTTCATGTCTAAAAGCAGAAACAACTCTGGGCTGAGGAGAGAAACAAGAAGGATGGGACTTCAAAACCTGAAACTGTGACTGGACAATTAACCCTGCTATGCAGATGGACCAAAGCTTATAAAAATGTGAGCCCTGGTGAGCAGTTGTCCATTTTGGTCCATCTTGGGTGCAGCCCTGGCCAGGCTCTTGTGCTGCCCAAGGTGTGTCCTTTAGGGCCTTCCAATAAATCCCTGCTTTATTCTGAATTCTGTCCAGCCTTCTGTTCTGGGTCAGCCTTCTCCAGGCATCGACACAGTGGGGTAACAGGATGTACTGGGGTAGAAAACACCCCTTCCCCAGCTTCCCAAAACGCTGAGCTCCAGCCCTGCAGGATCCCTGGCTCTGCAGATCCCCCAGGGCGTGCAGGGTACAAACACCACACTGCTCTCACACCTCACTGCATCAAAATTTGGCTTGGAAGGGACCTTCAGGCCCATCTTGTGGGCAGGGACAGCTCCCAGTATCCCAGATTCTCCCAGCCCTGTCCAGCCTGGCCTGGGACACCTCCCGCACACCCCTGCAGTGCCCTCCGTGCCTTTCTGCTCCCTGGACACGCAGGGTCATTTCTCACCTGCTTTTATCCCTTTTTCCTCTTACCCATTTCCACCCTTTTCCCTCTCTGGAGGTGTGTCTGGGCCAGGGCTTCCCCCACATTCCGAGGCACAACCCTCCTGAGCAAGTCCCCTTTGCAATCTCTCTAAGAGGGGGAATGGAGGTTTTGGTTACCTCAGCTCCACCTGCAAAAGCACTTCTAATCCTCCCTCTCCTTTCTCCAGGATAAGCAACAGAAGATCTCTCTTTATCTCTCCCACTGCCAGAACCAGACTCAGCTCAGCAAAACGAGGAGCTGCAGCAAGGAGAGGCCAGGAGAGCAGAGAGAGGGAGATAAGGATTTGGATGAGAGTGCTCCAGGGAACTCTTTGAAGTGGTGGGGAAGCTCCTGTTGAGTCTCACTGGCAGGGACAGGCTGCACCTGCATTTGATCCCGGATTTTGGAATTGATAATGGCAATTTTGCTTCACAGCCTCTGCTGGCTGCTCTGACAGCTCTGGAGGGAAGAGTTATCCCTGCTCCCAGCAGGCCAGGAGCGCTGGCCAGTGCTGGCCCAAGCACCTGGCCACCCTTTGCTTCAAGAGCAAGCGAGGCCAAGCTTGGTAAAACCAGTTAATAAAAATTCCCAGGAAAAAAAGCCCCAGTGGGTTGTTTTGTTTTGTTTTTCCTCCCAGAAAACAGCCAGAAGTTACAATAAATTTAAATTTAATCAGACTAGAGCAGCACATTGGGGTTAAGGCTGGCTGTGCCTGAGGTTGTGGACGCCCCTGGAGCCCTGGGAGTGCCCCAGGCCAGGTTGGATGGGGCTTGGAGCAGCCTGGGACAGTGGAAGGTGTCCCTGGGGGTGGAATGGGATGAGCTTTAAGGTCCTTCCCAACCCAAACCATCCTGGGATTCCGTAATTCCGTGGCTGAGGCGCTTCCCATCCTTCTGAGATCTGAAGCACCAGAACTCCCAGGGAGCCAGGAATTTGCACAGGGGGGGAATTCCAGCTCTGACCTAAAGCCCTCATTTAAAACCAAACCAGAACTGAAGTGCTTGGAAAGATTAGAGGGCAGAGGACATTTAATACACAAGTCACAGGAAATAGCTCGGGGACCATTGCTTTGTATCCGTTTCCTTGTGGAAAAGAGGTTTTTTCATGGACAGAGTGGTGAGAGCACCAAAAATCCCCGTGAGCAGCACTGACAGGGCAGGGAGGAGCAGCCTGGATCTTCCCAGCACCGCAGATCTTGTGGGAGGGGAGCTGTGGTGAAACAGTGCTGGGGCTGCTCCCAAAGATCTCTGCCCCTAAAAGGGAAAGTTAAAAAAAAGGGAAATTAAAATCCTGTTTGTGCTGAGAGAGGGATCTGTGCTGAGACACGGGACACAGAGCTGGGAAGTCACCCCTGTGTGATTTATTTGGGCTCTTCTGGACCAGAAATCAATCCTGCATGGACAAAGGAATCCTTATGGGTTCCTTCTGCTGCCTCAGGGAGAAGCCAAATCACCCCCTGATCGTGGAGGGAGATCAGAAGAGCTGCAATGATTTCAGAGATGGTGGCAGAACCCCTTTGTGGCACGGGAGAGCAAAGGCAAGGCCCAGAGGGGAGCCATGGGAAGTGTTTGTGACCCAGCAGCTCCGGGAAGGGGTGGCTGCTGTCACCAGAGCAACAAAACACGGCCGAGGGTGGAGGGAGGGGAGCAGGAATGCTGGTGTGCTTGCTTGGGATTGAAGAGGGCACAGCAGGGTGTTTATTCACAGCCCAGAGAGCCCAGCAGCTCTTCCCAAACAACAAGTCACATCCAAGAAACGAACTGTCAGCACAGCTCCCACACCGGGGGAACGGCGAGGAGGAGCAGAAACCTCAGGAAAACTCCTTGTTCCTGGGAATTGGTGATGTCTGCTCCACGTGAAGCTGCCAGGAATGATGGAAATCAGGTAGGGGGGGCTCCAGGCAGGGCTGTCAGGCCCTGGGCCGGCGCAGGTCGGGGTAGCTCTGCACAGTCCTGGCAATGGCCTCGTCCAGGCTGACCACGGGGCTGTAGCCCATGGCCCTCTTGGCCCTCTCACAGCTGTAGTAGTGGAAGGTCCCAGCCAGGGCCACCCTCATGGGCGTGAAGGTGGCCTTGATGGTCACCAGGGGCCTGAGCAGGCCCAGCAGCAGGGCCAGCAGCAGGGCCAGGTAATAGGCCAGCCAGTAGGGAATGTGGTACTTGGGAGGGTCGTAGTCCAGGCCGGTCAGGATCCGGGACATGAACGTCCAGAAGGGAATTGGCTCATCGTTGGTGATGTGGAAGGCCTGGAAGGGAGGGAGAGGAGAAGCCAGGGGTTAAAACCGTGGTGGGTCTGCCAGGTTTGGCTCTGAGCTGGCCTCTCTCCTGCTCATGCTGAGGACATGACCCCCCTGACCTGGGCCAGAGCACGTTGTCCTGACAAACTGCTTTGCACTGCCCACCTCTGTGTGAAGAGGGGGGAATCCCCGCTTTTCCAAGGAAATCAGCACTCCAGAGGCCAGGATTCCTCATAAATGTCAACCCAACTGGCTGCCACAGCCAGGTTAAAACACCCCAGCGTGCCCAGAGCGCGGCAGGACCAGGGGAAGTTCCTCCTGTTCTGAACTGTGTCCCAAAAGCTTCTGTGATTCCATGTGTGCCTCCCAGCTCTGCCTGGATCACCCTTCACAAGGGGTTTTAGAGCAGGGAATTCCAGGATATCCATCCAGCCCAGCTGGCTGCACACAAAGCTCACCACAGATGGAAAACCTGCAGGATGGATGTCCAGGACACCCAGGAATCAGCACAGATCCCACAGCAGAGGTTGGGGATCCCTTCCCTCCCCTCCTTCCTCACCTTCCCACACAGGGGAGAGCCTTTGTGCAGCTTTTCTGCAGCCAGGATGTGCCCGTGCACCACGTTCTCCACGTAGGTGAAATCCACCAGGTTCTTTCCATCCCTGCACACAGAAAAAGGAATTTAGCCCCCAGGTGAGCTGGGCTGAAAATCTGCTCGTGGCAAAAGGAAAGGCTTCCACCAGGATAAATTCATCCCAGGCTTCCCCTTCTCCCACGCTCTGGTGCTGCAGTTTCAGGCCACACTTTTAGTATTTCATATTTAACAGGGATTTTGGGTTATTTCAGGCCACACTTTTAGTATTTCATATTTAACAGGGATTTTGGGTTATTTCAGGCCACACTTTTAGTATTTCATATTTACTAGGGATTTTAATTGCCAGAACCTCAATTTATACCACAAGTGGTATAAATTAACAGCAAGTAACCTGAGCTGTGTCACATTAATGGCACAGCCCTTTAACAGCTCAAGCCATGCCAGCTTTCCTCATGGATATTCCTTTGGCATTGTGGACACGTGGCAGGGAATGAACCCCTAACACAGGATTTTTAAGGAAAGAAAAAACAACTGGAAAGTGAAAAATAAAAGAAACAACACAACTGATTTCCTTTTGTTCCCTTCCCAAAGGGCTTTGCAGATCCAGCATGGATTTTGCCCCAGCTCTGAAATGCCTGGGCCTTGCTCACCCAATGATGAACTTCATTTTGCCACTCCTGGCTGCCTGGATGAGGATGGGAACCAGCTGAGGGTCTCTGGGACCAAATATTCCATGGGGACGGATGGCAGTGGTGAAGAAGTTGTTGTCTGGGTCGTTTGCACTCAGCACCTCCTGCAGGGAAAGGGGAGAAGAAAAGTCAAGAAGGAAAACAGAGCTCAGCAATGCAGCCCCACGCCCAGCACTGGGGGCTCCCCATCTCCTTGGGAAGGAACCTGTGGAAGAATTATTATCCCCTCCTGTCTTTCCAAATGATCCTTCCTTTGTTCCCATCTCTTTTCCCAGTTCTCCTTGATAAGAAAACCAGACAAAACCCGGTTTATATGGTAGAGCACTTAACGAATTGACAAAGGAAGGGAAGGCTTTGCTTCTCTTGTTTATCACCCCAGAAGCCAGAGGAGCTCTCCAAGCTCCCTCACTCCGTGAACTCTGTGCACAAGCTGGAGCAAAGGAGAACACTCAGGAATTCCATTTCTGTCCCTCCCAGCAGCCACTGCCACCCCAGCCCTGTCCCCATCTCCCTGGAGCTCCAGCAGCACATCCAGCAGCTCTGGAGCAGGTTTCATTCTCCTGGCAGCTCCTAAGCAACGTGTTCTCCTCATTTCCAGCAGCTGCTGGAATTTCTGTGGAGGAGGCACAGACAAAATGCTTTCAGCTTCCCCCAAAACAAAGCCATCATCACCAGCACTGGGGCTACCCCTGATTGCTGCTCCTCAGCTCCCCCTTCATCAGTTGCTGCAAAGTGCTGGTGAAGGAACAGATGTTTTCACAATTAAGATTAATTAAGCTCTTGTGGAGGAAATTCCTTCCAGGCTCTCACACTTGTCAGCATCAAGTGTGGAAGGAAATCTCAATTCTTTTTGGCACAAAAAAGCAGAGATTCTGAAATGCAAGCCATGGAAAAAGGCTCAAAAAAAAGGTCTGTTGCTTTTGATGACAACATTGTTATCCCATATTTAAACCACAGATGCTGCAGCAGAAAGAACACGAGGAGAGCAGATACTGGTGGTGTGCAGGGGTCCAAAGCTGTGAACACTCAGATGTTTGGAGATCTTTCTTAGCATTCGTATTTTCAGTAATGGCCTGTGCCCCTTAGCTCAGGACACATTCCCAGCTCCTTTCCTCCTTCCTCAGTGCCTTTTTCACATTCCCAACTCTAAATTCAGGCTGAAAATCAGGAAAAGAAGCAGGGAAGACAGAAACCTCCCCTGACTGCTGCTAAACCAAAGCTGTGGCAGGTAAGAGCTGGGATTATCCCGTGGCTCTTCCCTGGCAGGGACACCTGTGGCAGTCCTGGAGCCACCTCTGCAGGGCTTCACTCAACCTCCGTGGCAATTCATGCCACAGCTTGATTTTATTCTCTTTTTATTAAGTGGATACATCAAAAAAATAACAATTCAACCGTTGGCAAATACCTTCTCCTGCAGGATCTTGGTCTCTGTGTAGTAATCAATAGGTTTCTGTGCATAGGGGAGATCTTCTGAGCCATTTTTTATGTCTGTGCCCTCAAAAACTACACTGGCACTGCTGGTCAACACCAATTTCTGCAAGAGATGGGGGAGAAAACAGCTCTTTAAAGCCTAAAACAGAAAGGTCATTATTTACAAAGGCTGAGTAAAGATAATAATGATAATAATAATATTTAACCAACTGATCCTACAGAAAATAACCCCAGTCTAACAGAAGATGAATAGAAATTGCAGGTAAGTGAACTCTCCTTTTTTAATCCATTCTGTCCCATCATTTAATTCTAACTAAAGGAGATGAAAACATTCCAACAAACACCCAAGGCAGTCAATCCAGGGGAAACATCTCCAGGAAAATCAGAGGCTTGGAACACTTAACACACACCCAGGGGTTTTAAAGAAAGATTTGCTCATCTTGGATCACAGTGGATTAAAAAACAACAAAAAAGAAACCTCGGATGTTTTTGTTTGGTGATTTAAATGAAATTAATCTAATAAATAAATTTAAAATAAATGAAACAAACTATTTTAAATGAAAACTTAGGGGATAGCAAAGTCATTTAAGGAGAAAATTCAGTCTCCAATTCCAGGCTGGCTTCCTCAGGCTCTTCCTTTTGCGGGCAATCGACTTTCTAAAGCAAATGACACTGAGATTATGGCACAGGTGTGTTCCTCCTCATTCCATGGTGAGGAATTCATGGAGGGAACAGGTGCCATGAATATTCCCACTGCTGGAAAAGCCATCTCTGGGGCTGTCCCTTAAGAAAGCAGGAAAAGAGCCACTTGTGAGGTGTTGCTCTCCCAGGGTGACTCCCAGGTAGGAGATTTTGATGGATGTTTTCCCATCACAGTGTGGTTTTCTGTGGTAAACAGGGAGTTTACTCTAAGCAGGAGACCCACACAGCCTCTCTCCCACTGGTTTTGATGGAATAAGTGGGAATTGAGTATCTCACAGCCCTTTGTCCCCCTCTCAAGCGAGGCTGACGCTGGTCTGTGATGCAAAAGGCCTGGCATGTTACAAAGTCCAGCAGCCCCTCCCGGTCTCCAGGGCTTTTCCAGCTTTACCTGCACTCCAGCTTCTTTGCAGGCTTCAATGACTGCCTTGGTTCCCATAAAATTCACCTTGTAGAACAGCTCCCTGTTGTCACTGGCAGGGGCTGGTGATGCACAGTGGAACACCACGGACACTCCTTGCAGGGCTGGCAGCAGAGCCTGCAGGAAAGCAGGGGGGAGATGGGAATGGAGCCACAGCCACGGTGGAAAACCAGGAAAAAATAACAGCAGGGAAATGAAACAGCTTTCTTTCATGGAAACAGCAGCATTTCATGTTCCCTTCATAAAGTTGGGCAGCTGGAATGGGATTAGCATCCAGGATCCCCACTATGTCCCGTCCCCACCACACTGCACATCCTCTCTTCTCCCCAGAGAAATCCTGGGAGCTTCCCCAGAGCTGGAGGCTGAGCTCCCTGCAATTCCCTGGAGCAGGTACAAGGCTCAGGACTACCTGGGGCTGGGACATTGAGGAAGCAGCAGGTTTAAAGTTCCCCATGGCGCTGGCTGAGTGCAGGTGACTGTCCCCAAGTCACCTCCCACTCATCCCTCCCTGACTGTTGGGAATACAGATTGTGCCATTCTCACAGAGCTGAGGAGGGCTGGGAGAGCCCCCTGCAATTAGCCCAGGGACTGTAATTACCCTGTGAGTGCCAGCTAACAGTAATGCAAAGCACCAGCCACAAGCCAGCCCTGCTCTTTCCCACTCTCAGCACAAGGCAGGCACTGATCTGTGAGCACAGACTCCAGATCTGTTTCCTTCAGAGGAAAAAAGTGCAAGGCCTGCATTTGCCTGGTACCTGCCCCAGCCCTTCCTCACCTCCTTGTCACACAGGTCCCCCAGGAAGAAGGTCACCTGCTCACTCTCAAACCTCTGCTGGATGTCGAAGACGTTGACGCTGTAGCCCTTGGCCAGCAGCTGCTCCACCAGGTGCTGGCCCAGGAAGCCCGAGCCCCCGATGACAGTGCAGGTCCTGGCAGCCTGCAGGGACAGGGACAGACACACAGACACGCTGAGCCCAGCTCCCCCCAGGGAGCCACAGCAACCCAGATCCGGGCATCAGAGCTCTGGGCTGGCACAGGGAGGGACTGTGGAAGGATTCTGCCTCGTGCTCACAACCCAGAGGCTCAGGGAGGAGGGAAGAAAAAGAAGATTGGCCCCCGTGGACTCTGCAAAGCCAGACTTTGAAGGGAGCTGCATGAAAGATGGAGAGAGATGATTTACCAGAGCATGGAGAGGCAGGACTCAGGGAGCAGCTTCCCACTGCCAGAGGGCAGGGATGGATGGAATATTGGGGTATTGGGAAGGAATTGCTCCCTGGCAGGGTGGGCAGGCCCTGGCACAGGTGCCCAGAGCAGCTGGGGCTGCCCCTGGATCCCTGGCAGTGCCCAAGGCCAGGCTGGATGGGGCTGGGAGCAGCCTGGGACAGTGGGAGGTGTCCCTGCCATGGCAGGGGGTGAAACTGGACAAGCTTTAAGATCCCTCCCAAGCCAGACCAGTCTGGGATTCTGGGATGATTCTGGGATGATTCTGGGATGATTCTGGGATTTGCTTCAGCCTCCTGGCACAGCTAATTCAGAACATTAAAACCATCACCATTACCAGTACCCGTGACACTCAGAGCCAAGAAAACAACCAGGTAAAGGCAGGGGCTGTCCTTTTGAGCCATTAGTTCCTCCTTTCTTTTTCTTCGAGCTTTGCAAACCAATGATTGGAGTCACTAATTAACAGAGTTCAGTCTGGCCACTCCTCCGACTGGACTGAGACCAAAGACCTGACTGCCAGCACAGAACGTCCAGGCCCTGAGTCTGAGGGAACTCTCACACAAAGAATGCTCTGTGCTGGCTGGGAAGAGTTTTACTCCTGGTTGTAACACAACCCCCACCTCTGCAGGGATCTCTGAGGGAGCCTGAACCCCCTGGAGCCACACAAAGCCAAGGATTGTTCCCAACTCTTTAAGGGACACATCCTTAAGCAAAGGTTCTGCTGCCAAGTGTTGGGTGATCCACGAGAGAAATTGGAGGAGTTCCCTGAGTTACATCAAAGCTGAACCCCTTATTTGGGATGGGCCACGCAAAGGAGAGTCTGATCAGGGTGAGGAGCAGCTGGGGAGGGGTTCAGCCTGGGGAAAAGGAGGATCAGGGGGAATTTCTGGCTCTGCACAACTCCCTGAAAAGAGGGGACAGCCAGGGGGGTTGGGATTTCTCCAGGGAACAGGGACAGGAGGAGAGGGAACGGCCTCAGGCTGGGCCAGGGGAGCTCAGGGTGGATATTGGGGATATTTCTCCACTGAAAGAGAGGCCAAGCCTTGGAAGGGGCTGGCCAGGGAGGTTTGGAGTCCCCATGCCTGGAAGTGCTCAGAAGGGAGCAGCTGTGGCATTTTGGGATGTGATCTAGAGAAGGTGAGGGGATTCAGTCAGAGGGGCTGCTGAGGAGACAGGAAATGTTTCAGCTTCCCCTCAAAGGCAGCCACTCCCTTCCACTGACATTTCCCTTTTCCCTGTACCCTTTCCCATTGGCTCCCTTCCACCCCACACCATTTTGGCATTCCCTGATCCCCGTGCACTCTCCAGGAACCAAGAGCATCCAAACTGCTCGGAGATGTGCTTGAAGTGTTTTATTGCAGCAGAATGCTGCCCTCTGCCTCTGAACCCCAGAGCACTGCAGAGGCTCCAAAGCAATCCCAGAATCCCAGACTGCTTTGGGTTGAGAGGGATTTTAAAGCTCATTTTATTCCATGGGCAGGGACACCTTCCCCTGTCCCAGGTTGCTATTCCAGCCTGGCCTTGGACACTCCCAGGGATCCAGGGGCAGCCACAGTTAGACATAATTTTATTATAAACTCTCTATAATTTGATATTGAACAGTATAATATTTATGGCAAGCCAAGCTAGATGCCTATATTGATTTTAAGGTTTGAATTCAACCTATCCAAAATAGCTTGGAAAATCATGTTTTCTCCCCAGAATTATCATTAATGCAGGAACAGCCTCGTGTCTTTCCCAGGGATGTGGAGAATGTTTATGAACTTGTTTCTGCAAGACAAAACTTCCCAAAGCACCATTTGAGGCCCCAACTCACCGATCTGAGACGTGTGGCCATGGCTTGGGTGAGGCACTGTCCACCAGAATCCTTGAGAAAAGGGAGAACCTTCTTTTATTCCCAATAAAACAACACATTTCTAGTTACAGAAATCAAGGTTTGAAGCCATTATGCTGATGAGGGATGAAGAGATGGAGTTAATTCTCCCTGTTCTTCCAAACTAAACCATCAACTGCAGGTGCTGGCCTGGCTCTTTGGTACTGATTTTTCTGAAACCCCTTTGAAATTGCAAGGAAAAAGCCAAGAAGAGGCGGGATTTATCCGAGCTGGTTTAAATCAGGGGCACAGCATGTTCCTCCTGCAGCTGTTCCCTCTTCCACTCCCCTATCCCTCAGCACCTCATCCCTCTCCAAAATACACTTTAGGAACTGCTGCACCTCCAGTTCCCCCCCAGCCCTTTCAGCCCCATCCCAGAGCCCCCCACCCTTTTCCCCACGGCCTTTAGGGCCTCACCCGCAGCCCCCAGGACCCTCCGCACGGCCCCAGCACCTTCTGCCCTGCTCCCAGCGCGTTTCCACAGCCCCCAGCTCCTGCCCCGCATTCCCCCAGGCCCTTCCTCACGGAGCCCAGGCCTTGTCCCACCGCCCCAGCCCGATCCCCGCAGTTCCCAGCACCTTCTCCCGGCTGCCAGGACCTTCCCGGACCCCTCTCACCGCCGCCCCTCAGGGAGCCCAGACCACGCCCCGGACACGCCCCCTGGCTGCGTTTTCACCAATCATCGCCGCGCTTTCCCGCCAGACCACGCCCACTCATCCCCTTCCCGCCTCTTTCCCTGGGGCGAGCATCGCGCCAGAGCGCTCCCCCTCGCTGATTGGTCCAACCCCTCTCTCCACTCCGACCAATCGCCGCAGGAAGGAGGAGCCTCTCCCACGCGCTCATTCACCTTTGCCTCCGCCGTCACGCCGGCCAATAGGAGCGCGCGTTGCCATAGCAGCGGCGTGGGGGCGACAGCCAATGGGAGGGCTCGATATTGGGGCTGGCAGGCGTGAGGCCGGCGGGATGGTGAGGGCGGCCGTGAGGGGCCGTGAGGGGGCTCAGGAGCGGTCAGGGGCCGGTGAGGGCACTGAGGGGGCTGAGGACACTCAGAAGCTGGGAGGGGGCTCAGGGGCAGTGGTGGGGGCTCATGGCAGTGATGGGCTCGGGGCAGGGAGGGGGCTCAGGGGCTGTGAGGGGGGCTCAGGGCATGGAGGGCGCTGAGCCCCCCGCGTCCCCCGTTCCCCCCGCCCTGACCCCCGCTGTACCGTGCCGAGGCCTCCGGCTATAAGAAGCCGTCGCTGGCAGCCGCGGCGCAGAGGAAGAAGGCGAATCCCAAGCTGGAGCTGCCGGAGGAGCAGCAGCGGGAGATCCGCGAGGCCTTCGAGCTCTTCGACACCGACGGCAGCGGCAGCATCGATGTCAAGGAGCTGAAGGTCGGGGTTTCCCTGCGGCTGGAAGTCACTGAGTTTATAAAGGAGCAGGGCCGTGAATGCTAAAATAACCGCAAAAAGCACAGGAGTTGCCTGGGTTTACCCCTCCTTCCTCCAGCGGAAAACCTGCTGGGCAAAAAGCACCGTTTCCTCTTTATTTGCAGCTCTTTACTGCTCTTATCCAGTGTGTTTAGGGCCAGGCTGCCCAAAACTCATGTGCTTTCTGTCCCAACTCCTCCTCTGTTCATAAAACATTGAAAAAAAGGGATTGTGCACATTAAAAGGTGTGTGTGGGAGTTTCCCCTCTTGTTGAGGATTTAATGCTTCTTCATCATCATCATCATCATTATTATTATTATTATTATTATTATTATTATTGTTGTTGTTGTTGTTGTTGCTGTTATCTGGCCCTTTAGCAAAGGAGGAAAATGTTTTCCCAACAAGAATTTTATCACCAGAATGAAAAATAAACTTGTTTCAATTCCCTGTGGTTGACCAGTTCAAGGTGGGGAAAATGTAGGAAATTCCTGGATTAGCTGAGGGATAATTCCAGAAGAGGAATTGCATCCTGATGTGAGTGCAGAGCAGCCTCACTGTCAGCCTGCCCCTGTTCTCCAGGAGACGTGGAATTTTTAGCAGAAAATTCACTTTTCCCCCCTTTCCTGTGGTTTTTGGTGCTGATTTTGTTGAATTGCTAACTGATTTTGTCCTTCCAGGTGGCCATGAGGGCCCTGGGGTTTGAACCTAAGAAAGAAGAGATCAAGAAAATGATCTCAGACATTGATAAGGACGGGACAGGAAAAATCAGCTTCAGTGACTTCCTGGCAGTGATGTCACAGAAAATGGTATGGATGTTTTACAGCTCCAGACAAAGGGAATTTTGAAGTTGGATAAGGAGTCTTTATCTCCTTTTGGCTTTGGAGGGAGGTTAAAGCACAATTTTAATTATTTTAATCTTAAGAATTAAATGTACAAAAGTTGGGGTAATCCCTTTCCTGGATTCTCTCATTTTTCAGGGAAAAATTAAAATCATTAACAGGCTTCTTTAACAACCAGAGGTGATTTTTGTGTTGGAAAAAAGGGAAAAAAGTTCTTCTCACAGATGGAAAACCAGCTCATTTATAAATTCTAATTTACAGATTAAAGCTCTGGTTTGAAAAAAATCTTTTCAAAACTCAGATATTTAATAGCAGAAGATCCTGACAGTGAAATCCCAGAGATATCTGCCTGGCAAGGACAGAAAAAAAATCCCTGGAATTCTGGTTGTGTCTCTGTCTCCTTTCATCTTTTAGGTGTAATTCCTGCTGGCTGGGCTCCTTTATTTGTTCCCAAGGGTTTCTCAGTCTATCAGATCTTTTATAACTTTATTTTAAGCATCACCTACACCACAGTTTTTACCCTAAACTCGTTCTTTCTTCCTTAAGGCCGAAAAAGATTCCAAAGAGGAGATTCTCAAAGCTTTCAAACTCTTTGATGATGATGAAACTGGAAAAATCTCTTTCAAAAACCTCAAACGTGTGGCCAAAGAACTGGGGGAGAACCTCACAGACGAAGAGCTGCAGGTTTGGACCTGGTGGTTTTGGGATCTCTGTGCTGGAGCTGGTAGGAAGGGAGGGATTTCTGGAATCTGTGGGTTTTGAGCTCAAGGATGGGTTGTGGGTGTAGGAATGGGATCATCCCGTTCTGAGGAGCAGCAGTGCTCTGCAGGACTCTGCTCCAAGCACTTTGGACTTTTCCTATCGGATTTCCTGGTCAGATTTCTCTATAAATACACCCAGCAGAACAGATTTCAGGAAATCAACCAACACTCCCCCCTCCAGTACAGCTAAAGAGTGGCTGGAGTTCTGCATGAATCCAGTAATTCCCAATAAAACCCACACCTGACTGCTGGCCCCAAATCTCTTGCAGGAGATGATTGACGAGGCAGATCGGGATGGGGATGGGGAAGTGAGCGAGCAGGAATTCCTGAGGATCATGAAGAAGACCAGCCTTTACTGAAGCCCAGTGGGATTTATTCCTTGGCACTCATTCCTCCCTTGCTTTTGTAGTGTCTCGATTCCTTTGGAGGCAGCAGGAAAACACAGGTCACTTCTGTTTGAAGTTTTTTGTGGGGGATTTTTTTTTGGTTGGAAGTTTTAAAGGTGTTTGGGAGCAGTTTGCACCACCCTGTTTACAGGCAGCAACGTGGTTGCTGGTTATGATGTTTACACTGCTTTAAATACACAAATCACAGTTTTGGGACCAAATTCTGACTGAACAAATGGGTCCAAATGATTCCAGTTTGGTAAAGAGATGACTCAAACCAGAGATTGTCAATCTGTTGATCAGTGTAAATCTATTTTGGGTTTATGTCTTGGTTTGGGCCCTACAATGAACTCTTTCTATGACATATTTGCAGGGACCAACTTTTCAGAACCTGTTTTATGGGGATCAACCCTTCCCCCCCTTTTTTGGGACATTCTTTAAACTCAAAGTAAAAATAAACTGCTGCAATTTACCTTGTGTTCAGTTCACATGGCTAAAGAAATCGTAGCAGAAGGAAATTTCCAGTGCTGCTGCCGAGACCTCTGTGCTTGCAGGAATGTTCAGAGGCTGCAGATGGGATTGGATTTCTAATAAAGTCTTATTTTAAGCCATCAGAGTTGTGGAAAGAGTTTTTTAAGCCCCACTTTGCCAAAAACAGATGTGGCCAGGCTGGAGAGGATTCCAGAGGAAGGCCACAAAGATGGGAAGCTCCCATGTGAGGAAAGGCTGAGAGAACTGAGCTCGTTCAGCCTTGGGAAACTCGGATTTAGAGGAGATCTCATCACCATGTTTGGTATTTGAAGGGTGGCTGTAAAGGGGGACGAAAATCCCTTTTTATGAGGAATTATGGAAAGGACAAGGGATAATCTGCATTATTCCTGGGAGGATCCTGAATGGGCACCAGAGCAGAGTTTTTCACCATGAGAAATCAGCTGTTGGAAGTGGTGGATTCCCCAGGTTTGGACATTTGGGATCCATCAGGACAGGCTGCTGGGACAGCATTTTTACCGAGAAAGGTTGGACCAGGTGAGCCTTGAGCTCCTTCCAACCTGGAATTCTCTGGTTCTGTTAATGCAGGAGGAGAGTTTCACCTCTTGCCACCAGAGCTGGCCGGTGACGCGGGGCTGCTCCTGCTCTCACCAGTGTCACGTTCCTGCTCCAGTCTGGGCTCTCTCCACTCCCAGCAAAACGAGGGGAGCTGTGCTGGGCATTTCCTCCTGGATCATTTTCCCAACTGCCCCAGAGCTTGTGCTGATCCAGAGGGAACGGCAGAGATGGAGGCAGAGCTCAGAACTCAGTAGAAGCATCAGGTTTTATTTGGTAGCAGGAGTGGGTTCCTTCCTTTGGCCACAATTCACCGAGGGAGGGGCTGGGGAGCAGCTGAACCTGAGCTCTGTGGGAGCCTGGCCTCGAGCTGAGGGAGGGCAGGGATAGGTGGAATATTGGGATGGAATTCCTCCCTGGCAGGGTGGGCAGGCCCTGGCACAGGTACCCAGAGAAGCTGTGGTTGCCCCTGGACCCCTGGAAGTGTCCCAGGCCAGCTTGGAGCACCCGGGGATAGGGGAAGATGTCCCTGCCCACGGGAGGAGATTGGAACAAGATGAGCTTTAAGGTCCCTCCCAACCCAAACCATTCCATGATCCCATGATCCCATGATCCCATGATCCCATGCCAGCTCCCACCAATGGGTGATGTGCCCTCAGCAGAACACAACTTCTGCAAGGCTCTCCCTCCTCAGCAGCCACCAGAGGTGTGGGGACAGAGCTGCTGGCTGTCCCTTTCCCTGCTGCCGTGGGAAGGATGTCATCCACAGAGGAGCCGCGTGCCTGGGGGAGTTCAGGCCAGCCTGAGCACTTCCCGCACCATTTTCCCGATGCCGTCGTGGACGTCGTGGATGGGGGCGTTGCACATGAAGGCGCTGGTGCTCACCAGCCGGTTCCTGGTGTCCACGTGCACCTCGGTGACCTTGCTGTTCACGTGCCTGCAGCCCAGCTCCTTCATGGCCTCAGCTGTCTTGGCGTAAGGCCACCTGCAAGGGGAATAAAAACCTGCAGTGGGATTGGGGAAGGGCCAGAGGGAGAATTCTGTGGTCGCTGCACAAAACCTGCCCGGTAGGATCCAAATCTCTCCCTGCTCGAGGAGTTTCTCCAGGAGTAGACAACAAAAACCTCCTGCTCAAATGAGTTGCAAATCTGAGGTAAAGCCAAAATGAGACCTGGAGTTCCACTTTGGATGTTCCACTACCTAATTCCAGTACCACTCTGGTGTTGTTTATAGAGGCCTGGGATGGTTTGGGTGAAAAGGGACCGCAAAATCCATCCAGTGCCACCCCTGCCATGGCAGGGACACCTCCCACTGCCCCAGGCTGCTCCAAGAGCCCTGTCCAGCCTGGCCTGGGACACTGCCAGGGATGGAGCAGCCACAGCTGCTCTGAACGACAATTAGATTTAGGTTTGGGGTGGGTTTTTTTCACCAGCTTCCTCCAAATCAGTGAAAAAACTCCTTCCTTATAAAAGCCATTGACATTCCTCGCCTGCCCTTGGGAGAATCCAGTCACAGCTTCCCTGTGGGACTGAAGACAGTTTCAGTCCCTCCCTCTGTTAACACCCCAAGCCTTGGGTAACCATCCTGATCCTGCCTTGGATCCCCTTAACTTGGGGTCAGCAAAGGTTTTGCCTACCCTGGGAATCAGGGAGGCAAATATTGAATCTAAAACAATAAATTCCATTTAAATTAATTTAAAATAAAGTCATCAGAGTTGTGGAAACCAGTCACAGAAATGCAAATTGATCTGGTGCTACATCACTCCTCCTGCCGTGCTGAGAAATGATAAAATCAGCCTTCCAGAGTTTCTGCTTTTCCCTGTCAAGTCCCCAAAAGTGCTGGAATTGCCAAAGGCAAAGCCGAGTTCTCCGAATTAACGCTCAGCTCCTTGTGACACTTCCACCACCTGGCCAGCCCGTTGTGGGCACCCTGGCGTGGCTGTCACCCCCTCCCTGGGTCACTTACTGCTCACACTCCGTGTCGTGCCCCACGGTCACCTCGCAGCCCGGGAACATTTTGGCTGCCAGCACCGGGGAGATGCAGCAGAGCCCGATGGGTTTGCGGGCAGCGTGGAACGCCCTCAGCGCGCCCTCCACCTCCTTGGAGATGCTGCAGTTCTTGCCCTGGGTGGCCCAAGTGCTCAAGTTCTTTGCCACCCCGAAGCCACCTGAGGAAAGAGAAGCAGTTCAGGCTGGAGATTTTTACACCCAGGGCAGGGTTTTTGCCAGGTGGGTCGGATGCTTGGCAGCATTTGTCCAAGGTCAATAAAAGAATTAAAATTGGCTCTCCTTCCGAGCCCTGCTCCAGCCTGTCCACGACTCCCATGGCGTTCCAGACCTATGGAATAACTAAACTGTGGACAGGCAGACCCCACACCATCCCACCTGGAATGATGAGGGCATCCAGCCCCTTGACATCCAGCGTGGCCAGGTCCTTGACGTTGCCCCTGGCTATCCTGGCGCTTTCCACCAGGACATTGCGCTGCTCCTGCGTCGGCTGTCCCTTCACGTGGTCCACCACGTGCATCTGGGGGATGTTGGGGGCATAAACCTCGGCCTGGAGTGAGGGAAAAGGGCTGTTATCCTTCAGGAATGATGGATGGACCTGGGAATGCTGAGGGGATTTCTTGGGGAAGAGCTGGCATGGAAAAAGGAGGGAAGGGAGGAAGGAAACTTTTGGTAATTTGTGCCCAGAGCTGCTTGTCTGTGGGGCTGAAGAGTCCACCCATATCCCAATAAATCCCTCTTGCCACCCAGAGAGAGCTGCTGTCCCACCCCATCTCCCACTGGGACAGCACTTGGAGTTTCCTCTCCCCACCTGCTGTTTTCCCAAAGCCAGAGAGTTTTTCTGGAAAACCCTTCCCCTTCCTTTAGCACTTCCAAGCTCAAATGCAGAAATGAAGAGAGGAGGGTGGTGAAGAGATTTTGGGACTGCACCACCTGTGCAGTCCTGGGCCCCACAATTTAAGAAGGATTTAAGGAACACCAAGGTGTCCCGAGGAGGGCAGGGCTGGAAGGAACGTCCTGCGAAGGAGCAGCCGAGGACTTTGGAATTATCCAGGTGGGAAGACAAGGAGGTTGAGGGGCAACCTCATGGCAGCTTCCCGTGGAGAGAGAGGTGCTGAGCTCCAACTGAAAATATTCCAACTGAAATATTCCACACTGGAGGCTGCTCTGTTTCCTTAGAAAAGGAGGGATTGGGATGTGGAGTTTCCTCCACTAGAGGCCCCCTCCGATCCAGGGATGAGGGAGGGACGGGCTCCGAGAGTGCTGGGATGCGGCAGGAGGGAAGCGACTGCAGCAGCTCCGGGACAGCAAAAGGCAAAATTACCCACAGCGGAGAAAACGCCTCATCCCGACGAGCCGAACAGAGAAGGGTTGGAATGGTTCGGAATTTTGGGGGGCTGGCATAGGGCTACCTGTGTCTCTGTGCTCCGCAGAGCAATTCCCATTCCCAGGGGAGCGGCTCCCACCCAGACACGAGGGAGGTTCACATATGAGTTCGATGTTCCAGAGCCTTTCCCTCCCTCCTTTCCCAGTCCCACGGAGCGGCTCTCCCGATTTTTAGAGCAGCTGCACCATTTTAGCCCTGAAGTTTAACTCACGAACCCTGTCTGGTCTCCAGGTTGGATTGGGCTGGGGGCAGCCCGGGACGGTGGAAGGTGTCCCTGCCCAGGGCAGGGGGTGGGAATGGATCAGCTTTCCATCCTTTTCGAGTCCTTCCCAACCCCAAACCATTCTGGGATTCTCGATTTTCACTTCTACTCTGAAGGTTTTAAAAAAGTTGAATTTCGAAGAGCCCAAACTGCCTTTTAAACAGAAACAGCAGGAGAGAAAAGAAGCTGTGCAAGCCAAAAGCCGAGAGAGAGAAGGCATCCGGGAAAGTCTTTTGGAGAGTTTGGATACATCGGATACAGAGCCCAATACTCCAATCCCTTTGTACAGCCCAGCCGAGCGGGGAATTCTCCATTCCCAGAGACTCCAGGCACCGCTGCTTGGTTTTGGGGGAGTTTGTCTCGGAGAGGAGGAGAGGAGCCGGGAAAAGGAGCCGGGAAAAGGAGCCGGAGGAAGGAGACGGGGAAAGGAGACGGGGAAAGGAGCCGGGAGAAGGAGACGAGAAAGAGAGACGGGAAAAGGAGCCGGGTAAAGGAGACGGGAAAGAGAGACGAGAAAAGGAGACGGGGAAAGGAGCCGGGAGAAGGAGCCGGGAGAAGGAGACGAGAAAGAGAGACGGGAAAAGGAGACGGGTAAAGGAGACGGGAAAGAGAGACGGGAAAAGGAGCCGGAGGAAGGAGCCGGGGGAAGGAGCCGGGAAAAGGAGCCGGGGGAAGGAGCCGGGTAAAGGATGCTGCCGCTGCCTCTTACCTGAGCCCCCTCCCGGCTGAGATGCACCAGCACTGCCGAAGCCTCGTGGATCTCGCTGCCATCGAACACCCCGCAGCCAGCCAGCACCACGGCCACCCTCTTTGCCATGTTCCCTCGGGAGCAGAGCGATTCCCTGGAGAGCCCCGGGCGCTGTGAGCCCCGCTCGCTGCCCGCAGCCCTTTATAGCGCCAGCCCTTCCCCCGAGCAGGTGGGGTCGGGAGGGTTGGGCTGAATTTCTTACTGGCAACGAGGTTTTATTTCCCGTTCCTCGGGCAGGGTGTGTAAATATTATTTGTTTCCTCGACCGGCTGCTCCCTTGCAGATCTTCCTCGCAGCACCCTGTGCCCAGAGCAGCCACGGCTGACGTGCCCTGCTCACAAGAGCAGCTGTGTTTTTCCTCCTCGGCTGTTGATTTTCCACTCCAGTTCAGACTGAAGCAACCAAAACCTTTGCACAGAAGATGGTAGCGAAGGGAACCTGCCCAGAGCCAGGATTTCACCAAGTGCTCTCCCCTCTGTGCCCCATTCTTTGAACCCTGCCCGGGCTGCTTCAGGTTTTTAACACCAACGTTTCCTTTTCGGATCCTGAATGTTCCTTCCCTCAGATCCCATCTCTCAAAAAGTGGATATTTTACACTTTGCTGCGTTTTTTTGCCAGCTTTTTCACCCTGAGTTTAGAAATTAATAAAGTCATAGAGTTGGAAGGGACCCCACAATGTCCAACCCTGGCCTCAACAATCCCACCCTGTGCCTGAGAGCATCTTCCAAACACTTCTTGATCTCTGGAATAATGGGATTCTTCATCAACAGCACCATCTCTCCATTTATTTAATTCCAGGGAAGCTGGTGGAGCCCTGAGCTCTGGAGGAGCCCTGAGCTCAGCCTGGTTCAGCCCCTGGAGCTCGTTCCTCCCACCCTGGCTCTGCTCACATGGAGCTGATCCTGCTCCTCTCTGCTTCAGCCCGGCCCTGCTGAAATAACTGAGCCCTGTGTAGGCTGAGAGAACAAAAAACTCCCACAGCATGGCTGCAGGGTGTTTTTCTGGGGTTATTTATAACACACGTTCCTTGGGGCTCTGTCATTTTTGGGAGAGACGTGAAGTGCATCCTGTGGGTAATGAACTCGTGGCTTGGCAGGGTGTTCAGTCAGGGCAGGATGAGGAGGAGGCTGGCTGCTGCTGCTTGGGACTTCATTTATGGCATGTTTCTCCCCAAATGAGGGATTTCAGGCACCCAGCTGCTACCTGAACGAGCAGGAACAAGAAATGTGTGACAGAGGCCTTGCAGTCCCACTAATCCAGCCCAGGCTGTGCCTCTCAGTTACTTTTACTACCCAGAACAGGAATTAAATCGAGATAGGCATAAAAAAACCACCCAAAACCTGCTGTTTGTTTTGCTGTCTAAGGTATCCTAACTATGGTTTAGGGGTGTATTATTTCCTCTTGCATGAAAAAACAGCCGAGTTTTTCACCTGAAATCACCTGAGCAGGTGATTTCTCCTTCCTGCAGCTGCTTCGGGGGCAGTCCTGTTAGCCACGGAACAAAGTGGCCAGAGGCTGAGGATTCCCACAGCCTGCCTGCTGCAAACCACATCAGTTACCCCTGCCTGCTGTAAACTGGCTGGGCTGGTTCCCCTTTCTGCGATAATTGGTGCAACTGGACCAGCCAGGCTTGTTTCCTCCCCCTTGGAAAAACATCTGTCCCAACAGACCTGTCAGCCCTGGAGATCTCCCTGCAATGAGGGGATGAGGGATAAATGGCATTTCTCAGCTGGGTTATTCCAGCCTGGAATGCCCTTGGCTGTGCACATTTATTGTTGGGGGCTTTGCTGTCACCAAGTGGATTTAATCTGCATTTGGGTTGTAGAGAGGAGGGGTGGGAAGGGACCCTCCTCCTGCAGGGTGAGCACAGAGACTCCAGGAAAGTCTGGGAGCAGGGCTGGGATCCAGCTGGCTCGGGGGCAGGAGGAACAGGGTCCTCTGACAGTACCTGATGTTCTGGGGTTGTTCTGGAGCTGTCACAGCTCCAGCACTGCTTGGATGATCCCACAGGCCTGACTGTGAGCAGTGCAGCTCCCAGCCCCATTCCCAGCAGCTTTCCTGTCCTCCAGCCCTGGTGGAGCAGGATTTATGGGGGATCACAGAGCAGGATCTGCTGAGGGGAACATCGGAGCTGGCTGCTGGAGGAGCCGTCCCTGGGCAGCCCAAGAAGCTCTGCACGCTGTTCTGCACCTTTTGTCTTGCCAGGAGAGTGGGATTTGCTTTAGCTGGAGCTGGGTCCCTCCGGGGAGCAGTCCCTGCCCTGCTCCATCCCCACAAACAACACGACAGAGGAACAAATTAATACTTCTCCGACAATTCCCACCCGACCCATGGCCCAACATCATCCCCAGGCCAGTGCCCACTGCCTCCTGCAGCCTCCCCTCCATCCACAAACACCTCGATGCCCACGCATTCCCCATGGGAAGCAGCAGGAAGCTGCCCACAGGTCCTTCGTGTCCCCTTTGGGACACAATCCTGGCAGTGCTGGACCCTCACTCCCCACCTGGGGATCCAGCACTGCCCCTCTGGGCTGGAGGAGCTGGATGTGGGGCCACAGACGGACAGAAGTCACTTTTAAGGGGATGGCACTGAGTCTGCCCAGCTCAGGGGGCTGGTGCCAGGCATTCAGAGCTGTGACAGGGACAAACAGCAGGCCCGTGGTCAGTGTGAGGAGAAACAAGTGGTCCCCGAGGAGCTGCTGGGCTTGCAGAGGGTTTGTTTGCTCCATCGAGGTGGATGCTTGCAAAAACCTTCATTTTAACCGGTGTAATTTCCTCACTGGCAGGAGCAAATAAAAGAGGCAGCAAGAGCAACAAACCCTCAGCCTTATTTTTCAAGTGTCTTTTTGAACAAGGGTTAATCAACAGTAAATTTAAGAGGCCCCTGGAGGGAGCCACCAGCAGCCCACGCTGACTCACAGCCCCAAATTTACCGCAGCCAGGAGCTCATTTGCATTTCCTCCCGCATGCAGAGAGCAGCAGGAACAGAAGAGGTTTGTAGGGAAAAGGGGTGGAGAGCAGGGAGGACCGGCGGCAGCGGCGATGCTTTGGGTATAAAGAGCATGGGAGGAAAGAGAGGCAGCAGTGCAGGGACTGCAGCGCGCAGGGATGGGCGGCAGCGGGGCTGACTCACTGCATTCCTGCATCGGGCTCCTGGCAATTTCCGCAGGTAGGGACCGCTCCTGGCACGGGACACGGGCTTGGGACACCGGGACACCCCCCCTTTTCCGAGGGGGTTAAAGAGGCTGTTTATCCGCAGGCTTCTCTGCCCGGGGAAAGATTTTCGATCCCTGCGCCTGCTTCGGCGGCCAACAAAATATTTGTGTTGGCTCCCGAGGGCTGGCCCGAAGTTTTGTACTCGTTCCACGCTGGGTGGGAAGCAAATCCAAACTTTTTCATAGTCACTGTAGTAAATCATCTCGCTTTGGATGCAGTTTCCTCCCCTTTCCTTTTCCAGCCCTTCTCCCTGCTGCTCTGTTTTCTGTGTTGCTCCCTCTCGCTTGCTCCTTCTTTGTGTCCCATCTTCCCGGATTTTTTTGGCTGGTTTTCCATCAGTACGAGGCTGGAGGGATCAGCTGCAGGGTGTGTGTGTCTGTCTGCCTTTTGTGGATCTGGAATCGTGGGTTTTTACCTTTATTTGACAACTTTCAAACTCCTTGATACATTCCCAGCGTGGGTTGGGTTGGGTTGGAAGGGACCCTAAAGATGATCCAGTTCCATCCCAACCTTGCCCTCGACTCAGCTCCAAAGCCCATCCAACCTGACCTTGATGGGATGGGGCACCCACAACCTCTCTGGGCAACCTCACGTGATTCATTCCAGGCTTTTTCAAACCAGGCACCCAGAAAGGAGCAAGACCTTGGGCACAAACCGAGTCAGGCTCACTCCCCCAGCTCTTTAGGCTTTCCTTTTTGCAGATCTTGCACTGTTATTTTCCCTCTGTTCCCTGCCCTGTCCACCCTGATCCTCTCCAGGTTTTTGGGCCGGGTTTACAAGCTCTTTGTGCTTTCCCCCTGTGTGTCCTGCAGGATCTCTGCTGCTGGCTGTGCATTTCTACAGCTCCCCCCGAGCCGTGCCGCTGATCCCCAGCACAGCTCTCGGGGTCCTGCTGCTGATCCTGTCGGCTCTCCTGGCCTATGCAGGTAAGATCTGGGGCTGGCCAGGCCCAAAACCTCCCTCCCACGGCTTTGCACATCCAGGTCTGCTCTGCCAACAGGATACAAACCCCAGCAACCTCGCTGGACCACCCATCCCTTCTCCCAGAGGTGTGTTGTCCAGAGAAGCTGTGGCTTGGATCCCTGGAAGTGTCCAAGGCTGGGTTGGGCAGGGCTTGGAGCAGCCTGGGATGGTGGAAGGTGTCCCTGCCCATGGCAGGGGTGGGATGGGATGAGCTTTGAGGTCCCTCCCAACCCAAACCATTCCATGGCTCGGTGTCAGCACAGCAAATTTCTCCTCTATAGGCAAGAAAAGAAATCCATGTTTTAAATCCATTTGTTTTAAACAAATGCTCTACCAGGATCTCAGAGTTTTAACACACTGAATGCACCATTTCTCTCCCAGGCTTTCTGAGAGTGCTTTCAGCACCCATGGATTGAAATGTCCACGGGTTAATGCCAAGAGATGGTGCCTCTACCTGAGAGAAAACAATCACTGCCTAGAGCCAAATCCACACTTTCTAGTATGAATGTTGAATTATTCATTCTTTGTAACTCATAGCAGTGAGAACATGAGATCACAGAGTCATCAAATCACAGAATTGCTCAGGTTGGAGAAGACCCTAAAGGTTGTCAAGTCCAACCATCAACCAGCACGGCCACCATGGTCACCACTAAGTGTCCTCAAGTGCCACATCCACGTGTCTTTTGAACACTTCCAGGGATGGGGACTCCACCACTGCCCTGGGCAGCTGTGCCAGGGCTGGACAGCTCTTTCCATGAGAAATTTTTCCTAACACTCAATCTCAACCTCCCCTTGAGGCCATTTCCTCTCATTCCCTGGGAGAAAAGCCTGAGCCCTCACTACAACCTCCTTCCAGGTAGCTGGAGAGTGTGGCAAGGTCCCCCTGAGCCTTCTTTTCTCCAGGACAAATCCATCATCAGGCAGGGCCTGTGCTGATCCTTGCTCCGTAGTGATCCTGCTTTCCACCTTTCCCAGCTCCCGCTTCCCACATCCTGCTGTGGGACGTGGGAATCACAGCCCTGTCTCCCTTCGTTCCACAGGGATCCGGAGAAGCCTCAGGAATGCCTCCCTGCTGGTGTCCCTGTGCCTGACCCTGTCAGCCCTCTGGAGTGGCTATGGAGTGATCCTCATCCAGGCAGGGCAGGGGCTGCTGCCCGAGCCGGGGGACGCCCGCGATGCCCTGGTGCCAGGCCTGGCCACCTTCACCCTGGCCCTGCTCCTGGTGGCTGTGGCGGGTTTCCTGTGCGGAGAGCCCGTCCTGGCCCTGGTGGCTGCCGCCGTGTCCCTGGCCAGTGCCCATGAGGTGGCCCTGCACTACAGCTCCTCGCTCGGCCCCTCGGCCGTGGCTTGCAGCCACCTCCTTGTCTGCTTGGTCGGGGGCTACTTTGCCCTGGGGAGGATCCTCTACTTCCTCACCAAAGGGAAAGTTGTCCTCTCTGGCACGGATCTCGCCGAGAAAAAGGCCCAGGAGCAGGGCTGGGGCGGCGCTGGCAGCACCAACCCCTTTGCAGCCCCCGGGCTGCTCCTGAACATGCTGTCGGCCAGCGTCTTCTGCTGCCGGCTCCTGGGGGTCACCCACACGCTCTCCCTGGGCCACGTGCCCTGGCTGTGGGCAGCTGGCACCTTCCAGATTGGCATCTGTGTGTTGTCCTACCGTGCAATGGATGTTCTCATGGCCACAGCCTTTGGCTTCACTGCCATCCTCAAATTTGCTGGAGGTTACTGCCTTCTGTACCCCGCCTGGCAGCCAGAGGAACCGTCTTTCCCAACCCCATTCCTGGTGGTTTTCTCCATCCTTTTCGCTGTCTTGGCTCTTTTCCTCTCCCTCCGGAGCCCCGTGGATGGCCTGTACTTGCTGGTTTTTGTCGCCTACTGCATCGCCTTGGCTTGCAGCCCCCGGGGGTTTTTTGCAGGTGGCCCCCAAGGCGTGGACGTGGCCATTTTTGTGGCCTCGGCCTTGGTGGCTCTGATTCACCTGTACAATGGGAGGGCAAAGGCCAAGATCCCGACAGGCAAGGCTGCTGTGAAGGCTCTCCTTGCTCGCAGCAGCCTCCTGAAGCTGCGGGAGGGGCCGGACCTTCACACTCCCTACCTGGGCTATTCCAAGTATGCCGATGCAGAAGTCCTTGCCTATGCCTGCAGCGTCCTGGCTTCTTTTGCTCTAACAGCCACAGGAGACCCCCAGGCTCCGCTTGCCACCGTTGTCATTCCATGGGTGGTGGTTGCTGGTGGCATCCTGAAGCTTCTTGGAGGCTCAGTGGCCTTTGCCCGGGGTAAAACCCTGGAGAGCAGTGCCTTCATCCTCTACTCCGTCATGTGGATCATCTGGGGCCTGACCAGGTATGGCGGCCTCTACGGCGCCGCCAGGAGCTTCCACGCAGCCGTGGGCATCGTTGCCTTCATGCTCTTCAACAGCTTCATCGTCATCTGCTCGCTCTTCTTAAACACGGCCTGGTTCTTCTACTCCCTCACGTACATGCTGATCGCTGTCAGCTTCCTGCTGGATGCCATCCATGCCCTTCCCGCGGGATACGACATCGCTGCCACCCTCATCTTTGGGCTGGTCAGCTTCTACTGCTTCCTGGCTGCCCTGTCCAGCAGCACCTTTGAGGGTTGCTCCTTGCCCATGGGGAGGCCCATGGTGCAGCTCAGTGGTGTCGGGGCAGGAGCCACCAAGTGCCTTCACCTGCCTGCCAGGAAAGCTTCCTCAGTCAAGAGAATTGCAGGTAAGGGAAAAACAGAGGGCAGGATGTGGGGACGGAGGGGAAATTCTGGGAGGTTTTGTAGAAGGACGCTCCTAAAAGGACTTTGTCCCAATCAGAGAACCACAGAATGGTTTGAGTGGGAAAGGACCTTAAAGCCCATCTTGTTCCTTGGGCAGGGACACCACTAGACCAGGTTGCTCCAAGCCCCATCCAACCTGGCCTTGATGTGGAAACCTGGGTGATGTGGTGACATTTTGGTAAAGTGGGCCAAGTTACAGGAGCCACGGGCTGAGTCGGGCAGTGAATTCCTGGCTGAGTCTCCTGCATCATTTCCCTGTGTCCTCATCTGGTCTGAGACCCAGGAATCCTCTGAGCTGGGGCTTCCACCCAAAGCTTTGCACGGAGAAAGCAAAGCAGAGCAAATGCTTGGTCCTTGCTGTCTCCACTCTGGCCCAGAACCGCCCCCAAATGCCAGATACCCCCCTTGGAGGAGTGCTGGGAAAATGCACTGCCAGAGCTGGGAAAAGGAGAGGAGAGCACCACGCTGTGTGTCAGCTCTGCCCCGGGAATGACACCCCTCACCTGCCACTCAAGGGCTCCTGCCCTGTTCCCATGCCAACAGATATCCTGAGGAACGGCGGCACCTGCGGCATCCCCACGGACACCGTCTACGTGCTGGTGGCCGCCTGCAACCGGCCTGACGCCGTGGAGAAAGCTCACCGGTGAGTCCTGGCACCGGGGCTGGGCTCAGGAACCTTCCAGAACTCGGAGCTGCTGCTGAGTGCTGGCTGCAGCACCTGCTGAGAGCAAAGCAGCTCAGCCCCGGTGGGAGCAACGAGGTGGGGAGAAGGTCCAGGCGAGGAAAGGAGGGAATTGAGCTGTCGATGTGTTCTGGGATCCTGAAGGCTGATGGAGCCGGGTGACTTGGACACCACAAGAAACCCAAGCCAGTGGCAAATGGGGCAGGGGGTTATTGTTCTCACTTGGAGGTACATGTTGTCACCACAGAACCCCCTCTGGTAACAACAGGTTCTTGCTGTAAGCCCCTCGTGTTTGTGGTGTTTCCTCAGAACTTGGGCCATTGGAATTTTTACCCATCACTACACAAGAAGTTAGAGCCTTGATTCGGAACAGACGTTCCTGATTGGGAATGCTCATTAATGTCCCTTTTTTGTCCAGTCAGTTGTTGAACAGTTCTATTTTTACTCCAGACTGGTGACCTGGGGCAGGGCCTGCACGCCTTGTCTTAGCTCTCTAGACCTCACCAACAGCTTCCTTTCCTTGAAATTAAATCCCTGTCTTACTTCCAGCCTCATCTTTCCTTCCCTCTTTTCCAGGTCCAAGCGCCAGGCTCAGGATCGCCCCATGTCCCTCTGGATTTCCAGCCTAAAGCAACTGGAACCTGCCAAGCATTTGTTCACTCCCCTCCTCTGGGACTTCATGGAGGCTGCCTGGCCATCTCCCATTAGCTTGGTCATTCCCAGAGGTGAGGAAATGCTGTTAATTCCAAGCTCTCTGGAGAGCTTTGTGTTTGAAATTCCTAAAACAGCGAACCCCTGCAACACCACGTGTCCCATGGGGATATTCCTGTTACGATGGTTGTGTTTGGACTGAGGTAAATCAATAAGAGCTGAGTGACTCTGCTTGCTGCAGGTAAATGGGTGGATTTCCTGGGAATGAAGGACTCTGCTAAATATGTTGGGACCCCTCAGAGTGTGGCCATCCGCATCCCCGACTGCTCCGTCACCACACACCTCATCGACCTGGTGAGTCAGAGCACCTCAGCCCTGGTGACCAGACCCCTTTGAGAAGGGCTGGGGTCTGCAGGCAGCTGGGAGGGATTTTATGGCAGCAAAGAGGGGAAAAGGAGCAACCACCAGGTCAGGAAATCAGGAGAATTCCCTTAACACGCACAGTTCCATTTCCAGTGCAGAACACTGTTGGAAGCATGGGCTTCTCTGAGGCCAGAATGACTTCAGAAGGGGCAGAAAATGGTCACAGGAACTGTGATATCCTGGGTGTTCTAGGTCTAGGCAAGTGCTGTTGCTGGAAAGTTAGATGTCATTTCCTGGCCACCATCACTAAACCCAAATTTGTCAGTGCCGGTCACTCCAAAGCAGTTTGGTGGGACTGTGGTTACCTGCAAAGAGGGTGCCTCACCTGGGTGAGCCACACTGAGCTCTCTTCAGAGCCACAGGTGAAGCTGAGAGCTCAAGTCACCTGTTTCATCCCAAAAGTCCTGCTCAAGGATTTGCCTCCCGTTTTTCTGCCGCCAGGTTGGCCCCATCGTGGTCACATCAGCCAACCCAACGGGAGAGGCTGACACGACGCACCACAACCAAGTGTATGCCAAGCTGGGAGATAAGGTAACCAAGAGATGTGGGGATGGAAAAACGCAACCGCTTTGTTTCCGGAGGGAAAATCAGTGGATGGTATCAGGAATCTGGAAAAGCCTCTAATTTTAAAAAAAATCTCATGGATGCTCCTCATGCTGGTGTCAAGGAGAAAGGAGATTTTAAAACACAGGTCTTGGTGTGAAACCAAAACTCTTCTGCTTTACACAGTGCAGTTATGGCTTGGCAACGTGAGTCGGTTCATATTCCAATATGGGACAATGGGAGCAATAAAAAATTCCTCCATGCTTACAAGCAATCAAATCCTGGTGCCTGAATGTGCCAGGGCTCCAGCTGGCATTGGGCTGTGAGAACTCAGGGATTCCCATCTAAAACTGGTGCCGAGCTCCAAAATATTCCTGGCTTTTAGAGCTTTCATGGGAGTGTCACGGTCGTGGCCTTCCATTGGTTTTTTAGGTGGGATATCAGGGAAAGGTTCTTTCCCCAGAGGGGGCTGGCACTGCCCAGGGTCCCCCAGGGAATGGGCATGGCCCCAGGGCTGCCAGAGCTCCAGGAGCACTTGGAAGGGTGGAATTGTTGGGGTGCCCTGTGCAGGGCCAGGGGTTGGGTTGGTGGTGCCTGTGGATCCTTCCAGCCGGGGATGATTCCATGATTCTACAATTTCACTGCTGAATTCTCAGGGTTTTACATTTTGTGTCATCATGGCAGTTTCAAACACCTTCCTTCAAATCTTCCACCTCTAACTCCTCAAAAATCAAAACTTTGTACGCTTTTTCTTTGTGGATGGGACTTCCCCAGAGCTCCTCAGCTGCTGCACACCTGCCTGTGCTGTGCTGCTGACCCCACAGAGCTCTCCCTGTCCTTGCTTTGAGGTTCATCCACTCCAAATCTAACGCTGGTGCCGCTGCAGTGGGGCAGGAAGGAGCAGCATTGCCTTTGATGAGAATTATTTGCTGCTGAGAGGGAAAACTCTCCCTTTCCAAGGGGAATTTGATGTGGAAATGTGCTGTTTTTAGGTGGATGCAGTTCTTTGTGGTGGGCCTTCTCCAGAGAACATTGCCTCCACCGTGGTGGACTGCACCAAGATCGACAGTGGGAACATTGGATTCTTCCGAGTCGGCATCATCCCCAAGTCTCAGGTGAAATTCTGCTGGATTCAATTTCCATTCCCTTTCTCCCTGCCCATGGAGGACCTTTAAAGGTCGCTTCCAACCCATTATTTTATTGGATTATCTCAACGGCCGGAGAAGAAATCAGTGCTCTCCCCTAATTCCTAACTGACTCCCAGCTGTGTTTACTCATTCCAGGTGCTGCAGATCCTGGAGCAGGTGCAGAAGAAACACCTGGTGGTCCCTGGGGGTGCCACTTTCCCCACAAAAGGCTGGGCAGAGCTCCAGAGCCGTGGCCATGCTGTGCACAACGGGGTGGGCAGAGCTGCCCCGGCGGCTCCTGGTTCCGAGCGTCACACTCGCTTCTGACTCCCACAGCCCCGTGCTCACCGGGACATCGTCTGCTGGGAAATGCCAAACTGGGGAATGGGAGAGGCTTCCCAGCTCGCTGTGGGGGTGACTCATTCGTCTTTCTGCGGACACTGCTCAAATATCCCAGTGCCTCGCAAACCACAGGCACCCAGCAGGAAAATTTTCCCTTAGGGACACGGCCAGCTTTCCCTGGAGCTCAGTCACCACCAAAGCAAGCTTTCCTTTGGTGACAGGCTGGCCCCAGAGTTACAGAGCTTCATCCCTGTCACTGGGAGGGAATCCCTTGGATTTGGGGCATGGAGGGAGGTGAAGTGGTGCAGAGTTACGTGGTGGGGGAAAAACACTGCATGAAACTTGAATCACACAGAACCCTTTAGGTGGGAAAAGACCTTTCCAGTCCTGGAGTTCAGCCGTCCCCCTCAGCACTGCCAAGGCCACCGCTGACCCATGTCCCCAAGTGCCACACCAGGTGGGACAGGAGGAGGGGAGATGTGTCCAGGTGCTCTGCTGGAGGATCCAATGGTCTTGGCAAAGCCTGGGCTCAGAGCTGGGGGTGTCTCCTGCTGAGTTCTCGGCAGAATGGAGGTCACCCGTGTTCCACCCCACTTGGGAGGTCTTTCCTCTGTTGGGAGAACCCAACAATCCAGAGAAATGCCGTGACCTGAGGGGACATTTCTGTATTTCACTCTCAGTGTCAGGGTGGAATTCCCGTTTGGATGAATCCAATATTATATCCTTAAAGGTGCTGGAGCTTTAGGGAAGACCCTCCCTTCCCATGTTATGGATTTCAGGAGCTCAGTCTCCGTGTGTTTGAGGATGCCAAGAGCTGGTCTCTTGCCTTACAGCCCAACTCTTCCCATCTCACAGCAAGTTTCCTTCAGAGTGCAAATTCCATAGGATCAGAGGAAGGAATTCCAGCCACTCCAGGCAGTCGTTTGTCTTCTCCAGGGGCCCAACTTCTCTGCAAAGTCCTGAAATACAGGGGAGGAGTTGGAGATGTGCTCACCCATGACCTCACTGGCATCACTGGGACATGGTGGGATGGCCCCTGGAGTGTAGCAGTGGGAAGATACGGACTTTTTGGGAAGGACAGGCAGTGTGGAGTGGTGGCTGCTGACCAGGAGGAGTTGGGAAGGAGTCTCAAACCTTCGTGAGGAGTTTTCCTTGGCAAACACTGCAGTTACGGCTTGTTCCCTCTCCAAAAACTGCTGATCTTATTCTTACCTGACTCAGGTGCAAGGTGCTGATCAAACTCCAGCTGAAACCAATCCATTGATCATTGATTTCGCCTGAAGTTGCGCTGGAATTTAAGGATAAAAGTGGTGCAGTCGGAGGTGCCCAACCTCGACGAACTCTGGCAAAATGGGTTCTCCTCAACTTGTCCTCACAGAGCTGGCTCTCTTCCTGCAGAGAAAATTCCAGAGAATTCAGTGTGCTCAATAATTTTGCTGGTCTACTTCCTGTATCTCCTTGGAGTTTATTAAAACTGGATTTTAGAAAGCAATAAAATATTTTCAGTGAACAGATCTCACCCAGGGCTGTGCGGCTGTGACGAAACATTGTGGGGCAACAGGTTCTGGGTGCTGGGGCTCCTGGCCAGGCAGGATCCGAGCGGGATCTCGGGAGGGAGTCAAACTGTGACACTTCCAGGGTGGGGAAGAGGAGGGAGGGAGAAGATAACTCCTCACAGCAGCTGCTGGTCCCAGCTCAAAAACTCCAGGGCTGAATTTCCTTAATTAACCCCTTAACCACTAAAAAAAACCCCATAAACACCGAAATCTGAGGGAATGTGGAATGAAGTGGGGAATTTGGAGAGGTGCAGAGACATCACAAAGCGTTTTGGTGAGGGAAAACTGCCCTGGCTTAAACATACCAGGGGTGCTGCTGCCCTGTGCTGCAAATAATGTTTTTTTTAGTGTGGCACAAATTAAAAGTGGCTCAAAAAAAAAGTGCTCTTCATTTTGTGCTTCATCTGGATCCATTCTTCCTCTTTGTCTCCATGTTTTTTGGCTTTTATTCACAGAAAACACTGGTTTCAGTCTCAGGACACTGGGGGAAGCATTTCTCACTTTGCTCAAGTGAGGCAAGGAGAGGTTTAATTTCAGGCTTGATTTTAGCCCACCCACAGCTCTCCCATGTACCAGCAAACCGGAAAGGAACGGTTTAGGGAAAAGGAGATTTAAATGGGATCTTTCACTTAAATCAAGGCAAAAAAAGATTTCTACTATTTCCACAGTTTCCCAGCATTTAAGGGGAAGCAAAACATTTTTGAAGAGAAATGGAGAGAGGAAAGAAGTTGCTGTTTTAAGTGGCAAATCCAAAACACTTCAGTCAGAAAGGGCTGAGATAAACATTTGATTATTTGGGTACATGTGCTGAACGATCAGGGATCAGAACTGTTTTGGGCTATCAGCAAGAGTATTTTCATCACTAAAAGTGGAGGTTATGGTCAGAAAATGTGGTCTCCTCAAGGGAGACCCTCACTGAGCCCTTCTGTCCTGCTCAAGGGGAAGGAGCTGCTCCATCCCGTGTTCTGGATAAGGGGGACAGAAGGGGGGGGTGAGGTCCTCACACCTCCACCACAGGGGGAGGAAAACCAGAAGAGGCTCCTCTGAAACCAATTTGGGTTGCATTGTCAATGTCTAGGAGATCTTCAGGCCTGAAAGGTCAGCCTGGGAGACAAAACAACCTCATGAATGGGGCTCTTTGTGAACCAGCCAGCTCTCCAATCCCACTGGGGTTGGAAACAACCCGGGAAGAAGGGCTGTCCCACCTTCCTCCTGCCCTTTGTGGAGTCTAGACATCCGTGTCAATGGAAAAAAGATTTAAAAAGGATGTAAAAGAAGTGTATTTTCCAGTGGCAGGAAAAAGCCAGCTCACCCTTCGAGAATAGAGCGGTGCCATAGGGACAGGAACTGACTCAGTGCCATCGCCCAGGACGTGTTGGTGGAGCGGGTGCGCCTGGCTTGGGGTGGGCAGAGCGCTTCCGAGGGGAAGGGCGGCTTCCCAGCCACAGCTGGGGCCAAACCAGCTCAGCAGAAGCCTTTGGACATGGGCAGGAATGTCTCTTGGCCACTTCTAACCTACAGGAGAAGTGGGAACTGGGAGTTCTGGAGAACAGATGGGGACATTGGAATTGGTGATCTTGGAGATCTTTTCCAACCTTATAGATTTTATGGTTTTATGGCTCTCCTGTTGGGTTCTTCTGGAGAGTCAAAGTCTGTCTGTGGCTTGTGATGGGGGTATGGGGTAGAGGAAAAGGCAGGAATAAAGTCCTGCTTAATTGTGTCATCCTTAGTCAAAGCCAAGCCCTGTGATGTTGACAGGGTTGAGGGCACAGCTTCTGAAAACATGGCCCACAGTGGGTTCCTGTCATGCTCACTGCGTTTCATTCTTCCTGCTGCTCCTCCCTTTCCCAGCAACAGCCTGGGGTAATTCGTGTGAAATCACCAGATAATCATCTCTATCAACAGCAGAGAAACATCACTCAAAACCTGGGCCAGGTTTTCACCTGTTCCACAGAGCAGCTGGGGTTTTACACCTGAGGGGGGCTGAGTTGTGGTGCCCAGCTGAGCAGCCTGGCCTAGAGCCACCCTGGAGACCCCACGTTCCTGCCAGAGGTAACGCCGCGTTTAGAGATGGCTGGGTGACAGCAGCTGGGCCCTCAACCAAAGCAGGAAACCGCTGTTAAATCCCAGAATTGAAGCTGGAAAAGACCTCAAAGCTCATCTCATTCCACCCCCTGCCACGGGCAGGGACACCTCCCACTACCCCAGGTTGCTCCAAGCCCCGTCCAACCTGGCCTTGGACACTTTGTCCTTCGCTGCACGTCTCCCTCGTTGTGATTCTTGGTGCTGCTGGAGCTGCCTGCTGTGGAACAGCAGCAGAGAACTTATCTCCCTAGGGAACAGATGGATGATGTACAAAATCTTGGGGGAAAAAACGGCTTTCTGGAAATTGAGTTTCTTGAGACTTAACACCAATTAATGGGATTAATTAAATCCAGTTGTGACTCCATCGTGTTCGTCCTTTCTGCTTCCCCCCTGCTTTGAGGATTTCCATCCCCTCTTTCTGCCAGCTGGGGCTGAGGGAGGAAAGGGTTTGTGGCAGACCTGGTGGAGTCTTGGCCAGATCCTTGGGCAGACACTGGTGGCTTTGTGGGATCGCTGGATTCCCCTGCTCCATTCCCACGCCACCTGCCAGTGCCAGCGGATCCCAAGGGATAACGGAGCAGTCAGGGCAGGGGGTCGTGTGGGGCTGGATGGGGAGGTCTGCCCTGAACGTCCAGTTCAGCAGCCCCAATAAATTCCTTGAGTGAAAATCTCGTGTTAAAGGGTCAACACTGTCAGTTCTTGTGAGAACTTTCCATTCCTTCCTGGAAAACACACAGAGATCTCACTCATGTTATGATCTCGTTCTAGATAGCAAAACCCAGGAATTTCAGCAAATTCTTCTGCTCTGGGCACGGGATGGATGTCAGGGTTAGGACTGTTGTCCTGAGAGAGGTTCTTCTGTCCCAGCAGCTGTGGAACAGAGTCACTGAGGTCCCTCCAAGGCCCAGGCACCTCTGAGGAACCTCATGTTCCTGCTGCAGAAGAAGGTTCTTTGACCATCTCTCTGCCTTGACTCTGTGCCATTCTCATGCTCCCAACCCAAGTTTAGAGACATAACTGGCATTCCTTGCTCACCCAGGTGATCACCTCCTCATGGGAGATTCTCCACCTGAGCACCTCCATTCTCACACCCCGTTTTTTGTGTGACCCACCCAGCAGGAAGTAACATGGGACTCTTGAGGTGAGGTGTTTTTGTTTCATGAGGAGTTTCAGTAAATACCCAGCCCCAAATTGCTTCCCTGATGCAGCACCAATTGCTGGAAGTGCAAGAACCCTTTGATCTCACTTCTGGTTTACACCACACAATCGCTCTCTTATCTGCTGGGTTGACTCAACTGATCATTCCCACTGCTGTGGGTTCCAGCATGACCCTGTGCACTCAGCAAAACCTCCCTAAAGGACCAGGATGTGCCCTGGTTTCCTTTCAGGAGTTCTTTAGAACCCGGAGGGTGGGTGAGAATCATCAACACTGACCCTACCCCGACCACACTCACCTTATCTCCTCAGAATTCCCAGAAGTCCCCAAACCACCTCTGGCATCCTGTGTCTGCAGCATTCCCAAGGTGCCTGTTGTCCCACACTGGGTTATCAGATCCTACATGACCCAAGGGGTCCCACTGACCCCTCTCCCCCTCCTTCCCAACCCTACAATCGCTCCAGGCCCTCCTTCCCTTGCAAAACCAGACGAGTCCTAGTTGGAAGAGCAGGAATTAGAAATGGCAAGTGAGGAACGAGGAAGGGATAAGGAAGGAGCAGATGTGGAAGCTCGCTGAAGTTTTGGGAGTGAGGAAACCAAGTCCAAATGGTTGGACTGGTGATCTTACCAACCTCAATGAGTCCATGGCTCCATGACTCCTGGGGCATGGGATACAGGCTCCTTGGCCACAGGAGGAGCTGAGCTGGGCTTTCCACAGGCATTTCCTGGTGATCCCATTCTCCATCTCACTTCCAAGGTCTCGCTCTCAGAGGCCTGAGATGTGAGTCAAGGGAAGGTGGAGGCCTTGTCCAGCTCTCTTCATTGCTAAACCTTAATGTGAAACAGCATTTTGGGGGGTTCATAACTGAGCAGCCCGGCCTGGTGGAGCTGCCCCTGCCCATGAGAGTGGAATGAGATGGGATTTAAGGTCCCTCCCAACCCAAACCAGTCTGGAGTTTTGGGATTACTGAAATGGGTTTTGCACAGCAGTGTGTGGATCCTTTGAGGTTGCCTTGTCTGTGGTGCTACAGATTCTGGAGATTTTTGAACTTTCTGAGTGTTTTTTGCCCAGAACAATTCCTCCTGTCTGTTGAGGGAGGGAGATGCCTGGTGGAAGGGTAGGAGTTGGTTGTGTACATGCCTTCACAGCTTGTTTTTTCCTCCAACTCTGCCCAAAATAACATTGAAACTGATAAAATGCAAATTCACCTAGCTGTGACCTAACTGCCACCAGGAAGATGCATTGTCCTGCTTCATAAAATTATCTGGCAAATAGAGTTCTTTGTGAAAAAATTCCCAAGAAGGAAGGAGACGGGTATGGGCAGGGCAGAACCGAAACCAGACCGTGATGGCCTTGATGTGGGACAGCTCCAGGAAGGGTGTCACCAACTCCTGGCCTAGGAAGGACTCTCTTATTTTTAGTCTGAATCATGAGTTGGTCAAAGCTGCCATCAGAGAGGCAAGAGGATGAGTTGGTTCTCTGTGCTGAGGCAGAGATGGAAATGCAGTTTTCTGGGAAGCTGAGCTGGCCAAATCTTGCTTTCCTGAGAAAGGAGGCACCTCAGAGGCACGGGAGCCCTGGGGGTGCCCAAACGTGCTGTCACCCCCAGGCATTGGTCCCTTGGTCCCAGAGCAGGCCTGGCCATGGAGGACTTGATGGTCACTGCTCAATATTCCCTTCACAGTCTCCTGGAGCACAGATGGAATGTCCAGCCCCACCACTGGCACTGGTGCCATTTAATTCCTTGACAATGTGGACACGCAGCTTCGTAGCAGCATTTTCCACCCGTGTTTCTTTTAATAAAAGAATTAATAAAATAATGTCCTGTTACCTAAAGCCTCCTCTCCCATCCCTGCCTCTCCTTCCCTCTCCCTGAGCACAAAAGGGGCTGCCCCTCTCTGCCAAACCTGGTCCTCATCCCTGAAAATGATTTCATTGGAGCTCAGCTCACTCTGGAGCAAACACCAAGCTGAGAAGGGGGGTGGAAATTAATAAAACCACCCACAGGAGAGATTTACGGGCAAATATGACAAGGTTTGCAGCCTTTACCCTTAACTCTGGTTGACATTGCTGTTTCCATTGGGAAATGAGCCTTCCCCACTGGGAATGAGCCTTCTCCAGCGTGCAGCAGGATGGAAAACACAACAAGAGGCGTTAAAAATTAGCAATAGCCCTGATGAAAGGTCCCTGTGTTCAGAGAGCCCGACTAAAGGAGTGGAAGGCTCCTGTTGTTGACCTAAGGGAGGTGTGTTTGTTTCCCTCTAAACTTGCAGGGGCCGTGGAGACCTGGGGAATTTACTTTGGAAGAATTGCGGGAATGTGACAATGGGGACCTTGCTCCTGGTCCCGGCCGGGTTTTTGTGCTGGGTTTGTGTGTCAAAGTCCCAGCACGCTCCCGGGGGATGGGACTGAGCCATTTTCCAGCCTAGCTGGTCCTGGGAACTTCTCGGAGCCCAGTAACCAATTTCATCCTATGTTTGGCTCAAACAGAGCCAACAACACAACCAAAGAACCCCAGAATTATTTGGGTTGAAAGGCAACTTAAAGATCATCTCCTGCCATGGGCAGGGACTCCTTCCACTATCCCAGGTTGCTCCAAGCCCCATCCAACCTGGCCTTGGACGCTCCCAGAGATGGAGCATCTCCAGTATATCCCTACCATGAAAAAGCTTTTTTTGTTAAAGTGCTGCGAATTACATTTCACAATAACATCAATTCCTTGCTGTTTATCTGGGATTTATCATGGCCTCTCAACCAGCAAATCTTTGCTCCACAACCTCCAGAGATGCTGGTCAGAAATTCCCAGCTGTGTGTGCAAGGCACAGATAACCTGGTCCAGGGGAAGGTGTCCCATGGCAGGGATTGGGAAAAGGGGGATCTTTAAGGTCCCTCCTGCCCCAAACCATTCCAGGGTTCTCTAATTCCCCCAAACATGTTTTCTTAAAGGAATTACTCCGCTTTATTTAGCAGCAACATTGAAAAATCAAATTTACTTCCTTCTTTCCAGCAAAGAGAGGTGAGAGCTTGTTTCTGGAACAAAATGATTGTGCCATTTATTGTGTCAATTAAAAATCCCCTTATTTTTATCACCTGATGGTGGAAAACAGATACAGAGCAAATATTCTGACCCATAATTACTCCTGAGTCACCAGAACACCCATGAGACATGACGACCAAAGTGAGCAGCCCAGACTATGGTGATTGCGGGGTTTTTTCCCCTCTAAGATACCCTGTTTGTTTCCTTATTCAGTAAATCATAAAATCATAAAAACTCAATTAGTGCATAAAATTTTACACCCCTGGTTCTCGGCTGCCCGTAAGTACAGACAGTTTATTGATATCATTGTGCTCTTCTGGGAAGGGACTCTTTATGTAATTTGTACAAGGAAACACTAATCCTGGCTCTGCCTGAAATAAAGCCGTGAACTCCAGGTGTTTTCTTATCTTATAACCTAAATTCTGGATTTTTGTAGCTCTGGTTGGAATCTGTTTCTATTTTCACCCCGATTTGTGATCGCAGTGCATCCAGTGCTTTCCCCAAGGGCTGACACCCTTCACCTGCTGCAGAGCACCAGAGGTGACTTTTCCATCCTTGTCTGGATTTACCACGTCCTGGCTGTTTGGTGTGAGCAGTGAAGGGGCACTTGGGGAACTCCACATCCTTCCCTGGAGCTGGCAATTCCCATGGCACCAACATGGAGATGGTCTAACACAGTCCCAGATCACAAGCCAAGAAGGGACTTTCTCCTTTTCTATTTTCTTGGGGTTTCTTTGTGGGTTTTTTTTTGCTGTTCCAGCAGTTTATAGCCAATATTAACAAACCTGACTTGCTCAGGAAGTTCAAGTCATTTTTCAAGCATTAAGGTATTTAAACATGACAGGAGTCCCGTGTTGTGGGACTTCACCGCATGCCCTGAAGTTAAGCCTCTGCTGGGTGGTGATGAACCTCAGCTGGCACTCAACTTCCATTTATTGAATAAGTGTTTATCACACAACCATGGAATGGTTTGGCTTGGAAGGGACCTGGAAGCTCATCCCGTTCCAAGGCAGGGACACCTTCCACCAGCCCAGGTTGTTTAGCTGTCCTGAGACATGTGCAGGGAGGAGAGCCTGACTAAGCTCCACTTCCAGATGCTGGCACGGGCTGGGAAACCACAGGAGGCTGGGAATGCCCAGCTGTGCCCGAGTGGGTTTGCAGGGTCAGGAGGCTGCGGGGTGAAGGGGAGCCTGTGTTCCACCCCAGGAATGCCTGCCAAGGATCTCTAGCCGGGAGTTTGGGGAGCTGCTTGAATGAAACAACAGCCGTGACCTGGAGAAGGAGTGAAAGCTGCTATTTATGGTGGATTCTGAGTGCAAACGGAATGGCAGCACCAGCTGGACAACAACGGCAGCGCCAAAGCAAGCGGAGCGCACTCGGGGCAGGAGTTGGTGTTGACATGTCAGCAACGAGGCGTGGGAGGAATCCAGCCCCAGGGCTCCCAGATTTTCCTGCCCAGCTCCCGCAGCAGCAGGAGGAATCCAGCCCCAGGGCTCCCAGATTTTCCTGCCCAGCTCCCACAGTAGCAGGAGGAATCCAGCCCCAGGGCTCCCAGATTTTCCTGCCCAGCTCCCGCAGCAGGTGGGGTGTGTCCTGAGGGAGAATTCCATAAGCAAATTGCTCCAAAGCAACGATAAGGAGCAAGAGAAGGGAAGGGTCTCGTCCCCTGGGCGGTGGGAGGTGGGACTGTGGCTGTGCCAGGGGAATGACCTCCCTGCCCAGAGCAGGAGGGAGGAGAGGGAACAACGGTAGGGAACTGGCAGAGATCTCCCACTTGGACACTGCCTCCAGGATGGGAAAAACATTACAGAAAACCTCCAACCGGTCACGCACCTCGCAGTGTTTTGAAGCCTTAGGGTCTAACTCATTGTTTCCTTTGTTGAGGTTCTTTTTTAGCGAGTGGATTCCCTCATCCCTGGCTCCCCCTGGGGCTTGTTTGCTTTGGGAGGGAGGGAGGTTCTGTTCTCTGCTCTTGGCAGAAACTACTGCCCCTCCACAGCTCCTAACGTGGGTCCTGGGGACAGGGGTGGGGACAGCCCCGGGGACTGCTGTGGGGACAGCTCTGGGGCAGCAGCGCTCCTTCAGGGGCAAGGTGCTGGAAACGAGATGATCCTGACAGGAGATCCCTTCCAACCCGAGCCGACCCATGGCTCTGAACCCTCGGCAGCCCCCAGCTTGGCCATGGATGTTCACGGATGTTGCTTCGCGTTTTCAAGGAGCTGAGTGCCCCGGGATGAGCTGGGGAGTGGCTGGGAAGATGGCAGGGGAGGAATGGGGTGAGTTACTTGCTGTAAACCCTCTGTCAGAATCACACCTCCCTGTGCTTGTTCCTTCCTCTGGTGTTCAGTCATGGAGCTTTGCCCCTTCGGGAGGATGAGGAGCTTGGTGGAGATCAAACAAAACTCAAAGCCTTTTCCTTACGTTCCAAAAAGAGGATTTATTTAGTGGGGTTTAGAAATTTAAAATACACAGATCTGAGTGTTGTGGAGGGGGATGCACAAACATTGCGTTCACAGTCCAATGCACTTCAGAAACACCGGAGCTCTGGGAATTCCTGAAGAAAAGCATCAGCTCCTGGGCAGCTCTCCTGGAGATTCCGGGCACTTACTGGGGATAAACAAGAGATCACTGCAGGAAGGTCCCTGGAGAGGCCCCAAGTGGAGAAGTGCTGCTCTTCCCGAGGAGGTAAGAGCTGGATCAGAGAAGGAATGTCTCTCCCAAGGCTCCAGCAAAACGTGGGACACCTCATGTTTTTAGGGAGAGCAGACTTTGTTCCTTTGCTCGGGGAAGGTTCCTTCGGCTCAGACCACTCTGCTCTTCGCCCTTTCAAAGATCTGCATGACTTTTCCTGCTGGGATGCAGCCTTCCCGCACGATGATGATGCCACCTTCCCAGAGGGAGAGGGAACAAGTCAGGACAGTCCCCAAAGGGGCACAGAAAGGAGTATAAAAGAACATCTCGCACCAGCAAAGCCACTCAAAGTCGTGTGGAAGGACCAGAGACTGCTCAGAAAGTGAAACCACCAACAGCCACTGACCTCACACTTTGTTGAAGGGTTTGGTTTTCCACTAATCAACCCCTCTCAAATGTCAGCCCAGAGCCACCTCAGTGTGTGCTGCTGCATCACTGTGGGCAATCTCCTGTACCACCCTCGATGTGGTGGGCTGAGGCAGCCTCCACCCCTCTTTCCATCAGCCCCCACCCCTCCTTCCAGCAGCCCCCACCCCTCCTTCCAGCAGCCCCCACCCCTCCTTCCAGCAGCCCCCACCCTCCCACTCAGAGCCTTTTCACCCTGACAAGGCAGATTTTCCTTGCTCGGCTGTGTTTGTCCTCCTGCCTTGTTCCCTGTCAACACAGAGGTCCTCCCAGGACATCTTTTGTTTGCTTCTCTTCATCAACATGTTTGCAAATGTCCAGGCACTCAAGAGCTGTTACTCTTGGAGCGCTCTGTGCTGCCAGATTGATACTGGGAAAGGCATGGAAGCCTCCCAGGAAAGCGCAGTGGGTGACACGAAGGGCGGTTCTCACACTCACTTTCATCAATCTTCGTGCAGTTGACCACGGTGGACGCCACCACCTCGTCAGACTCTCCATCGCAGAGAACACCCTCCAGCTTATGGCCAAGGCGCCTGTGGGGGGAAAAAAACAGCCACAACCCTTCAAGGACCTTGCTGTGACCTCGTGCTGAGGCTCCCCTCGGTGCAGGACATCAAACCGAGGTCTGCCACCACTTCAGCAGGCGGTGGCACCGCCGGTGACCGGCTACTCACGAGATGACCATGTCGTGGTGGGTGCTGTCCGCCTCCCCGCTGGGGTTGGCCGAGGTGATGGCCAAGGGTCCGGTCATGTCGATGAGGTGCACCAGGACCGTCAGGTCAGGGACTCGGATCATGATGCTGTCCTGGGTTCCCACCCTGCTGTATCCTGCTCCGACCCCTGGAAGGACAGGCAGAGGACGTTGGCAGAGCTGGCACAGCCCCTGTTGTGGCACCGGGGGGATCTCCTGCTTCCTTTGGAAGTGACCCTGCTCCATGCACCCAACTGAATGTGGCTCTGTGGGTGTCCACTCCTGAGCAGGAGTCTGAGAGCAGAGGTACAATTAGTGTTCCAACTGGGTAAAAAGGAAACGATTCACAACTGGAGACATCACAGCTGCTTCCACGGACACAGGATCTCCCCATATCCCAAAGTCTGTGACCACTGCCCACCCTGCCACCCTTCCTCTGTCTGTTGAACATGGATAACTCAGAATCACAGAACCAGCTGGGCTTGAAAAGACCTTTGAGATCATCGAGCCCAACCTGTGACCCAACACCAGCTTGTCACCCAGACCATGGCACCGAGTGCCACATCCAGACTTTCCTTAGGCCCCTCCAGGGATGGGGACTCCACCGCCCCCCGGGGCAGCCCCTGCCAGTGTCCAATCACCCTTTCTGTGAAGATGTTTTTCCTAATGTCCAATCTAATCCTCCCCTGGTGCAGATTAAGGCTGTGTCCTCTCCTCCTGTCCCTGTTCCCTGGGAGCAGAGCCCGACCCCCTCCCGGCTGTCCCCTCCTGGCAGGGAGTTGTGCAGAGCCAGAAATTCCCCCTGAGCCTCTTTTTCTCCAGGCTGAGCCCCTGTCCCAGCTCAGGATTTGTTTTCCAGCCCCTCCAGTTCCCTCATTCCATGCTGTTTCCATGGATTCCCAGGAGCCAGGGTTGAGGTGAATCATCCCAGCGCTCACAGTGTCCATGCCCACGGGGTGGGAAGGCAGAGGCGATGAGAAGGGATGACCATCGGAACCCTCTCATCTCCTGGATGCTCCACCCTGGTTTGCTCATTCCCAGTCAGCAGCGGGGGGCTTGGGAGAGGGGACCCTCCCAGGCCAAGGAGCCTCCCTTGTTTCTGGTCAAAGAACTCATCCTGCTGGCTCCCACTCTTGGTGAGTCATTACAGATGGTTAATGCACTCTGCTCAACACCCACCAAAGCATCTGGGAGCTCCAGGGGGCATTTCTTGGGAGAAAGCGACCGGAATCTCTCCCCATCACATCCCAAAGGGGGCTGGGATTGCACACCTGCCATGCTGGAAAAATGAAAGGGGGAGAGGAGGGTCGTGCTGCTCATCTCACCCAACTTCTTCAGCCACTCTCCCTTCCGGATAATGCAGCCGATGCCACCGGGATAAACATTTTCCATGAATTCCCAGAGCAGGGGGCTGATGGGCGGAGCAGCTGCTCGCAACTGCTCCAGGTTGGAAATGAAGATGCAGATGGGCTTCTCTTGAGGTCTGTCCTGAAAAAAAACAGGGGGAAAATAGATGAAGAGGGAAAGTTTGTCTGGAGAACCTCGAAGCCTGCTGGGACTCTGGTTTGTGTGTTTCCCAGGGAGCTCCAGGCGAGGAAGATGCCGTGTCTGCACAAGTGCTGAGCTGTGATGGATGCCCCAGCTTGGATCTGCACGTGCAAATTAAAAAGGAGACAGAGCAGCGGCCTGCCCTTGGGAACTCCTGGGCTGCATCCAATTCCTCCTCTTCAAGCACATCCATCACAGGGACAGCGACGCTCCACTCAGTATCAGCATTTTTGGGGTCTTACACACCAGGGGCCTGATTTTTTCCAAACTTCTGCTGGTGCAAACCAAGGCCAAACACACCAATTTGTGATGGGATAAGGGACGGAGAGCTCAGCCCCCTGCAAACCAACATCTCCATTATCACCCCTCCAGCGCTTTGGAAGAAGCTGAGTGAAATAAATTCAGTGTAAAACCAGCAGTGGAGATGGAGGGGAAATAAAACAAGCTCACAAAGCGGTGTCATTTCAGTCCTCAACTGACATCAGCTTCAGTGGGGCCAAATGACTCAGGAACTGGGCATGTATTTACATTCTGTTTGTATTCTCTCATCGGCAGGGAAGGTCAGCACTGGCACCAGGGCAGCACAGAAGAGACGGCCTTTGTGCCGCTGCTCGCGCCCGGGGCCAGCTGAGATCGTCTGTTATGGTTGTTTCTCCAGGCTAGCCAGGAAATTGCCTCATGGACAACAGACAGGGCCAGGCTGCAAAAGCTGGATTGAAGGTGCAAACTCTGGGGCTGGTTCCAGCACTGAATGGCTCCAAAAGTCTGGGGGGATGTAGCCCTGGGATTCTGATTCAGCACTTTGTGAGGCACAGAGGACAAACACAGGTCTGGACCCGCTGTTCCTGTTTGGGGCTGTGCTTTGTCCATCCCCAGGGATGTCACTGCCGAACTCCCAGTGCTCCAGGCTGGAGCAGAGGGGCTGTGCCCTGGCTTGATCAGAAAATGGTCCCTGATCTTCTGCTGTGGCTGCTCGTGAGCTCTGCCCATGGCCACCTCCTGAGTCTTGGGACAACCTGAAACCAGGGGCTCCCCTTCCTTCTCCTGCACGACCTCACGGGCAGGACACAGAGCCAGGTGAGCAGAGACATCCCTGAATTCCCACCTTGATCCTGTAGACCTTCTCGATGGCTTCGGGGTGCTTGCAGGAGGCTGCCAGGGCGTACACGGTGTCTGTGGGGACCCCGCACACGGCCCCCGTGTTCAGCAGCTCCGCGATGGTCCTCAGGCCGCTCGTGAGATGGGACCTGGGGCAGACACAGGGCAGGGGATCCTCCCTGTCCTCCTTGGAGCTCTGGACCTGCCAGGAATCAGGAGGCAACGAGTAAGCGAACCTATGGAACACAAGGCAGGATTGCATCCACCCGAACGCAGGGATCCACCGTGCCGCGATCCCTTGGAGAGAAACACCTCCAGGGACGCTTCTCCCGCAGCAGGGGAGGTGAATTCCAGTGATTAAAGCCAAAGAGAGCAGCTCTCAACTCAACTCTTTCAACTGCCGATGCTTAAAATTAGAGGAGATGAATCCCACCCAGCACAGCTTCCTGGAGAAATGGCTGCTCTCCAAAATGACCTAAGGAATTCCTTCTGGAATCCCAAATCCAGGCAGGGATGGAGTTTCAAGTGCATTCCCATGAAATGCTGATCTAATGGAAATGTTTCTCTGCAGCAGGAGTCGGAGCTGTCAGATCCATCACCCTGGGTAGGGGGAATTGCCCTGGCCACACACACCAGATGGCAGAAGGAGTCTGAAGTCAAGAAAAGATGGGGAATTCTTGCTGTCCAGTCTGGGAAACTTTTTAAACTCCCTGCTCCCAAGGTTATGGCTTTAAAACTCCATTCTACAAGGAATTCTTAGATTGGGGATGGCTGATTCCCCAGGAGCACAGAGACAGCTGTTTTGGGGCCCTGCAGGAGTCCTGTGAGCATCCCTGCCCTTTCTCCGATGTTATTCCTAATGGAAGAGAGCTCATTTCCAGCTCACAGCTCCCTACAAAAGTGCTGTGACCGGGACTTTGAACGGCACTAAAGGATTCAGCAGAAGTGAAATTCCACAGGAATCTGAAGGCTCCAGAATATCCCCTCTGGGCAGGGAAGCTACCCCAGCGTGCCAAGCATCTCTTACTGTGAGCAGAGGAGGTCCCACCATCAGGAGGTCCTTCCCAAACATGCAGTTGGTGAGCGAGGCTGTGGCTCCATAGAAGCAGATGACGCTGACGATGCTCAACACCACAACTGGAAAAAAACCCCGGAGTCAGAGGCAGGAAGGGTGATTGAATCCCCATCCCTGGAGGGGATTTGACAGTGTGGATGTGGGACAGGGTTTGTCAGTGCTGTGGGAATGGCCGGACTCGCTCGCTTGGATTTCATGGTGCTGTGATTCTACTCTGTGGTGACAAAGTCCTGGTGGAAAAGCTCCCACTAATCCTCTTGCTGCAGCACCCCATGGAATTAAAACTTAAATTGTTACTTGCAGCAAAGGCAGAGCTTCAGCAGAACTGCAGCCACTGATAGTGGTGGCACGTTCAGCTCATCCCACACCTCAGGGAACATCTGCTGGGGACTAGAGCTGGACAGAGCCTCTAGAGGTGTTCTGATCCAGCAGCATTGGGTATATTTGGAAGCTCAAGGCCCTGGGTGTGATAAGAGGAAAGATTTCCTCCTCTAGTCATGCTTGCACACACCCCAGACTTCCAGGGAAAGGAAGCAGGAACACTCTGCTTGATTTTGCCACACTGAGCTTCCCACACTGCTCCCCAACCCAGGACCCACTCCCTGCACCCTGAAGGTGAAGGTTTAATGTCCTGGTTCCCGTAAAACTCACTTTCAAAAGGCAAAGGGAGGTTCTCCACTGTAAAGAGCAGAAAACAAATGGTCAAGAGCTCCATGGCCAAGGTCAGGCAGAGCAGCACCATGTTAAAAGAGGAAGCTGTGGAAAGAAACACAAACAAGAGGGACCCACATCAGTCACAGCCCATAAAATGTCCATGAACCAGCAGAAGAGTTCCTAAATCAACTGAGGCTTGTTTGATTTAACTGAGCAGCCCCAGCTCTGATTTCCCTGTCCTTGGAGGAACAAAGAGGCACAGCCAGGGTCGGCTCAGCCCTCAGGTTCCACAGACACTCTGCCAAACCCTTGATCTGCCAGGACACTGTGCTCACATGGAAAACACTTCCCCAGCAGCCAAGCAGGTTCTGATTTACACCAGCTGGGCTGGAGTGTGGCTGTGGATTGGTGCCAGTGGCCCAGAGCGTCGAACGCTTTCACCTGATTTGATCCTTTTATTTTCTTTGAAATGTTCTTCCATTCCCTCGGGGCTGTTTCTCCTAAGCCCAGCTCAGCTTCTGTTACTGGCTGTGGGCAAAACATCTCCGCTCTTGCTTAATCAGAGCGACAGGCCTCCCTCACTGGTGCATCTCCTCCACGGAGCAGCCACAGGAGGATTCACCATCTGACCCCAGACGCCCCTCCATAAACATCCCACGTGCTTCTGGGACTCACCCAAAATGACTAAAAAAGCATTGAGCACCAAAAAGGCGATGGAGCCGGCCGTGAATCCCTCGGTGTTCCCCGCCCCGATGTCCAGCAAGTGGCCTGAAACAGGAGCAGCACATCTGGTTATGAGCAAACCACGACGAGCAGCGTGACAGGAGAGTGGCAGAGCCTCAGCTGGGATGACCACAGCTCCAGCTGGTGGATGGTGGCCTCCCAAAAACCCTCCCTCATCGACACCTGCCGCTTCTGCCACGCTAAGCATTTCAGGTATTAACTGTGGGGCTGGTGACGGTTATCCAAAAAAAGCTCTGGGTTTTACCTCCAGCTTGGAATACTCAGGGCCTGGCTGGATGCTTGAGAAGCTCCTGCCACACGTCCAGAGCCACAGTTTTAACTTTCCCCACAGATGCTCATTTTAAGAGTGCCTGGCACGGAGGCTGTGTGGACACTCTGCCCACCTGGAGCAAAATGCAGCTTTTAAAAGCCAGGCTCAGCTTCTGAGAGCTTCTTTCATGGCTGGGATAGACTTCTGCAGGCTCCCGAAGGAGAAATCCAGAACCTGGAGTCTCCCACTGCCTAAAAGCATCTCCTGAGTTGTTATTCTGAGATAACAGCCCAGAGCCAGGCCTGTCTCACAATGTTTTTGCAGGGAAATCTCGGCTTTTATTGGAGCTGACGACACAACTTGGACTCCTGGAACCGAGAGCACCAAGTGCCTGCAACAATGGCAGCCGAGAGCAAACTGGGGTGATTTGTGAATTATCTTTTTCCAGGGAGGAATATCAGTAACCCTGATGTCGCTGACTCTCCTGACAGAAGGAATTCCACTGGAGGAAGCAATCTGAGATTCCCTGGGGACACCCTTTAAAGCAGGAACCATCCCCTGCTTTACCTGCCAGGCGCAGCCAGGTCCAGGCTCCCCAGAAGGCGGCGTAGCAGAAGGGGAGCACGGATCCGAACCTCTTCCCGCCCCGCACCTGGATCCGGCACACGAACAGCTGCCCCAGGGCTCCCGGGATGAGCACGGAGGGGATGGAGAGCTGCTGCCTGCCCGGCTCACCCAGCCTGCCCTGGATGGCGGCGGCCGCAGCCAGGCCGTTGCAGATGTAGAACAAAGCGTCCGGCACGGCAGCGCCGGTGCCGCTGGGGACGTCCTTGGACCTCCAGAGCCGGGCCTTGAGAGCCCCCAGCACGGCTTGGAGAGCTGAGCTGGACACGGCCTGGGGGCCCACGGGAATCAGAACCTTCTCCCCGATGGAGTTGATGAGGCTGGCGAAGGTGGCGTACAGGGAGAGCGCGGTGCAGAGGCTGCAGGCAGCCCCCAGGAAGGGCCGGGCGCCGGGCAGAGGGATCTGGTGGACGAAGGCTGAGGTGAGGACGATGAAGGAGGCATTCTGCAGCATCTCCAGGGTGTCTTTGTGGATCGACATCAGAAACAGCAGGCAGGCAGTGGCCAGGAAGAACCAGGCTCCAAACATTCCCAGCCTGCTGTCCTGTGCCGCGGGCAGGCCGAGGAAGGCGGTGAGCACAAACTCCTCCCAGGACATCACCAGCCAGAAGAGGCTGTGGACACCAAACTTGGTGGTGTGGTAGCCATCCCCTCTGAGGTAGCTGTAGAAGCTGGAGAGCAGCTGGCAGCTGGAGATGATGGAGATCCACGCTGCTCCCACACAGAATGTCTTCACGTACCCGAAGAAGTAAAAGGCGAATATGAAGGGTGACACGGTGTCGCAGATGTTCCCCAGGGCCATCGGCTCCGCGTACTTTGTGTTCTTCTTCTTTTCTTCCCCGAGGGCCTTGGAGGAGCTTTTCTGCGCCGAGCCCAGCAGCAGGACGTTGAAGAGGGGGTGCCCAAAGCCGGGCAGGACGTACCTCTGGGTGATGCCCTTGAGCAGCAGAGCCACAGCCCCGTACAGCCCGCACAGGACAATGCCCAGCTCCAGGACCCCGGACACCACCAGGGCCCAGTTCGTGAAGAGCGCAACCGCCTCGAAGGCCAGGGCCAGCGTGATGGCCCCGAAGATGAAGGGCATGATGTAGTTGAGGGTGGCCGAGCAGAAGGACAGGATTAAGGAGATGGCGATGTAGGCCACCAGCCCGGCCACGGCGCTCTGGCTGGCCGAGAGCGGGGCTGTGCCGGTGTCCAGGAGCTGGCTGGCATTCCCGAAGGGAAGCGTTGTGTTCTCAGGATACGCGGCGGACAGGACCCGTGTGACCCCATAGCTGCTCCACAGAGCAGAGAAGGTGAGGAAGGCCGCGCCTCCCAGGTGGTCGTACTTGCGGAAGGCGAGAAATCCGGCCAGGAGCTGGACAAAGCCACCGATCAGGATGAGGTGGACGCCTGAGGGATGCAGGAAGGGGTCAGGTGTGAAGCCAAGCACAAAAGGGCTGGAGCTGCAGGAAGCTCTAGGTCAAACCCCGTGGCAGGTCCCGTGGCCTTCCAGTGAGCAGCCCTGTGGCCTCCTCCCACCCTAAAGGGAAATTTCTGTGTGTGGCCCCTTGGCTCGGTGTGGTGAGCAGGCCCCAAGGACAGCTTGGATCCAGCAGGGAATGGCACGTGGAACATTTGGCCAGGTGGCCGGGGAAGGAGGAGCAGCCACCCCCAGGAGCACGCAGACCTGCACAGTGGACACAACCCACATTTCCCCACTGTCCCACCAGTGGTGTCCATTGGCCCCTGGGGATGACCCTCAAAGAGCTCAGGGGACGTTCAGCCCCACCCTGAGCAGCAGCACCCACCTGCCAGGATCTGCTCTGCCGCCCGAGGCCCGAGGCCGGTGGTGGCCACGGTGAAGTTCTGCAGGCACAGGAGGAAGGCGCTGACCACGTTGCCGAGCAGCCCCAGCACCCCTGGCTCGCTGTAGAAGACGGCGGCGAAACCCTCGGCGCTCGCCATGGCCCTTCCAGACAAAACAGCAGAGTCGGCCCTCGCCCCCACAGCCTCCCCGGCAGCGGCGTCTGCGCCGGGCTGGGGCACCCGGCCAAGCTGCAGAGCCGTGCCCCTGCCCCGAGCAGCGACAAGCTGGTGACAGGCTCAGGTGTTTCCATGTTCCTCACTGCAGACAAAGGCTCGATTCAAAGCACCACTTGAGGTGCCTACTTTCCGCAGCCCCATCCAGAAAAAACACACACAACCTATTTAGGCGAGCAGGATTCCTGGCAAAAACATGTTTAGGTGCCCCAAAGCGCTGCAGGTGGTGGTGATGGTTGCTGTCCCCTCTTCTCCAGGCTGCTGGAGATGGAGAGGCGTGAAGAGCCCAACACAAACCAACAAACATCCAGACGAAACCCACAAGGTATTTTTGAGCCGTTCCAGGACGTTTCTTATCCACTGTTGCAGACAAACAGGGCAGGCACGGTGCACACACACACACACACACACAGTCTCCCTTCCAGACGGAATTTTCCAGCTCCATCCCTTTCTTGAAGCCCCAGTGACTAAATAGGCTATTTTCAAACCCTTCATATTTCTCCCATGAACTCGTCTGTTTGCAGGCAGCCCCCACATTTCCACTCCTCGGCACTCCTGGGTACCAGGAGCTGAAGTTTTCTCTCTGGAGGCTTTTGTTGGGAAACAAAGATGAAAATAAGACAGCAATGTTCTTGTTATTTGGGTATTTTTAGAATATTTGGTGAGGTAAAAAAGCTGGAAAGGGAGAAGGTGATGTATTCTGCACTCAGCCATTCCAAAGAACCCTTTGGAAAGGGAGCAAAGCTCCACTATTGTCAGGGGGAGTGAGGAGGAGGGAAGGAGCACCACCCAAAGAAAAATAATATGGGAATAATAATGAACCTAAATCTCAGGATCCCGCAAATCCTCAGCACAAATTTACATTTTGCAAACATCAGTACCCTCTGGACTCTCTTGTTCTGCTAAAAACCCTGCGTTTTCCTCTCTCCATTTATTCTAAAGGATGTCACTTCCCCGAAGGAAGAAAGATGAGGGATAAATCGACTCCGACAGCTCCAAACTGCTTTGGCAACATCAACTCTCATCAAATAAGGAAAGGCTAAAAACCTCCAAGCAAAACTTGGGGAACAATGAATTATTCAATTGCTTGGTTGTGCTAAAGGTCGGGATTTTGAGTTTGGGAGGGGGGAGATGCACCCAATCCCAGTTCCCAGGGAGGAATGCTCCCTTTTCCCATCAAGGCACTGCCTTTAAGGGGGTCCCAAGGAACCCTGTGCCCTTGGGCAGAGCTGAGCCTGTGGATTCCACGATTTTGCCTCTTTTATTATTTTAAATGACACTTCTGCATAAAGAAGCAGTCTGGTTTAAATGGTTACACTTGGAAATGAGCCACAAAATTAAGCTCCTCCAGATGTTTTGCCCTGAAAGAGCCCAGGCAGTGGCTCAAAGGCACGCTCAGAGCCCCTGCTTGGAGCGGGTCCCGGGAAGAGGGTGAGCTGGGATTTGGGAGGGAGATGGGCTGGCCTGGTGACTCCTTGGCTCCCAGCAGTGGTTTTTAATTTGCCAGAGCTCATTCTCTTGGTGTTTTCTGCATAACAGGCCCGCAGCAAAGAGCTGGGACTGGGGAGGGATGGATGGAGACACAACTCACAGGGATGTTTTCCTCTTCTTCCCGTGCAGACATGGGAGGAGGGAGGAAGACAAACACCAGAACCTGCTGTCAGGCTAAGGAGGCGTGAAGGGGAAGGATGTGAGAGGATTCAGCCCGAGATATGGAAAAGGAGGAGGAAAAGGAGGGATTGGGGTTGGAAGCAGCTGCAGTTGAACCCACTGCTCACACCCACACACCAACCCAGACTCCTGGTCCCTGCCCTGGGACCAGTTCACCGCTGGACATTGTCCCTGCCTCTGTTTCCTGCAAGGTCAGGACACATCAAACCAGGAAAATGCCCCTGGTGTTGTCTCAGGAGCAGCAGCACCGGAAAGCCGAGGGCTGCAGCGAGCCTGGAAAAACGAGGCTCAGCAGGGGAACCCCCGGGAGGGTTTCCTGATCAAATATGCCCTGGTTTGGCCCCGGGATAACCCCACCCATGGGTGCTGTCACTGTCCTTAAGGACCCGTTTGTCCGCATGCACCACAGAGCCCTGGTGGTGCGACAGGATAACGCGGGACGGGGCAGGAGGCAGGGGAGCAGGTGGAAAATCCCTCTCTCCAGGTGGGATTAGCAGCTCTCTGCACACCCCGGGAGCAGCGGCACAGCCTCTGTCCAGGAAACCGCGGGATGGAGATGTCCCCGTGCTCAGGAGGCACCTGGAGCAGAGAGCTGCATCTCCCGGAGGGATGGGGCAGCCCGGGGTGATCCTTCCTTCCCTTGCTCAAATCCCTCGTGCAGCCAGGGCAAAGCCAAAGCCACACCCTCCCTCATCCTGGCCCCTCCACCTTCTCTCCTCTCCCTGCTTGCCCCCGGCACCCCTCACCCTGGGGCAGTGCGAGGTCCTCCCTCCCTCCCTCCCTCCTGGCGCTCGTCCCCCGGTGACATCGGAGCAGCCCGGGACAGGCTCTGGACACCGCTTCCTCCCCTCCCTGCTGTCCTCACAGCAACTTCCCTTCACCCCCTTCCAGGAAAGGTCATCCCCATCTCATCCCATTTCCACCGGGCTGTCTGGAATCACCCCGTGCCTCCGACAGCCGCTGCTGCTTCTCCATGAGAGATATCAACATGGATATTCCAGGGCACGGGAGTTCCGTCCCCAGGAGGGCTCCCCACGCCTTGGGACACATCGACAAACACCAAACCATCCCGTTTTTACCCATCCCCAGTGGCATCTTGCCATCAGTTCTCCATCCCACCTTGTTAGTGAGAACAAACATTCACAGAGCTCTGAGGAAACGCTGCCCCTCTCCAGGTAAACACGGAAAGAGAACAAAACTCGTTTTGGATTAGCACACAGCAAGATGAACAGTGCACAGCCACAGCACACAGCTGGATTTCACATCACAACCCTGCCTCTCCTCTGGAATTGCCAGGGATACATTGCTACAGCAAAGGTCTGCATGGGGGTGTTAGTAAAAAAATCTGATTTTAAATAAAGTTGTGTCCCACCAGGCTGTTATTCTGCCCAAAGTAATAAATGTCCCCATGTTCCACTGCAGGACAAAGCAGACAGCCGTGGCGTTCCCCCAAAATCCAAACATTGCTTTGGGAAAAAAGGCTCCCGGTGCTCCCTGGAAGCTCCAGGGTGAACTCCCAGCTCAGTGACCCAGCAGAGCTGGAGATGGAGAAGAAGGAGAGCTGGGAAAGGCTCAGCCAAACACCCAAACACTGGAGGTATTCAAGAAAAGCATCCAAGAAAACCACCACTGCCTCACTTCTGCCTCTGCAGCTGGGATTTACCTGCTTTGGTGACACTTCGGCTCAGTGGGAGGATGCTCTTGTCCCTCTCATTTCCTGGTAAATCCCACGTTTATAGTCCTGCTCAGGAGGAGGAGTCTGGAGCCAGCTGCTTCACCCATTGGCACTTGTGGCATTTTCAAGAGAGGAGTTTCCTTGAACCTTGTCAGTTATTGTCTGAAATCTTTATTTATTTCCTGAAAGGGGTGTGTGTGGGGGGGTGGGGGTTTTCCCTTCTGTCCAGCAGGGACAAACCACCCCTCCTCACAGGTTCCCCCCACCCTCTGGCTCCCCAGGGGCTGATGTCATCCCCCTGGAAATTCAGTGCACAAAACAGAAAGCAAATTGCCTTTTGGACGCAGATATAAACCCTGCCACCGGCACCTTCCAGCCACACACCTCTGCCATCCCTCGCCCAGAGCACACCGAGCCGGGAAAGGCACTGCGAGAAGCAGCCACCAGCATGGTCTACTCCAGCTTCCAGGTAAAACTCTTCCATGCAAACACTCCCCATCCCTGAGCTCGCCTTTTGCACTTTTGGGGAGGAAATGTCTCTTTCCTGGCGGCTCCTCTGCTGGTCCAGCCGAGGGTGGCATTAAACGGGAGCCTGCCCCAAAATTAACAAATTCTGATGGTTTTCACAGTCACTTCATTCAGCTGCTGACCTTTTCCTGCCATCCTGCTCCTTTCATGAGTCCTGAGCATTCCCTGGACCGTGCCATCTGGGGGTTGTTGTTGTTGGGATGTGCTCCGTGGGGTTTGCTCCATGGGACCGCTCCCAGCTGGTCCCATCGTGGCAGGGCTGCAAAGGCTCTGCTGCCCCTTCAGCTGTGAGGTTTTATTTCCCTGGATGTTCTTGGCATCCCTGCTGGACTCAGCTTTGGAAAGTATTTTTTCCTGTCCTTTAAATATGTCGTTACTTTTACTCGCTCGTTTGATCTCTGAGTGTCTCACGACGGGAGGCACAACCAGGAAAACGGCTCCGAGAAACCTTCCAGCAGCTCCGGTGACAAATTCCCTCTCTGTCTCTCTCCTCCAGAAATCCCAGAAGTTCTTGGCGAGCTCTCGGCAAGTCCACAAAACTGCTGCCCACGGTTTGTATCTCTCAGCATCCCCCATCCTTCCCTGGCGGGCACCCCTAAATAATCATTATGGGGTAATAATAATCACGGCATTGCTGGAAAAGAAGGTGCTGGGCTGAGCACGCCCAGAGAAATCCTCACATTTTTGGAAGGCAAAACTTCCAAATGTTTGGGGGATCCTGTGGTGCTTCATGCCCCCAGGGATGAAGGACAGAGAGAAAAGCAGCCAAGAGTAAAAATGTGGATTGTTTGTCCTGCGCTAAACCAGAACTTTAACTGGTTTAGAACAGGACTTTCCAAATTCTTTGACCACAAATGTAAGATGTTGAAAGATCCTTAACTCCTCCACTTGTCGCTGCTTCCTAATTACACCTGATCCTGCTCTGGGCATTGCCTGGAGAGATTCTGTTTCTGTGGCTCCAGCTTTGGGTAAATTAACCACAACTTGGCTGTGTAGACACTTGCTCTATTTTGTCTCTTAACTTGGTCAAAGTTTGTCTATTAACTGATCTTAAAATAAGTTCTTGGTCTTTTTATTAACTTCTAATAGTTTTCTTGGTTTAATATAAGTTGATTATAAGTTTATTAACTTCTTTTAAAAAGGGCTCTTGGTTTATTGTAAGTTTATAATCGGTTTGATAACTCATTTTAAAATAGATTCTTAGTCTATTATCTCAATTTAATTAAAAAATTAGTTATGAATACAACAAATGCAAGGAATGCTGATTAATGAGACCTGGGGACAAGAGAATTAATAATCCACAGGGATTTATTTGGTCTTGCATCAAATTTAATTTTTTAATGAAGTCCTGCCATGCCAGGAGGAAAACCCCGGAGTCACGGAACGCTTTTTAGCTGAAGGGTTAAAAATCCCCGTTGCCTGCGGAGGTGACAAAGAGCATTTGATGCCGGGGAGGAACCGGTCCAGCTTTTCTGGGTGCTGGGTGATTGGAGCAGATTTTCCTGCAGCCTGTCCAAGCCCTGACATCAGCGCTCCGCTCGGGCAGCCGGGGCTGCTCCGGGGGCAGCCGGGCTGGGGTCCCTGCGGGAATGCGCTCCCAAGAGCCGGAATGTTCTCCCGCTGACTCAGGAGGTGATGGCATTCCCAGCTGTGTTTACAGGCTGGGCTCGAGGTGAGCCCGAGCATGAGCCAGCGCTCCGTGACTCACCGATGTGACATTTCGGGATGAATCCAAACCATGGAAATTAGGGAATGGTCATTTCATTAATTGCCATGTTTGCTGTTCCAAAAAACAAAGCCTCTTGTGTACCTGCCGGTCTGGATGAACTTTCCTTTTAGAGCAAAGTACTTTTATTTTTTTCACCTGTGATTCGTTTAATTTGGACATTAATTCATCTTTTATCTCCATCTGTGTGTGCACCCCCACTTCCATCCATAAGCAAGTGCATGGATTTGCCATCCTGCAGATGTTGGCTACATGGAATTTTATTTTTCCTGCTCTCCTGTGTGCTCTCAAATTAACAGTAGAAATTGTAACAGGCCATAACAATTTTGATTCTATGAATTATAAATATAATTATATAATATATAATACATAATATAATAGAATAGAATAGAATAGAATAGAATAGAATAGAATAGAATAGAATAGAATAGAATATAATATAATATAATATAATATAAGTAAAATTGTATAATATATTGTATAATATATTGTATAATATATATACAATATATTATATTACATTATAATATATATATTATAATACATATATTATATAATATAATTAATATATATAATATATATAATAATAATATATATCATTATAATGTATCATATTATTATAATGTAGAATATAATTATAATATATAATAGATGTAATATAATTATAATATATAATTAATAAGATATAATATAATTATATGCATTATGTAGTGTATTCTAATTCTAGAATTATTAATAATTTTATAAATTATAAATGACTATATTAATTATGAAAATTATGACATGTATTTTTTTATATAATAATGATCTATTTATAGTCTAAGCAAGGCCATTTGTCACTGAAATTGAAACATACGATAGACACAAACTGGGAATTTTCCTTAGAATTTTAACCTACTTTTAATGATTAGCATCCTTTGGATTACATAGAGCTTAAGAGCTCTGTTGTCTGAGTCAAGACACTTCAGGGCATTGTAGAAGGAAACATCTGTATAAATTCAGGCTTTGGGTCTAGTCCTGCTTTCCAAAAAATTATGGAAGTTTTGGATTTCTGTGGTCCATTCCTGCTCTGCCTTTCCTCTGGGTAAAGGGACATCATTTGTGTTGATGCCTCCCAAAAAAATGGTTCGTGGAAGCACAGGGTGAGGGGATGGGGCTGAGCTCTGAAGTTTCTTCACCTGAACCTTCTGGAAGCCACCCCAGGTGGAGCCCAGAGCACCCGTGGAATATGAAATGTTATGTATATAGAACATATGGAGCCAGAGAGTATCCCGAGTGGGAAGGGAGCCATGGGGATGATGAATTCCAGCTCCCCGCCCTTGCCGGACTCCCAAAACTGACGCACCAGGCTCGGGCAGGTGCAGCTCCCCGAGCCTGGTGACACCGGGGGCACGGAGCCGCGGGGGCCAGCGCAGGGCTCAGCGGTGTCCTTGTCCCCTCCCCATGTCCCGGCACTGCAGTGGTGGCCCAGAGCGCTCCCGAGGAGACCGTGACCAGCAGCTTCGCCTCGTTCATCCACGCGGCGCAGCCCGAGCACCTGTCCCAGACCGTGCGGCAGCGGAGCAAGAGGATGATCCTGGACAGCATCGGCGTGGGGCTCGTGGGCAGCACCACGCGGGTCTTCGACATCGCCCTGCGCTACTGCCGGGTAGGGACAGCCCCGCCACCACCGCCACGCGCCTCCGGGGCTGATCCCGGCGGCTGCTGGGGCTGCGGGTGGCTGGCACCATCCCTGCTCCCTCCAGGGCTGCCCTGACATTCCCTCCTTTCCGCAGGAGCTGTACTCCTCCGTGGCCATCAGCTCGGTCTATGGAAAGCCAGGAGTGAAGCTCTCCCCGACGCTGGCTGCCTTCACCAATGGCGTGGCGGTAAGGCTGGGTCTTCCCAGGGGATCTGTGATCCCGGCTTTTCCAAGGGAGATCTGTGATCCCAGATCTTCCAAGAGGGGTTTGTGCTCCCAGATCTTCCAAGGGGGACCTGTGCTCCTGGCTTGTCCAAGGGATGTTTGTGCTCCTGCCTTTTCCAAGGGGGATTTGTGCTCCCAGATATTCCAAGGGATATTTGTGCTCCCGCCTTTTCCAAGGGAAATTTGTGCTCCCAGATCTTCCAAGGGGCATCTGTGCTCCCAGGTCTTCCAAGGGAACCTGTGCTCTTGGCTTTTCCAGGGGGGATTTGTGCTCCTGGCTCTTCCAGGGGAATCTGTTCTCCTGTTTTTTTCTGGGGGGCTCTGTGTTCCTGGCTCTCCCAAGGGAATCCGTGCCCTCCTGTGGTGCCAGGAATTGGCATTCCAGGAAACAGGAGTGGTCACTGATGGGGGACAGAAGCCGGGAATCTCCTGGCTTTTAGAGAAGGCGAAGAGTGGAGGCTTTGGCAGCCCCCAGCCAGCACATCCTCATCTCTGTTTCCCTGGCAGACTCATTCCATGGATTTCGATGACACCTGGCACCCTGCCACTCACCCCTCCGGGGCTGTCCTGCCGGCTCTCCTGGCAGCTTCCCAGATGCTCCCTCCCAACTCCAAACCCAACGGCCTGGATTTCCTGCTGGCATTCAACGTGGGCCTGGAAGTTCAAGGGAGGCTCATGCACTTCTCCACTGAGGCTCACGACATTCCCAAAAGGTAAAGCTCCTGTTCTTGGCCGAGGATGAAGAGGGTTGACGAGTCTGGGTTTTAAGATGTTAGTTTAGATTAAGCCAAGTTTAAGTCCAGTTTAATTTAGCTTTACCCCAGGGTAAAGCCTGAGAGCCAAATGCCAGAGGCAATTGCACCATGGATTTATTTGGTGATTTCCATGGATTTTGCCTCAAAAATAACGCTCAGGAGGACTCTCAGGGGGTCTGCAGTGCCATCACCTGACCCAGCCAGGGCAGGAGCCCAGAACCAAGCAGAGTTTGGTGGTGGGCACAGCCCCTGGGCCAGCTGCTGCCACCAGCAGTGCCCTGGTGTGATCCAAGAGATGGAATCAACCAGAAACTCTTCCCTTGGGTGTGTTCGGGGCTGAATTGTTTGTCTGAGGGATAGAAAGTTTGGCTGTGTGGATACAAGCCATGGCACCTCCCAGAGGAAGTTGAAATTGGTTTTTGGAGATGCTGAGCTCACCCCAGAGTATTTCTGAGGAGGTTTCAGGGAGAAGCTGTTTTTAGACTAAATTTATGTTCATTAACTCTAACTTTAGGGTTCAACTAAACTCCAGTAAAACTCTGATTTTAAAGTTAATTTATTAAAATTTAAATAAACTTTTGAGTAATTTTGAGTAAATTTTGAGTTGGGGTGAATCCCACCTGCACCAGAGCCATGAGGGAGATCCACTGACTGACGGGCCCCTCATTTTCTGTTAATTTTTCCTTGGGAGGTGTGTTTTGGTGTTCCCTGTGCCAGGGCCCCTCATTCCTGCCGTCCCCCTGCAGGTTCCACCCTCCCTCGGTGGTGGGCACCCTGGGCAGCGCCGCGGCCACGGCCAAGCTGCTGTCCCTCAGCTCGGCCCAGTGCTGCCACGCCCTGGGCATCGCCGCGTCCCTCGCCGGGGCGCCCATGGCCAACGCGGCCACCCAGGCCAAGCCGCTGCACGTCGGCAACGCCACCCGCCTGGGCTTGGAGGCCGCTCTGCTGGCGGCCCGAGGGATGGAGGCCAACCCCTTGATCCTGGATGATATCCCCGGCTGCTCGGGGTTCAGCGCCTTCTACAGCGTCTACCACCCCAAACCGCTGTCCGCGCCCGGAGAGCACCATGAGTTCCTCCTGGAAAAGCAGGACATCGCCTTCAAGCGGTTCCCAGCCCACCTGGGGATGCACTGGGTGGTGGATGCTGCCTTGTCCGTCCGGAACCTCTTCATCAACTACGCAGGGTCCTTCTCCCCGTCTCTGATCCGCACCATTGTGCTGAAGATCCCTGTGTCCAAGTACATCAACCGGCCTTTCCCCAGCTCGGAGCACCAGGCAAGGCACTCCTTCCAGTTCAACGCCTGTGCTGCCCTGCTGGATGGCGAGGTGGGCCTGGCCTCCTTCTCCGAGAGCAGCATCCACCGGCAGGAGCTCAGGGAGCTGCTGGACAAGGTGGTGGTGGAGCACCCTGAAGACAACGTGGCCAACTTTGACAAGATGTACGGAGAGGTGGCCCTGCTCCTGCACAGCGGGGACGTGCTGACGGGCAAATGTGACACTTTCTACGGGCACTGGAGGAAGCCCCTGAGCAAAGAGTCGCTCCTGAAGAAGTTTAGATCCAACGCCTCCCACGTGCTTTCAGAAGAAAAAATAGAAGCCATCATCACTCTGGTGGACAACCTGGAGAACCTGTCAGACAGCTCCCAGCTGGCCTGCAGCCTGTGAGGGGACAGCAAGGGGGCTTGGTGAGGGGCGTGTCCTGGTGAAACTGCTATTCCTTTCCTCATTGGTGCTTTCCTATTGATTCCCAAGGACCGGGAAGTTCCCACCCCTTCCAGTAGATAATTCCTAAGGAACCCACGAGGCAGGAGGTGTGTCTGGGTTAGCACACAGAGTAAACTTTGATTCCTGCTTGATGCTGAGGTGCTGAAAGGCCACCACAAGTATAAAAAAATTCCCATGGAAATCTCAGAGAATTCTGGGGTATCATCCAGTTCTCCAGAAAGAAACGGTGCCCAGGCATTCCTTACAGCTGGATTCCAAGATTTTTCTGTGCAGAACACCTGACAACTGAGTCTGGGAAGGGGAGGAAGTCCAGCTGCAGAGCCTGTGCTTTACTTAGTGCTCCTCTGGGCACTTTTGGGATCAGGCTCAGGCAGTCCCATTGGCCACAAGAAAAAATCCATCCTTGCTGCAAACAGCCCTGCCTGCAGAACTCTCTGGAAGAGAGGGATTATCTTCCTTTCCTGTAAAAGCCTCCCGTTTCTCCAGCCTGTGGGCAGTGTTTGCCACTTCTCTGTGTACAAAGGATGGTTTGAGGACCCTTGAGACCTGCATGTCTTTTCTGAAGGGAAGAGGGTTGGTAGATGAGGAATCCTACACCTCGAGGGCAGTCCCTGGCCATCCCAGGGCTGTCCCACACCATTCCTCCAGGCTTTCCCAGGTTTTCCCAGGCTTTCCCAGGCTATCCCAGGCACCTGTTCCGAGCTGGCTCACCAGGTGGCCCATGGGCTTCTCTGGGAGGTGACTTGAGCACATACACTGTGACTCCACTTGGGAAATTCCCCTTTCCCTCCTGTGAAAGGAAGGGAAGCTCATTGAGACTCGGCTCTTAACTCATCTTTCCAGCTGGGATGAAATCTGTGCTCCTGAGCAGCCATTCCCTGGAAGGCTCTTTCCCCTGCATCCTCCCTGAGCGGTGAGATGGAGAGATCAACATTTCCCCACATGAAACAGTGGGACTGCCGATCCAAAGAGCTCCTTTCCAATAGGAAAACTGTGGGATCTGCTGTGGAAATTAGAGTTCAACAGGGATGAGATGGGAGCAGACAAGAAGGAAGATCCTTTTCTCTTGCTGGTCTTGGTTTGTGCAGGGAACAAACCATCCAGAAGAAAACTGTTTTCCCACCTGTTAATCCACTCTCTCCTACTGTCCAATATTCAAAATGAATCTTGCTGAATAAAGAACGGAATTAAATTTGTTTTCTCAGTAAAGATTTAACGCTGCATTATATAAACCGTCGGTTTTAATTGGAATACTCACAATACAGAGGCTTTTCCAATAGAGGGGGAGTCCAGCAGAGGTTGGGACAGGGACAGCTGGAATGCTGGCCTGTGGCCAGGGGTTTCTCCAGGGAAAAACATTGAGCCTCACAAGTTGTTTTTCCCAGAGACAACAACAATCATCAGCCAGCAAAGCCTCCGGTGCTCCAACACCATCACTCCAAGAGAAGTCCCTCCATCAGCAACACATTCCAAATACTTGCTAAATTTACACGACAAGTTTTGAGTTTCCCGTGGTTTGGGTCAGGTGTGAGACCCCCAAAAGTGTCATTCCATGTTTCACCCTCCAATGAAACGGGAAAGCCACGGAGCCGGTGTCCCCCAGGCCAGCCAGCAGCTCAGCACTTACAGGGGTCAGTGTGTGGGACAGAACCAAGACGGGCTCCAGTGGAGGGAATGAAATCCTCTCCCACCGGTTTTGACCCGTTCCCATGGGCTTTGACCCTCTCCCATGCGTACAGACCCTGTCCTGTAGGGATTGCCCCTTTCCCATGGGTTTTTACCCTCTCCCATGGGTACCGACCCTGTCCCGTAGGGATTGACTGTCTCCCGTGGATTTTGACCCTTTCCCGTGGGTTTTGACCCTCTTCCATGGGGATTGACCCTCCCCCATAGGCTTTGACCCTCTCCCGTGGGCACCAATCCTCTCCCATGGGCAGGACCCTCCGCGTGGTCCCGCATCAGCCGGACACGGCCGGGACACATCAGCACCCTGGAGAGCAGCCGTCGGATCCTCCGCGGGCACCGGGGCCGAGGGGACTCCGCTCCCGGGGGCCCCTCCCTGGGATCCCTCCCTGGGATCCCTTCCCGGATCTCCATTCACCAGATAAAGGTGAGGAGATGCCCGTGGCTTTCTCCCATGGCATTCCTGTCTTTAGTTCCCACAAACGGCTCGATGGAAACCAGCTCGTCCCCACTGACCATCCAAAGCACTGAGTATTTTGTGACCTTGCCTGTTTTCGCACCATGAAGAAATTTGGATTTCCCACGAAATTCCAGCAAGGAAAAAATGAGTACGATTCAGAGATTGTTTCAATTTTATAGAGGATTTGGACTGTAGAGGTCAGAAGAGTCCTCCTTCCTTTCCAGCGCTGTTCCCGTGAGGATATCGCTGCTACCTCGGTGTGGCCAGCCTGGGAACTGCTCTTCTTGAGAATCCCCAGGTTCTTCATTGCTTTATACTTTTCAGATAACTTTGAAATGGATTTTTAAACAACTAAGGGAAGAAGAAAACTTAGGACAGTCCCACAAGTAACGAGGTGCCATCAGACTCCTCTGTGTCAGACCATCCTCAATCCCTGCATAAATCCAGGTGAATTCCTGGACTTCTGACACGCTGTCCTTCATGTAGGCTCCTCATCCTTGCTTTTTCCATTCCTGAGTGACAGAAACCCCTCAATTATTGATACAGAGCTGAGAATGAAACTTTGAGCTTCAGTTTCAGGAGTTTTTGAGTGTCACACAGAGGCTGAGTTCCCAAATCCCAGGCAAGGAGTGTGTTTGGACAGTCACAGCTGGATTTAAACCTCTGGCTTGGTGGGAGAGCCACCAGCAACAGGCAGCTTGAGACAAGAAGCAGGAGGATGAGAGTGAGACAGAAATTTCGAGCTGTGGAAAAGTAACTCTGAAGAGGAGAGGAGTGACAGGACAGGAATTTCCAGAAGGCCATGAAGTCTCCGTGATGGAGATGTATAAAAGCAGGATTCACACTCAGAGCAGAGCAGGCTGCTTTGGGAAAACTCCCAATGTCCTTGCAGACCAACTTTGTGGCTATGATTTGAGGCTTGTCCCAAGTTTACGTAATTAAATCTCGGACCTTTAAATGGGCCAGGCAAACCTGGCCTGTGCACCCCATGTCCTGCTGGGACCCAGGCAGGGTATGGGCTGTGGTCAGGGTTCCCCTTCAGTTTCTGCAGCCACATCCATGCAGTACCTGGAAACCTCAACCAGGTTCTCGTCGGGGTCTCGGAAGTAGACGGAGGTTATTGGACCCACAGCACCAGTTCTGGCCACGGGACCTTCTTCAATCGCCACCCCACAGGCCTGGAGGATGCAAGAGAGCAAGGGTTTGATGGTCACATCATCACTGAGCCCTCCTCCCCCAGCCTTGAAAACAGGTTCAAGTTCCCTTGAGCTGCTGGATGAGACAACCCTGACATTCCCCAGGAAAGCGTTGTTTAGAGGTTCTGGACTCGTGTCCCCTGGGATGACACTGCCCTGGGGACACTCTGAGCCTGCCTCACCTCCAGATGTTCCAGCAGCTTCTCCAGGGGCTCTGCTGTGATCAGGCAAAAATCCGCAGAGCCGGGCACCGGGCGCCGAGCCTTGGGCTCAAACTCCTGCCCAGCCTCGTGCAGGTTGAACTTCTGCTGGCCAAAACGTAAAGCTTTGCGATTTCCCTGTTCCCAAAGGAAAAGGCCAACATTAGGGAGCCTTCCTGGGCTGGCAACCTTCAGCACCCACTTCCCTGAGCAGTCCTGGAAACCCTGGGGACCTGGTGGGATCCTGCCAACTCAGGTTAGGGTTACCTTGAAAGTCACCACCTCCATGCCCAGGACTTTGGAATAAAAGGCCACAGTGTCCTCGATGCTCTTCACAGTCAGCACAAGGTGGTCCAGGCGCTGGATGAAACACGAGGGTGGGCTCATGCCCTCCTTCTTCCAGGACATGCTTTCAGGGCTGGGAACTGGCATGGAAAACCAGAGAATATGGAAGTAAGGGAAATGCAAGAAAATGTGCAGGGAAATGGAAAGTGGTCCAGGGAGCTGAGGGCTGAGTGGAGATCACCCAGGTTTTCCTTCGTCCTGCAGGTGGCACAAGTACAGAAGCAATAAATCCTCCTCCCTGCAAGAACCTCGGACTCTGGTCTGCATCTGGTGGCACCCGAGCCTGTCAGAGGCCCTGGCTGGGCCAGGTGTCAGGGACAATCCAGGTGACCTATCCGAGGGCTGATGTCACCAAGCTCCCTAGACACAAACCCCAAAGTGTGCACCAACGATGGGACCATGTGTGTGATCATTCTCCAGCCCCCTCGGGTGTCCTCCCAGTGTGGGCACTCATCCAGGTGGAGCCAAGGCAGAGAGTGGAGACAAACTGGGGCCTGGCACAGCAGCAGGAAACATCTGGGGACGTTTAAGCTGCCAGATGTCACCACCAGACAGAGGGTGAGGCCAGGGGCTCAGGGTGGCACAGCACCAGGGTGTAGGGACTCACCAGCCTGGGGTCACAGAGGTTCCTGGTGCCTTAGGTTGGGTTCAGATCCTCTGGCACTGCCCTTGGCTTTTAGGGACATGAGTTAGGGAGATTCTGGCAGAGCTGGGGGAATGGTTGGACTCAATGATCTCAGAGGGCTTTTCCAACCTAAATGATTCCATGATTCTGCATGGGAAGGGTTTGGTGAGGTGAGTTCCCACAGCCCCACTGACACAGGAGCAGGGTCAGCGTAAAGCCAGGTGCAGCTTCACTGGGATCTCAGCTCACTGCAGCCAGAGGAGCCTGCTTGGAGCAAGATCCCATTGTCCCATTCCCTGGCACGGCCTGGATTGTGCCTGGTGACTGCACCAGCTGAGGGGGAACCATCGACAGACCCAGAGGAACCCCTGCCCCTCCTTGATGGCGTTTGGTGCTCAACAACCTCGGAGCCACCTGGCTCGATCCCTCTGCAAATCCCTTCACCTTGGGGGTCCTCCTGGGTGCTCCCAAATTACGGCACCTTCAGCCTATAGCTCCCAACCCCTGCCCTCCCCTCCCAGGTGAGCCCCTGAGCCAAAAACTGAAAGGAAACGGGGCTGCAAAATTCCTCTTACCCCCCGAGGGACGAAGAGCTGGGAAGGCAGTGCTGGATGGTTTCCTAGGCCCGTCCTCTTCCTGCTGGGAGCAGCCACGTCACAGGACAAAGGGAGGGGATGATGAGATTGGAAACGGGAACTCTAAACATTGCTCCCTGCAGAGGTGGACCTTGACCCAAAGGCCAACTGCTTGAAAAATCCCAGAAAAATAATCTGGATTTTTCCCTTTACAAGAGAAAATTTGGTTTATGTGCTGGCTTAAAGCTTCCACTGAAGAAACCAGGATGTCCCTGGAGAAGAAGGGCTGTCCAAGCAGCCACAGCAGCCTCCCACCCCCTGGCAATGGACAGGGAATCTTACCTCCTAGATTATTTTCTATCACACAAAATAAATAAAATAATCTTTGTCCTCTGAGGCAAGTATCAAGGAGTTCAAACTCTTTGGTTATTTAGGAAGAAAATTGTGATGGAGAACGTAAGCCTCGTGATCATCCCAAGAAACAGAGACAACATTTTAAAAATGACAATATATTGGCGAGTTGGTGTAGGAAGATTCCTATGACAACGGGTTAAAAGCAGGCAATTCCCTGAGGGATCAGTTTGAATCTCTAGAACCACACATATCTCCACTCCGGTTAAGATGTGAGTAAACCTGAGCTAAAAGCAATAAATCCATTAATATTTACAGCTCTGGACTTTCATCTGCCAGACGGCTTTCAGAGGAGAGCCGTGGAGCAGCGGTGCCTGTTGGGATGCCTGGATGTGGGAACACCTCACACTCCGAGGGTCTCCATGCGGTTTAACCCTCTGGTTTAGCACAGCCTCACTGAAATTCCAGCACAGAAAAGGAGAAATTCCTCGGAGAGAAGATGTTTTTCCATTGGGAATGTTCTGCTGAGGAGCTGCGGCACCAGCGCTCACTTTGGTGGAAATCTGAGGCTTGGAGGGTCATTCCCCAGCGGCAAAATGTTTTCCTGGAGCAGGGAAGTTGTGGTCTGGGTCTGACAACTTCACTTGCCCAAGAGAGGTTCAGTCCAGGACCAGGAAGTCCGAGGGACTTTGGGATTAAGTTCGAGGTAGGAACCCAAATATCCAGCTTGGGAATGGTGTTGTGCTCAGCTCCTCGGAGGTGTGGCTGTAGACAAGAATTCCTGAGCTGCTCCCGACATCCAGAGAGGGATTTCCCTACATGCTGGACATGGTGATGGAGTTGAAGTAGCTCAGCAAGTCCTCCATGGTGAGGTCCAGAGCAAGCCCTGCTCCTGCACAGCAGCGTTGGATGAGCTCCTCAAACTCTTGGTACTGACGGATGAATTCCTGCTCCATGGGCTGCCACACCACTGGAAAAGCCCCTGCTCCATGGGTCCAGAGCTGGACAGGACAGGACATTCCACATCTGCTGTAAAACAAGGGAATAATCCCTTCCTTACCCTCCTGCCTGTTCATGCAGTCCAAGAATCCATTTCAGTATTCCAGCTGTAACTTGGCTGTGGAGAAATAGCTTAAATCCCAAGGATTTTGAGTTCCTAAATGTATGAACTGTTTCCAAGAACCAGGAATCAGTTCCTGTGTTACTTGCACCTCTTTGCATCTTCTCTTGGTGAAGAGAAACTAGGAGAGCTGGAGAAGGCCATGCCAGGATTTTGGGAAATTCAGGTGCCTTCATACCCCACTCACTTCGTTGTGAGCAATAAAATTATTGTTTTTCCCTTGGAAAAAGGAATTTTTTGCTGAGGATTTGAAGCCATAGCAGACCTCAGGTGGCAAGAGACACGGAGCTGATTTTCCAGCCAAGCCAACAAATGTTTGACAGCAACCACTGGAAATAAATTGGAAGTAACAGGTCCCATAAATAATTCCAGCTGAGCTCCGTCTGCGAGACATTTTAGGGAGAGGGAAGGAGCGGAAGAGCCGCGGCCTCGGGAAGGAGGGGATGTCTGTTTGAGTTAGCAGAGCCAGATGCTCTTAGCTCAGTTAACAAAGAGGCCACTTGGGAAGTGTTGGATGGATCAGCCCAGGCAGCTGTGAAAAAAAGAACTGGGATCTGCCAGATGCCGGCACGCAACCGGAGTGGGGATGGGAACAAACTGGGAACAAACGGGGAACAAGCTCCCCACCAATGTTTTGGAATTCTGCCTCCCCATGTGTCTTGGTCCACCACTTGGAAATGGGCACGAGGACAAGGCAGCAGGAAAATGAGAAAAACCCGCACACGGTTTGGATTGTCAGTAGGAAGAGGGAGTGGGAAAGGCTTCCTTGTGGGAAAAGCGGGCTGATCACATGGTCTGGGTAGAAGGAATTTTTTCCAGTGAGAACAAGCTGGGATAATCAATCAGACCTGCCCAGGGATGGGATAGAGTCCCACCACTGGAGCTTTCAGGATGTGACTGGACAAGGAGCTACAGAATCTCCTCCAAGCAACCTCCCCAGTGAAGTTTGGACTGGATGATCCTTTGGGATCCCTTCCAGCCTGGGATCCTGTGATGCTGCTGAGGTGGGACTGCACAGCCAAACCCAGCAGTGGTCAGGGAAGGGAACACAGGACAGGACATTCCACATCTGCTGTAAAACAAGGGAATAATCCTTTCCTTCATCCTCCTGTCTCTTCATACGGCCCAAGAATCTGTTTCAGTATTCCTGCTGCAATTTGGCTGTGGAGAAACACCCTAGATCCTAAGGATTTAGAGTTCCTAAATTCATGGACTGCTTCCAAAAAACAGGAATGGGCTCCTGGGCTATTTACACCCTTCTGCACCTTCCCTCGGTGTCCGTGCTCACACCGGGAGAGCTGGAGAAGGCCATGCCAGGATTTTGGGAATCCCTGAGCAGAACAAAACCCAGGCGCTCTCACATCCTGTGACAACAAAGTAAAGTCACCCCAGACTGGATTCAGGTCAGGGAGAGTTGGACACAGGTTAATCCAGAGTTTTGGGAAGAGTCCTTGCCCTTGGAGGCCCAGGCCAGGGCCCTGCACTCACCTTGAGCCTCTCTAGGGGCTGGCCCAGGTACGTGGTGATGTCTTTCTCCATGTGCTCACTGGACCTTTGCTTGGCTTCTCTCTTCTTGTCAAGAGTTTTTTCCCAGCAGGGATGAGGGATTTTTGACAGCAGGGATGAGGGATGTTTTCGGGCAGGTTTCCTCCCAGCCTGGGCTCTGTCCATGGGCAGGACAAACAGCAGGAAAGGCCTTGGATGAGGTTCCTGCAGAAGTGCAGCAAAGCCAAACCTGCCCTGCAAAACAGCCCGGGAGCAGCCAGCTGTGCAGGAATATTCCAGCAGGAGGAGGCTGCGGGAGCTGGGAGAGCCCTGGGGTGCCCACCTCCTGCAGCAGGACACACCTGCAGAGCCAGACTGGGAATTGTGGCAGTGTCCTGGAGCTGGGAACGGGTCACCTTCCCCTGCAGAGCCCCCAGGACTGCAGAGATGGCACAGAAAGCTCGGCTGTGACATCGCCAGCCCCGGGGAAGGTGCCGCAACCTCTGTGGGGACAACTTGCTAAAAATTCCCCCCTTTTCTCACGAACTGTGATGTCGTTCCGATGTTCTGCTCACATTCTGCTGAACAACCCCAGCCCAGCCTGGGGCTTCCTGCATGTCCCAGACCTGTCCTCACCCTCTGGAGCGCAGCAGGGACACCCCAGGACAATAAAATTCACCCTGTCCTGCCCGTGGAGCAACCCCAGCACTGGGAAGACACTTTGGGATGATTTCTACCAGAGCAGGAACACCTTGTAGCCTGCCAAGGGTTTTCTCCTTTCTTCTATTGACTAGTGTAGGATTTAAAGATGGATAAAATACTGGAAGGAAACCACAGTTTAACATTTATGGAAGGGAATGTGGCAGACTGGCCCCATTAAACACCTTTTGTTTAATTTGGCAACTTTATTTCCATTAACGGTCCAGTGCTGGCCATTGAGGTTCCATTAGGATCGTTTAGGTGAAATTTTCCTCCTTTTTTCACCCCAGACTGCTGAGCAGGTGTTTGTGTCAGCACTCCCCTCCCTGCTTTGATCCCAGGGTTTTGATCCCCTGTTTTCCCAGCTGCTGAGTGTCTTTCCCAGGGGAAGCCACGCTGGGCAGGAGGAGCTGGAGGGGGTGGTGGGGATGTTTTGGGTGTTGAGGAACCCCAAACGTGGGAGCCACCAACCCCATTCCCTTCCTTCAGCTCCATCCCCTGGCTCGGGATCTGGGCGCCGGTGATGGAGGAAGTGCAGAGCTGGAAGGGCTGACTCTGATGGGCAAAACACACCAGTCTGACCTTCAAACTGGGCCAAACTGGCCTGGAAATTTCCATTACAGCCCTTTGTTTTGCTGAGGGAAAATATGACTTGTGGGCCATAAAAAATTTCCAGAGGAGACAGATCAGTTTCTCTTTTTATCTTCAGAAACACCTGACTGGAATATTTTGAGTCAGATCCAGCGAATTTGGTGGAAATGAGCACCTTGGGACAACAACAGCCCCACAGTCAGCTCACTGTGAAATCATCCCAGAAATATTGCTGTGATTTCCCTCTGTCTTCTGGGACAGGCTTCCCCCTGCAGGGAAAAGCATCTGAGGAATCTTGCATGAAACGTGGCTTTATAGAACCGTAAAATCAGGGAATGCTTCGGGTCAGGGGTGACCAAAAAAACACCTCATTCCACCCCTGCCATGGGCAGGGACACCTTCCACTATCCCAGGCTGCTCCAAACCCTGTCTGGCATGGTCTGGAACACTTCCAGGGATTCAGGGGGAATTACAGGGTCTTCCTGGAGCCCTCTCCCTCAGTGTGTCCCCACAGGAGGGGAGCTCCAGCCCCTGGAGCAGGTGAAGGGGAGGGAAGAGAAAACCTGGTGGGGTTTTTTCAGCTGCTGTGTCCGTCAGGAATTCCATGGAATTCTCCAGGAAAACCAATGTTCTGCACAGTGATGGCCGAGGTGGGCCTGGTGTTGCAAGCTCCGCCTCTAATTAATAAATTAATTAGTTAATTGCTGGTTTTTTATTCCCAGGTCATGATTACTGGCTATTAAATTACAAATTGGCTTTGTCATTCCTAATCCTGGCCTGGAAAAGGAGTTTTGGAGACCCCTCTGGGCTGTGCTGAGGGTCCTGCACATCCCAGCTCTTATCTCATCTGTCCATCCTTACCTTATCAACACCATCCCTCATTTCCCAGCCAGAGGAGCTCCAATCAGAGCTTTCAGTGTTTAAAAATCCCTGGAAGATTTTCCCAGCAGGTTCACCAGCTGAAGATAAATGTCCTTGCAAACCCACGCACCTTGAGGAACAGGATCTCATCCATCAGCCTCGTCCCGTTGGAAGCCACGCGGTGCAGCCGGGACTTTTCCCGGTGGATGTGATCCATCTGCTGCTCCTCGCTCCCCAGCAGCTCACAGGTGACCTGCAGGGTCTCCTCCACCCTGGCCACCTCGGCCATGGAGCTCATCAGCTGGCTCACCTGCTGCTCCCAGGAGATGATGGCTCAAGGCTGGCCTGTGGGGTTCAGAGCTTGGCAGGGGATGATTGTCACAGTCCTGGGGTCAAATGTCCTGTCCTCCACCCTCCTGAGGCACAGCACAGGCCTTGTCGCTGTAATGTCCCTGGAATTGCCACTGTCCTACCCTGGCCAAATGCCACCTGCCTGTCCCCTGGGCCAGGGCACACAGAACCCTCCCCTGGGCAGGGTGTGCCCTCAGAGCACTTCCAGCTGCAAGCAAATTCCTGTGGAGAGCCCAGGAAAATCTGGCCATGAGCAGAAAAGTCTCCGTAGGTCAGGAGAGAACACCAAGCCCTGCTGGTTCTGGACACGGGGAGTGTCTCACTGCAGGGAGGGTCCAACCCTCATCTCCACAAGTGGTGGAGTCCTCTGAGGACCTGAATGTCAATCCCAAGAGATTTCAGAGATTCCCAGTCTGGTTTGGGTTGGGAAGGCACCTTAAAGCTCTTCCCATTACACCCCATGTGCAGGGACAACTTCCACTGTCCCAGGCTGCTCCAAGCCCCAATGTCCAGCCTGGCCTGGGACATTCCAGGGATCCTGGGGCAGCCCCAGCTGTGCCAGGGCCTGCCCACCCTGCCAGGGAAAATTCCTGCCCAATATCCCATCCAGCCCTGCCCTCTGGCACTGGGAGCCATTCCCTGGGTCCTGTCCCTCCATCCCTTGTCCCCAGTCCCTCTCCAGCTCTCCTGGAGCCCCTTCAGGTCCTGGAAGGGCTCTGAGCTCCCCTCTCCAGGTGGAACACCCCAGCTCTCCCAGCCTCTCTAACTATGGACACTCATCTCCAAAAGCCCCAAATTCTGCTTCCCTGCCACACCCAGGGACCCCCTCCCATCCCACCAGCTCTGCCCAGAACTTCCCATTCACTAATTGTTCTTCAATTAGAGCCAGAAGCCTCCCCCAAGCCTGTCCCTGCCACTCCTTCAGGCTGCCACCACGGGGAGCGTCCCTGGTGACACGGAAGGGACAGTGCTGCTGGAAGAGGCTCTCCAGAGGCTCCGGGAACAGGAATACAATCCATCTGCGGGCAGCACAGAGCTGCTGGGAGCTGCCTGCAGTTCCACACGTGTTGGGATCCTGGAATTTTGGAGGAATATCAATGTCCAAATCAGAGCCTTTGGCCTCCCGGTGTCCCGGCCGTGCCGTCCTTCCCTTTGGAGGAATCAACTTTTCCTTGCTGCCAGTGCAGGGATTTCTGTGATTCCCAGAACAGCTGGGTTACAGGAGGGTGATTAATATGGGAGAGAAAGCCAAGGTGTTATCACTGGGATGTGGGGAAAACATTTAAATGGATGCATGTGCTGCTCTAACTTGCTGGCATTAATAACATTTAATATTGGCCATTAAGGCTCAGAAATGGAAATGCTCATTAATTAATTTGTATTAGTGGGAAGTCACATTTATTCATTAGAGGGCATTAAAATAATGTATTCAACGGCGCCTTTCATCTCAAAAAAACTTAATAAAGATGTATTTGTTGCTCTCCCAGGGTGTTTTACAGCTGGGAACAGTCACAAAGTGCTTGAATTCCTTGCCAGGAGCTGGCAGGAACAAACCTCAGGAGTTTGGGCTTCCAGATTAACTTCCAAGTGTAATAAATCATATATGGGAATACAGCAAACTCTGCAGCTAAAGGAGGTTGGATTTAGGGTTTGTGGTTTCTTGTATGGCTTAGGATATTTCCTTTGGCTTTTTTCCCCCCTTTTTTCCTTGCTTACCAATCATGAAATCCCAGATATTTTAGCAGAAGATAAATGCTTGAAGCAGCTTTTCCAGGTTTTGTTTTTTTTTTCTTCCAGCACTTAAAGGAGAAATTTCCTCAGCAGAAATGCAATAAATCACAGCAAGCCACATGGAGTCAGTGAAGCTCAGAAGTCTAAATTCATGGAATGGTTGGGGTTGGAAAGGACCTTAAAGCCCATCCAGTTCCATCCACTCAGGGCTGGGAGCCAGGGATGCTGAAGGATCCTCTTGCAGGGGATCCTTGAGCTCCTTGGTTTCATTTTCTCCCTTTCCCTTCCAATTCTATGGAAAACCACAGAATCCTGGAACGGTTTGGGATGGAAGGGACATCAAAGCCCATTTTGTTCCAACACCTTCCCCTGTCCCAGGCTTCTCCAAGCCTTTTCCAACCTGGCCTTGGACAATTCCAGGGATTCAGGGGCAGCCACAGCTGCTCTGGGCTCCCTGTGCCAGTGGAAGCCGAGGGATGAGTCCCACAGTCGGAATAAGGTCACGGGATGGCGCAAAGAAAGATGGATATGGGATAAAGGGTCAGCTTTGCAAGAGGGACACAGCAGACGTTGGGGTTGGGTTGGGTTGGGATTTTCCTTGCTCCTGTCTCCAGGGTTGTGTGTTGGGCCTCCCTGGTGTGTCACACAAAGCTGGGACAAATTCCAGAGGTGAAGGAACTCCTCGTTTTAAATCAGGAACTCCTCTAATTTAAATTAGACACGAGGAAGAAGGGTTTGATAAAGAGGGTGGGGATGCCCTGGCCCCCATTCCCATGGAACCTGTGGCTGCCCCTGGATCCTTGGAAGTGTCCAAGGCCAGCTGGGATGGGGCTTGGAGCAGCCTGGGATAGTGGGAAGTGTCCCTGTCCATGGTCCTTACGGTCTCTTCCAACCCGAACCCGCGTGTTTCTATGAAACGGACTGAAAGTCGTCTGTTGTAGAGTTAAATATACCTTTAAATAATATACATATATAAAATACATTTTATATTCACAAACTGATTTATTTCGTGATGAGGGGATGCCACCAGGCTCCTGCCCTGGTGTTACCAACTCTCACCTCCCCAAACCAGATCCAGAGATCCCTGGAAATGAGATAAATTGTTTCCATTCCCAGCCTGGCTCCATGTATCCGTGGGCAGTGGATAAATGGATGGCTGTGCCTCCAGACACCCAAACCCAGCTCCTGCTGCTCCCCTCTCCAGGTGCCACCTCCTCCCGTCCCACCACCCTCATTCACCACCTGAATGTATTCACCTTTCCCTGATGGGGACACTGCGAAAAGCTCAGAGGGCTCCGAGTGTGACAAGGCCATTAATTAATTAATTCACTCATTAATTGCCTCCCAGGGCACCCGAGGGGATGTTCACAAAGGGGACAGCGCCGGGTCAGCTTCCACAAGCACCTGAGGAAGATTTTCCATCTCCTCCAAGCTGCTGGAAGTCCACTTGTAAAGCTTCTCCAAGTGAAGCTCAAAGTCCAGGCTGGCCTAGATATCCACAGGTAATTAACACATCAATTAGCGAGGTTCCACCAGTCCTGGTCCAGAACTGCTCATTTAATTCCACATTATAAAGCCCCTTCACCTTTCCCTGCAGTTTTGGGGGATGATGATGAGTTTTGACAGGGGCCAGTGATAGATGCTTGGGATCAAAAGCATTCCAAGGGCAAGCCCGCGGTTCTGGTGCCTTCAGGATTCCCTGGCAGCTTCCAGAATCCCATGATCCAGCAGCTCCCTGAGCTGGAGGTTGGATGCAGAGCCCTGTGTTTAACAGCCCTTGAAGGAGCTGCTGTCCCTGCTCTCCTCTAATGGTTTTTGGGATTATTCAGAGCGTTGGCACTTCCAGCATCCTGTGGGAATGCGCTCAGAAGTGCTGAGTGCGAAAGGGTGAGCAACTGGAGGTGAGAATTTGGGATCAATCCAGCACCCACCCCACCCCCACTGCAGATATTCCCTCTTCAACCCCCATCCTGCTGAAATCTCAAAGCTCTCTTCACTCCAGACTGGGAATACCCAGAGAAATCCCAGGAAGGCTTCCACAAGCTCAGCCCTGAAATCCCTCTGGAGGCAGCGTGGGTGGGATCACCTGGATAACCCAGCATCCCATTTCCTGGCGGGGGAAGGAAAATGGACAGAGAAGAAACACCTTTGGCATTTTTCATGCTGTTTCCGTCCATACAAACATTTCCATCTCCCCGTTCCCACGGGATGTGTCTCCTGGAGGGGTTCTCCAGCCACAGGAGCTGCAGTTTTGCCACTAAGCTTCGTGTAAGTGGAAAGAACAACGGAGGCTGCTGAACCTGGAATATCCCACAGCTGGAAATTCCTTCCTGCACCATCCCAGCTCTGCAGCACAGCCTGACCCTTCTGGAGGATTTCTAATTATGGGCACTAATCACCATCACAGCCTTGGGGAGCTGATTGGGATCACTGCAGTCCTCAGACGTGTTCAGTCCCGGACAGGTTGTTCCAAAATACCTTGAAGTGACTCTTCCTCCCGGGTGCCAGCCCCTGGGATGGCAGGGAATTTTGTGAGGAGCTATTAAAGCGGGGAGACGTTAATTAATCACCTCATGAATATTCATGATGTTTTGGCCAAGGCAGCTGGAGATTTAGCAGGGCTGGATTTGCAGTGGCAGCATCTGCTGGTGCCAGGGAAAGCCTGGTTTGAATTCCAGCTGCTGAGGAGGTCCCGTTGGAGGAATGACAGGGATAATTCTGGCTGGCTGCACACAAGGAGCCAGGAAGGGGCAAGGAAGAGGCTCCAGGCCTGGTGAGGGGAGGAGACAACCAGAGAATCATGGAATAGTTTGGGATGGAAGGGACTTTAAAGCCCATTTTTTTCCAATGCTTTCCACTCTCTGGGTTGCTCCAAGCCCTGTCCAACCTGACCTTGGGAATTTCCAGGGATCCAGGGGCAGCCCCAGCTGCTCTGGGCACCTGTGCCAGGGCCTGCCCACCCTGCCAGGGAACAATTCCTTCCCAAGATCCCATCCATCCCTGCCCCTCTGGCACTGGGAGCCATTCCCTGTGTCCTGGCACCAGCAGGGGAGGATGTGGAGAGGTCGTCCCGCTCATCCTGCCAGCAGGAAGGTGAAAGGAGAGGAGGCTGCAATCTAAAAATACATCTGGGAAGGCAAAGAGCTGCAATGAGCTAAAGGACAGCACAATGGGAATGATGGGGGCAGGAATACAGGCTGGGAATTATAGCAAGGAGAACCAGGTTCTCTCTTCGCCTCCTGGCCGGAGGTCAGCAAAAATACACCAACATTTAAGATCGGTAGGATCAGTTTATCCCATGGGATGGCAAATGAGGGGGAAAAGACTGAAAATCCTGGAGGTGTCTCCTACTCTGAATTCCTGAGGAGCCAAAGCAGTTGCAGGAGCCAGGCTCACCTGCTAAAGGAATTCTCAGGTGAGGTGGGAGCTCCTTGTGTGTGGGAGATGCGAGCTAATGAGGGATCAGAGCAGATCTGGTATCTGCATTGGGATTTTTCCTGCCAGCCATGCTGTACTTCATTTGTTCTGGCTGTAAAACTGGGAAGCTGCTCTTTTTCCCATTTATTTCCATGTTTGTGAAACCCCAGGCGTGTTGCCAAAGGCTCTGGAACATTCCCATTAATAAAACCCCTCGTTATCCCAACTTTGACGATGCTCTGCCAGCCCCAGCAGCAGAAAGGGAGAACCTTATCCAAGCTGTGATTCCCCAAAACCCTAATGTCGCCCTAAAGGCACAAATTCCCGCCGACTCCAGCCCTCCATAATCCCTCTCTCAGTAAATCCAATCTGTAAATCCCGTATGGAGATGTCTGTCAAGGAGCTTTGTCCCCATGGCCAGATGGAGGCCAGACAAGAGCAGAGCTTTGCAAACAGCTCCGGAGCTCCTGGGCTTTCCGTGGGAGCTGTGTCCGTGCATCACCAGGGAATCGTGGAATAGGCTTGGAAAAGGACTCCAAAGTTAATTCCAGCTTTTGAGTGAGCACGACTGTGAACGCTGAGCCACGCTCAGGTGTTTGGCCAGGTCAGGTATTTGGGCAGTCTGACTTTCCTAAATTAGAGAGCGATGATCCAAGAGGGAAGGAAATCCCTCAGCATCCCCCCAACATCCTGGACACAGCCGGGCATCTTCCTGCAAAACACAAGCAGGATGGAGAGTTGATCCATAAAAGCTCTGGCTGCCCCATCCCTGGAAGTGTGGGAGCACCCTGGGCTCTGGAAGGTTCCCAGCCCATGGCAGGGGGGGAATGGGATGGGCTTTAAGGTCCCTTCCAACCCAAACCCCTCTGGAATTCTGTGGCTCCCAGGTCCCAGGAAGCTGGGTTGGAAGGGACCCTAAAGCTCCTCCCGTTCCATGGGAGATGCTATTGGGATGATTTTCCACTCTCAGCAGATCCAGCAATATCAGGATTCCTGGCAATCCAAGGCCTGGATAAACCTGGAGACCGACAGCCATCGTTTCAAGCCTCTGAGCTGCATGGGGAGGGGGAAAAGCCAAGGGGCTACAGCTGAAACCTTGGGTTTTGCAAATATTCGAGTGAGAACCAGGGATAAATAAAAATACAGACTGCAGGAAATTAATAATTAAAAATAAAAATAAAAATAAAAATAAAAATAAAAATAAAAATAAAAATAAAAATAAAAATAAAAATAAAAATAAAAATAAAAATAAAAATAAAAATAAAAATAAAAATAAAAATAAAAATAAAAATAAAAATAAAAAATAAAAATAAACAGAAATAAAATAATAATGATAATAATAATAATGATGATTATGATGATGACAATGATGATGACAATGATGATTATGATAATGATAATGATAATGATAATGATAATGAAAATAATAGTAATAATAATAGTAATAGTAATAATAATAATAATAATAATAATAATAGTAACAACAACAAGCACTGGGAATTTGTGGGAGGAGGAATTTGTTGTTGAATTTGTGGCTCTGCAGTGAACTGAAAGCAATGAACCCCTCAACAACTCCCTCCCAGTTACTCCCTCAGCTCAGCCACACATTTAATGAGCTTGGAGTCACATCCCCAATTATTAAAAATTCCTACCATGCCCGTAACCCACCCCAAAATAAAAAGGAATTTACTGCTAAAATGATTCTGTCACCACCACATCCCTTTGAACCTTTCTGGGTTACTCTGGGTTAACCTGTCAGGTTTTCAGCCTCTCCAATGGCTTTTCCCTCCCCACACCCATTTCCCAACACTAATTCATTTAGAGCAGCACTTGAACTCCAGGAAAATGATGGAAAGGCAGAGTAATAGAGGGCTCCGTGCTGCTGGATGAGTTAATTTGGGGAGCTCGACGCTTCCCGTGGCTGGAATTGGAAAGCTGTCGGCGGCAGAGCAGGAGCACCCCCTCCCATCACCCAGAGCCAACCTGCGAGACCCAAAGATGTCAGGGAAAGCTTCCTGAAATTCCCCCACCACCCATCCAGGGAAAGCACCTTGGGAAAGGGAAAGAGCAGGGAAAGACCTGGAGCAGAAATGGAGGGGATCAGCCACGAGGAGCCTCAGAACGGGAAATGATTTGTGGGTGAAATGAAAGCTCTGAGAGCAAAACAGGAAACCTGAAGGACCTGAGCTGAGCTCTGAGCGTGAGGCTGGGGCAGGAAATGCCCAAGGTGCAGGAGGAACATCGGAGCTGCAGCGGGAGAAAAGCAAAGCAAAGGGAAATCGTGCCCCGTTTCCTCTTTGTTTGTTACTGGAGTCAAAATCGGGGTTAAATCCCCTTTCATTTCCTCTTTTTTTGGTTAAAGAGTCAAAATTGGGGTTAAAGGGTAAAAGTTAGGATTAAATCTCCCTTCATTTCCTCTTTGTTTTGTTAAAAACAGTCAAAATCATGGTCAAAATAGTCAAAATCACCTTCATTTCCTGTGGTTTTTTGCTAAAAAGAGTGAAATCCAGATTTAATAACCTCCATTTCATCTTTCTTGGTTAAAAACAGTCAAAATCAGGGTCAAACCACCACCATTTCCTATTTCTTAGTTAAAAAAAGTCTTTTAAGTCTTTTTAGAGAGAAATGGTTCCTCCGTCTGATCTCGCCTGTCACCCAGCAAGCATGGAATTGTTTTCTTTCTATTTTACTTTTCCCCCCACTTTTAAAATTCACCTCCCAGTGCCGAAGACTGGTAAAAATCCCAGATGTCCCAAACCCATCCCAGCCCTGGCAATTCCTCCTCCCGCGCGCTCTTGGGTGGATTTAGCGTTAAGGCGGATTCAGCGCCAAGGCCTTGGTGCAGAACAGGCTCCACTGATTTAGATCATCCCAAAAAAAATCAGGGAAAAGGGAAAACTGGACGGGACATCGCTTGCCTGGCGTGTCCCTGGTGTCCCTCGCTGTCCCCAGCAGGACGCCGCCGTTCAAACGCGAGCAGGGTGATTAATTAAACATAAAGCCTCGCGCTTTTTTTTTTTTCTTCTTTTTTTTTTTTTTTTTTTTCACCTCCCTGCTCACATTTTTCTGGCCTGCTGGGTTTCTTCATGCCCCAGATAACTCTGGGAGCTTCATCTCCGCCGCTCCTCTTTCATTTTTCATGAAGACTTGCTCCGCTCGCACGCGGAAATCGAGGGGGCTCTTTGTGTTTAGCTCTCGGTTTGCTCTCCTGCACATGGAGACAAATCCAGGCCCTGTGCTGGGGCTGTGTCCCAGGAAAGCTGATTTCTCCCCTCCTCCCTGCTGGCAGTGAGCAGAGTTTGGGATTGGAGGTGTCCCAGCTCCATTTTCTGGGGATAAATTGGTAAAACCCAATAGGAGATGGAGAAATGTCCTTTTCCAGGCTCTCCGGGGTGAAACCACCTTGCAGACAGCTCTGAAAAGCTGTAAAAGATGCTATAAAAAGCTAAAAGAAATAGATGAAGTAGATGATATTTAAAGTTCCTTCCCAAAGCCAAACCTTGCCGTGATTATAAGATCCAAGAGCTCAAACCGGGGGAGTGCAAAGGCTCCCATGAACTTCTCCTGACATTCCTGGATTTACAAACCCTGCAGCTTTCCTGCCCATCCCTCCAGACCCTGGGTGAGGAGCGGGACGGTGGAGAAGCCACTGGTGGGGGATTCCTTGCAGGCTGTGGAGCAACAGCCTGGAGCCAGCTGGAAATGGGAAATCAGGTCAGGAAGCAGCTCCCTGCCAGGAGATGGATGAGGCATGACCGGGCCTTGCTCTGATCCCATCCCTTCTCCCGGAGAGGACGGCTGGAGGCAGCAGCAGCCGAGTGGGATCCGGATGTGCAGACCCAGAAAAGCGAATTTTTCCCCCCCTCCCGTCTTTGCCATGCAGGAATTACGCCTGGGATTGTAAAAGCATCACCAATCAATTTTAATTTTATTTTTTTTCTCTGGGTTCTGAGCTGCTCCATGTCAGGAAAGGATAAAGCAGCAGAATTGAGATTTATGGAAGATAGAAGATATTTTAGGAGAAGCCATTTGTTCTGTTCTATATCCCATAAAGTCCCTGGGCATTATTTGTCCCCCCACTCAGTGCTCGGGGACAAAAGCCACTCTAGAGATGAAGAGGCAAAGCTGTAAAACACGAAAAGCAGCAGCTTTTTAGGTCACAGGGAATTGTCCTGGGGAAGCCACAGCCTCAGGATTCCAGCTGGAAAAATGGCTCCACGGTTCGGGAAAACTGGTGGGAGTGTTCCAAAGGATAACCCAGGAGGGCTGGAATTACTGATCCCAGGAAAATGGGCTGGGGCTGCCCCTGGGTCCCTGGAAGTGTCCAAGGCCGGGTTGGACAGGGCTTGGAGCAGCCTGGGACAGTGGGAAGTGTCCCTGCCCATGGCAGGCGGTGGGATGAGCTCCAAACTCCCTTCCCACCCAAACCATTCCATGATTCCATTTTCTGTTCCAAAATGATCAGGCCAAGAAGGCGCTGCTTTGTTCGGAGGAAGAGTGGGAATGGTTTTTGCCTCGTATCCTTTAATGGCAAATTCCCACAGGATGATTCCCCATTCCCGCAGGTTTCTTGCTGTGCATCCAGAAGGGAAACTCACCCAGGGATGCAGGGAAGCTGCAGCATTTGGGATCTCCCACCCTGGAACCCTGTGGCTGATCCCTCGTACCGCCTGGAGGACTAGCCCTGGCTCCATCCCAGATTTTTGGGGGGCTCTTTCATCCCAGAGCATTCCCGGGGCGCTCTGATCTGATCCTCGGCTCCATTGACCATCCCAGGGAGCAGAGGGAGAGGGGGCAGGAGGAACCCAGCTCCTGGAGCACTGATGTGGACAATCGCAGGGCTATCCCTCCCTCTGGAAAAGCTCCTGGCACCGCAGGACCTTCCCCTTTCTGCGTGAGCAGCCCTTGGCGAGCCCTGGAGCGGATCCCGAGCCCCTGCGCCGGGTTTTTGGGATGCTGGGTGGTTTTTTGGGATGCTCCAGAGGCGGAGATCCCACTAGAGGGTGCTGGGAATCACCGAAAGGCTCTGCCTGCTCCTGGGCCATCCCTGCGGCCGCATTCCCTCCCCTCGGCTTCCCTCTCTCCCGATTTATGTCCGGCACAGCCAGAGCTGTCACAGCTTTAAACCGCTTTTGGTTTATGGCCCCTTTCTCTTTTTTTTTTTTCGTTTTTCCCCTCGAGTAAACACAACCAAGAAAGGGAGTGAGGCCGAGCGAGGGATGGGGATGGCAGGCTGGGATATTCCCAAATCCCTCAGCATCCAGAAGAGATCCCTTCCACACCCCGGCCACCTCCAGCAGAACTGAAGAACATTCATCCATCTCTGGACCACCTCCAGGTGACCCCACGGTCCCTGAGAGCCTCTCCCAAGCCATTTCTGGCCTTTTTTTTTTGGGGGGGGGGGGAGGTGGTGTCCCCACTTGGATGTGAAACACGTCCAGATGAGATTAAGGTTTGATCCCACACGAATTACAAACTAAAAATGAGAATTTTCCCCCTTTCCCCCAGAGTTTTCAGCCCAGTGAGATGGTGATAAATGTAATGAATTCTAATTAATATCTATTAATTCATCACATCGAGCAGGCTATTAAGATTTCTTTTTCTGATAGACTGTACAGATAATCAGATTAATTGAATTTAATTATATCTGGGGTGGGGGGAGAGGAGAGAGAATTGGACACAGGGAAAAGTGGGACTCATCTGAGTTTTCCTGTCAGCTGGGAATCCCACAGCTGGAATTCCATGGGTTTTGCTCCTTGAGTCTTTAGATAAATTGGAATAATGGCTCCAGCTCCATTAACTCTGCCAAGGCCACCCCTAAACCGTGTCCCCAAGTGCCCCATCCACAGGGTTGTGAAATCCCTGAAGGGATGGGGACTCCGGGGCTGGATGAGCTTTCCTGTGGAGAAATCCTCCCTGTTATCCAACCTGGACCTCCCCTGGCACAACCTGAGGCTGTTTCCTCCCGCCCTGTCCCTTGTCAGGGACGTCACCTGTCACTTGTGCGGATGGAGCGAGCGCCTGGGGGGAGATGCTGCACATCCTCCAGGAAAACTCAGCCAGGAGCAAATCCAAGCTCTGCTGGGAATGGGAGCCCTTGGAAAGGCTTCCCATCCACCAGGGCCACCGAGATCCCCAATCCCTGCGCTGCTCACCATCCCAGGCTCCAGGAGGGAGGGAAGCTGGGAGACACTTCTCCAAAATTTATTCCTTTCCTCAATTCCAAACGCTCCTGACAGGAGATGGAGGAGCCAGGCAGGCTCAGGGAACTGAAGGCCTGAAAGAAGTGGCAGAGAACACCCCTGGGAATGTCCAGCACGTGTGAAATGTCACTTTGTCACTCAGGGCAGGGCCCAGAGCCACTCGGGGACAGCAGCACATCCCAGCCACTGCCACCTCCACCCTTCCAAGGGGAGTCCCTTGGACTGAGATGGGCTTTAAGGTCCCTTCCCATCCAGGATTTGGGGATTTTTGATCCTTTTCTCAATTATAATAATAATTTATAATTTTAAAAATATTATATTATTTTATTATATTTATTCTATATTATTATAATATATATTTATATTATAATTGTTGTATTTATTATAATATTATTATAATAATTATAATAATTATTATAATAATAGTTTATAATTCTTCAATTATCTTCTTATCTCATTTATCCTTTGAAAGGATAAATTGTCCATTCAGGAAGCTCCAGAGCTCTGTCCCCGTGCCAGGCTCAGTCCCTGGAGGGCTCTGCTCTTCCAAAGCACCCTCAGGGGAAGAGTTATCCCAAACTGGGCTGGGATCTGAGCAGCTGATCCAGGGAGATGGGAGCTGTGCTCCAAACCCCTTTCCAAGCACAAGGAATCCTCCTTTCCCAGCCCCGTGTCCCTGGGAACGCTGGCACTGCTGGGTCTCTCCGAGTCCCGAGGCACACGGGGATTTGGATGAGGCACAAGGAATTTCCCTGGCACGGTGCTGGGGTCGGGATGTGCCTTCCAAAATCCATCCCTGGCTGGCAAAGCGACGTGGGTGCTCCTGGGCCTGTCCCTGCCCAGCTGCAGATCCGGGCAGTGAATCTGGATGGAGGAATTGATGCTCCCAACACAGCTCCAGCTCCTGGCTGGGCTGGGCCCTGGCTGGGGGTGGCTCTGGACTTGTCCTTGCCCCCCTGAGACGCTGGGAAAGCAGTTCCAGGGGACAAAGGGACAGGGACTCTGTGCTAGAGGGTGAGGGGGGCATGGGAAGGACGAGCCATGGACCCATTTGGGCTGGAGATCACAGAACCCCTGAGGCTGCAAAAAGCCCTCTGGGACCATCAAATCCAACCATTCCTCCGGCTCTGCCCCAGGTCCCCAAGTGCCACTTCCACAGGGCCTTTAAATCCCCCCAGGGATGTGACTCCACCACTGCCCTGGAAAGACATTTCCAGTGCTGGGCAACCCTTCCTGGGAAGAAATGAGTGAAGAGAAGGATCTCAGCACTTTCCTCAAACTGGTCTAAGCTGGGAAACCTGGAAATCTGTGAGGCTGAATCCCTGCCGTTTGTAGGAGAGAGTGGGGAGAGCACAGCTGGGTTTGCTCTGGGGGATTTCTTGCTGCCCAGACAGATCCCTCTGTTCCCTGTCCCTGCTCCAGCAGCATTCCCAGGCTGGCTCTGGCAGCCAGGTGGCATCTCCCTGTCCTGGCAGTGCCTTGGCAGAGCCTGAGGAACACATTGGCCTCACCAGGCTCCCACAGGTCCCTCCTGTCACCCACCTGCCACCTCCTCCCTTCTCATCCCATCTCGGCTGGCTCTTACTGAACAGCACCTAAATAAATCCTCCAGGTGTGAAAATTCAAGTGTTTTGGAGGAGTTTGGTAGCCCAGGTCGTTCCCAGCTCACTGTGTGGATGATCTGAATCCCAGAAATCCCGTGGGGCTTTCACAAGTTTTTTTTAACCCGTTAATTTTTGTTTGCTGGAGCTTTCCCTGGATCCTGCAGAGGGATCCAAGCATCCGTGGGGGAGTGAGAAGGCAAAGGACATGGGACCTGCTTCAGGAAAAGGTTGGACTCACTGGGTTCTAGTGGGAGCAGAATTTCAGTCTGGAGAATTCCTTTGGAGGGAAAAATCCTCCAGAGTGATGGCAGAGAGTGCAAGGCAGAGAAACTGGGAGGGCTTGGTGTCCCACGTCCCTCTGGCTCTGTGCTGCTTTTCAGGAGAGGTTCCTGCTCTGGCCAGGCCATTCCTCACCCCTTTCCCTCTGAAATATTCCCAGCCCTGCTCCAGCTGACAGCTCTGGCCTGAAATCCAGAGGTGTTTGTGGTCCTTAATCAAGATTTTAACTCCCCAGCTTGGAAGAGGTCACAAGGAAAGGTCTGGGTGGGACATCTCCCTTCAGGGACGAGCAGTTCCAAAGTGTCCATCCAGGAATGAGATGGGATGGATGGACACTCCTTTCTCTTGGCAAATCCCGCCCGGGATGGGAGCAGGTCCCTGACACAGCATTTCCATCATCCCTGTGGTGACAATTCCGGTCCCATCAGAGGATGGCAGGAAACCTTCCCGCGGTGATGCCGCCAAACCCTGGCTCCTCCGGGAGGAGTCTCCAGCCCTGTCCTCGCCCTCCCGCGCTCTCCCGGGCTCAGCTCCCCTAATGAAAAACCAATTAAAGTGCACCACTAAGCAGAGCCCTCTCCCTGCCTTGTCCAACCCGATCTGTCACCGAAAGGCCGCGACAGCCGCGGTGCGAGGCGGCAGCCGCTGCTAAAAATGGCCCAGATCAGATGTGCCCGTGAATTATTGAAGGAGTCTCCGACTCCGCCGGGGTCAGACGGGTGTGGCAAAGCCACCTGAGCTCCAGGCAGAAGTGGATTAACCCCTTTTTATAGAAGCTGGCAGCAGCTGGAGCTCCCAGGATCTTGGTGGAGGCGCGGGGAGAGCGCGGGGGTGGCTCGGGCACGGCCCCGCCGGGGACGTCGCTTCTGTCTCTTCTCTTCAACCTCAGGTGCTCAGAGCTCCCGGCAGACCTGGGGGGCTCCAGGAGGAGGGAGGTGAAGGAAAAGAGGAAAAGATGGGGTTTAGGGATGCTGGGGGGAGTTTTCTGTGGGTTTATGGGAACCTGGGAGGCTGTATGGGGTCATGATTCAAGGCTGAGCTCACCCCAGATCCCACGGTGGGATTTTAGTCAACCCCAGAGAGGAAAACCCTGCGCAGGGAGGGGAGAATGAAGGAGGAATGAGGATTGGGAAGAGGGAGACAGAGCTGGGAGCACCAGGATGGCTTAAAGGGGGATTTTCCCACTGATGGACATACAGCCAGAAGACCCTGAGGGGATTAAAAATAGCTCAGTGCCCCAAATGTCTTTAATTCAGTGCCCCAAACCTATAAAAATAATGCAGTGCCCCAGATGTCCTAAAAATAATTCCGTGCCCCACAGGAGTCTGGCACTCAGGGATTCTGTTGCCTTTTTAGGACTTTTTAGCTCCACTTTGTTTAAGGATGAAAGATTCCTGCCTCCAGTCCTGGCTCGTGAATCACGGCCGTGGCACCGAGGAATCCGAACCTCTGTGTGGACCCTTCTGACATCCATGAATTAGGGGATTTTTCCTCTGGTAAATATTCCTGCCTCCACAGGCAATTCCCTTTGTTTTCTCTGGATAAGGAATGGATGGAAAGGCACCAGTGCTCTGGGACAAAGTCCTTGCAATGAGATGGGTCAGGGGATCCTCATCCCAGCACGGCTCACAGTCGATTTATTACATTTTGGGCTTTTTTAGTTGAGGAAAAATCAGGCGATGGAAACATTTGTGTCTCACTTCCAGTTTGCACTCCTCAGTCCTTAAGAATGCAAATTTAATGAGCTTTTGAGGAGTTCTGGGGCAGCACAAGGGGGTTTTAGCAGGGCTGGGGAGCAGGCAGGACCCTCTGGAGGGGGGTGAGGAGGATGAGGCACCGTGGGGTGAAGGGATTTGTGTCCAAGCTTGGAAAACACGGGAACAGCAGCCAGGAAATGATGCCAGGGCCTTCCTTGCAATCACTCTGTGAAATCCCAGAGTGGACACAAACAAACCCTGGTGAAATCCTTCTCTCGGGATGGGGATGAATCATCTGTCACTCTTGGGGTTGATAAAAGTCTCCAGAAGCCAGAGAGGGACCAAAATTCCTGCTCCACTCTTCCTGGAAGAACTTGTAAAAGTGACTTTATGAAACCTCCTGGCAACTTCAGCTGAGCTTCCATGGTGCCAAACATCTTTCCCTTCCCTGGAGATCCCGTTCCCAGTTGCCTCTGGACACATCAGCAGCGGCCTGGATGCTTTCCATGATTTCCACATCAGCTCATGGGAATATTGGTGCCAATTTGGGTGCAAGTTTTGTTCCCCGTGAGCTGCAGGAGTGTGAGGGCAAAGCACAGAGGCACCTGGGAAAAGGGAAAGGGAAAAAAGAACAGGAAGTGTCATCGTTTTTCCTGTCACTGGGCCTGTCCTGGGCTCCCATCCCGACTCTCCCAGCACAGCCCCCAGGATAAATTGGTTTAAATTGGATTTAGGGAGAATTTCTTCATGGAAATGTTTCCCAGCCCTGGCACAGCTGCCCAGGCTGATGGACCATTAACTTGGATCATGGTTGGGGTCACAGCATCTTCCAGAGTAATTCCAGGGAATTGTGAACCAACAGAGCTGAAAATTCCCTGGGAATTCTTTGATGAACTTGCAGTTACGTTGGATCAGACCTCCAGAAAAGTGGGACAAAGCCACACTGGATTTCATCCCAATCCCAAAAATCAAACAGTGGCTAATCATGGTGGCTAAGTTTTCACCCAGGCCAATTTCAAAGATGCTTCAAGCAAATCTCCATCCATCCATCCATCCATCCATCCATCCATCCATCATCCATCCATCATCCATCATCCATCATCCATCCATCCATCCATCATCCATCCATCCATCCATCCATCCATCCATCCATCCATCCATCCATCATCCATCCATCCATCATCCATCATCCATCCATCATCCATCCATCCATCCATCCATCCATCCATCCATCATCCATCCATCCATCCATCCATCCATCATCCATCCATCCATCATCCATCCATCCATCCATCATCCATCCATCATCCATCATCCATCATCCATCCATCCATCCATCATCCATCCATCCATCCATCCATCCATCCATCATCCATCCATCCATCATCCATCATCCATCCATCATCCATCCATCCATCCATCATCCATCCATCCATCCATCATCCATCCATCCATCCATCATCCATCCATCATCCATCCATCCATCATCCATCCATCCATCCATCCATCCATCATCCATCCATCCATCCATCCATCCATCCATCATCCATCCATCATCCATCCATCATCCATCCATCATCCATCCATCATCCATCCATCCATCCATCATCCATCCATCATCCATCCATCCATCCATCCATCCATCCATCCATCATCCATCCATCCATCAACCATCATCCATCCATCCATCATCCATCCATCCATCATCCATCATCCATCCATCCATCCATCATCCAATTGGTCTCATTTATAACCCTCCCCCATCTATAAATATATCCCAGAAATTATCCATGGGGCAGAGTTCCTGCAGTTTATGGGAAAATAATCAAACAGCCCTGGGATACAAGAAAACAACAAGGAGAAACCCAAACAGAAAAATTCCTTGGATGTGAGTGCCCAGACTGGAGGATTGGATTGGTAGAAGAAGGAATTGTATCTTCTGCTCTTACAAAATTTAAAAGGGACAAAAATTTGTGGATGAACTCAGGCCAGTTCTGCTGTCAGAGAATGTTGGGATTTAAGTTTCATCGGACTTCCAGGGAACATGTAAATATTGGGATGAAGTTTGGAGTTGTCATATTTTCCTGGGTTTACAGAAAATTGGAATTTTCATGTAAACTAAAAAGAGCTGGATTCCCTTCCCTTGCTTGGTTTTTCCAGCCTGGACAAGCAGGCTAGCACAACAGCCCAAGCTCCGTATGATCCCACTGCTGTCATTCCTGCCTTGGGAAAGGGAATTTCAGTCCCTCCAGTCCCCTTAACAGTATAAAATCATCCAGGGAATAGCAAGAGTTTGGCTGCTGTAAGGTCTTTGCTGGACAGATTTGGAATTATGGAATCATGGAATGGTTTGGGTTGGAAGGAACCTCAAAGCTCATCCCATCCCACCTGTGCCACGGGCAGGGACACCTTCCACCATCCCAGGCTGCTCCCAGCCCCATCCAGCCTGGCCTTGGACACTCCCAGGGATCCAGGGACAGCCACAGCTTCTCTGGGCACCTGTGCCAGGGCTTCCCCATCCTCCCAGCCAGGAATTCCTTCCCAATATCCCATCTAAATCTCCATTCTTTTAGTTTAAAACTGTTCCGCTTCTCCTGGCACCATCTGGCCGCATTAGAAGTCCCTCTCCCTTCTTTTTTACAAGCCCCGCTGCATTCCCAGGGGATGGCGAGGGTGCCCCTGGAATTCCCGGCAGTCCCGCCCGGTACCGGAGCGGGGAGGATGGGGGCCGGAGGATGCGGGGCCGGAGGTTGCGGGGCCGGGGGATGCGGGGTCGGCGGGGGCCGCTCGGATGGAGGCGGAGGGATGCGGAGGGAAGGCGGAGGGAAGGCGGTCCCGGGGCTAACGGGGGACGGCTCTCGCCGCCTTCCCGGCCATAAAACGGCGGGGCCAGGGCCGGGCGGGCGGAGAGGAGCGGCCGGGACCGGCACGGCGGGGACCGGCACGGCGGGGACCGGCACGAAGGGGACCGGCACGGCGGGGACCGGCACGAAGGGGACCGGCACGAAGGGGAGCGCAGAGGAGCGGCCGGTCCGTCCTGCCGAGGTAACGGGGGCGGCGGGGTCGGGGTCCCCCGGCAGGGGAGCTCTGGGGCGGCTGCCGGGGCTGGGCCGGGCTGTCCCCGCTCATGTCCCCGCTCATGTCCCCGCTGCTGTCACCGCCGGCTCCACGCCTGGGGCGGGCAGAGGGGACAGCGGGGCAGCTCTGCCTGTCCCCCCCGACCCCCCAGCCCACCATGGGCAGCCCCCCAGCCTCCTCCAGCCGTGACAAAGGGATACGAGCGCCGGGCACGGGCGGCTCCTGCCCGCCGGGCTGTGCCGTGAGCATGGAATCGCCAGGGAAAGGGACCCAGAGCCACTGCGGGAGGGGACTGGGAAGCCGGGACCGAGCTGATCCTCTTGCCATCCTTCCGTCTCTTCCTTGCCCAAGTCACCCCTCGTTCAAAGGCGATTCTCCCTGTGAGCCGGGAGGAGTAGTGTGGCCGTGAAACGCTGGCTCAGCTCTGCCCCCGCGCCCAAAAGTGCCCACAGAGTTCCGTCTTTGTCCTTTAGAGGCTCCGAAATTTGTGTTGGGATCCTTTGGAGCAGCTCCTGGGAATCTTTGCGGCAGGACACGGGGACGGGGAGAGACTTTGGGCTGTTCCTTGTGTGTGGGACCAGTCCCGGGGGGTCCCAAGGTCCGAGCAGACCCAGGGCAGCTCTGAGATCACGCAGGGAGGAGGCAGAGCTGGAGGTCAGCCCAGGGAACCCCTTCCCTCCGTGGTTTCCCAAATGCCTGCACAGAGCACGGCATGGATCCAGGCTCTGGCTGCTGAGCCAGGTTTATGTAAGCTGCTGATTTGCAGTGTCAAGAGACATCCAAGAACCGGCTTGCCTTTGGAAAATGTATAAATCCGTGGCATCTGCCCCGAGGCTGTAGCAGCAGCCCAGGATTTGTCTTGGTCCCAGCCCCTTGGAGAGGTTCTGCCATCTCCCAGCTTGGCTGCGAGTCCGTGCTGAACACTTTCCAGGGGCAAGGACAGAGCAGGAATGCCAAAAGGCTCTGTCCCTCTGTCCTTCAGGGCGCTGGTGCCGCTTTTCCCCAGCCCCGAGGTGCTCCTTGCGTGGCACCACAGCCCCTCCAGCCCCGGCTCTGCCGGGAGCTCCTCCCTTGGCAGCTGCTCCTGCCCGCAGGATGCCGGGCTGGCGGGTCCCCAGGGTGTGACAGCCCTGCCCTTCCTGTTGTTGACAGCAGCCCCACGTCCCTGCATCTTCCTGGGCAGAGGGGCCGAGCCCCTCCGCTGCCGGGCGAGCCCAGGTGGAGCTGGCACGGTCAGAACTCGGGCTGTGCGCCACGGAAGGGGAGGCGGCTTTGGATAATGCTGCCCGTTCCAAGAGCCAGGGACTGGGGAAGAGAGATGACTCCCAGACTCCTGGAGAGACAAGGACCTGGTCCTGCCCTTCCTGCTGACCCAAACCAGGCATTTAGTGGTGGCTTGGCAGTGCTGGGTAGGACTCCGTGATCTTAGAGAGCTTTTCCAATCTAAACAATTCTATGATTCCGTGTGTGATCTGGCTTGGGATCCTCTCCAGTCACTTGGGACTGGGGCGATAGCTTGGGATCCCTTGGGATCATTTCTAGTCACGTGGGATTGGGGTGATCCTTCGGGATCCCCAGTGGTCAGTTGGGATCAGAGCACTGGGCTGTGTTTTCTACAGGTTTTAACCCGGTTTTGCCCTGTTTGTGCTGCAGGTGGGAGCAGCAGGAGCCGACCATGGCCCTGGCAGACCCCGCGGGCTGTGCCAAAGGCAGCGAGGACAACAACCCCTTCCCTGACATCATCGAGCTGAACGTGGGGGGACAGGTGTACATCACCCGGCACCCCACGCTGGTCAGCGTGCCCGGCTCGCTGCTCTGGGAGATGTTCACCCAGAAGAACGTGCGCTCGCTGGCCCGCGACAGCAAGGGCCGCTTCTTCGTGGACCGGGACGGGTTCCTGTTCCGCTACATCCTGGATTACATGAGGGACCAGCAGCTGGTGCTGCCCGAGCACTTCCCGGAGCGCGGCCGGCTGCAGCGCGAGGCCGAGTACTTCATGCTGCCGGAGCTGGTGAAGCTGCTGGCGCCCAAGCTCAGCGAGCAGAACTCCCTGGGGGACGATCCCTGCCAGAGCGACCCCGAGGAGCTGTCCCCCGAGGCCACCCGCGGCCTGGCCTCGGCCGCCGCCGCGCTGCCCAGCGCCACGTCCGGCGGTGCCGGCGCCGAGGGCCGCAGGGCGGGGTTCATCACCATCGGCTACCGCGGCTCCTACACGCTGGGCAGGGACAGCCAGACGGACGCCAAGTTCCGCAGGGTGGCCCGGATCATGGTGTGCGGCAAGACCTCGCTGGCCAAGGAGGTCTTTGGGGACACCTTGAACGAGAGCAGGGACCCGGACAGGCCCCCGGAGAGGTACACGTCCAGGTACTACCTCAAATTCACCTTCCTGGAGCAAGCCTTTGACAAACTGGCCGATGCCGGCTTCCACATGGTGGCCTGCAACTCCACGGGCACCTGTGCCTTCGCCCACGAGCAGACGGACGACAGGATCTGGACCTCTTACACCGAATATGTTTTCTACCGTGAGTGACACAAAACCAACCCTCCGCCAACCAACCACCGACTGTCCCTTTCCTGTCCCGTGCTGGCTGTGGCCTAGAAGGTAGAGATCCATCCCTGAATCCCGGCGTCCTCCCTTTGCCTCCTTTTCAGTTGGTTCTTGGGTTTTTTCCCTCCTCCCTGCTCCAAGCTGAACCTGCCCAGCTCTTCCTTGTAGCGGCTGCTGACCACCAGCCTTCCTCCCTCTCTCCGACTTCTGGCAACTCCCAACCCTCCCTGGATGTGCGGACTCGGACACTGCTGCGGACGTGGGATGGGTGGGAGGGGTGGGACACTCCAGACGCTGCTCTGGGCTGGCATTCCTGCAGCTGGATGGGCTTGGACACTGGACTGGGCTCTCTGTCCCGTGCAGCTCCGTGGGATCATCCCGCACGCACTGGGACCTGCCAAGGGGGTTGGGAGAGGAATCACTGGGATAAGGACATGGGGAAGGTGGGAAGCAGAGCAGGGGAGGGGGTGGGGGTTGGAAAGTCGCAGCCTGGCAGAGCGGCTGGATTGGCAGGAGCCCCGTAAGCAGCTTAGCCTGAGACTGGCAGCGCTTGGGAAGGGGAGAGGCTCCCCCTGTGCTCGCAGCTCCGAGCTGAGACATCCCCGCGGCTCCGGGATGCCTCGGGGGGGGATTTCGGGGGGGGGATTTTTGGGAGGGTGGGAGGGGCAGATGTTCTGTGAGGGAGGTGGGGGGGAGCGGGGAAGGCTTGACGTGCTCGGGGGTGTAAAATGCTTATACAGCTCTCCAACTCCTTGGAGCCCTGTCAGCCAAAAAGTCCCTTCATTTTTATCTTGGGAGCACCACGGGAATCACGGAGATGAGGTTGGAATGCTCCGGTGGCCATCAGGCCACAACTTCACCCAGGAAAGGGAATTTTGGCCATTTTGGTGATCTCCTGGGAGGTGTCTCCAGCCCCAGCTCTCCAGGCCCTGGGACTGCTCTCCCCCAGTGGGCAATGTGGAATAAAGGGACAGCCCGGAGTGGCCGTGTGCGCTCGTGTCCAGCTGGCCCAGGACACGGGGAGGTTTGCTGAGGGGGTTCCAAGAGGAGAAGGAAGGAAAGGAAGGAAGGAAGGAACACAAAGCTATCGGAACCTCTGTGCCCCGCTCTGCCCCTCCTGTCCCTGCTGGGCAGCATCCCAGGGCAGCACATCCCCACGGCCAGCCCTGGGCGGTGCCCAGCCCCAGCGCTGGCACACTCAGCCTGCAGGGGAGGTGACCCTGATGTCCCTGTCTGCTGCCTGTGCCTGTCCCTGGTGCTCTGCCATCCCTGGCACCCACCACCCATCCCTGGCACCCACCACCCATCCATGACATCCACCATCCGCTCCCATCATCCATCCCTGGCATCCATCCCTGGCATCCATCCCTGGCACTCACCCTCCATCCCTGCTCCTGCACTCATCCCTGCTCCTCCACCACCCACCCCTGCTCCCACCCTCCATCCCTGTTCCTACCCTCCATCCCTGTTCCCCCCCTCCATCCCTGTTCCTACCCTCCATCCCTGTTCCCACCCTCCATCCCTGTCCCCACCCTCCATCCCTGCTCCCACCCTCCCTCCCTGCTCTCTCCACCCATCCCTGCTCCTCCACCACCCACCCCTGCTCCCACCCTCCATCCCTGCTCCCACCCTCCCTCCCTGCTCCCTCCACCCATCCCAGCCCCTGTGAAGCTCCTGGAGCTGCAGGATCTCCTCCCTGGCTGGACAGCATCCAAGGGGCCGTTCCTGCTCGGCATTCATGTGGGAGGAAGGTTTGCAGCTGCTTCCTGGAGAGGAGGGAGGGCTTTGGGGCCAGCAGGAGTTTCAAACCAGGTTCTCCCTCTCTCCTGAAGAAGGGGAAGGCAAAAACGGTATTTTGACATTTTTTCATGGTCCTGTTCCTCATTCCAACAACCTCTGGAAGAGGAAATGACAACTGGCTTAAGAAAAGGCAAGAAAAAGGAACTTGAGCTCTGTGTGCACACAAAGAAAACCTTTAAATAAAGGGGGAGGGGACTTGCACTCCATATTTGCTTTATTTTTTTTTTTTTTTTTAAGTCAAGATTTTCCTAAGTAGGACTGGGAAAAGAAATTGCTGCCTCGTGAGAAATTGGGTTGTTTTGATGTTTTTCCCCACTGGAACTGGGCTGAAAAATTGATCTCCCATGAGGAGGAATTTTTTTTGCCTGAGGGAGAAACCAGAATGGCAGAGTCATCATTCTGGGGGTTTTGATGTGGCAGGTTCTGGGATTGGGGCTGTTCAACCCAATCCCCCGCAGGAAACACGAGCAGGGGTTACTCCTGAATCCTTTCAGAGCCCGATGGTTTTCCTGGAAACTGAGGCTTCATGGAAAAATCCTTTTGTTGAGATCCATCCCCACAAAAACACGCCAGATTTGGGGCTGTTTCTTTTCCTTGCATATATTTATTTATAAGAAAAGTCTCCTTGTCATGGCTGGGAGGAGAACCTGGCTCATTTGATCCCCAAATGGATCAAATTTTCTGGAGAATGGCGGCGTGGAAAAGCATCACAGTGAGGTCTCCTCCTCTGAACAATCCTGGCAAGCTGGGAACAACGAGGCAGGGAATGGCTGGAGTGAGCTGGGAGCCCTCAGGGCCTCAGGGAGACTGTGGAAAACCAATTCCCTGACGTTGCCTGGTTTTCCTGGGAATATTTCTGTATTTCTGTCATTCCCAGACCTCGAGCTCCTGCTGGGCCGTCCCTTGGGCTTGTCCAAACCACCCAGACCTGCTCTGCTTGTCCCGTCCTTGTGCTCTCCCACCCCCAGGCTGTCCCTAGGGAAAATCCAGCCTTGTCCAGCTCCTTCCCTGCTGGATTGGGACTTGGAGCTGGATTTTCCTTCCCACCAAGAGGACAGGACCCTGCTCCTCCGCTTTCTGCCAGCACAAGCCAGTTTAAGCTCCAGATGCTGCTGGAGGTGCCGGTGGCAGCATCCCGATCTTTTCCATGAGCTCCATCCGGAGATCCCCTCCATCCACTGAGCTTCCAGGGCTGGGGAGAGGGTTGGGATGCCCCAGCTGGTCCCTGGGAATGCTGGCACCCCGAGGGTGGGCACGTGGGCAGAGCACACCTGGAGCAGGGGTGGCGAGCACGTGCCAGGGGGGATTATCCACGTTCTCCGGGAAAACCGGGGCCGGGAGGCATCCCTGGGATTATTTTAATCTGCCCTTCACTCAGCACTCGGCAGCTTTTCTCATCCTGCTGGGAGCCAGAGCTGGGGGCTGGGATGGGGTTTGGGATGGGGTTTGGGATGGGGTTTGGGATGGGGTTTAAGGTAATGATGTCCCAAGGGGTGTCGAGGCAGCAGATCCCGCCCGGATCCCTCGGGAAGGCGCCTGCTCTCACCGCAGAGCTCGGCACACACCAAGGAATGCTTCCACAAAGAGCTCCCAGCTTCCCACGGCTGCTTCCCTCCGAGGGGGAACCAGGAATAACTGGGAATAACCCAGCCTCTCATTTGGAGATTCCCGGAAAATCCTCCATCCCAAAATAAAAGCCCTGGTGGGAGGGAGGCAGAGCAGGAGCTGGGGCTGGCTCTGCCTTCCCCGCAGGCACCTGCCCACAAATTGCCGGTTGCTCCTCGCGAAAACTGAGCCAAATCCCATCTGTCTCCATCTTCTGCCACCCCTGGAGAACATCTGGAAGCACTTTGTGTCCTCGCTCTGGCTCCAGCCCCTCTCCAAGGGGAGCCTTTGGTGGCAGAGGAGTCCCAAAGCTGAGCTCTCCCCATCCTCACGGAGCAGCTCAATCCCACGGGACTGGGAGGAGGACAAGGAGGGTCCTGTGGGGATTAGAGAGGTTAGAGGGGGACACAAAAATCCCATTCCCAGTCCTGAAATCCCATCCTGCCGTGGGAGGCCGGGTCAGCACGCCACAAAAATCCGAGGGATTTGAGGGAATGTTGAAATAGAAAGGATTTGGTGATGGAGGAGCAGGGAGAGGGGAGAAGCAGCTGGAAGTTGGAACCAGCTTCTTCCTCTCTCAAAAAAACAGGGAATGGTTTGGCTTGGAAAGGACCTTAAAGCTCATCCAGTCCAGTTCCACCTCCTGCCAGAAACAGGGAGAACTTCCACCATCCCAGGCTGCTCCAAGCTCCCTCCAACCTGCCCAAAATCCCATTCATTTTTAAAACAAACCCCCAAAACTCCCTTTAACAACACGGGCATCCAGCACTGGGAAAAACCACCTTGGGGAGGGAGGATTTTCCAATTCCTGGTGCAGAAACTGCAGCCTGGGAGCTTTGTTTAGGAGGGGTTTAACAAAACAAGGGTTTAGGCTCAAGTTCAGCAGCTGCAGCTGCTGCGTTTTGAGCACAGAGAGACCTCTGGGCCTCCTTCCCGGGGCTGTGGGGAGCAGGAGAGGGAAGGCAGGAGAGTGTTTGGGTCTCTTGGAAGTTTTGGGAGCCGTTGGAAGCGTTGGACTCCGGTGAGTGCTGGAGAATTTGCCAAATGAATCTCGTTCAAGCTGCGCTGACGGTTTGTGCCGAGCTGGAGCAGGCTGGACCTGGGGACGTCCAGGTGGTTTTCTTCAAAGGCTCTGGCAGCCCAAAAGGTTTTCCTTCATTCCAGGTGATGGATGGCTGGGAATTATCCTCCCCCCTCCCTGCTGCAGGAGAGCTGGGCAGGATCTGAGGGAAAGATGTTGCTGCAAATAACTTAAACCAGATTCCACCTAAATCACTCTGCAGCCGAAGCACAACCTCTGCATCCCAAATGTTCGCTCTCCCTCCTTTCCCTTCTCCAGGATAAATCCCAGCAGGATAAATCCACCGGAACCCAACAGCATCCTTGAAGGATTAACCCTTCCTTCACCCCCCACACCCCTAAAAACTCCTATCAGGAATAAAGTTAAGGTCCCTTCCCACCCAAACCAGCCTGGGATTCTGGGATTCCATGAGCTGGAATTTTGAAGGGAGATGGAGCCCAGCCTTGTCATGGTCCTGTCCCACCATTCCAAGGATCCCTGTGGGAAGCAGGGAGAGGGAGCACCTTGTTCCCTGGACACGATATCCCTGGAATGTTCCTCCCAGGGAAGAACAGCCCCTTCCCACCAAGAGCAGGCACTAGGAGATGCTGATTTTGGGGCCATTTCACAAGGGAAACCACCTGAAAAATCAGATTTTCCCCCCCAAATCCAGCTTTTGAGTTCCAATTCACTCAGAACCACGGGATATCCTGAACTGGAGAGGACCCACAGGGATCACCCAGTCCAACCCTTCGGGAACGGCCCCTACTGGGATCGAGGTTTGTTTGGCTTTGGTTTGGGGCCTTTTCCTGGACAAGGGAGGGCTCAGCCCCGGAAACCCAAACAAAGCCCAAATGTTTAAGGCTCAAAGATGAAAAGAATAAATAAAGGAAACTGGGAGGGAAAAAAGGGGAAAAATCAAGTTTTCCTCAGCCCAGCCCTGTGCTGTGGGATTGGCCAGACAGGGAATGTTTATTGGGATCAGGTGAGGAGTGCACGGAGCCAGGGGAGCTTTGGGGACCTGGAGAACCCAAAGGGACAACAAAAACAACCCCAAAGTGGGGCTTGTGCCTCGCCCTGCTCGCCCTGCCTCAGTTTCCCCAGCCGCAGCGTGAGGAAAGGAGTCCTTCGAGGGCCTTACTGGGGTGTCCTGGGAGCTCTCCTGGGAGCCATGGAAAGGATATTCCAGGAGCTCCCTCGCCTCTGGGATGTGGGGAAATCCTTGCTGTGGTGAAACACAGCCTGCCCACATCTGCCCGAGCACCGAGAGAGCCGTGGAATGTTGTCCTTAAAATCATGGAATGGTTCGGGCTGGAAAGGACCTTGGAGCTCATCCAGTTCCGCTGGCAGCGACCCCTCCCCTGTCCCAGGTTTTCCCAAGGCCCATCCAACCCTTTCCCCTCTCAGTCCAGCTGTTTTAAACCAGGCAGGATAAACAAAACCCCGCCGAGTTTCTCTGCTTGGCCCCACCTGGGGATCACTTCCTTAGAGCTGAGGATTCCAGCCAAAAAAACACCGGGATAAACCCAAATCCTTCCCCTCTCCGGCAGAACAAGGGATTAGAGCTCGGTCGGTGCTGTCCCCTCTCCCTGGAGTTGCTCCCTGAGCACATCTGTATTCCCATTAGTCCCTAATTTGCTGTTAATGGACAGTTTTAATCAAGCCCGAGGATTAAATGCCATTGAGGAGCCTTTTCCAGCGGCAGGGATGCTGAGCCGGGATGTGCAGGGATGAGGGGATGGCAGGGGACAGGGACAGGCTCAAAGTGACATTTCAGGAGCAGAGTCTGCGTTTAACTGAGAAAAGAGAGAAGTAAACAGGAAATCATTTCGCAACCTCTCTCCACCAAAGCTTCCCCTGCTCCTCTCCGCCGCCTCGGACCCCGAGGGTTTCCCGGGAAAGGGTTTTTCCCTGGATCCCGGGATGCCTCGGCTCCCACGGGATCCCTTTGGAGCGCCAGGGGTGCAGCAGCAATCCTGGCATCCTAAAAATTCCCTTGTCCTTGGAGGGGGAGCCCGGTGCTCCCCCGGGTCCCAGAGCTCCCCAGCATTCCAAGAAATCCCAGCCGGGATTTTGGAGCGGGCAGAGCCTCCCTGGCATTCGGGACTCCCGATTTTTCCTGCAGCACCTTTTCAGGTGCTTTCCCAGCTCCTCTTCCCTGCCATTGGGGATGTCCCGTCCGCCTCCAGTCGCTGTAAGGGAGCAGCTCCCAACCTGAGGGAAGCGAGGGCGCAGCCAATGTTTCCCGTTTTATTCCCAAATTATTATTGTCCCCTGAGTGCCTGGAGGGGATTGAACACAACCCCCAGGGGAACACAAAAAAAAAAAAAAAACAAACCCCATTAACTGCACTCAGCAGCCTTTTAACTGGAATTTGGCTCCAGGGGAACTGAAATCCCCAGGTCCTGCTTTGGAAGGATTCCCAGTCTTCCCGAAGTCAGCGAAAGCACTTCCAGCAGGCTGGAAAGCCGAGCAGGAGCGGCCACTGCGGGGTTGAGATAAGGCACCGATGCCAAATACTCCTCCCAATCCCTGAAATTTCGGATTCGGGATTTTTATTTTATTTATTTTTTTAATTAAATTGGGAATTTTAATGCCGCACCGCGCCCCCCCCGCCGCTCCCGGCAAAGCGCAGCCCCTGGAAAGCGCAGCTGCTTCCTTCCAGTGGGATTCATTTGTCTCTGGATGAGGAATGAGGGTTTGGCACCAGGGATCTCCACCTTCCTCTCCCTCTGGAGCTGAGGTCATCCAGCAGTGCCGTGGGGATGAAGGACAAACTGTCCTGGCTGCTGTCACACCGAGCCTTGGCAGGAGCCAGGAATCCTCTCCGCATTCCCAGCCTTGTTCCCGGCCTTCTTCCCAGCCTTCTTCCCAGGTTTGTTCCCAGGTTTGTTCCCAGGTTTGTTCCCAGCCTTGTTCCCAGCCTTGTTCCCAGCCTTGTTCCCAGGTTTGCCGGTGGATATCCCAAAGGAGCCGGTTCCTCCCGGCCGAGCATCTCCTCCTTCCCACCCCGGGCTGATCCCACCTGCCCTGCTCCAAAAGATTCCCACTGAATCCTCCTGGAATTACAGAGTTTGGACTGGGAGAGACCTTAAAGCCCATCCCATTCCACCCCTGCCATGGGCACCTTCCCCTGTCCCAGGCTGCTCCAAACCCCCTCACACCTGGCCTTGGGCAATTCCAGGGATCCAGGAGCAGCCACAGCTTCTCTGGGAATTCTGTCCCACCCTCCCAGCCAGGAATTCCTTCCCAATATCCAATATCTGGGGCTCGGAGTGGTCACTGCGACCTCCCACGCTCGTGGACATCCCAGATGGGATCAGCAGCTCCTCCTGCTCCCGGATAATTCACTGGATCTTGGATGAGAGCACTGGAGGGGGCTGGGAACAGCTGGAGCACCTCGGGAGTGCTCGGAGCAGCTCTTCCGTGCTGATCCTTGGAAGATTTCAATTCTTTTTTTTGGTTGGTTTATTTTGTTTGTGGGGTTTCTTCTTTTCGCTTTTTATCCCGAAGATCAAAATGAAATAATAAAAAAAAAAAAAAATCCCAAGCCATTATTTAAAAAACAGGAGCCGGGTGCCAGTGATTGAAAAGGATTTAATTCCAACCTTAAAGCCCGGAGTGCTGCAATTTCCTGATTAATTCTCCCACAAAAGAAAACAAAACAAAACAAAACAAAACAAAACAAAACAAAAGAAGGATAAAGCCCTCCTGGCCTCGCCCCTGCTCTCCCTGGATCCTTCCCTTCCCCAGGTGAACATTCCCAGCTCTCTCCTGAGTCTCTGAAGTTGGCTTAAATCCCACCAAGGTCTATGAAACATCCAGGGGACATTCCCGAGGCACATCCCTGTGTCCTGTTTCTCATTCCATCCATCCCAATGGAAGATTCTCCATCGGAGCTGATCCCAAGGTCCTTTCCCCCCAACCTCCACCATCCCATTATTCCATTTCCTCCATTTTCCTCTTGGCTGTTTCCCCTTTCCCTCTTCCCCGGGTAATAAAAGCCCTTCATCCCGAGGTGGCCTCTAGGGAACATCCCATTATTCCATTATTTATATGTTGGGAATGAACTCTTGGTTCCATCCCTGCTTTTCTCCCCCTTAATAAGCTTTTAATCCATGCTGGAAGTTCAACAATCCCCCCTTGGCTCCAGAGTTTCCTTAAAATCCTCTTGGATGGACTTTATCCAAAAGCCCCCAGGAAAATGGAATAACTGCTCTCCCTTACCCACAAATTTGTGGGCTGAACATAAAACCAAGGGATTTTTTTTTTTTCCCCTCCGTGTTTATTAGAAGGGTTTTAATTCTGCTTTTAATTATGATTTCAATGTAATTAATACGCAGCCACAACTCCTAAATGGAGCTTGCAAATGCGCTCAGGTAAACCGCTCATTCCATGGAAAAATGAGCATTTGGGATTAATTATGACTGGTGCCAAATTGATCATTAATGAAGCTTTAGGGTTAATTAGAGCCAGCTGCAAATTTCTCAGGAAGGGCAGGGAACAGCGCAGAAAAAAATTCCTTTTTTTTGGTAAAAAATGTGTTTATTCCTGCGGCTCCCAAATGGAACACCCCGATTTCCCCCTCTCCAACAATATTTCAGGATTAAGGGTAATTTTCACCTCCCTCTCCACATTGTGTTAATGGGTTTCCAGGGAAAACTCCAATAGCAACCGGCGCCAACCAGGCAGAGTTGCCTCATTCCAGCCCCCTTTGCTTCCAACAAAAGCCATGGAATTAATAAAGCGTTTGGGAATGACTCCAGACTTTCCCTCCATCCCTGCAAGCGGAAAACAGGTTGTTGATCCCATTTTACAGCTGAGGCTTTCCGGGATGGAGAGCAGGGAATATTCCTCGGGATTCCAAGGGGCACAAGGGTGGCTCCTTCGCTTTTCCAGTGGTAAAAACTTGGTTCTGTTGGTGATGCCCAGGCATCGATCTGATCCCAAATCCTAGGGAAGGGATGCACCAGGATATTGCTTTGTCCCTGCTCCTACAGGACATCTGGGATCAAAACTCCCTTTCCAACAATTCCCATTTTTTGCTGGTGCAGGGGCATCTCTTGCTGAAATTGGGACAGGGTTGAGCTGGAGAACTTTTCCATGGATTAAGGGGGAGTCAGGTTCCTCTTTTGGAACACTTCCAAAAAAGCAGGAAATGCTGGGAGGAGCCCAGATATTTTGGAAAAGTACCATAAAACCTGTCTGGGCCCATGGCACATCCAAGGGGAAAATCCCAGGGATTGATTTTTCATGGGACAGAACCACCGCGCTCGTTTTCCTTGCATCCATCCCCAGTGGGGGTGTGGACGTGGAACACCAGAATTCCATGGTTTTGGAGCAGGATCCAGACTGGTCCATAGGTGTGGAGGAGGTCACCAGAATTCCATGACTGTGGAGCATGGATCCAGATCCAAACCTTCTCCTTTGTTTCCAGGTCCCGTTGTGCGAGGCCAGCTCTCCAGGCAGCTCTCCAGGCACTGCAGCCTTCCAGGTAAATCCATGGAAAACCATGTCCTGGGAAAAACCTGGGAGTGGGTGAAGAATCCCAAGCATTTGAGTTCCAGCAGTGGCTGTGATTCCCAAGTATCCCAGAGCTTGGTGGCTCCCCGGTGGCTTCCATCCCTTCTCCACATCCATGGAATATCCCCAAAGCCGCTGTGTTTGTTGGACAGCCTGGATTTGAGGCCGGAAGTGGAGCTTGGAAATCTTCCCAAACCTTGGGAAGCAGCAAGAGCCCGTCTGAAATTTGGAATAAAATGGGATTAATTCCGTTTTCCCCGTGGAGCAGAGCACGGGCAGCCAGCACACGGAGGGTGTTTGGTTATCCCTGGGAAGAGGGAAAACCGGGACAGAGCAGCTCCTCCGCTCCCACTGCCCCAGGGATTAACCCAAAATCCCTGGAGGTGCTGGAAGAGGAACAAACTTCCGGAAAGCTGCGCCAAGGTGTGCAAAGCCTCTGGAAGGAACAAACCCTCCCTCAGCTCCTGGCACTGCTCCAGACTCCGCCTCCCCTTCCCAATCCTATTAGAATTAGAGGGATAGAGCTATAAGAGGAAAAGTCCATCCCCAGAGCGGCGCTGACAGCTTGGCCTTTAAATCTTTAATAAGCGCCGGCTGCAGGTCAGCACGTGGAAGTGGGAATCCAGCAGCCTGGAGCTCTGCTGGAATGTTTGGGAAGACCTGGAGAAGCTCGGCTGTGCAAATGAAATGAGGGAGCCTCAGCGTTGTTCTTATTCCACAGAAAATCCTTCCCATTATAATTATGTGCTGGGAATTCCATTCCAAGCCACGTTCCCGTGTCCTGTCTGGATGTTGCTCTGCCCAAAAGGCTTTGGAATGCCCCCCTGGAATGGAATTCAGCTCAGATTGACTCCTCCAGGGCTCTGGGATATCACCGGGTGCAAAACCAGCCGCCCTGGGATATTAACTGGATTTAGGAATGGAACATTTCCAGCTGTGCCGGCGGTGACCACAGAGCCTCTGGATGAAGCTGGTGGTCCTGGGAAGCAGGAGACCCTGGCTGGAGCTTGGGGAGAGCCAGGAATTGTCTCAGGAACCTCAATGAATGGGCACAGGGCATGCTGGGATCCTGCTGCCATCTCCTGGAGGCTGCACCTTCTTCTGGATCATTATGGATCGTGGAGATCCAGCCTGGCCAGGCTGTCTCTGGGCAAATTCCCGCTATCCTGGTTTCTGGAAACCACCGGACACAGAATCCTGCTCAGCTGTGGGGGTTTGGGAGCTGGAGCACCCAGTTCCATCCCCTGCTTCCCACGGGGTGGCCTTGGCAAAAGTCTTCATCCACCTCAGGGAGAGCAGGGCTGGATGGGATATTGGGAAGGAATTCCTGGCTGGGAGGGTGGGCAGGCCCTGGCACAGGTGCCCAGAGCAGCTGTGGCTGCCCCTGGATCCCTGGCAGTGCCCAAGGCCAGGCTGGACTGGGCTTGGATCACCCTGGGACAGTGGGAGTGTCCTGGAGGATCTTTCTGGGTGATGATTCCGTGATTCCCTGTCTGCCTGCTGGGAACTGGAGCACTGACGGGATTTGCTGCTCTCTGTGCCAACGGGATGATCCCGCTCCGACGCTTTGTCATGGAGAGGCAAATCCCCCTGGATGGGGCAGGAACTGGATCCAAAGCCTCTTCCAGGCTGTGTGGCAAATGGAAGTGTCTGCGTGGAAATGTCAGGGAAGAAAATAACGGAAAGCCGAAGCAACAACCCCAGTGTAGGATAAACACTTTGCATCCCTCCCTGCTTGTAAATCCATGTAAACGAGGCAATATATGGAAAGCCAGGGATAGGAAGGTTTAGCAAAAAGGCAGGAGAGCAGGACCAAAGCATGAGGAACAGGAATTCCTGGTGGGAAATGTGGGATGTGGTTACAGGCACTGCCCAAAGCTGAGGGATCACCCCAAGAAGGGTTCGGGAGGCACTGGGAGTTTTCCTGATCATTCCTCACCCCGGGAACCCAGCGTGGCCTCTGGGAGGTGCTTTGGATTCTATTCCCATCCACCACTCTTCCCACATTCCCTCTGCATCATTTCCTTTATAAGATTTTCTCCTTTGGGTGTTGGTTTTTAGGAAGCTCCTGGCTCAGCCTTCCCGTTCCCGAGCCTTCAGAACCGGAGCAGAGCCCCAAAAAACCCATGTCCTCTTCCGAGCCCATCCTGGACCTCAAGGGAGACACGGCAGAAGCACTTCCAGGTGAGAACCAGCACTTCCAGGTGGGAACCAGCACTTCCAGGTGGGAACCAGCACTTCCAGGTGAGAACCAGAACTTCCAGGTGGGAACCACCACTTCCAGGTGGGAACCACCACTTCCAGGTCGGATGCAGCTCAGGCTCTCCAAGAGCTGCTCCTCTTGGAAGATTTCTTGGCAAAGCTTTGCCATCCACACTACTGATCACTAATCCAAATAAATAGGCAGGTCTTAGAATCATGGAATTTTTCACGTGGGAAAAGACCCCTAAGACCATAGCCCAGCCATTCCCAAATTCCCCATGTCCCCAAATGCCACATTTTAAATCTCTCTAGGAACGGGGACTCCATCCCTGCCCTGGGCAGCTGTGCCAGGCCTGGAAAAACTTTTTGGGGAATAAAGGGTTATCCAAGCGGATCGGCTCAGCAAGGAGGGAAAGCTGCTTTTGCTCCACGTGGTCCCAAGCCCTCCATCCCAGCCAGATGTTTTGCTGATGCAAAGCAGGATGGATCCGTTGGCTCCCATCATCCGAGGGCTCTGTGCCATCACCGGAATTTGACCTCTGGTGTCTGAATCTGTCATAATTCCCATCCCGGCCGTAAAGCTGGAGTGGCTGCTCTGTAAAAGTGAGAGGGAATCAAGTGGTCACGCAAAGTCTTGGTGTGGGACAGCTGCTGACCATCACTCCCCCTCAGCTGGCTGCACTTCCAGGGATGTCCCACAGCTCCTCCCGCTGATCCCATCCCAAAGGAATCCCAAAGGATCCCATGTGCTGTCCCAAAGGAATTGGCAAGGAGCTGCAGGATCCCAGCTCTGGGAAAACCAAAAGTTCTGCCCATGGAGAGGAGGCAGAGAAAATTGGGAGACATTTGGAGAGGGGATTGGGAGACCTTCAGAGAGGGAATTTGGGAGACCTTTGGAGAAGGGATTTGTTGTTCTTTTCCTTGTTTTCCTGGGAATGCCAGAACTGGCGCAGATTAGAGAAGATATTAAATTAATCAGTGACCGGGAATATCTACAGCTAAATGTGTGTCTTTATATATAAGGATAAAAATAAGCGGGAAAACTACTTGGACTGCACAGATCCACGGGAAACAGCCTAAAACTGACAGCAGAACTCCCAGAAAACAAAAAAGGGAATGTTTTGGAAACAAGAACAGCTGCACAGGGGATGGATTGAATCGCAGGAATCAACTGTGATGAAGGCAGCCAAAATTCCAGCCCCAAACACCTCCCCTGGCTCAGCTCTTGGGCCTGGGCCCTGCCAGCTCCAGGGAGGGCAGGAAATCAGGGAAATCGGGAGGAACTGGAGATGAAAGGCGCTGTGGGATGAATAATTAGGTGCCGATGGATATCGGCTCGCTCAGGGGGTGGGGTGGCCAGGGCTGGTTTAGATCCCGGCAGGAGCTGGCCGGGAATGAAAGGCACAGAAACCATGGACGGGTTTGTTCCAGCTCCAAGGGACTGAAGTCCTGGATAACAAAAGGTGGCTGGAGTTAGATCTCCATCTGTCAGTCCTGACAGACATTGGATCTAAAGGCTGAAAGGGTTGGAAACGCGCATCCCACACTCAGGAGTCATGGAATAGAATCCCAGACTGGTTTGGGTTGGAAGGGGCGTTAAAGGTCACCTAATCCCCTGGGATGGGCAGGGACACCTTCCACTGCCCCAGGCTGCTCCAAGCCTCGGACACTTCCAGGGATGAGGCAATGTGGCCGAGGATTCCAGGCTGGAGGCATTCCCACATTCCAGCCGTTCCTGCAGGAGTGGATATCCACTCAGAGAACACTGATTTAATCTAGATGAAGGATCTCCAGGGCATTTCCTGCAATCTCCTCCAAGGACCGAGATCCTGCAGAGTCGAACATCCTAATAAAACTGGCACACATTCCCAGAGCAGCTGGGGCTGCCCCTGGATCCCTGGAAGTGCCCAAGGCCAGGCTGGATGGGGCTAGGAGCAGCCTGGGGTGGTGGAAGGTGTCCCTGCCATGCCAGGGGTGGGATGGGATGAGCTTTGAGGTCCCTCCCAACACAAACCATTCCGGAACTCCACGATTCCTATAAAAGATGGAATTGTGAGCTCCATACCCACAGGGTGATGTTTGTGAGCACATCTCCATAACTGACGCAATTCCCAATCTTTTCCTCACAGAGAACCCGGGAGGAGCAGGGGATCAGAGCTCCTGCCCGCCAAGGGACACTCCAGGGAACGGACAATCCATGAAGCACACGGAACCAACGCCAGCAGGTACCAGTGTCCAGCTCTCCTCCACCTCCAGGAGCTGCACCTTCCCGCCAAGGAAACTCATCCCTCAGAAAAATCCCTGAAATCCCTGACCCCACCTTGCCTCCTCCTGGCAGCACCTGTATGACAAAGGAAATTCCGGATTACCTTCCCAGGCCTCCAAGGTCTTTCAAGAGTTGACTTTTGCTGCTCGGAATTCTTTTCCCCAGCTTCTCGCTGAGCTTTTCCAATGGCAGGAATGGATTACAAAAGGAGAATCCAGGGAGAGTCTTTCTGCCATCCATGTCATGAGTTTGGGGCTCCAACAATTCTCTGCACCTGAGCTTGGTGCCTCCTGCTGAGGGATCAGGATTCCCTGGGTATCCAGCCAGGAGACCTGGCACTGCCAGAGCACTTTGGCCCAGCTGCACGGGAAGCTCCCAGTGCTGTTCCCAGCTGGATTAATCCCACAAAACAGAACAATTCTTGCAGAGTCGAGTCCTGAGATTGGCGGGATGCAGTAGCTGGCACGGGAGCAGCTGGTTTGGATTGGGCACAGGGGTGTTTGGGATGCACCCTGGATAGCTCCTTCCCACACTTCCCACACTTCCCAAACCCAATGTGCTCTTCCAGCTCCTTTGGAAACTTCTATCCATCTTTTTTTGGCCCACATCACCCCAGTTTAAGAGGCTGGAAGGAATTTTAAGAAGCCTGTAAAGGAACTGAGACATTCCTGGTGCAGCCCAAGCCAGCTGAGGTCCTGGTTTTTCCAGGAAAAGGAGGGAAAGGAGCTGCTTGAATAAACCCATGGAAGAGAAACATGGAATGGTTTGGGATGGAAGGACCTTGAAGCCCATCCAGTTCCACCCCTGCCAGGTCAGGGACACCTTCCACCATCCCAGGTGGCTCCAAGCCTCATCCAACCCGGCCTTGGGCACTTCCAGGCATCCAGTTTCTGTGGAAACCTGTGCCAGGGAGGAATTCCTTCCCAATATTCCATCTAATCCTTTCCCAGTCCGTGGGCAGCCATTCCCCCTTGTCCAGTCACTTCATCAAAAAATCCCTCCCTGCTTATTTTGGGAAAAGTCGGGTCTCTGCAACAATTGGTGGGAAAAGGAACGGAAATCCTGGATCCCGATGGAGTGTGAGCTGCAGATCCCTCATGATCTGGGATCACCCAGGAATGTCCTATCCCATCCCATCCATGCTGGGACCTTCCAGCATGCCTGGGGATGGAAGCAGCGTCGGAGAGCACAAAATCCAGTGCTGAGATCCCGAGCTCCTGTCCCTGCCACTGGAATAACTGGAATAACAAAGCGCTGTCCCGGAGCCGTGGGGACAGCGTGTGCCTCCCACCAGAGCAGGAGCCGGTAATTGCCCCCAGCAGGATTCCAGCGGCTCCGCAGGGCTGCTCGGAAGTGTCGCTGCCGAATTTAATTGGAGCTCTGAGGCCCAGGTGGCACCGGGGAAGGGAAATCTGTGGGAGGAAGGATCAGAAAGATCAGCCAGGCTGATCCCCTTCCCCAGAGCAGCAGCTGGGAGGGACACTCGGGATTGTGGGGTGTCCTTGGATCATCCGGGGGCTGACACCCCCCCAATGCCAAACACGGGCTCAAAATGTGAGGAAGGATAAACCCGAGGGAAAAACTGGGAATTTTGTCCAAAACTACAGGAAAGAGGAGCCTCCCAGCCAGGCTGGGAGAGCTGGGAATGTTCCCCTGGAGAGGAGAAGGGTCCAGGGAGAACTTCCAGAACATTCCAGAGCTTGAAGGGGCTCCAGGAGAGCTGGAGAGGGACTGGGGACAAGGGATGGAGGGACAGGACACAGGGAATGGCTCCCAGTGCCAGAGGGCAGGGCTGGATGGGATTTGGGGCAGGAATTGTTCCCTGGCAGGGTGGGCAGGCCCTGGCACAGGTGCCCAGAGCAGCTGGGGCTGCCCCTGGACCCCTGGAATGCCCAGGGTCCGGCTGGATGGGGTCTGGAGCCGCCTGGGACAGTGGGAGGTGTCCCTGCCATGGCAGGGGTGGGTGGGATGGAATTTGAGGTCCCTTCCCACCCAAACTATTCCAGGATTCTGAGATTAAGAGCAGGGAAATTTTAGGGATGTGAGTTTGTAGCCTGGCACCAGCCATGCCAGACCACCCAAAGGACGTCAGGATGGTGGGATATGAGGAATGTTCAGGAGCCATTCCCTGGAAGCCTGGGTTTGCTCTCAGCCTGGTGACCTGAACAGTTCTCTGTGCCTCAGACAGGAATAATGGGATGTAAAATTGAAAACTTGGGAAAATAAATGTTATCCTGCAGCAGCCACAGCCACGGGATGCTCCGGGAGCTGTGACGCTGGAGAGGAACTGAAGGATTTGAATTCATTCCCCAGCTCAGCCAGAGGCTCCTCCTGGGAATTTGGGTGCTTAAATTCCCCAGCCTCAGCTCCACATTTCCCAAAAGCAGCTCCCAGGTTCACAGATAAGATGATTAAAGCAGCTTCGAGGCTTCATCCCATCACTCAAAGAATTTGGAGCAAAGATTCATCCCTGTAACTTCCCGGAGAGATCTGCCAAAGAAAATCCAGCCTTCAAGGGTTCTGCTCGCTGATGGATGACATTCCTGCTTCCCACCTCCAGCAACTGCAGAGCTGGAGCTGCTCAGCAAATGTCAAAATGGGACAAAAAAAAAAGAACAAAACACAAGAGGAAGGAGAAGGGGGACAAAAATCCAATTTCTGTCCTTCAGGGAAAAATAAAACCCCCTTTCACATTTTCTGCTTCTGTGCAGGGGGCAAAGTGCAGGGTGGGGGATTTTAAACAGGAATTGTTTATTCCCTGTTTTGTATCTCTGACACCAGGGGTATTTTTAAAAGAATTCCCAGCAGGTCTCTCCTCTCCCTCAGCTTCCTCAGCTTCCCGAGCACCCTCATCCTCCCCCATCTCCCTCACCATGCTCACCACCCTCATCTCCCTCATCTCCCTCATCGCCCTCATCTTCCTCATCTCCTTCATCTTCCTCATCTTCCTCATCTTCCTCATCTCCCTCATCTTCCTCATCTCCTTCATCTTCCTCATCTCCTTCATCTTCCTCATCTTCCTCATCTTCCTCATCTCCCTCATCTCCCTCATCTCCTTCATCTCCCTCATGTTCCTCATCTCCTTCATCTTCCTCATCTCCTTCATCTTCCTCATCTTCCTCATCTCCTTCATCTCCTTCATCTCCTTCATCTCCCTCATGTTCCTCATCTCCTTCATCTTCCTCATCTTCCTCATCTCCCTCATCTCCTTCATCTCCCTCATCTCCCTCATCTCCCTCATCTCCTTCATCTCCTTCATCTCCCTCATGTTCCTCATCTCCTTCATCTCCCTCATCTTCTTCTTCTTCGTCATCTCCCTCATCTCCATCTCCTTCATCCTCATCTCCCTCATCTCCATCTCCTTCATCCTCATCTCCCTCATCTCCTTCATCTTCTTCATCTCCCTCATCTCCCTCTCCTCACACTCTCTGTTTTCCTCTCCAGCCCTCGAGGACGCTGCGGAGCCGAAGGAGAACCCTGGGACGAGGCAGGACCCATCCAACCCCGGGAATTCTCTTGGAACCTCCAGCCCTGCGGAGCCCATCCCAGCCCCACCCTCGGGCGAGCCCATCCCCAGCAGAGACCCTCAGGAGGCGAAGGATCCCAGCCCCACCAACTCCCCGCCGTGGCCAGAGGCTCCCGAGGAACCCCCGGTGCGCCCCAACACCCTGGACTTCTCCAAAGCCGGGAAGGAGCAGGAGGAGGCGAGGCAGGCGGGGCAGCGGCGCGGCAGCGACCGGGCCGCGGTCAAGGAGAACGGCGTGGAGGCCGCTCCGGCCACCAGCACGGCCAGCAGCGAGGAGCGCCGGGCTCTGCAGTCCGAGCTGGGCAAGTGCATCGAGGAATTCCGCAGGATCAAGATCCCGCACGCCTTTCCCAACAAGAAGCGGCAGTGGCAGAGCGAGCTGCTGAAGAAGTACCAGCTGTGAGAGCAGATCCCACTCCTGTCCCGTCGGGAATGGGGCTCTCCAGGCGGCCGGGTGGCTGCTCCAGCCGTGGCACAGGCTGTCCACGCTCCCAAAATGAGGAGCAGAGGTGGCTGATGAAGCCCAGGCAGATGTGGAAAGGGTCACAAGCCTGTTCCCACCACGGTCATCGAGGGGATGCTCAGTGGCTCAGGCACAGCTGGAGGGGGTCGGACAAGGAAGGATGTCCAGGGCGATGTTTGGGAGCGGCAGAAATTCCCACATTTCTGAGACTGAATTCCCCTGGTGTTTCAAACAATAAAATCGAGTTGGTGTCCAAAATGAACTCCAGACTCCTCGTGGCTCCGGGGCAGATGTGGGAATTTGGCTCTTCAGAACTCTGCAAGTGGCTTGGAGTTTCCTGAATTGCTTGGCTTTTGGGGCTGGGAAAGGGGAGACCAGAGCCACGGTTTTATTCCTTTTATATGGAGCCAGGTCGGTAAAGTGTCTGGGGAATAGTTTGGGGGAGAGTTTGGAGAAGTGTTTGGGGAAGTGTTCAGGGAAGAGTTTAGGGAAGTGTTCAGGGAAGAGTTTAGGGAAGTGTTCAGGGAAGAGTTTAGGGAAGTGTTCAGGGAAGAGTTTAGGGAAGTGTTCAGGGAAGAGTTTAGGGAAGTGTTCAGGGAAGAGTTTAGGGAAGTGTTCAGGGAAGAGTTTGGGGAAGTTTTCACAGGGACAAGGAGAGCAGAGCAGGGTGAGGTGACCCTGGGCAGCGCTGGCAGCCAGGAAAAGGCTCAAATCCCACATCATTCCCTGAGCAGGATCCCCATTTCCTGGGAGACAGGCAGCCGTGGGGCTCAGAGAGCCGGAGCCGCAGTTGGATCTGGAATCTGTCCACGGCTCACTGGAGGCTCCTCAGCAGAACGAGCTGCAGACACACTGCCGGTGCCAAAAGGAGCTGGCAAACGTTCCCAGATGGATCTGGCACCTGCAGGCAGCCCTGTTCTCCTCAGGATTTGGGAACTGCAGCTTCTCCCACCCAAGGACACGCTCCAGGCTCGCCCTGCCTGGAGCAGCCTCCAGCTGCAAGGGGCAGCTCTGCAGGGGCAGGCTGGATTTTGGGATGGAGGTTCCTGGCAGAAAGCCTTGGAATTCCTTCTGATTCCTTCCTGGATGGTGCCCACGGTGCCTGAGGGTGACAAACGCCGAACTCAAAAGCATTTTACCGTCTGAGAGCTGCACAGGCTCAAAAATTCAACAAAAATTAAAATTAAATGAGCACCTCCTTAACTGGGCAGCAGCCAACACAAGTGGCACTTGGAGAGGAGCCGTGGGACAGTTTGGAATCTTTCTTGGATGATCCTCTCCTTTCCAGGAGCAGCAGGATCCCCACGGGAGGGCTCTGTGCCCGTTCAGGTGCTGCCTGGAACGTTTACACCCACCTCATTCCCCAGGCAGGAACGGCTGGGAAGTGACTCATTCCTGTTTATCCTTCAATATTTATCCTGCTTCGCTCAGAACTTCCCTCTGATTTGGGGAATTTATTGTCATTTATCTTCATGTCCCAGGAAATTCCTCTTTTTCCAGCGCTTTCTTCCAAAGCCAAGGGGACACAGAGGCCCATTTGATCCCAGGCTTTGATCCTGGACATCACGGGGAGGAAATCCGAGTTTAGACAGAGCCTGGGCATGGGATTGGGAATCGGGAATTCCTGCTGTTCATCCTCTGTGTGGTGCTGGGAACACTGGCAGCTCTTTTCCTCTTTCCCAGAGATTTCCCACTGTGTTTCCCACCTGCTGCAGGTTTGGGAACAGCTCCTGACAGGTCCGTGCCGAGCCCCCTCCCATGAATTTGGGAAAGGGCAGGAATCAGAGATCCCCAGGACATGGCTCCTTCCCAAGGGGATGAACCCCTCAGCTTCCCCCCCCCCGGATTGATTTCCCACAAATTCCTCAGCTTTCCTGGAGCAGCAGGAAGCCATGAATTACCCAGTGACAGTGTTCCCTTAATTGAATGTCATTATCCCTTAATTAATTAAACACCAATTAATTACCTGGAACATTGCGTGACGCGCAGCAAATGCCATCGGCTGCTGGAGACAGAATAATTCAAACCTGGACCAAATAATAATGAGCAGGAATTGTCCAGCAAAGGAAACAGGGAGGATTTTATTCCATTTGGGATTTGTGGGGGAGGAAAACAAACCCTTCCAACCAAATCCCTCCAGGAAATCCAGAGGGGTTTTGCTTTCCAAGCAAAAAAATTCCCTCTGGCATCACCCAAGCAAAAATGTCCCAGCAGCTCAGAGCTCCTTTCACGGGGTTCCACAGAGGAATGCGGATATTCCATGGGGAAAGAAGCGGTTGCCTCGCTTGGCTGGGAAGCATTTGGATTTGGTGGAATTTTCATGGAGGAAAATGGAAAAAAAAATTTGTTTCTTCCTGGTCTGAACAAAATTCAGGAGCAGATCCGAGCTTCCCAACCTGCTGGTGTAGGAGCAATCCCCCCAGACCACCCCGGGCTGGATCTTCTGTTCCCTTTAGGAATTCTGCTTTTCCAACTGGAATAAAACCCAGTTTTCCCTTCTTTTTTTCGGCATTCCGGGATAAAACCCCCCACAAGCTGCAAACTTGCAGCCTCTCCGAGGGGACGGGACATCCCTGGGATCTCGCAGCTTTTCCAGGGATCCTGGGGGGCGGCAGGAGTTAAATCCTTCGGGATGCTCTGCCAGCCAAGCGCGATAATAGCCGTGCTCAGAGCGCCCTAATGGCCCGGGATTGGAAATGGATTAGATTTGATTTTAAACCCGCAGGAAAGGCTGGAGCAGCTCCAGAGAGGGGAGACACGGGCACAAGGAGCAGGAAAAGGAATTCTGATCTTCCCCAAGGATCCCCCTGGATAAATAATCTCTGTTTCCAAACGCCTCCACCAGAGCCAAGCTCCTGCCTCTCATCTCTTATCGCTGTTTTAACGCTGCCTGTGGATTCCCGTCCCTTCTCCAGGCTCCAGAAAGCTCCAGCTGCCAGCAGGAAAATCCATCCAAAGGAAGGAAAAGTTGGGGATGGGGCTCGGGGAGAGCAATTTCGGCTTCACAGCGTTTTATCCCCTTCAGACCCTTCCTCGAGGATGTTTCTCCCTGGCTCACTGGAACCAGGAAAAATTTGGTTTGGGTCCTTCTCTGCTCTGGAGCCAGGCTGGGAGAGCTGGGAATGTTCCCCTGGAGAGGAGAAGGATCCAGGAGAGCTCAGAGCCCCTTCCAGGGCCTGAAGGGGCTCCAGGAGAGCTGGAGAGGGACTGGGGACAAGGGATGGAGGGACAGGACACAGGGAATGGCTCCCAGTGCCAGAGGGCAGGGATGGATGGGATACTGGGAATTCTTGTCTGGGCTGAAATTCCCAGAGCAGCTGTGGCTGCCCCTGGATCCATGGAATACCCAAGGCCAGGCTGGAGCAGCCTGGGATAGTGAGAGGTGTCCCTGCCCGTGGCAGGGGTGGGATGGGATGAGCCTGAAGATCCCATCCCACCCAAACCATTCCCAGGATCCCTCTCCACGGGGCCACCCGAGGCACAGCGGGAATGGCTGAAGAGGAAATCCCTGGAATGGTCGGGACACAGCACCTTGGAATGGTTTATTCCCATGTCCAAACAGAGAACGGGATCAGAGTCCCAGCGAGGAGGAAAGGATGGATCTCTGCTTTAACACATCCCAGGATTTCATTGATCTCTCCCAGAGGGAATCTGCGGCCTGAGCTACCGCAAATAAATCCATTTTTAACTCTGCTGCAATTAGTTTGATTTATGTCTCTTTTCCAATTACTGGGAGATGAAGATCAGGGTCGATGGATTTCCTGGGAACTCTAAATCAGGGAAGAACTCTGTGTTAAAGGGAAAAACCTGGATGTGATCCAGATGGGCAGGGAAAGGCTCTGAGGTGGGGAAGGAGAACCCGGTGAGCCCAAACTGGGCCATGGAAATGGGCAGGGAACAGAAATTTCCAGCACATTCCCAAGTTTTCAGCAGCACCTGCCGGCAGGAGGGGAAGCCCAGCAGGGCCCCTGTGGCTCTGGGAACTCCGGGAATGATGGATGGAGCTCATCAGGAGAGGAGGAAGAGGGATTTGTTGTCTGCATGGAAGGGATTGAATCACTTCATTCCTGCTTTATCAACACCCGGAAAATCCAGCGGGACTTCGCCTACATAAGGAAAACTTATTATGGGTTATAATGAGCCCCTGTCTAAAAACTGCAGGGAAATGGAACTGTTTTGGTGGCTTTTCCAAGCTTTTTTATTAGGGATCAACGGCCCTGCTTTCCCGGGATTTGCCTCACCAGGCCAAGGCCAAAGCTTCCCTCTGTTTCTCCAGAGGGTTTCCTGCTCTTCCCTTATTCCTGCTCCTCGCTGTCCCCATTTCTCTGTGGAAAAAAGCACCACCCCTGGAGCCTCATCCCAAAGTTTCCCATGGCTCCTCCTCAGGAGTTTCCTTGCTGGAAAAATCCCTGCAGAGGGAAGAGCCACTGAGGACGGGCAGAGACCCCGGATCCTGGTTAAACCTGATTATTTTCCTGCTTAATGCTGTGTAATTCTGCAGCAATTCCACGTCTCCCACAGGAAAAAACCAGGAAAATTAGGATGAGGAGGTGCAGAGGGATCTGGCTGCCATTAAAATGCAGGGACAGCCCCGCTGCAGAGGAATTAAATAATGCTCGCTCAGAAGATGAGGAAGCATTTCTGGAGCAGCCGTGGAAAAGTTGCCAGGGAGTTTTCAGCACCAGAAATCAGCTCAGGGGGAAGCTCCCAAGGTAGAAACTCATCCCACGATCCGAAGAAACCAAAATCCAGGCAAAAGTGATAAAGAACTCTCTGTTTGGCAGGAAAACTGGGAGCAGGAGTCTGGAGCAGTTCCCAAAAAAACCCCACCAAGCTCTGGATTATCCCTGAAACCACGGGACTCCAAGATGAAGAAAAAATGGAATTTCGGTCTCCTGGGAAATAAAAACCATTTTATTGTTTGTTTTGTTTTGTTTTCTTTTGTTTTGTTTTGTTTTTTTAAGATAAAAGAGGAAATCTCCCAACATTTTGCAAAACAAAGACAGAAGGAAAATGTTGGAACGGGGAATGTCTGAGCTCAGGTCCTGAACGAGGAGCCCTGAGTGTGCCAGGGAAGGATCCAGAGCCAAGATCCTTCGGCTTCCCAGCGGGAAGCTGCCCTGGCAAGGGCATGGAGCAGATGGTGGGAGCAGGAACAAGAGAGGAGCCCCACAGAGAATCCTTTGGGCAGGAGGAAAAAGGCACAGAGGGGATTTTCAGGAGAAAAAAAGGTTGGGGTTTATTTCAGGAGTGACCCAGACAGAGAAAAGTCTGATGGGGGCGGGGACAAAGCTGATATTCCAGAGATTGGGACGGTCCTGGCAGATGGAATCGCAGACTCCCAGGCACTGGGGAGCAGAGCTGGGACACCTGGAGAGGATGGATTTGGGATTGGGGTGTCTGGAGGTGGGCTGTCCCAGGGCACCGGGACAGGGCACAAGAATTTGGGACGGAAGAGCCAAAAGCGGCACCACCAAAAGGCCTTTGGGAAAGTCACGGCGTGGGAAGGACACGAGGAATTGCCAGGACGTTGAGCCCAGCTGGGAACTTTATCAGGAGAGATAAAATTCCTCCATTAAATCCTTTATCAGCTCTATGGGTGCCCTTCAGAGCAGACAAAGCTCGGGGACATCCACCATCCCTGGGAAAGCATTCCCTGCAAAGATTCCAGAGCTCTGCTGTGGCCTGGGAGCTGCCCTGGTTTGTGGTGCTGGAAGGATCCACTGGGAATGTTTGGGATCCAGAAATGGGACCTGTCTCCTGATGGGATCAGGGAATGCTTTGGGTGGGAAGGGAAGGAAAGCTCATCCCATTCCACCTCATCCATGGCCAGGGACACCTCCCACTGTCCCAGGCTGCTCCAAGCCCTGTCCAGCCTGGCCTTGGGCACTGCCAGGGATCCAGGGGCAGCCCCAGCTGCTCTGGGCACCTCCCCACCCTGCCAGGGAACAATTTCTGCCCCATATCCCATCCAGCCCTGCCCTCTGGCACTGGGAGCCATTCCCTGTGTCCTGTCCCTCCATCCCTTGTCCCCAGTCCCTCTCCAGCTCTCCTGGAGCCCCTTCAGGCTCTGGAAGGGGCTCTGAGCTCTCCTTTGGAGACAGGACAGGAGTGTTGGGATTGCTCAGCCTGGAGAAGAGCAGAATCCATGGATCTCCCTCTGTCCAGATATTTTGTCCCAGGAAAAACCCAAAATCCAGGGAAAACCCCCCTGTGGCTGCTGCTCTGCAGCCCTTGCTCCTAAACCAGGCCTGAACTTGGGAGGGGCTTTCCTGGGACATTTCTTCCATGGGCTGAACCCAGGTGCTCCTGAAGATCTAAAGAGGAGCAGAGAGCTCTTCCCATCCTACAGGAACTGGAGCTGATCCCACAGGATGAAACCACCCTGAGCCCTTTGGTTGCTGCTTCCCAAACCTGTGCTCGTCTGGGAAACCTCCCCCTGCTCCAGAGGCTTGGGAAGAAAATCCAGGACCTTTCCTGGCACTCCTCGGAGCTCCAGCAGGATCAGCTCCTGCCTCGGAGCACGGCGTGCCCTGTGCCAGAGATGTGAGAAATCCAACGGATTTTCTTGGAAAAATCCATACCTGGGGAGAACAATAACAGCAAGGCCTGGAAAACAACCTGGAAAATCAGAAAATGGGTGTGCTCCAGGCGTGGGGAAAGGGAAGGGGAAGGGGAAGGGGAAAGGAATTGCCCTGAGCACGGGGCAATGGGGAAGGGGTGGGAGCAGCTGGAAACTCTGCCTTTTCCTAATAACCACAGGTTAGGGATGAAGTGTCGACATGATCCCACATCCCGGAGATCCTATCCCTGCTCCCCATCCCTGCCAGATGCTCCAGAGGCAGAATTCCCATTCCAGCTGTGGGATGAGGCTCTGGCTGTGCTCAGGAATAGCTGAGCCGTCCCCAGCCTGCACCAAACCCTCTCATTCCATCCCCTGCTGCTTCCAGAGGGCCGAGGGAAGTGCTGGGAGCAGGACAGGGCTCCCTGGAGGTGTTTGCTGGGAGGAACTGGGGGATGTGTCCAGCTCCGAGCCCGGGATCCCTGCAGAATCCACACGGCTCCGTGTGGGCTCCATCCACCCCAGAAGATGCCCCCAGACCGTGATCCCTGGCGCTTCCCAGCCCCTCTCCCACATTCTCCCGGTGGGAGAAGTTACCAGGCTGGAATAATTCGATTTTCCAGTGCCTCTGGAATGAGAGCAGCTCCCTCTTCCTCATCTTTTCCCGGGAGGATGGAGAGCGTTACCGCGGCTCTGGAATGCTGCTCTTCCTGCCCAGCCCCCGGTGATTGGTGTTCCCCAATTAACAGATCCGGATCAATCGTTTTCCCTCCCCCTTTTTTGGGGGCCATTCCCTGGAGCCGTCACTCCTGGGAAAATATTGCACAAGGTGCAGTTCTGGATGGAAATGAGCTTCCCAAGGAGAGCAAACGTCCGGAAAACGGCTCCTGCCTTTATGGATGGCCACTGCCTGCTCAGGGAATGCATTATCCCGCGGCTGGGAAGAATTCCTGACCTCCTCTGGGATGATGGAACTGGAAAATTTCTCTCTGGGGGCTGTGCCAAGTGTTAGTGAACAAAGGAGTTCAGGTCCAGGGATTTCCATCATCCTGCTCTGGGCCAAACCCGCTGAATTCCAGGTGGGATCGGGGATATTCTGCTGTTCTCCATCTGCTCCCAGCCCGAGATTTGTCTCCACTTTATTCCCGGACACAGCTCCCTGCACAGCCCCGGAGTGAACCCGGAGCACGGGACGAGCTCGGCTGTTCCCTGCAGGTTGGAGCGGGATTTTTGGGAGGCGTGGCCTCCTGCACATCCCAAATTCCAGGATGAAACAGCCACAGCTGGGCAGAAAAGAGGCTTCTCGTGTTCCCGGCTGTCTCCGGGTGGAGCCATCCCAGGATTCCAGAGGATAATGCGTTCCCTGCCGCTCCAGGGAGGGAGCAGACACATTTTCCAGGCAGGAACGCTCCTCCTGTGACACTGAAAGATTGATGGGATGGATTCAATCATTTGCTCCGTTGGACTCTGCGGGATCCACGTTCAAATCCAGGCTGGATCCGCTCCATCCTCACGCTCCTGGGCTCCAGCACCCCCAGCCCATCCATAAAACAGCAGCTCATCCAAAATGCACCCGGAGCCGGGACCAGGGGCGTCCCTGACTGACTGAGCCTGATTTCATCCTTCCAAATGTTTTCCCGTCTGCTGCTCCTTCTCTTTCCCTGGGAAGCGATCGTGCTCCAAGGAATGCTCTGGGAGCCCCGAAATGATGGATTTGTGTGTGGGGAGTGCTCACAGTGCCCAGACATCCCACAAAACAATAAAACCTCCCTGTCCCGGGGGTGCAAAAAGTCCCAAAAATCCAATTTCTGCCGTGGAAACGTTGGCAGGTTTTTTTCCCTCTGTCTGGCTCTGAGGATCTTTTCGGAGGATGGAAAAGTGGAGTGGATTTGTTGAAGGATGTGGCTGAGCTGCTGCAGAAAATGGCTCGGTCTGCCCTGTCCCTTTACCCTGGGACATCCACGGTCCTGGATAATCCCAGAATCCCGGGATGGTGTGGACTGGGAGAGACCTTAAAGCCCATCCCTTCCATGGGCAGGGACCTTCCACTTCCAGCACCCCTGGACAGGGATGGCTCCTGGGGGCAGAATCTGGGCGGGGTCGCTTTAAACCAGAGGAAAAACTCTGGAATTTATCAGTCCATAAACACCTGACAGATCCCTGATTCCCGAAAAATGGGAAGCTCTAATGACAGCCCGGTACCCAAAAGGGATTTCTGTGGATTTAATAATTCCAGGGAACACCGATTAACCCCAGGCTGTGTCCGGATCTCTCCTGGATCTCTGACAGCTTTGGGCACATTCCAAGCCTTTCCCTCAGCAAATATTGTCTCCTTTATCCCGGTATCACCTTTCCCACAGCCGACATTCCTCTAATTTATCACCGGATCTCCCCTGCTGGAATCTGCTCCCAAGGGAGCTGGTTGGGAATTCCCGGATTCCCCTGGGGAGCCATCCATGCCCAGGGCAGGGAACAGCATAGGGGGCTCTTCCCGATGGAGAACGGGAGCCTTGGGATGAGGAGCAGCAGCAGCGGGGCCGGGAAGGCTCCGGGAGCGGGGCTGGACTCTGCAGCATTCCCGGGAGGAGCCGAAAATGCCAGCGGAGGAACCGCAGTCCCTGATTTATGGAGCTGCCTCCTGCTCCGGGCGAGCTCCGCTGGCAGGGGAGCAGCTGCTGGGGCTGTCACCTGCGTGGGGTGGCACTGTCACCTCTGCCAGAGCCTTGGGATGGCACTGTCACCTCTGCCAGAGCCTTGGGATGGCTCTGTCACCTCTCCCAGAGCCTTGGGGTACCACTGCCGCATCTCCCACCTGCTTGGGGTGCCACTGTCACCTCTCCCAGCACCTTGGGATAGCACTGCCACCTGTCCCAGAGCCTTGGGATGGCACTGTCACCTCTGCCAGCGCCTTGGGATGGCACTGTCACCTGTCCTAGTGGATTTGGGATGGCACTGCCACCTCTCCCAGCTCCTTGGGATGGCACTGCCACCTCTCCCACCGGTTTGGGAAGGCGGTGCCATTGTTCCCACCAGCTTGGGACGGCACTGTCACCACTCCTACTAGATTTAGGATGGCACTGTCACCTCTCCCACCCACTTGGGATGGCATTGTCACTGCTGCCACCCCTTGGGAAGGCACTGGCCCCTCTCCCATGGCTCCATCCTCATCATCCCAGCCCCATCCCGCGTCCCAGACACAGGACCCCGGCATGGCTCAGTCACCCCAGCCCGATCCCTGTCCCCTCCCAGCCTCTGGAATTCTGCTGGTTCAGCCGTCCCCATCCCCCCGGGAAGATGAGCCCTAATTACCGCTCCTATCAATAATTTTCTCATTAATTCCGCAATTCCCGAGCTGCACAAACAACATCCCACAGCTCCGTCCCGCACCCAAACCCTGCTCAGATCGGGCTGGAGCGCTCCGGTCAGAGAGAAACCTCTCAGCCGAGTGCCACCCCCTCCCGGGACAGGTAATTAGCGCTGCTTAATTGGGCTGCTCGGGGCCGCTCCTGCCGGGAATGCTGCCCGGGGATCCTGCGGGAGCTGCAGTGAGGATGAGGCACAGCCAAGGGGCTGCAGAGCGCTCCGCTGCCTCTTCCCTCCGGAAGATTTTATTCCGGATAAAATCGGATGGGATTTTATTCCCAGTTTGGGTTTTTTTTGGTTTTTTGGGGGTTTCTATCCCCCCTCCCCCCGCGTTTTCTGCGCAGTCTGCAGGTTCTGGGTGATAAATTCCCGGGAAGTGACAGCGGCTGGGACTCGGTGGCAGGAGAGGGAAAGGTTCCAGCGGCTCTGGGAGCTGCAGCAGCTGCCAGGAGCCTCTGAGGGCGGACCCTGGAATGCTTCGGGTGGGAAGGGAAGGGAAGCTCATCCCATTCCACCTCTGCCATGGGCAGGGACACCTCCCGCTATCCCAGGTGCTCCAAGCGCCCTCCAGCCTGGCTTTGGGCACTTCCAGGGGTGTGGATCCCTGTCCCTGTCCCTGTCCTTGTCCCTGTCCCTCCAGAGCTCATCTGGGATCAGCAGGACAAGAGGAAGGAGGGGCTGGCTCTGACCCCAGAGCTCCCGGGCTGGGGCAGGGGGTGAGGATGCCTTGGAGAGGGAGAAGCAGGAGGTGCAGGGAGGATGGAGCTGATTTCCATCCCCCTGTGGAGCTGGGATGCCGGGGGTAGGGGCGAGAGGTGATTTGTTGATTGATTGATTGATTAATTTAGTTATTCATTTATTAATTTCCCGCTCTCTCCCTCTGCACAAATCCAAAAATAAATCAAAAACCAAGTCAAGAGCAGGATCAGGTCAAGGCTGGAGGAGCAGCAGGAGCCAGGGAATGTTGGGATGGAAAACCCTCCTGTGGGGTGGGAAAAGGGAATGTTGGGATGGAAAACCCTCCTGTGGGGTGGGAAAAGGGAATGTTGGGATGGAAAACCCTCCTGTGGGGTGGGAAAAGGGAATGTTGGGATGGAAAACCCTCCTGTGGGGTGGGAAAAGGGAATGTTGGGATGCAATCCCTGCTCCTGTGGGGTGGGAACTGGGAATGTTGGGATGCAATCCCTACTCCTGTGGGGTGGGAACTGGGAATGTTGGGATGCAATCCCTGCTCCCGGCACAGGGAAGGGTTGGGATTCAATCCCCGCTCCTGGCAGAGGGAAGGGTTGGGATCCAATCCCTGCTCCCAGTACAGGGAATGTTGGGATGCAATCCCTGCTCCCGGCACAGGGAAGGGTTGGGATTCAATCCCCGCTCCTGGCACAGGGGATGCTGGGATTCAATCCCTCCCACTGGGGCTGGCATTTCGCTGCCCGGGATGCAAAGGTCACCTCGCCTGCTGCGGCTGCTCCGTGTGCCCTCCCTGCTCTCCTTCCCGCTGGGATGAAGCTTTGGGAAGGCTTTGATCTGGAACCCTGCAGGCTGCAGCCTCCAGTGCCTCCTCTCCTCAGGGGAAACCTCTCCAGGGAAAAGCTGGAGCTGCTCAGGGCTTCTGAGGGGCCTTGGAAAACCATGGAATTATTTCAGCTGGAAAAGGCCTCTGGGATCGTCAGGTGCAGCCTCTCCTGCAGCACTGCCACGGCCACCACGTCCCCAAGTGCCACATCCACAGGGATTAAATTCCCAGGATCCTGCCAATTCCTGGGAACAGGACAGCTCTGCCCCTACACTGTGAGGAAAAACTGCCTGGGCTGGGGGGAGCTGGGAATTCCAGATCTACACCCCAAAAAAAAACCCCCCAAAACACCTTGGGGGGCTGCAGAGGGTTCTCCCTGTGGGATGCTCCATCCTTGCTGCAGGAGGCAGAGCAAATCCTGGGAATACACAGCCTCTATTCCAGCTGCTGGGGCTGCCTCTGGAGGCAGGAAAGGAGAGACCAGGGCAGCTGTTGCCTCTGGAATTTTGGGGATGGATATCCAGAGCAGAGGATATTTTAGGCTGGTGCCGGTGGGAGATTTTCTGGCGGTCAGGAGGAGCTTGGAGCAGTCCCAGCCCTTTCCCAGGAATGCTGAGAGCTCCTCCAGGGTCGGGGCTGGAGCTCTGCCCCTCTCTGGTTGTGCTAATTAAGATCAGCGAGGAGGGAGAACAGAGATATTAGCAGTTAATAGTGATTAATGGGGCTAATAGGATTCTGTCAGGTTGGTTTGTCACCGTGGCTTCCTGAGCCTGGCAAATCCAATAAAAATTCCTAAATAAAAAGCAGATTGCTTTAATATTTCAGTGTTAGTGGAAAGCAGCGGGGGAGAGTTCCTGCCACTGGGAATTTGGTGGAGCTCATCCCCTGCACTCCAGGGATTGGGGTTTTTCATCCATCCAAAGCACGGCCAGATCCCCGGGGTGGGAAGGATGAGCGGAACCTGTGAACCTGTCTCCAAAATTCCCTCCTTCCTTAAAAACCGGGGAGCTCAGAGATGGGTTTGGGATGGATTAAGGATTATCCCAATCCACACTGCTGATCAGAATTTGGGATGCTGGTGCTGGTGCAGGGTCTGTCACCCATCCCCTGGGAGTTTTCTCCAAGGAAAATCGGGCTCCGTTCCCCTCCCAGCAAAGTGTGAAAGGTCTGGAGAGATCCATCAGCTCGGGAAGGATTATCCACAATTAAAAGTGACCAATTAATGCCCTGGAGATGATGATTAAAATTTAAAAAATAATAATAAATAGTAGATAATAAATAAATATAAAATATAAATCAAATATAAATATATATAATATTATAATATATATTATTATAGTATACATATTATCCATTTAAAAATAAATAATAATTTATTAAAATAATATATAATTAATATATAATATATAATACTATATTATATATATTTTTATATATAATATCATCATATATAGTAGAAATAAAATAAAATAGAATAAAATAAAATAAAATAAAATAAAATAAAATAAAATAAAATAAAATAAAATAGAAAAAAATAAAATAAAATAAAATAAAATAAAATAAAATAAAATAAAATAAAATAAAATAAAATAAAATAAAATAAAATAAAATGGCACAAGGCTGTTTTTCCGTGGAATGGTGCTTCCCGAGGAATCCTGTCCCAGCTCCTGATGGATTGGGGTGATCACAGCAGGGCCAGCCCAGGGGAAGGCTCCTCCCAGCGCTGAGCGAGGATACAAATCCTTCTCCCCCAAAAATCCCGCAGCCCCGGGAAGAGCCACGGTGGCCACAGCTGATCCTGGCACGGCAATTCCGGGATGTTCGGCTCTGCAGGGAAAACGGGGCCATTTCCCGGGGCTCTGGGGTAGATAAACTCCTGATAACGGCGTGGAAGAGGCCAAAATTCAGCTCAGCCGGGTAAAGCTCGGCCTGGGCAGGACGAGGCTCCGGCTCAAGCGCGGGGCTCTGCTGCCCCAAGAGCTGCGAGGGAGAACGGCAGCGGGAGCCGGGAGAGAAGGGATGGAGCTGGGAGAGAGGGGATGGAGCCGGGAGAGAGGGGATGGAGCCGGGAGAGAAGGGATGGAGCTGGGAGAGAGGGGATGGAGCTGGGAGAGAGGGGATGGAGCTGGGAGAGAGGGGATGGAGCCGGGAGAGAAGGGATGGAGCTGGGAGAGAGGGGATGGAGCCGGGAGAGAAGGGATGGAGCCGGGAGTGAGGGGATGGAGCCGGGAGAGAGGGGATGGAGCGGGGAGAGAAGGGATGGAGCTGGGAGAGAGGGGATGGAGCTGGGAGAGAAGGGATGGAGCCGGGAGAGAGGGGATGGAGCCGGGAGTGACGGGATGGAGCTGGGAGAGAGGGGATGAGCCGGGAGAGAGGGGATGGAGCTGGGAGAGAGGGGATGGTGCCGGCAGAGAAGGGAGAGATGGAGCCGGGAGAGAAGGGATGGAGCCGGGAGAGAAGGGAGAGATGGAGCCGGGAGAGAGGGGATGGAGCCGGGAGAGAAGGGAGAGATGGAGCTGGGAGAGCCGCGGGATGGAGCCGGGAGAGCCGCGGGACGGAGCCACAGGAGTTTCGGGAAAGCAAAGGATGCGGGGGTGAAGATCTGGCTCATCCCCTGCGCTGGAGGGAGGTTTGCGAAGGAGGAAGAGTCCCCCTGCTCTTCCTCATGCCTCGGCTCCTCCTGAGCTGTCAGGAATGGTTTGTAGGAGAAAACAGTTTGTAGAATCCCGGGTTTTTGGGGGTTGGAAGCGACCTCTAAAGGCCGTGGGCAGGGACACCTCCCGCTAGACCGGGGTGCTCAGAGCCTCTGTCCTGGGGGAAGGAGGGAAAATCCCCCAGGAACAACCAGAACTCACGGCCTGGAACGGGGATGGTCCTGGAGAAGGGATGGTCCTGGAGAGGGGAATGTCCCTGGAGCGGGATGTCCCTGGAGCGGGATGTCCCTGGAGCGGGATGTCCCTGGAGCGGGAATGTCCCTGGAGCGGGATGTCCCTGGAGCGGGATGTCCCTGGAGCGGGATGTTCCTGGACAGGGAATGTCCCTGGAGCGGGATGTCCCTGGAGCGGGATGTCCCTGGAGCGGGATGTCCCCGGAGCGGGATGTCCCTGGAGCGGGATGTCCCTGGAGCGGGATGTCCCTGGAGCGGGATGTCCCCGCATTCCCAGTGTCCCGCAGCCGCACCCCGCACTCCGGGCGGGCACAATGCCGCAGTCCCGGGGGATGCGGGGCCCGGGCCAGCGGGAGGGACCGGCACGGACGCGGATTGGGAAAAATTCCCTTCACCCGTGGCAGGAGCTGCGAGGTCCGAGCCGAACTGGAGCCCACCGGGAGGCGATGGGAGCTTCCACGGACACCCTGAGGATGCTCAGGCAGGGGCTGACGCATCCCCACAGCCCTGCACTCTCCTCCAGGAGGCGCTGGGAGCAGGAATGATGGATGTTCCTTGCGGGAATTCGCCTTTTCTCGCACAAACTCTTTGCCCTCCTCACTCTTCCTACTCACGGCATGACCAGAGGGACACGAGCGCTTGGATTGTCCCCTGCTGGTCCCACAGGGACCCTCCAGGTGGCTGTAGGAAAGCCAGGACCCCCCACCCCCGTGTGCCTTCTGGTCCTCCCCATCTCGGGGTTCCTCCCCGAGGAGGTCACTGGGACAATTCCCCACCTGGCTCGGAGCCCTCGCGCTCTCCCCGCTGCCAGAAAGGGAATTTTTCATGGAATTTTCGCCCGGTTTGGTCGCTCCCATGCCCGTGTGTCTCCAAGCCAGCCGCGGTGGGGATGGGGCAGAGCAGACAGACCCCCAGGGTCCCCCCCAGCTGCAGCTTTGGGGTCCCCGTTTTCTCCAGACGTGCCCAGGGGACGCCTCGTGGTGCCGGACAAGGCTGGGATGGAAAGATCCCGAGCTGGTGCGGGAATGGGTGGCGAGGAGGGTGTTCCCTGCTCCATCCCTATCCCAGGAACACCGGGATGAGCAGCAGCTCTCCCTCCGCGGGGCCCCTCTGGTCGCACATGCCGGGTAACGCTGGGTCTCCTTGGTGACGGATTAGGGGATTACAGAGCTCAGGTGAGCCCTCCGCACTCCAGCCGGTGAATCCCGGGAATGGCTCCGGGAAGGGATCCGGGAATGGCTCCGGGAATGGCTCCGGGAATGGCTCCGGGAATGGCTCCGGGAAGGGATCCGGGAATGGCTCCGGGAATGGCTCCGGCTCCGAGCCCAGGGGGAACCAGGCAACCCTGTTTGTGCCACTGCCCAGCTCTGGGGGCGCATTTGGGGCTCAGATCCTGGTGCTGAAAATCTTTGGGGATGTCCCTGCCCTTCCCCACCTCCAGGGAGAGGGGAAAAAAATCTGGGAGTGGGAAAAAAGGAGTTTTACTCCGAGACAGAGACTTGTCTGGAGGAGGGGTGGGATTTGGGATCCCTCTGCTTTGGGGTTGTTCAGGTTTGGAGCTGCAGGTGGGTGAGGCCCCTCCAGGACCCAAGGAAGGGTCTGGATGTGGATATTCCCTGTCCTGACTCCCTCTGCACGGCCGAGGGATCTGGGAATGGGACAGGATGGAGATACAGAGTGGAAAAATCACTGGGAAAAGGGGGATTCCTCCCCAAAGATGACCAAAAAAACTGGGAAAGCTTGAGAGCACTGGCAGGAGACAGAGCCCCCGATGGGCTGGGGGGCACCAAAGATCCCCACGAGAGGGGAGTGGGATCCATTGGGATGGGAATGCCAGGGGTCCCCATGGAATGAGAATGGCATGGAATGGGAATTCTGGGTGTCTCCATGGAATGGGAATGCCAAGGAATGGGAATGCTGGGTGTCCCCATGGAATGGGAATGCCAAGGAATGGGAATGCTGGGTGTCCCCATGGAATGGGAATGCTGGGTGTCCCCATGGAATGGGAATGCCAAGGAATGGGAATGCTGGGTGTCCCCATGGAATGGGAATGCTGGGTGTCCCCATGGAATGGGAATTCTGGGTGTCCCCATGGAATGGGAATGCCATGGAATGGGAATGCTGGGTGTCCCCATGGAATGGGAATGCCAAGGAATGGGAATGCTGGGTGTCCCCATGGAATGGGAATGCCATGGAATGGGAATGCTGAGTGTCCCCATGGAATGGGAATGCCAAGGAATGGGAATGCTGAGTGTCCCCATGGAATGGGAATGCCAAGGAATGGGAATGCCACGGAATGAGAGCACCGAGTGTCCCGGTGGCCGGAGCTCTCCCATCCCAGCTCCCGGCCGTGTTTGCCGTGCGTTATTTGAGCATTCATCTCGCTCAAGCACCACTTCAGCGCCGCAGGACGGGCCCTATCTCACAGGAAAGAACCGAGAGCCTTCCTCCCCCCGCCCCTCACTTTCCCCGGGCCTGGATTATCCCAAATAAACACTCACTCGGGGTAATCGTTAACTTGAATGGCTCGGGCTGCAGCGGGAGCCTCGAGGGGTTGATAGTCCTGGGGACACAGGAGATAAGGGCAGGGTTTGAAGGGCAGCGCTCGTGGCCGCTGTCACGGCCCATTCCCACCGGGCTGGGAACGTTCTGTGCCACCTTCCCCAGAATTCACCCCGCTGGAGCCCTCCCTGCTGTTTGCCGGTGTGGTTTGTCCCCGCAGGTCTGGGGGTGGCTTTGCCTCCAGCAGCCCCACGGGTGTCCCTCAATCCCCTCAAACACCCGCAGAACCCTCCCGGTGGCTCCTTCCCCCCGGAGCTGTGTTTTCCCGAGTCAATGGATAACTTTACAGCCACGGGCGCATCAAACAGAACAGCCCAGGTCTGCCGGGGGACAGCGAAGTTCAAAATTAAAGCCACCCTCAAAGTCACTGCCAGGCTGGGGGAGCATCTCCAGGGGCTTTCCAGATCCCTGGGGAAGCTGGGCTGGGTTTTCTCCCCCTGTCCCACCAGACCTTGGGCACAGAGCAGGACCTTCACCATCCTGTGGGACCTTCCAGTTTCTCCCTCTGGAACCAGAAGGACAGAGCCTCCTCCAGGGAGTTTCCCATCCCCACCCTCCCTTCCATGTGTTTTCCAGGTCCTGGATCTGATGTGGCAGCAGCAGCTTCGCTTCCTTCTGAATTCCAAGAAAAGAGCCGAGTCTCCCGTTGGTGCCGTCACCTCCTGGCCGTGCCCTGTGAGACCGTGTGGCCTCCTCCAGGCTCCCCCCAGGATTTTATCCCTCCCTGTCCTTGACCAGCCAAATCTTGGCATTCCTGGAGCTTTAACAGCCCGGCAGGAACAGTCCCGGCATTGACCCAGCACAAACGAGGCCAGGACAGGACGGTGACGGTGCTGGGGGGACACTGCAGGGAGTGAGAGCCACGGGGTGGGAAAGGGAGAAGGACTTTTTGGGATCCTGCTCAAGGGGTGAGCCTGAACTTCCATCTCTGCTCTGAGCCCTGTCCCAGATTTGCCACTGCTCCAAGAGGACGTTCCAGGGAGGAGCTGGCCCAAAGGGACCTCAGCCAGGTCTGACATCTCTCCAGCGAGGCCTTCCCTGGCGTTTTCCCCACTTTGGGAGGACACTTCAGGTTCTCAAGCAATCAGCTCCCCTCTAAACCTCCGTGACATTCCCGTTATTCACTGTCCTGGGGGCTTCACCAGGAGCAGCCCGGGGCACAGCCGTGTCCCCAAGGACAGGACAGGGCCACGGAATGTTCAGGTGTCTTGTCCCTCTTCCCCTCCTGGAGCTGTGGATGCTCCATTTCCCTCCAGGATAAAGAATGGGAGCACAGAAAGGTGAGGGGGTCAAAACCAAGGGTTGTGTCCCTCCTTCCCCTTCCCACGGTGCTGGGACAGGGACAACTCCAGGCTCACACCTTTCATGGATCCTCCCCTGTCTGGACACCCATTTTCCCAATAAAAAACCCTTTATTTCCTCCTTTACTGAAGCCTGGAAAAGCAGGGGATGAAGGCAAAAAAAGCTCCTGGAGCAGGAAGGACCAGAAGCCAGAGCAGGTGTGCAGGTGATAAAATTTTATTACAAAATAGGAGATGGATCAATGTTCCTGGGGAAGTTTGGTGGGGGAGAGGGGTTCTGTAACAAACACAGCATCCCAGGAAAATAAATCTTCCCTCCCCACACGTTTTCCAGGTCCCAATTTCTTCCCCATTGTGTTCATCTTGGATAATAAAGGATCACCTGGAAGAACCCACAAAGTCACACAGCACTTTTGGCCTATTTACAGCGATTTTCTCCCCATTATCAAAGAGAGGTGAGGCACCCACATTCCAGACTTTGATCTGCTCCTTGCAAAGCTTTTCCAAAATATCCCAGGGGACTGGGGGTGGAGGGACCTTCATTTGTCACCAGCGTCACGTGGCTCCATCGGCACCACCCCCCTTTCCCCAGATTTCTCCCCAAAAACAGCTGCCCTCGCTCACCAACACAAACCCAGAGCTCTCCACTCCGTCCATAGAAAAAGAAAGGAATAAAAGACGAGGATTTGCCGTGGTTTTCATTTTTAAAAACGGAAAATTGTTGCATAGAGAAGGATTTTCACGTGAGGAGTTTGCATACAGAGCAGTGGGTGGGAGCTAAAACACTTCTGCCCCCTCATCGAATTTTTAAAAAAAATGTATATATTTATATATTTACACACAGAGAGTCCAGGGGAGGACAAGCAGAGGCTGTAGGGAAAAAGATTCCCAAGGTCAGCAGGAAAACTATGTCCGATTCCCCTCGGATTTCAAGCTGCCTGTTGGTGGGTTTGGCTTTGTACTGGTTTTTAGCAAACTGGTTTTGGGCTCCATTAGCATCACAGGGTTGGGAATTAGGGGTGGGAAGAGGAGGTTTCCTCCTCCAGAGGCAGAGGGGCGTGAAGAGACCCCTCTGAGAGGGCCATGGGTGGGGCTGTGCTTTGGTTCGGGGGGAACCTGGGGAGGTTCAACCACAAGAGGTGCCCCAAAAAGCCAGCTCAGAGCGTGGAGGTTGGTGCTGAGGGCTGGAAAACTCTTCCCACTGTTGGGAAAAACCATCCAGCAATTCCATGGCCTTTCCCCACTCCATTCCCACCCTCCCTGGTGGCACGGGAGGCTCCTGAGAGCCAGAGGGAAGAGTCACCAGAGCTGGACCCCAAATCCTTGCTGCCCTCCTCTCCTGTCAGACAGACCCACGGGACTGGCTCTGTTTATCCAAGGGGAAAAAAGTGGCTTTGGCAACATCAGAGAGGAGTGGCCTCCAAATTCCAGCCTGACCATGGTCCAGTGTGGCCTTCCATCCCACACATCAATCCCTGCACCACCCGAATTTATCCAAGGGAAAACAAGAGAGGAGGGTGTGGAACAAAGGAATATTCTGCTGGACACGGCAGGCCTGTTATTTGGTCCTGATTTATTTAAAACTCTCACAGCTGGTCTCGGAACTGGCTCTTCTTGTGCCTAAATTTAACCCCTGGAAGGCTTTGGAGAACAGGGTTGTGCATCCCACGGGATGGGGGGAAGGAGCTTAGGGAGAAGGAGGTGGTGAACCTGTGAGGTAGTCATGTGATTCCACTCTGAACAGCAGGATTTATTGGAATTTGTTTCCAACATGCTTTTTTCCCTTTTTTATTATTTTTTTTCCCCCTCCCATCGGATGGAATGGCAACAGCACAGGCCCGGTGGGACCGGCAGCCGCCGAGCCCTTGAGGGAGGATTATGGAGAAGGGCACCACTGGTGGATGTTGGGACACCAGACCTTCAGCAGTTGCTGTCCCCTGGGGTGGCTTCAAACCCACGCTGGTCCTCCCAGCGACACCCGGAGTCCAAATTCCTCTTGGAAGCAGAAATGCTAAGGACACAACCATGAAAAGCTGGCCAGGCAGGGCAGGGCTTGGCAGTCCCAAGCTGGCTGCCAGGAATGGGCTCAGTGGGACACAGGTGACGCTTTTGTCACCTGCTTTTGTGCTGCCCCTTGTTTGAAGGGTGAGTTTGTCACAGGTCTGATCTTCTGTGCCCCCACAGAGATGGGATTGTCACCCCCAACAGTCCTGAGCATGGCTCCTGTGCTGGCACGGCACCGGTGTCACGTCCATGGTCACACCATGGGGACAGTGCCACGTCCATGGTACCAGTGTCACATCCATGGTCACACCATGGGGACAGTGCCACATCCATGGTCACACCACGGGGACAGTGCCACATCCATGGTCACATCACGGGGACAGTGCCATGTCCATGGTCACACCTTGTGGGACAGTGTCACATCCATGGTCACACCACGGGGACAGTGCCATGTCCATGGTCACACCTTGTGGGACAGTGTCACATCCATGGTCACATCACGGGGACAGTGCCATGTCCATGGTACCAGTGTCACACCCATGGTCACACCGTGTCACATTCATGGTCACACCATGGGGACAGTGACACATCCATGGTACCACCAGTGTCATATCCATGGTCACACAGTGTCACATCCATGGTCACACCATGGGACAGGTGCCACATCCATGGTACCAGTGTCACATCCATGGTCACACCACAGGGACAGTGCCATGTCCATGGCCATGCCATGGGACAGGTGCCACGTCCATGGTCACACAGTGTCACATCCACGGTCACACAGTGTCACATCCATGGCTTTGCCATGGGACTGTCCAAGAGAGTCCAAGTGAGACCAGTCACAGCCAAGCTGTCACATCCTCCCGGGCCTCACCCATCCCAAAAGTCCTTGAGACACGAAGTTGCTCCTGAGTGACAAATAAATAGCAGGATTGCCAGAAGAAAGCCCTTGGGAACGCAAGCTCCATCGCCCCGGTGCCACCAGGAGCCTGGTCAGGAGATCAGTCTGCAGTCAGGGCCCGTTTGAAATGAGCTGGGTGGGTTTCAGTCTCTTGTGAAACCAGACAGGGTCGGGGCCGGGCTGGCAGGGGCTCTGCCGCCGCCTCGGATGATCGCGGCGCGGGGTCGTTCCTATGTACAGGTCCTTCCCTGGGAGAAGGGAAGACTTTGAGCTGCTCTCGGAGGAGTGGGAAGGGAGGCTCCTAATTCTGGTGCCTCTTCATGTGCAGGGCCAGGTGGTCGGAGCGGGAGAAGCAGCGGCCGCACGCCAGGCACTTGAAGGGTTTGGCCCCCGTGTGCTTGCGGTAGTGCCGGGTGAGCTCGTCCGAGCGGGCGAAGCGCCAGTCACAGCCCTCCCACGTGCACTTGTAGGGCTTCTCACCTGCCCAGGGGGACAGCCACAGGTCACACGTGTGCCCAGCCTCCCAAAAACACCCCCTGGCCTCTGGAGATGCCCTCCTTCCATGGCACTGCCAGGGCGCCCCAGCGCATGCCGCCCAGAGGCACCAGGGGACTGAGCTGCACCAGCCAGGTCCTGTCCTTCTTCACCCCCTCCCACTCTGCCTTCCAGTGCTCTCCAAATTCCTGCTGGGTTTTGGAGCATTTCTGGCTGAAAACAACTTATGAATTAGTTTGGGTTTTTTTTTAAAAGAAAAAAGCCAAAAATTCCTAAGGAGGGTGTGATGTGAGTGGGGGGAGGCACCGGGAGGAAGACAGGGCTCTAAACCTAAATTTCAATACAAAAAATCTGAATTGTTTTAGAGCACCCATCCAGTGTTGGTGGCTGCCCCATCCCTGGAAGTGCTCAAGGCCAGGTTGGACGGGGTTTGGAGCAACTTGATCTGGTGGAAGACGTCCCTAAAGGATCAGACAACCTTTAAAGACCCCTCCCAAAGCCAAACCATTCCAGGATTCCATGACCTAATGCTCCACACCTCCGAGTTCCCCCGCCAGCAGCTCTGTACACAAGGTATTGTGTTTCCCTCAGAGCTTTCAGGTGATGTCATCCCCGTGCCCTCTCCCCCTCCCTCCCAAACACACCCATTCCCAACCGAAATCCATGAAATCCATTCACCCCGGCACCTTCCCAGCCAGCTGGGAACTGGGCTGGAAAAGCCGGTGGCCGCTTCCAGCCAGGCCACGGGGCTGAACCCTGCCTGCAGCCCTGTCCCCACGCAGGGCGTGGTGCTCTCAAATATTAGAGCTGCTCTTAACAGCCTGAACAAGCAGGCAGAGTTCAGGGAATGTGCTGACATTCCCGACCTCAAATATTTACCCTTCCCGGGGCCAACTGCCGGGCGCAGCGGCGCGGCGGGAGCGCACGTCCGCACGCAGCACGCGTGCACGGGCATGTGTGCCCTGCCCTGCCGTGCTTCCAGGGATTCCTTCCTCCCCAGGCTTCCAGGGGGACCTTCCCATGCGCCCAGGGAGCCTTTCCTCCCACGGGCTGCTCCACGGAACCAGGGAATCCTGGAACAGCTCGGCTTGGAAAGCCCTTCAAGTTCCGCCCTGCCCAGACCAGGTTCCACCAACTTCCAGGGATTCCTACACTGATTTCTAGGGATTCCTTCCTCTCCATGCTTCCCAGGGAGCCTTTCCTCCCACAGGCTGCTCCATGGAACCAGGGAATCCTGGAATGCCTTGGCTTGGAAGGGACCTTACAGCCCATCTTCCTCAGACCAGGTTCCACTAGTCCACATTCCACTAGATCCAAGTCCTATCCCACCTGGCCTTGAGCGATTCCCAGGGCTGGGAATGCCACGTTTGGCCAGGGAAGTGGAAGGTCTCCAGTGCCACAAAACCATGGAAAGGAGAACCTGGAGGAGGCAGAGCAGCACGAGCACATCCTGCTCCTCAAAAAACCCCTGGATGCTGCTCCTCGGGAAAGGGAGGGGGATTTTTATGGCTCAGGTAAACACTGAGTGCAGAGGATTTACAAGGAGCTGGTGGGGGGTTTATGGGACTCGGGACATGCCAAGACAAAGGTAGGATTTTCCCAAAGTTCGGATTTGCCCCGAAGTGGGATTTCCCCAAAATCAGATTCTCCCAAAGGCAGGATTTGCCCCTTGCAGCCCAGACATTGTCCCCTCCAGGTCACCTGGCTGGGTCAACCCCACCGAAGCCCTTTGCCTTCAAACAATGCCAGGGTGATCTCCAGGACAGAAACCCAAGGTTTCCCATTGTCCCGGGTTTCCCATTGTCCCGGGAGCTGGCTGCCTCTCCCAGGACAGCACGGCAGGGCGGGCTCAAACAAAGGATCCAAGGTGGCATTCCCGGCCCCGGGGGTTTATGTTTAACCTCACAATGGCACCCAGGAAATGAATGGTGGCTCCGGGAGAGGGAAACACCCGGCCCATGGCAACAGGAAACCACAAGGGAAGAGTTCCCAGATCATCAGGCAGGGAATGGGAGAAGGGACATTTTTAACCCTGCGGGTGAGGGGGCTGAGGCAGGATTTGGGGTGAGCCTTTGCTCTTGCAGCTCTCAGCTCTTTTCCAAAGCAAAACACCAGGCTTAAAAGCCTTGGATGGAGAGATCCTGGGATGCAGAGATCCTGGGATGCAGAGATCCTGGGATGCAGAGATCCTGGGCCAGGATTGTGGGATGGTTCCGGGTTGGATTCCCTGCGTTTTGCTCATCCCACACCACCACCAGCTCTCCTGACTCCTCAGCTCACACCTTCCCTCACCTCTCCACCCTTCCCTCTAACAGCAGGGGAAGGGAAGGAGCCAAAGCCACTTGGATTTCCTGCCTGGTTACTGGGAAACCTGGAAAACCCACTGAGTTTCCCTGGATTTCAAACCCACCCAAGTTTTCCCGGGTACATCTTTATATCTGATAGGTAAGGAGGCGCCCAACTCATGGATCCTGTCCTGGGCACAGAGCGCCCCACAGAAGGGACAGGAGATATTTAATTTAATTTAATTTTAAAGCCCCGATTCCAGACTGTGATAAATCCCTATCAGCACCCAGCTCTGGGACAACATCCTTCCTGTTCCTCTTTTTCCACCCCTTCCGTGCTGTTTCCCAGCCCCCTCCTCCCCAGCCCCTGCCAAAGAAATATCAGTGGCTCACGCACAAAGCGAAATTCTTTGTTTGAAGGGCTGATAAGAGGAGGAAGGAACGGAGCCAAGAGCCAGAACCAATTCCCAGCTGCAGAGTGGGGTTTGGTCGTTGTTCATAAAAAAGAGAAGTGAACTCTGGGCCCGGCTTAATTGCTCTCAGTAAAGATCAGCCCTCCTATAAAAGAGATTTATGAGGGCACTGATGGTTCCTGGACTACCTGGGGATCTGATAACGTTTCAGGTATAATAAATGCCTTAATGAGGGCGCCGGGGCTTGACTGCAGAGTGTCACGGAGCTGGGATCAGCCCAGGGGAGCTGTGCTGGGAGCTGCTCCCGGCTGGGGTTCCCGTTTGCACCGTGGACCCTCGGGAATGAGGGCACAGCCCAGCCCCCGTGGACTGCTGGGTTCAGAGGGAGGGATGCCCAAGGAGACACGAGGGGTTCCTCCCTCTCTCCCTGGGAGCCACCACGGGGGTTTGACACTAAAGAGGTGCCCTGGTCTCCTCCTCAGAGATCCTAAACTCAGGCCTTACAAATCCTTCCTGTAGGATCAGCAGGATCAGCCCTGGGTAGGATTTGGGATATCTCGAGGGAAGAGCTCAAAGAGTGACAAAAAGATCAAAGAATCAAGGAACAAACCAGGTTAGGAGTGATCTTAAAGTTCATCTCACACTACTGATGGTAACTTCCACCATCCCAGGTTGCTCCAAGCCCTGCTCCAGCCTGGCTTTGGGCTCTTCCAGGGATCCAGGGGCAGCCACAGCTGCTCTGGGCACCTGTGCCAGGGCCTGCCCACCCTGCCAGCCAATATTCCTTCCCAATATCCCATCCAACCCTGCCCTTTTGGGGGGATTTGGTACCTGAGGCTGGCAGCGTTTCCTGGAGCTGCTCTTACCTGTGTGAGTCCTCTGATGTGCCTTCAGGTGGGAGCTCTTGGTGTAAACCTTTGAGCAACCTGCAGGGACAGAAGAAAAGCACAATTTCCCTGTGAGAGAGGGGCCCTCGCTCAAACAAACTCGGATATTTGAGGGGAGGGGCAGAGCTGGGCCATGCAAATAAGCCTGGCTTGGGCTCGGCATTAACTAGAGAGCATTTTCTCTTGGGCAGACAGGCTTTAACACCTTCTCCTGCCACCCATGGGAGCTGTGCTGGGAATTAGGCAGGGGAGAGTCAAGCACGGAGGTTCAAACCCTCCCTTCCACCACCAGGAAGAAAAGACACAGTTCCCCCCCATTTCTGGCTCCAGTCTCTCTGGGCTCCCATCGTAGCTGATATCACTTTGCAAAGGTGGGTTTTGTAACAGCCCTGGCCCAGCAGACGTGGTAGGAATGTTCCAGGAAGCAGGCAACAGCCAGGGACAGGCACAACTTGGCTGCCAGGTACCAGAACAGAGCCAGGGGTTTTCACAAGATCAGCATGAACGGCTCTCATCAAAGACAAGGTTTAACAGAAACGCCGTGGCTGGGGAGAAGTTCCAACAGCAGGTGTCTCAAAACCAGTCAGGTTTAATTCCTGCAGAGTTTCAGCTGGATAAAGCTTAAGGAAGCCTCTGCTGCCCTTTCTGGCCCTGCTGCTTTGTGTTTTGATGAGGACATTCAAATCTGAATTTGAATTGTTGTGACCTGCACAAGCAGCACGGGGACATTTCTCATCCCAGCGTTTCCCCCAGCCCAGAGGAGCCTCCTGCCCCTGGTCCCGTCCTGCTCGGGTGGGGCAGGAGCAGCAAGGGGTGGTGGCCCCGTTCAAGTTTTGCTTCTGGTGCTCTGAAGCTTTGGCAACCCCTCATATTTGGGAGAGAGATCATGGGATCATGGAATGGTTTGGGTTGGAAAAGACCTCAAAGCTCTTCCCATTCCACCCCTGCCACGGCAGGGACACCTCCCACTGTCCCAGGCTGCTCCAAGCCCCAGTGTCCAACCTGGCCTGGGACACTTCCAGGGATCCAGGGACAGCCACAGCTGCTCTGGGAGTTCCAAACCAGTTCCTCCTCATCCTCATAGCCAGGAATTCCTTCCCAATATCCCATCTAACCATTCCTTCTGGCAGTGGGGGCCATTCCCTGTGTCCTGTGCCTCCATCCCTTGTCCCAGATCCTTCTCCAGCTCTCCTGGATCCCCTTTAGGCCCTGGAATGCTCTGGATGGGGGCTTTACGGACGGGTCTCCCAAGTACACCTGGTTCCAGGTGTGAAGTCTCCAAGGTCCTTTCAATTCCTCACACAGACCAGGTTGGTGAGAATTCCTTGCCATTATTCCTGACTGGAGTCACCTCCAGCTGAACCTTCGAGGGAGGGATCACACGGATCCCTGCTCCATCTCTGCACATCCACACCCAGGATTTACTCAGAACAGATTGGGGTGGTTTTGTTTTTGCACCACAGACCAAAATCCTGCCTAAAACCAGCTTTGCCTCGGTGCAAATCCAGCAGGATGAGCCTCTGGGCAGTCAGACACGGGGAATCTGTCTCAGATCCCACCTTTCATGTCCTCACCATGACCAGCTGAAGGTAAAAAATGCAGCACAAGCCATCCACCACTGGCAGCTTCTGGCTCGGCAATTCCCTGATCCACAGGGAGCCAGCGAGGGCGAAGGTGTCAGCACAGAAAGGTCTCTCCCAACCTGTCCTGTCCCTGTGCAGTTCCTGGCATCACGGCTGGAGACAGGATCTGGAGCAGGCAGAGCCTCTGGGCTGACCTCCAGCCGCTCCCATGCCATGGGAAGAGTCTGTAAATCTCCCAGGAGGCGGTTAGGAAGTGACTTTCCTCATTCACACACACCCCACGGGAAAAATGTTTGCTAATCCACAACTGGTCAGCACTGGGGATCAGCCCAGGAAGCGGGAGGTGTGTCCTGGCTCCGGGAGCGGAGATTTCCAAGCCCTCAGATGGCTCTCACTGGGATCTTTCACTGGGATCTGCTTCCCTGGTGTGTGCCATGGAATCCCAGACTGGTTTGGGTTGGAAGGAAAGCCCATCCAGTCTCATCCCTGCCACGGCAGGGACACCTTCCACCGTCCCAGGCTGCTCCAAGCCCTGTCCAGCCTGGCCTTGGACACTTCCAGGGATCCAGGAGCAGCCACAGCTGCTCTGGGCTGATCCCCAGCTTGAGGGCTTGGAGCAAACTGGGACAGGGGAAGGTGTCCCTGCCCACGGCAGGAGTGGGATGGATGGCACAGCCTTTGAACATCCCTTCCAACCCAAACCACGCCGTGATGGTCCTGGCACAGCTCCCGCTGCAGCACAGGGAGCCACGGAAGGATGGCACAGGGACACCCAGCTCACGGCCCCTTGGGAAGATCACAGCCCTCAGAGGGAGCCCAACTCTTGGCGGGAATTCCTCACTGGTTTTCCACCCACTGTGAGAGAGAGGGAAAGGAAGGGAATGGCAGAGTGGCTTCACATGGCTGCTCAGGGTTGGGAAAGGCCAGAGCAAAGCAACAGCTCAGGAGCAGATTCCCAGGAACAGATTCCCAGGAGCAGATTCCCAGGAGCAGATTCCCAAGTGCAGATTCCCAGGAGCAGATTCCCAGGAGCAGATTCCCAGGAGCAGATTCCCAAGTGCAGATTCCCAGGAGCAGATTCCCAGGAGCAGATTCCCAAGTGCAGATTCCCAGGAGCAGATTCCCAGGAGCATCCCTGGCTTTGCAGGAGCTCTCTGCCTCGCTGAGTTGCTTTTGCCAGAGTGTAAAGTGAGAGGGAAGGAGACAAAACAGGAACCACACTGTGCTGGTGGGATCAACCTCTCCTACTCCCTCCCACTTCCCTGGGGCTCCATCCACAGCTTCATCCCAAAAGGATCTCCGATTATCCTCCCTGGAGGCTCCCACCCATCCTGAGGGCGCCAAGAGACCCCTGAAGCCCCCCATGAGCACACCTGGGAAGTCACAGTGGTGGATCCTCCTCTTCTCCAGCTCGGGGTTGTTGCGCCGGTTGTACTTGGGGGGCTGCATCACAACGTGGCCCTGGGAGAGGCCCCCGACGCCGTTGGGACCTGGGGGGATCTGGGACGACTGGACCAGCTTCAGTCCAAAAGTGGCTTCGTAGGACGGCGGGGGAGAGATGGTGTTGATGAGCTCGGGTTGGTTCTCGGGGCTGCCAGGCTGCGAGTTGGGGGGCGAGGGGGGCAGAGTCACCCCCGGGGCGGGGTAGAACTGCCCGGGGATGTTCCCAAAGCTTCCCTGTCCCTGGGCCACGTGTGGGTACTGCTTGAGGGGCCCCGCTGGCTGCACGGGTCTGTGTGCCACGCTGGCCACCGAGCCCGTGGACATGGTGACCCCGCTGAGGCAGCTGATGGCCGTGGTGCTGCTGGAGGAGGATGCCAGGGTGGGGATGTCGGCTCCAGCGGCGCCCAGGGGCAGCTGGAAGAGCTGGGATTGCTGCGGGTGGGCCGACAAGGGGATCTCGGCCGGCATCTCCTGCTTGATGAAGATGTTGTTGACCGCCACCGACTGGGGCATGCTGAACACGCTGGTGAAGTCGGGCAGGGTCTGTGTGGGGCCGGAGGAGGACGAGCAGGGCTGGGAGAAGCCGGTGCCGGGCTCGGTTTTGATCTGCGGGAAGGGGGCCATGGGTTTGGGGGGCCGGTAGAGCCCCGTGCGCAGGTGGGTGGTGTCGGGCAGGATGACGTTGATGTTCACGCTGTAGGGAGTGGAGCTGGGCTTCTCCGTGGAGAAGAACTCGTCCACCACCGAGGCGCTCTCCCGGCGGTACTTCTTGTCCGGGAGCATCGGCACGGGCGGCACCTCGCTGGACAGGTACTTGTCCATCTCCGAGCGCGCCTGCGGAGAAAACACGGACACGGGAGCTGGGAAAGGTGACCTTGGCACCCAGCGGGGGCAGGCCAGTGCTCGATGGGGATTTGAGCCAGCAGGAAATGGAGGCGGCAGCGGGAACAGCCCAGGAACCCGAGCTGAGGTGATTTAGCTCCGGGTCTGACTCAGCCAGACTCCCCAGGGCTGAATCAGCGTCCTCTGCCCCGCTTCCCCAATCCCTATCGCCCTGATAACGCCGGGCAGCCGGGAGAGGGTGCAGGTAGGACAGAAATCAGACCTGATAAAGGGAAACAAGCTTTGGGTACGAAGCTTTGGCCACACCAACAGCAGGAGTGAGCACCAGCAGTGCAGGGATGAATCCAGCCAGGATCTGCAGCCCACCTTGGACGTGCCGGCTCTGGTCTCCTTTAAACTCAGCAGCCTGAGGAGTGTTTTATTCTGGGACACTCTCTTTAATGAACTGAGGAATTCTAGGAAAATATCTTTAACTAATTTGGAATAATTTGGGCCTAGAAATATTAGTGATATTGCCACTAATTCAGTGTGTCCCGAGCCTAAAATGGGAACAGTTCCTGCCTTCCTGCCTCACCTGGGCAATGACTCAGCCCTGGCCTAACCTTTGGGTTAGTTCTGGTTTTACAGAGCTGTTTTTACAAGCCTGGCTCCTCCAAGTTACCAGAACCTCTGTCTCTGGTGCCTTCCCCTCCTGGTTCCTGCCTGCTGAGGCACCCCACTGGATCCAGGCCCAAAAATCCAGCGGCCTGATGGAGCAATCCTCGAGGAAATTCATCATCTGGTGCTGAATGACTCAGGTTCTGCTCGTTGTGGTTGCAGATCCCAGCACTAAAGCTCTCGTGCAGAGCTTAATTACGTGGTTCTCCAAGTGTCAAAGCCCTCATTCCTATGGAGAGCAGCTGGAAAACCACCAGGTTTCCCTGGCAGAGCCCAGGGTGCACTCCAGGAGCAGGAGCTGAGCTCAGCCCACGCCCTGAGCTGAGCTTTCCAGCCCTGAACTGTGTCACCACCGTGCCATGGGCCAAAGTCAGCCCTGCTGCCACCTCAGGGCTCTGAACAAAGCTGGGCGGGAGCCAAGAGATTTCCTCACCCTTTCCAGGGAAAGGATCATGGAGCTTCCAGCTCATTCAAAGAGCCTTTGCACCTCTGGGAGCCGTGCTGGCGACACATGGCTGAGCTGGCTGTCACCCAGGCACGGGGACAGCCACAAATCCACCCTCTGCCACTCGGGACGGAGCTCAGGGAGGCCGGGATGGGACTGGTGTGTGTACGTGGTGTGCTGGGAATCCTGCAGAAACAGGGAATCCTGCAGAAACAGGGAATCCTACAGAACCCGGGAATCCTACAGAACCAGGGAATCCTACAGAACCAGGGAATCCTGCAGAAACAGGGAATCCTGCAGAAACAGGGAATCCTACAGAACCTGGGAATCCTGCAGAAACAGGGAATCCTACAGAACCAGGGAATCCTACAGAACCAGGGAATCCTACAGAACCAGGGAATCCTGCAGAAACAGGGAATCCTGCAGAAACAGGGAATCCTGCAGAACCTGGGAATCCTGCAGAAACAGGGAATCCTGCAGAAACAGGGAATCCTACAGAACCCGGGAATCCTACAGAAATGGGGAATCCTACAGAATGCAGGAATCCTACAGAAACAGGGAATTGTGTGGAAAAGACCTCTAAGGTCATCGAGTCCAACCATGACATTTCTGTCCTTGTCAAACGTGGAGGTGCTGGAAGTTCCTGTCCCGGGTGAAGGAAGTTCAGGCAGCCCCTCTGGAGAAGGAGCCCTCACTCAGGCAGAGCCTAAAGCCACTTGTGGAGTCATGGAACATCCCAAGTTGGAAGGCATCCACAAGGATCATCCAGCCCAGCCCTGCACAGGACACCCCAACAGCCTCACCCTGATGGACCACACGCTCCTGGAGCTCTGGCAGCCTCGGGCTGTGCCCATTCCCTGGGGAACCTGCCCAGCACCCTCTGGATGAGGAACCTTTCCCTGATCTCCACACTAACCCTCCCTGGCACCATTCCAGCTGTCCCCTGGGTCCTGTCCCCCATCCCTCTTTGCCCCGAGGCATCAGCAGGAGGCCGGGAAGGGACCCAGAGCTGCACCTCCATCCCACCCCCAAGGAGAGCTCCAAGCCCCGAGTCCCTCCCTGCTCCTCGCGGTGCCCAGCGCGGGTTCCCTCCCTCGGGAGAACCACGGCAAAGCCTTGGAGCCCAGCCCTGGGCACTCCTGGCAGCCAGGCTGGCACAGGCCAGGTTCCCTTGGGAATCAGCTCGGGATGCCGCGCATTCCTGAGCAGTGAACAGCCCCACTTGGCAGGAGCAGGGGCAGGGCCAGGTGCTGGGAGCCTTTTCCTTCACACTTCCTTTATCTCTGGCATTTCACTTTCTCACCTCCAGTTCCCAAGGGAAGGTCCTTCTGCCCCAGGGGACCGGGCAGGAATCGAAATGGAGAAAGGTGTGGAGCTCAGAGGGCCTTTCCAAACTAAAGGATTCCATGGAGAGCCTGAATTTCCATGGAAGGCCCTTGTTTCTCCCTTTCCCCAGAACCACCCCTCCCTGAAGAGCACAATCTTTTCCAGGTCTTCCCATTAAAAATCCACAGTGATTCCCCTTCAGGCTCCTGGAGAAAGGGAAAGGGCCAGCAGTGGCTGTCACCAGACAGGAGAACACCAGCCCTGCCCCACTGCTCTGGAGTGGATGGGAGTGGGAATGGGGAGAGGGAATGGGGAGAGGGAATGGGGAGAGGGAATGGGGAGAGGGAATGGGGAGAGGGAATGGGGAGTGGGAATGGGGAGTGGGAATGGGGAGTGGGAATGGGGAGAGGGAATGGGGAGAGGGAATGGGGAGTGGGGAATGTCCCAGCTCAGTCTCTTGGGGACTTCTGCGTTTCCTCTTCCCAACAGGAGCGGGAGGATGCAGGGGAAGGGATGAGGGAAGGCACTCACCTCCAGGATGAGCGGTGGCATCCGCTGGTCCATCCTCATGGGGTGCAGCTGTGGGAGGCAGGGCTGGGTTAGTGGGGTGTCCTCCCCGGCTTGGCCACCCCAAAGACCTCCCCAAATTCCCCTGGCCAAGGAGGGCAGCACCCCCAGAGCCTCCCGGAGCCCCCCAGGCTCTCCAGGTGTCCCCCCTGCCAGTGGTGTCTCCTCCCACCCCGCTCTCCGTAACATGGAAGCAGCTGCTGGTTGCCCACCACGGGTTGATGGTTGCCCACCACGGGTTGATGGTTGCCCACCACACATTGATGGTTGCCCACCACATGTTGATGGTTGCCCACCACACGTTGATGGTTGCCCACCACACATTGATGGTTGCCCACCACACGTTGATGGTTGCCCACCACACATTGATGGTTGCCCACCACGGGTTGATGGTTGCCCACCACACGTTGATGGTTGCCCACCACACGTTGATGGTTGCCCACCACATGTTGATGGTTGCCCACCACGGGTTGATGGTTGCCCACCACACGTTGATGGTTGCCCACCACATGTTGATGGTTGCCCACCACGGGTTGATGGTTGCCCACCACACGTTGATGGTTGCCCACCACGGGTTGATGGTTGCCCACCACACGTTGATGGTTGCCCACCACGGGTTGGAGCCTGTCCAAGGAGGAACAGGGAAGCCTCTTTGGAAAGAAGGGACAAATGGGAAGCCCAGAGCTCTCCAGAGGAGACTGAGGCACGGCACCTGAAATCCCTTTGTCATCCCCACACAGATGAGTATGCTCACAAATGTCCTGCACCTCTCCCTTCTCCTGCCTCTCCCAGATTCCCACAGAGGGCTGAGGGCTCTTCCCAGATCCCTCAGACCCAGATCCTTTCTCCAAGGTTCCAAGATTCCTCCAGCTCCAAGAGCAGAAGAGATTTGGGACTCCTCCAAATCCCAAACCAGGGTTTACAGCCTCCTGTGGGCTCATTCTCATTCCACATCCTTCTCCTGCTCACTTCCAGGAGAATTTCAGATCCCAAAGCTGGAGGCCCCACATCCTCTGCCTGTTCCCCTCCCGAGGGACAGCAGTGACCTGGAATGATCCGCCCATCCCTTCCACTCCAGGGAATGAACCATTTCCTGGCTCTTTTTGGGGAGGATTGAGCTTATCCCGCCCGCAGGGTGCCCAGCTCAGCCCAACAATGCACGAGGCGTGAGCTGATGGGGAAAGGCCCCAGAGCCTTCCAGATGAAGAGCCACCAGGCTTTTAGTGGGATCACGGGCCCAGATTCCCTCACAGTCACTGGCCAGGCCATCCCTGCCATCCCTGGAGAGCGGGATGAGGGCAGGAGGCACCAGATAACACCGACGGCGTGGCCACGGGCTCCAGCAGCCACCACCAGCCGTGGATCAGCAGCTCAGGGAGAAGGGGAAACACCAACAAACCTTCTGGGAGTCCAGAGGGACTGGGATCCTTCACAGAATCCCACAATGCTTTCAGCTGGAAGGGACCTCAAAGCTCATCCCATTCCACCCTCCTGTCCAGCCTGGCCTTGGACACTTCCAGGGATCCAGGGGCAGCCACAGCTGCTCTGGGAATCTGTGCCAGGGTCTCCCCACCCTCCCAGCCAGGAATTCCTTCTCAATATCCCAACCTAAACTCTCTTTGATTTGAAGCCATCTTTATGTGGCCAGGAAGGGAAAGCCAACAAGAGACTCCTCTCACACAGCCAAAGCCCTGAACTCTGGGGGGATTTTCCCCCCAAAGGTCACCCAAGTTTGACCCTGGAGAAGCATCTCCTCAACTTGGCAGAGAAAGAAAAGCAAAATAAAAACGAGGAGAAGGCACAAACCAGCACTTTGTCCACTCCAGTGAGGCCACTGGACACCAGTTTGTGTCGCTGGAGCAGCAGTGATGCACTCAGCACACCCAAACCTGGCGACCAAAATTCCCTGGGGGATGGGATAACGTCGGGAGCAGCCCCTGGGAGAGCTGGAGTTTGTGAAACCCCCAGCCCCAGTAAAACCAGTGGCTGGATGAAGTGAGCAATGCCATCCCACCTCTCCAGAGTGGGTTTTCCAGGGGCAGGATTTTCCAGTGGTTCATAGGGGTGGACGTGATCCCCTCCACCATTGCCAGTTCCCATAAATCCTGCAGGATTTACCCCTGGATCAGGTGTCCCAGGCTGGGGGAGCTGTTATCAGCGTGGAGATCGATTCAGGCGGAGTCCAACACAAACATTTCTTGGCAGGCCCGAGATAAACCCGGATTAACGGCGAGCACGGGGAGCTGGGCTGGGGCTGGGCTGGGGCTGTCCCCTGGTTAAACACCTCCTAATCTGCAGGTGACAAATGACAAACGGCCCAAGGAACATCAGGTGTTGTCACCACCAGGGCCAGGAGGGAAATCAGTGTTTGCTAAACAGGCGCAGGGAGGGCTGGGGGGGTATTTCACCGGCCCCCTGCTCGCTCCTGCCTGCCCAGAGCTCCCATCCCATCTCCCAGACGGGAGATTCCTGCTCTGCTGAATCCCAGGCCCCTGCTCACAGCCAGCCCCCAGCGTGGTGCTGTCACTGCTGCAAAGAGCTCTGGGGACAGAGGGGCAGGGAAAATGTCACCTGTGCCCGTGCCGGGCATCCAAGAGCATCCAGCCCCAGGACCCAGCACCAGAGGGATGTGGAACTGCTGGAATAAATCCAGAGGAGGCTCCCAGGGCTGGAGCCAGCCTGGGATAGCTGGGGAGGCTCACCTGGAGAGGAGAAGGATCCAGGGAGAGCTCAGAGCCCCTTCCAGGGACTAAAGGAGCTCCAGGAGAGCTGGAGAGGGACTGGGGACAAGGGATGGAGGGACAGGACACAGGGAATGGCTTCCCAGTGCCAGAGGGCAGGGCTGGATGGGATATTGGGCAGGAATTGTTCCCTGGCAGGGTGGGCAGGCCCTGGCACAGGTGCCCAGAGCAGCTGGGGCTGCCCCTGGACCCCTGGAATGTCCAAGGCCAGGCTGGATGGGGCTTGGAGCAGCCTGGGCCAGGGGAAGGTGTTGAGGTTGGGTGACCTCTGATGTCCCCCCCGACACAAACCACTCCATGATTCCGTGACGTGGGGGCTCAGGGAAGGAGGGAACAGCAGGACACGGCTCCAAGGGGAAGGGGGGACCCCGGGAACGCAGGTGTGGCACAACGGTCGTGCCACAACAACCCAGCCCGGGCTCTTTCTCCTCCTGCACCTGCACGAAACCGCAGCCTCCAAGGGAATCAGCAAACAATGGGCAGGATAATCATCAATCAACCCCCCTGGCACGGCCCTGGCAGTGCCCCTGTGCAGGCTCACTTTATAAATAGCCTGTATTTATATCCAGATTTGGTTCAATATCAGCATTTATTGTCTCCTGGTTAAATATTGACCTGGGTAAATATTTGTTCCTCTGATCATTTGGGTTTGATACCGACCTGGATCGACGTTATTTTCTGTTTGTTCCTCAAGTCTCCTGGAACTCTCTGCAAAACGGGATTAGCAAAGAAAGCCCCGGGACTCTTCCTTTCATGTGCCCAACGTTTGGCTGCTGTAAACAACAAAGCCGTGTCCCAGATGGAATCCCTGCTCCCGTGGGAATGTGCTGGAAGGCCCTGGATGGGCTCCCCTGCTCGCTCAGACCCACAGGGGCTCCCAGCAACTCCAGGGTGAGGGGCTGCTCTCAAAGCAGATAATTTGGGATGGAAAACCCCTCTAAGGTGATCAAGTCTAAGGTTTGCATCATCCACTCCAGATATTTCCCCTTTTCCTGCCACACAAGGGATGTGAGACCCCATCCTGCCCAAACCTGGGGCTTCAGAGCAGCTCCAGGTTGAGGTGCTACTCCCAAATCATTCATGGAATTCCGTTCATCCTCCAGGTTTGTGCCCATGGATGGCCCAGGAGATGGGGAGGGTTATCCCAGTGTTCTTTCCTGCCCTTGTGCTGGTGATCCCCGAGCAGATAATGCCTCCCCAGGAAGCAGGGAAGCTGGGAATCTCCATCCAGGCAGCCCCACTCCCAGACTTGCTGGCTGTGTTTGCAATTCCTTCCCTCGGGCAGCTGATAAAGGCTCCCTCAAAGGCAATCCAGCTCAGGTATTTATCACCGGGATCGTGCCACAATCCCAAAGGCCAAGGGAGCCAGGGAAAACACCCTCATCCAGCTCCAAGGTCAAGGGGTTGGAAGAGAGAGGAGCAGCTGGGAACAGCCAGGCTCCAGCAGCAAGCAGAAACCTTTCCAAAAATAAAGCCATAAATGGATTGAAAAATAACAAAGCCTTGGAGACACCGAGCCCGGAGCGGGAAGGGAATGACACAGGAGCACCTCCAGGTGTGAGGGTGAGGGGGCCTCACGTTGACCTTGGGGTTGATCCACATTTTTTGGGGTAGATCCCACTCCTGCAGAACCCCCAGGAGCCACCTCAGCCCTGGATGGAGCTGGAAGGAAGGTGGGAATCAGGGATGGCCTCTCCCATGGCTGCACCCGCTGTGAGGACAGCTCTCAAAGCGTGGGGCGGGAGGACGTGAGGGTTCAAGGGAGTCAGACCTCCAAGGCTTTCCAGGATATTCCCATTCTGTGATTTCTGAGCTGCTCCTGCTCAGCACCTGGAGGTTTTCCATCAAAGCCAAGGGGAGGTTTTCCATCAAAGCTCCTGGAGGTCGATCTGGGCCGATTCCTGCTGTGAGCTGCTACAGCCCCTTGGGTGGTTTTTTAGGGGGGAAATGAAATGGTTTAATGTGATTTGCTTCCTGGAAGCTCGAGAGGCTTGGAGCTGCTCCAGCCTCAGCCAAAACACGGCGGAACTCAAGGAACCCTGGGTTACACGGCACAGATCAGCGCTGGATTCGGAATTAGCCAGGAGCAGGGGGTCCCTGTAGCTCCATCTCAGAACTGCCTCTCCCTGACCCTTGGGTGTCCCAGGATTACCTGGACAAATTTATCCACCTGCTCCCGGCCACAGGACACTGGGATTGTCTTTGAGCCTTCCAGTTGCCCCAGTTACAGATCCCTGCCCCAAGTCCTGAACAGGAGAGGCTCTGGAGCTGCCAGGGATCCTCCCCAGCTGGTGGGATTCACTCTGCCTCCCTCATCCCTGTGGCAGCTCACACATTCCCAGAGGCTGCCAATGGAATGAGTCACTGCCTGCTTGCCGGGGCCTGTGGTGCCCTCCTGGCATCCAGATCCCATCAGAGGCCACAAATCCTGTTCTTCCCAGGAAAACCACCGGGCAGACCCTGGGCAAGGTCAGGTTTCACCTGCAGACAGCAAATTCCCCCCATCCCTGCGGCCCCAACTTCCTCCCAGAGCGGTTGAGGAAACAAAACGAAGCCTGAGGCAGCTGGGAACGTTGTGTTGGGCCAACTCTTCTTCCAAGCCTCAACATCCCCAGGCCAAGAAGATCCTGCCAAAACAGGGACTGGGGATGTGGGGGACACTGGAGCAGGTCCCCTCCTGTCCCCGTGTCCTGTGCTGCGTATTCCATGGAATCGTGGAATGGTTTGGCTTGGAAGGGACCTCAACCTTCACCTCATTCCACCCCTGCCATGGGCAGGGAGCTCTCCGCTCCTGGGAGCAGAGATCTGGAGTTTCCTCAGGGCCTTCCACCTTTTGCCTGTGCATTAAGGAATCCCCGAGTGCTGCTAATTAAGGGAGGCTAATTATGGCACAGGCCAGTAACAGCTCCCAGGAGAAGGCTCCGAGCCCTGGAGAAGCTCCAGCAGGAGCATTTGGGAGCCTGGGCACTGCCAGCCCTGGGAAACACGAGGACTGTGACGCTCCTGGGACCCCCAAGGGGATGGCAAACCCCAAATTTGAGTTCCTCCCATGCCACAGCACCACGAAACTCCCAAATGCTGGAAGCTGCCCAGAAGGAAATGTTCAGAAGTGTTTTGGATGAGCAGCTGGGGAGATGCCCTGATTTTTCCCAACAAATTCGGGATTTTTTCCACAGTTTAAAGAACATCAAACCTGTTCATTGTGAGGGATTTTAATATTTCCAGCCATTCCTGTGTTTACCTCCCTGAAATATCCCCGAGGAGCAGCAAAATGATGATTTCGTAGAGACAACGTAAAAACGTTTGGGGTCAATAAATACACAACAAAAAAAAAAACATGGTTGAATGGGCTGGAGAGCATCCTCCTCCTCTGGCCTCTCCAAGGATGGGTTCAGATCCATGAGATAAATTACCTGAGGTGTGAGGGAATCTGAGAAGGGATGGATCATATCCTGCTTTTTTGGGATAAACCTGTGTTTTCAGAGCAGCTACACTGGGATGAATTCCTCGCCATTCCCTTCTCCAGCTTCCACTGAAAATCCTACAAAGAGCGAGGTCCTGAAGCTCATTTTCATACTTGCAAATCCTGCTCTGGGTGGGAACTTGAAGGTGCCTCCCGAGAGGAGAAAATAATAAATTTCCAAGAATTCTCGCAGCATTTCTGAACTCAATGAAAGATTCTTTGTTTGAGTTTCAAGCCGAGCTCGGCCGGGGCTGAAGCTCTTTGATGTGGTAAACAGCCCACGGGGTGTTTTTTTGGAGGGTTTTCGTGCTAGCTCAAGTTCTGAGAACATCTGAATTGTAAACACGAGTTCTCCAATCCCCAGAGCCCGGCGGGACCCTGTGACTGCGGGAATTCGCCAATGGAGCAGGAGGAAAGCAAACATTGTAATCAAGCTCACAAGACGCTCGTGAGTGCGATTATTTGCAGTGGATGGGTTGGATAAAAGAACTCACTGGAGCAGGGAAGGAGAACAAAACAGAGCCGGGAGGTGACCGAACAGGTTTGAGAGGGAGGGAAAACTCCCGGGCGGGGATGCTCGGGCCAGAAATGAATTCCCCGAAGCCCGGGGAGCCAGTTCAGGGGTCGGGATTTGCTCCCCGCACACGGCTCGGGAGGAGCGAGAGAGGGAAATCCGGAGCGCCCGGCTCATTCCCTCCTTTCCCAGCTTTCCAAAAAGGGAAAACAAAATAACACCAGGCGCTTTTCCAGCGAATCCACGTGGAGGGCAGGGAGGAGGACGAGCACACCTGGAATCCTCGTCCCCGGGCGGAACAATCAGCCTTTGTCCCAGCGGGACAGCGCAAAGTTCGGCCGAGCGATTCCGTGGAGCTGCTCCATCCCGCTCCCGGGGAACTCGGCGGGGTTTGAGGCCTCCAGAAAAATAAAATTACCAAAAATTGTGGATGAATCCCACCCCGAATTTGCCGGGTTTTGGCTCACTGGTTTTAGCCGGAGTTTCCTGCGGGCTCTGGAGCTGCTCTGCCGTGGGAGCTCAGCCCCAGCACGGGCAGCAAGGGGTTAAACCGAGGGACACGCTGGGGGTTTGTCCTTTCCCTCTCCCCAGCATCTCCTGCAGCATCTCCACAGCCCCGGAGGCTCCAACACCGCAATTCCCAGCTGGAGCCACGGAGGGAGACAGGGATTGCCTTCCCAAATGCTCACCCAGTTCCTGCCGGGAGCAGGGATAAATCCCCCAGGCCCCTCACTCATCCAGGGGACCCGACAGCCACACAAAGGGATCAGCTCCTCCTCTCCTGAAATCTTCCCTGGATGTGCCTTACTTTTGCTTATTATTATTATTATTATTATTATTATTATTATTATTATTATTACTATTATTACTATTATTATTATCATTATAATTATATTAATAATAAATCATAAATCATAAATCATAATTTATAATAAATATTATTATCATCATTATAATTATCATTATATTATTATATTAATAATTAATAAATAATAAATAAATAATAATTTATAATAAAATATAATGTAAAATATATAAATATACAAATGTAATATATTATATAGGATATAGAATATAGAGTATATAACATTTAATATATAATATATAAAATATAATATGTCATATATAATATGTAATATATAATAAATATTAATGATAATCATTGTTTATATTATTATTATTAATATTATTATTATTAATATTATTATTATTATTCCCTTCAGCATCAGCTGCTGGAGGTTTAAAAAGGAAAATGCTTTTTCTGGCTGATCTGACTCAAATCAGGAAAGAAAAGTCCTTTCCTCTCACAAACCCTTTTCCCTCCTCTTCTCTCCATTTCTTGGGGTTTTTTTTTTCGGCTGGAAAAGCCAAGGAAAGGGAAAAACTGATCGGAAATTCCACAAATTATCTGTTTCCACCTGAGTCAGATCCAACAAAATTTCTGGCGGCAAAGAGCTCCCACCTGAGAAGCAATTTTAGGGGGATATATGGCAACGGGACTTTGAAACCACAGGGATTGTTTGCTGCTGTCTCTTCCCAAGTTTGGGCAGCCAGAGCAGCGGGAATTGCCCCGAGCTGGAGCCTGACAGGTCACAGCCTTTGGCACCAGCCTTGTCAAACCGATAAAAATCCTCTGGAGCAAAGGCTTCCCAGCCCTGCAGCCTCTGGAATCCACCAGGAGATGAGGCAGGGCATGGAAAACTCCTCCCTGAGGGCTGTGGGGTGGGTTTGGGGATCCGTGGGACCTGCTCAGCTCCCAGGAGCCCAGAAAGGGACACGGGAGGGTCAGTGGCAAAGGGGTGACAACTCCAAGGCCACCCCAGAGCAAAGCGGGACCAAACTGCGGGGAGGAAACTTTCCCATGGAAGGGCAGCAGGGATGGGCTGGGGGTGAAGGGGTCTCCAGCCATGGGTGTCCCCATGAGGGGGACAAGAGGGGGCTCAGGGCCAGCCATGGCCACGCTGCCCCACTGGCCATGGCCACACTGCCCCACTGGCCACAGCCATGGCCACACTGCCCCTTTGGCCACACTGCCCCACTGGCCATGGCCACACTGCCCCACTGGCCACAGCCATGTCCAAACTGCCCCACTGGCCACAGCCATGGCCACACTGCCCCACTGGCCATGTCCAAACTGCCCCACTGGCCACAGCCATGGCCACACTGCCCCTTTGGCCACACTGCCCCACTGGCCACAGCCATGTCCAAACTGCCCCACTGGCCACAGCCATGGCCACACTGCCCCACTGGCCATGGCCACACTGCCCCACTGGCCATGTCCAAACTGCCCCACTGGCCACAGCCATGGCCACACTGCCCCACTGGCCGTGGCTACACTGCCCCTTTGGCCACACTGCCCCTTTGGCCATGGCCACACTGCCCCATTGGCCATGGTCACGCTGCCTCATCCCACCTGGATGGAAAAAGGGAAAAAGCCAAGCTCACCCTCCCCCAGCCCGCTTTGGGGAAGGTTTGGAGGGAGCTGACAGCTTTTCCCCCGCAGATAATCCCCATTTTTCCACCCAGCTCTGCTCCAGGGGATCCCCAAACCCCACAGGGAGGAGCAGGAACAGCGCAGGGGAGGGAAGGACAGCTTGCCCTGTTTGACCCCACATCCACGAGCCCCTGTGGATCCTGGATCTCCAGGAAATCCAGAGGTGGAGACACGGCCTTCTGCAGGCCACAGCCCCAGGATGGCCCTTGGAACACGGGCACTGTGGGGATGAGGGAAGGGGTCACACAGCCCCAGGGTGGCCCTTGGAACACGGGTGCCATGGGGATGAGGGAAGGGGTCACACAGCCCCAGGGTGGCCCTTGGAACATGGGTGCCATGGGGATGAGGGAAGGGGTCACACAGCCCCGGGATGGCCCTTGGAACACGGGCACTGTGGGGATGAGGGAAGGGGTCACACAGCCCCAGGATTCCCTCCCGGGGGTCTCTGCAGGAGCACTGGCCGGGATGGGGGTCCCAGCGTGTCCCTGGAGCCGGGGCCCGGAGCGTTCCCGCCCGGATCAAAATGGCGCTGGGGCTGTGGGGATCAGGATTAATCATTATCCCGGGCACCCCGCGCCCCACGGAGCAGGAAAAGGGGGAAAGCACAGCTCCAGGGTGGGGCCGGGCCTGCCTCACCCTCCTTCCCACCAGGAAGAGCGGCTGGAGGTTCTGGTGGTGGGACACGGAGCCTCGTCCCCCTGGCTGGAATATCCCAAAGCCTTACCCAGGTCTTTATCTAGGGGGGGGAATGCTGCCAGGGAATCTCAAGGAGCATTCCTTCCCCACAGTGGTGGCGGAAAAACACAGAGAATAAAATAAAATGGCAAATGAGGTTCTGTTTCCCCAGCAGGACACGCAGGCGCAGCAATCCAAATCCCAAAACCTTGCCCGGTGGGAGAGCCCCTGGCCTGGCAATTCCAGGGGGGACGGATTGAACCCCGGAGTGGGAGCAAAGCCCACAGGGAGTTTGTGACGGCAGACAGGATATAAAAAAAGAAACCAAAAAAAAAAAAACCCAAACCAAAATTCCCAAACGAAACCCAACACGCCCAGGAGAAAACCCGGCCGAGGGGGAATCGGGAGCCGATAAAGCCACGGAGGTGTCGCAGCAAGGACGGGGAAAACAAAGCAGAATTGAGGCCAAATCCGGAGGTTTTCGGGCACCTGAGCGGGCGGAAGAGGCTCCTTCCCAAGGCTTACCTGCGCCAGGTCGGGAGGGTTCTCCAGGGGCCGGGAGGGGGCTTTGATGTCCTCGAAGACCGGGGTGTCCTCCTGGGGGTCCCCGGACATGCTGACGGGTTTGAGCGGTGCCAACACCGCGGCGTCCACCAGCCCGCTGCTCATCCCCCCGAGCGGGGACGGGCCCGGAAAACGGAGAAAAAAGTGGGGAAAAAGTGGGGGAAAAAGGAAGGGGAAAGGGAAAAAAAACCAACCCCGAGGCGAGCAGGAGCGAGGTGCGCTGGTGGGAGGCCGGTGGAGGGTGGGGAAGGATTTACCTGGCCGAGGGAAGGCTTTACCTGGCCGCGGGAGGAGGAAACGCCGAGCTGGAAGCGGAGCAGGGTGTGGAGCCAATCAGGCTCCCGGCAGAGCTTCCACCGGGACAGCCGGGAATAAAAGGGGGAGAGAGGGGCCCCGAGATCCCGCAGGGAGCTCGGGAAGCTGCAGCACCCCGGGATTTAATGCCCAGTTCAAGGTTGGGGGTCTGTCAGCAGGTGTGATCTGATGGGGAGATCCCAAACCCGGGATTCAATCCCAATCCCAACCCCAGGCAGGAGCTCTGTCACCAGCCACGGTCCCACAAGGTGCTTGGGGAGCTCCAGAACCCCAGGATTTGATCCCCAAGCCCAGGCTCTGTCACCAGCCGTGATCCCACACGGAGCTCAGGAAGCTCTGGCACTCCAGGATCTGATCCCAATCCCAACCCCAAATTTCATGCTCCAACAGAGTGCTCAGGAATCCCCAGCACCCCAGGATTTAACCCCAATCCCAACCCTGAGCAGGTGACCGGCGGCTCCAGCACCAGCCACACTCCCACACGGAGCTCAGCAAGATCCCACAGCCCAGGATTTGATCCCCAACCCCAAGATCCACCACCAGCCATGCTCCCAGGAAATCCCAGCTCCAGGATTCAATCCCAATCCCAAAATCTGAGCCCTTCCAGGAGCCTCATCAGCCCCAGCACCCCCAGGATGGAGGGATCAGTCCCCAGTCCTGAGGCCTGGAACACCCCCAGCTGGGCCACTGTCCCCAAACAGAGTCCCCTGCACTGAAACAAGGTGAATATTCCAGTTTTTGACAGACATGGATAGTTTTCAATAAGAAAATGCCTTTTTTTTCCATGAATGGGTCAATTTTGCATCAAAACTATTTTTGAGAGGAAATTCCTGCTTGCTCACATTTCTCATTCCCAGGGAGAAAAAGGGAAGGATCAAAAATAAAAGGGAAGGACCAAAAATAAAAGGGAAGGATCAAAAATAAAAGGGAAGGATCAAGAATAAAAGGGACAAACCCTGAAGGAAAAGAAAAGCAACAGTTGGAAAAGCACAGACAGGTAGGAGGGCACAGGGCTCATATGGAGACACCAGGCAACTCTGTTTGGGTTTCACTTCTGGAAAGGAAGGAGTGTAAAGATCCAGGGATACAAGGGAATAAAAATCACCTTTCTGGCAAAGAACTAAAAAGGAAAAACGCCGTTCTGCTCCAGATAGTCCAGCCCTGACTGTCCCCAGCCCCTCCCCAAGGAAGAGCCTGGATCCGCCCCCTCTCTGTGGATCCTCCCAAATCAGCCCCAGACAGGTTCCCCACTTCCCTGTGTGCCCCAGGCAGGATCCCACACACGCAGGGATGCTGCTGTCACCACCGTGCCAGGGACAGGGGATGTGTCACCAACCCTGCAGGACCACACGTGGAAAGAAGGAATATATAACGAGGTGGAATTTATAATGAGGGTGGGGAGGGTGCCCAGAGCAGCTGGGGCTGCCCCTGAATCCCTGGAAGTGTCCCAGGCCAGGCTGGACAGGACTTGGAGCAGCCTGGGACAGTGGAAGGTGTCCCTGCCATGGCAGGGGTGGCACTGGATGGGCTTTAAGGTCTTTTCAACCCAAACCATTCCATGATTCCATTACAAAACCAAAAACAGTTCCCTTTCTCTCCATCCCATCTGCAGCTTTGTGAATCCCATTCCTGGAGCAGGGCTCGCACCAGGCTGCTCCTGCCCAGCAGGGATCAATCCATGATTTCTCAAGGTGGAGCTGCCTCTCCTTGCAGGGATGGGAGGAATCCAGGCAGTGCCCTTCTCTGCCCTGGGAGAGTGACCCTGAGCCCATCTCTGCCCCAGGACAATGACCCTGAGCCCATCTCTGCCCCAGGACAATGACCCTGAGCCCATCTCTGCCCCGGGAGAGTGACCCTGAGCCCATCTCTGCCCAGGGACAATGACCCTGAGCCCATCTCTGCCCAGGGACAATGACCCTGAGCCCATCTCTGCCCCAGGACAATGACCCTGAGCCCATCTCTGCCCAGGGACAATGACCCTGAGCCCATCTCTGCCCCGGGACAATGACCCTGAGCCCATCTCTGCCCCGGGAGAGTGACCCTGAGCCCATCTCTGCCCCAGGACAATGACCCTGAGCCCATCTCTGCCCAGGGACAATGACCCTGAGCCCATCTCTGCCCCAGGACAATGACCCTGAGCCCATCTCTGCCCCAGGACAATGACCCTGAGCCCATCTCTGCCCCAGGACAATGACCCTGAGCCCATCTCTGCCCCGGGAGAGTGACCCTGAGCCCATCTCTGCCCAGGGACAATGACCCTGAGCCCATCTCTGCCCCAGGAGAGTGACCCTGAGCCCATCTCTGCCCCGGGAGAGTGACCCTGAGCCCATCTCTGCCCCGGGAGAGTGACCCTGAGCCCATCTCTGCCCAGGGACAATGACCCTGAGCCCATCTCTGCCCAGGGACAATGACCCTGAGCCCATCTCTGCCCAGGGACAATGACCCTGAGCCCATCTCTGCCCAGGGACAATGACCCTGAGCCCATCTCTGCCCCGGGAGAGTGACCCTGAGCCCATCTCTGCCCAGGGACAATGACCCTGAGCCCATCTCTGCCCAGGGACAATGACCCTGAGCCCATCTCTGCCCAGGGACAATGACCCTGAGCCCATCTCTGCCCCGGGAGAGTGACCCTGAGCCCATCTCTGCCCAGGGACAATGACCCTGAGCCCATCTCTGCCCAGGGACAATGACCCTGAGCCCATCTCTGCCCCGGGACAATGACCCTGAGCCCATCTCTGCCCCGGGAGAGTGACCCTGAGCCCATCTCTGCCCAGGGACAATGACCCTGAGCCCATCTCTGCCCCAGGAGAGTGACCCTGAGCCCATCTCTGCCCCGGGAGAGTGACCCTGAGCCCATCTCTGCCCAGGGAGAGTGACCCTGAGCCCATCTCTGCCCAGGGACAATGACCCTGAGCCCATCTCTGCCCAGGGACAATGACCCTGAGCCCATCTCTGCCCAGGGACAATGACCCTGAGCCCATCTCTGCCCCAGGACAATGACCCTGAGCCCATCTCTGCCCCGGGAGAGTGACCCTGAGCCCATCTCTGCCCAGGGACAATGACCCTGAGCCCATCTCTGCCCAGGGACAATGACCCTGAGCCCATCTCTGCCCAGGGACAATGACCCTGAGCCCATCTCTGCCCCGCCGGTCCCACTGTGTCCCCAAGTGCCACCCGCGATGGCACGGACAGAGCAGCAGCTCCCCGTGACCCGGCCACCATCACCTCCCACCGTTCCTCACGTTTCCCCCGTCGTTCCACGCGGATTTCCCTTCTGAAAAGCCGACACAGAGAGGCTGAAGTGGCTTCGGGAAGGGGGAACCTGCACAGGGAAGGATGGAGGGGCCGCAGGGAGGGGAAAGGGGCTGGGGCTGCTGGGGGGGAACTGGGGAGCCAACCCCGATCCCAAATCCCAGCACGCCGGGTCCGTGGGAATGGTGAGGACGGACAGGCAGGCCCTGCTCTCACGAGGGAGCAGGAGGCAGGTGAAACCCCGAACTACAGACACTTGAGCTAAAAGGCAAGAGAGGCGCCAGAGTTTGATGCAACCCGGATCAGGTTGGGAAGCAAAGCTCAGCTCCCACTCCCCAAATCACCTTTGATGAGGCACCCCCAGCCTGCCCCCAGCGCCCCCCACCCCTCAGGGACCCCCGAGGGACCCCACTCAGGGGGCTGGGGAAGGGGCCAGACCTGGGGGTCCCTGGTCCTGCTGCCACCCCAAACCCCCGCGGCCACCCCGGAGCGATGCTGGAGCACCCACCTCTCTCGGGGCCGTGGTGGACATCCCCAGTCCGCTCCGGCTTCCTCGGGAATTCCTCGGGATCCCTCTGGGCACGGGGACACCCTTCTGTCCCCAAGCCCGGCACACAAAGCTCTGCAAAGCCACCGGAGCAGCCCCGCGCCTCCCCCGCTCCCCCAAGCGAAACCCAAAACCACCTATTTTCTGTCTTTTCCTTTCTCCTCCTCGGGAGCTTTCCAGCCACCAAATGCTTCCCGGGAGCCCTTCAAAGGAAAAGCAGCCGCCTCATCCCGTGCACTTGCTAAACCAGTCTGAGCAGTGCGGGCCGGGCGGGCGGGAGAGGCCCCGGCACCCCCGACAGGGACAGGGACAGGGACAGGGACAGGGACAGGGACAGGGACAGGGACAGGGACAAGGGACAGTCCGCAGGGACCGCGGCTGATCCCAGAGGCAGGACACGCCACCCCAGTGCCACCCCGGGGACACGGGGGTGCCATCAGGGCCCCCCAGCAGGCTGCAGAGCCCCTCGCAGCCACCGCTCGTTCAGCAGGGAAGCAGTCTTGGGATTGCGAAATTCCTCTCCCAGCCACGGAAGGGTGCGGGTGGGTGATGGGGAAAGAGCCCCGGGGAGACCCCCAGTGCCCCCAGTTGGGCTGTGCGGGAGCACTGGGAGGCACCACAGCCCCCGGCGGGGAGATGGAGCAGCTCCTCCAGGCATTCCTGGGAGAGGAGGAGGGGGGTGAGGAAGCAGAAGAGCCTGAGGCCTGCGTTTCCAGGACAAAGGGGATGGTATCAGCCTTTTCTCCCCCAAAATCCAGCCTTGGGCATTTGCAAAGCCTGGAAAACAACCGGGAGGCGTTTCTGGGCTCCCACCAAGCACAACTGCAGGCACTGGAGAATTCCCAGGGGATGTGGAGCTGGATTGTCCCCACTGTGCCATAGGGTCCCAATCCCACACAGGCTCTGGAGAATTCCCAGAGGATGTGGAGCTGGATGTGCCCCTCATGCTACGGGATCAGGCAGCCACCGAGGGGCTCTGCTGGAGCTCACCTGGCCCCAGAACGGGGATGGCACAGCCCTCCCTGGAGTTCACCTTGCCCTTGGCACAAGCTGCAGGACAGTCCCAGGTCACAGGGATGGGACAAGTCCAAGCTGAGAGCCAGGGGTGTCCGTGGAAAGGGCTGAGACAGCTCCAGCACAGCGAGGAGCTGGAGGCCCCAGGCTGAGCTTAAATGGGTCCGGGAATGTGGGTGGGGGGTCTCTGCTCAGAGCAATCAGGGCTTCACCCAGGAGAGGGGGCTGGAAGGACAGCCTGGGCTCCCTGGGATAATGATTCCAGCCCCTGGGATAATGATTCCAGCCCCTGGGATAATGATTCCAGCCCCTGGGATAATGATTCCAGCCCCTGGGATGGTGGTTCCAGCCCCTGAGGAGGGGTTGGCACCTGCTGCCTGTGTGGCAGGACCTCGGCATCTTCTCCAGCCGCAGAGTGATGCCCACACATCGATGTCCCTTTGTTACGGGCATTTGACACAGGATCCTGTGTGATCCCCGACCCTCTGCAGCTCCTCCCGGGATCTGGGGGCTGTGTCCCTGTTCCCACTGCCCAGCCCTGTGCCAGCAGTCCCTGCCGAGGGCTCTCGGAGCAGGAGAAGCCGCGACCGCAGCCCGAGCAGCGGAAGATTTGATGCCCCTGGGCTTGCGGCATTTCCAGTGCAGCCTCTCACGGGCGCTTTTAGGGTTTCCCACCTGTGCCGGGGGAGCACCGAGGGATCAGCGCTGCCGCAGCGGCCGCCGGGGAAATTCCCAAAGAACGGGAATCCCTCGGAATGCTCGGGCAGCCCTGGCCCAGCGCGGGCCGCTGGCGCCACCGGGTGCCCGAGCGCTGCCAGCGGTGACGGCAGCGCGGCCCGGCCGGCTTTGGGCTGCACCCCATAACACAACTTGGGGGACCAAGGACAGGAGGGTCCCCCCGAACACGGCTTTGCCTACCAGCATCCCCAAAAGGCCGAGCACAGAGTGCCCCAAAGCACCACCCTGAACCTTAACACAGAGTGACGGTACCCCCAAAGAGCGCCCTGTCCCCTCAAAGGGCACCTCCCAAGAGCCCCCCCAGAGGAAACCCCGGCCCTGACCCACACTGCCAGCACCCTGTGCCCCCCAAGGGACCCCCGGGCTCTGGCTGGAGTGCCAGCACCCCAATGACACTCCTGAGGGTACCCACAGGTACGTGCAGGAGAGCTCAGGGGTCCCGGGGGGGTCCTGGGGCAGTGCCGGGGGTGACGAGGAGCTGGTTTGGGGTCCCCCCGTGGTGGCTCAGGCCGGGTACCCCATGAGTGCCCTGGGACCCAGCACAGAGCACGGTCGGGTTGGGGGTCCCGGCTGTCCCTCGGTTGTCCCTCAGTGACTCCCATGGGGGCTGGGCCAGGCCCTTTAAGCAGCTCCACCCTCAGTCGAGCCCAGGCAGTGCCACGGGGACCTTCAAAAGGTGACAGAATTCCCAAACCCTCCAAAAGTATATTTTTTTCTCATTTCTGCAAGGAGTATTTGTATCTTTGTAATTTTTCACTCTGGAATTTTTTTTTTTGCTTTCATGAAAATCCCCAAAAAGCTTCAATTGAAGAATTTAGAGATTTTTTTTTTCCCTTATATTCCTTGGAGCCCTGCATCTGGGTTGTTCACCAGGATGATGAAGAGAACTGGGATGAGGCTGGAGCCCTGTGGAACCCCAGTAATGACAGGTGCCAGGCTGGTGTCACCCCATGAGCCAGTTGCTCCCCCATCCCAGGATGTGTTTATCCAGCTGTGGCCTGGATATTTTGTCCAGAAGGACCCTGAGAAAGACATGATCAAAAGCTTTGCTGAAGTCCAAAAAAATTCCATCTCCTGCCTTTCCTTGATCAAGCAGGTGGGATAGCCTGTTGCAGAAGGAAATCAGGTTGGACAAGCAGGACTTTCCACTCATGGAGCTGTGACCAATGAGCGTGTTGTCCTCCAGGTGTTTTCCAATACTTCCCAGAATAATCTTTTCCATGATTTTACTGGGCACTGAAATGAGACTGTGGGCTCTGGGGTCAGAATCAGGACAACAGCCCCCAGTTTCCAGCCAGCTGAGACCTCCTGGATTCCCAAGACCATTGAAAATGATCAAGAGAGGCTTTGTGATGGCATCAGCGACTCTTGGAGAATTCTCAGATGAATCCCAGCAGGTCCCACAGGGATTTGGAGGGATCCAGCTGGAACAGCAGATCCTGCACAAGTTCAGGGAGCTGATCATTCTTGCAGTCCTGCTCATCCAGCTCAGGGCACTGGGAGCCCCTTGGTCTATCCTCTGGACACAGAACGCCTTGAACAGCTCTGCCTTGTCCCTGTCCCCTTGGGAAGGTGACATCCTCACCCTGACCACGCCAATCCATGGTATTTCTACAGTGCCTCTTGCCATGAATCGATTTGAACACATATTCCCCACCTGGGAATTTCCAGCCCCCTCTGCCCCAGGCCTGCAGCTTGGCTGGGGTGGTCATGGCCAGGGACCACCTCAGGCCAGGGACAAGCTCTGCCCACGGCACACCCTGGCTGGTGGATGGGAAGCTGAGAAAAAGCACTTTCCCAAGCAGGTGTGAGTTGTTCTCAGGGGGCACAGGTCCCTGAAGTGTCCCCAGAGCTCAGGGGGAGTCTGGGCAGCTTCTCCCAAGCAGCCCCCACAGGGACTGCCCCGAGCATGGCAGGTGTCGTGGTCCCCATCACACAGCAGCTCACAGCATCCCACCCCAAATCCTGACACCCTCCCAGCAACCTGGGGGCTGGCTGAAGGGGGATGGAAGAAACACTCCACAAAAACCATGATTAAAAAGCAAAGCGTGTGGCCACAGCTGCTGGTTTAACTTAGAAACACTTCAAGTGGCCCAGAGTCTTCCAAAAAACCCGAGAGCTGCTGGCCCTCGTCCCCCCACCCTGTCCCACCCCCTCGTAGAATTCCATAAAATAGAAGTTCCATGTTCCACAAAATTTCCCTTTTTGTGGTGGTGATGGTCTCGTTTGTGGGTCATTGTTGGGTTGTGTTTCCCCCTTCTCGATTCCTCTTTTCCTCCTGGCTCTCTGTGCCCCCAGCACTTCCCATGAAGCCCAGCACGTGCTGAGGGACATGCACAGAGGTGATGTCCCCTCTCCTGCTGGGACAGTCTGGGGATGGAGAGGGAATGGACAGCTTCTCCACGAGGGCCCATCACCCCCTGCCCCCCGTCCTCACCACGGCTCCCAGATTTTGGCACTGGGAGGGGCAGGGGACAGCGAGGGGCTGAAGAGCCTGAGGCAGCTGCTGGGTGCATTCCAGGTGAGGAGCCAAGGAGCCTCCAGGCGAGGACAAACCCAGGACTAAAAACAACTGGGTACAGGAGAGAAGGGGCAGCAGTCCAGAATCCATTGTTTGCCGTCCCGTGCCGGCGGGGCTCCTGCAGCGGGCGCGGCTCGGCCCCGGCGCTCCCGCAGTCCCCGCCCCGCAGGAGCCGCGGGGTGGGGATGGATGGAGGGAGGGAGGCGCTGCCGGCTCCCGGCGCGGCCCAGCCCGGCGGGCACCGCTCACATCATGACGTGCCGCCGGCGGTGCAGGGCCAGGTGGTCGGAGCGGGAGAAGCTGCGGTCGCAGTCCGAGCAGCGGAAGGGTTTGATGCCTGTGTGCTTGCGGAAGTGCCGGGTGAGCTCGTCCGAGCGGGCGAACTTCCAGGTGCAGCCTTCCCACGTGCATTTGTAGGGCTTCTCGCCTGTGCCAGAGGAGCACCGAGGGGTCAGCGCTGCCACAACAAACCCCTCACAGGAATTCCAAACGGGGAATCCCTCAGCACTCCCAAAGGGCCGCCCCTCTGCCCAGGGACACAGCAGCACCACTCCTCCCCCAGCCCACGGGGAATACGGGGACACCAACCCCAGCCCTACCTGTGTGTATCCTCCGGTGGGCTTTGAGGTGGGAGCTTTTGGTGTAGACTTTATTGCAGCCCTCAAAGTCGCACTGGTGGATGCGCCGCTTCTTCAGGTCCGGGGAATCGGCTCTGGGCCCCCGTGCCGCTGGCCTGCCGGGAGCAGGGAGAGCTGGAGCCACAGCCCCGGAGCCACGGAGCTCCCGGGGGGCTCAGGGGGATAAAGGGTGGGGAGGCACAGGCAGGAGGAGACTCACTCTCTCTGGAGGTCCTGGAAAGGTGCTGGGCCACTCTCTGAGGCGCTGTCTTCACTGTCGCTGTTCATGTCCATGGGGTACACGGAGCCAGGGTCCATTTTCACTGGAGGGGTCCGGGAAAGGAAAGCTTTAGGGCACACAGAGGCAAGGGGTGAGCACAGAACAGAGACCCCAAAAACACTCCACCCCACATCAGGGGTTCAGCCTTCCCCCTGCTCCTGCAGTGCTCCAGGCACTGTCTGTCCCTCCAGAGAACCAAACCCAACCGGGCAGATGGAGAACCCCCAAAGGGAGGAAACAGCTTGTGGGAACCACTTTTGGCTGCCTGCTCCTGCCCAGAGCAGGGCAGATCCAGGCCCCCCACCCCAGATGAGGTGGGAAGCTGGGAATGTCCTGGGAAAAGCGATTGTGGGGGGCACAGGGAGCAGCTGAGCTGAAACCAGAGCTGCTGGCAGCAGGCAGCCAGTGGGAAGGGCAGGGCAGGCTGCCAGAAGCAGGATGGGTGGAGGACAGGCAGTGCCATGCCCTGTGTGTCCCTGCCCTCCCCATGTCCCCTGGGGGGCACAGGCTGGGGGCAGAGGGGCTTTGTATCAAAGTGGCACATGGTGGTGCCAGGGACAGTCCACAGTGAAAAACAAGATCCCCTTCAAGGGTGCCCCTCCACGAGGCAGGACAGACACCCTCCACCCCCCAGATCCCAAGGTTCCCCCCAGGTGCCCTTACCAGAGCCAGCGTTCTTGCCGTCCCCCCCGATGAGGGGCACGGTAATGGCGGTGACGCCGTCCGTGGGCACGGTGGTGTAGACGACAGGGAGGGACTGCACCACCACGGGGATGGTCTGCAGGTTGCCCATCTTGCTGGGCAGGTTAACAGAGGGGATGGTGTGGATGACGTGGAGGATCTGCTGCCCGCCGCTGCCCTGCGTGGAGGCCAGGATGGAGCCGGGTGAGAGAACAGCTGGGATGGCCGAGGTGGAGCTGAGACCGGAGGGCGGGATGGACACGGTGGTGGGAGCAGGAACCGGGGGAGCCACCAGCATGGGGGAAGACTGGACCGAGGTGGGGGGCGGTGGCGGCGGGGCCGAGGCTGGAGCCACCTTGGATTTATTGAGGGAGAGATCGACGGGCTCGGCCTGGGGCTGGCTGCAGTCGCTGGCCAGCAGCTCCTCGGGGGGCTCCGTCTTGATGTCGGCCAGCAGCACCGGTGGGTCGAGGGGGCCCTCAGCCAGCAGCGCCGACGAGCTCATGGCGGGCGTCGCCTTCCCCTGGCCCTGCAAGAGACCCGCAGTCCGTGAGGATCCAGGGAAACTGAGGCACGGGGCGGGGGCGAAGGGGTTTTTTTAACGGGCTCTCACCAACCAACCGACCGGGGCGGCGCCTCGGGGCGGCACCGGCGGGGCGTGGGGCCACTCGGGGGTCGCCGGGCCGGGCATGGCGGGGCCCGCCCGTGCCCTGAGGCGGGGCCGGGCCCGCCCGTCCCTCACGGCCCCGCCCGGCCCCTCACGGCGGCCGCGGCGCGCGCCGAGGGCGGGAACCGCAGGCCCCGCCCCCCCGCCCGCGCCTTTGTGCCGGCCCGGCCCCGCCCCCCGCGCGCGGGGCGTGGCGGGGGCGTGTCCGGCGCGCGGGGCGGTGGCGGCCCCGCCCCGCTCCTTCCCCCCGCGCCTTAAAGGGGCCGCGCCCTCCCCCCCACCCCCCCCGGCCCGCGCCCCCCCGGCCGGGGTCCCTCACGCACTGGCCCGCGGGGCTCCCACGCGTGTCCACCGCGCCCGCAACTCCCCCCGCCGCCCGCAGCACCATCTCCCCCCCGCGCCGACAGAGGTGCGAAGGGCCCCGCGGCTCCACCTGGGCTCGGGCGCGGGGGGAGCTTCTTAAAGGGCCCGGCCCGGCCCCCGCGGGAAGCACCGGGCACGGCCCCACCCGCGGCACGGCCGGCGCTGCGCCCCCGCGGGACCGCGACACGACCGAGGGACAAGCGGGATCCCCCCCGACCTCACCGCACCTCGCTCTGGGTGCCGGGGCACGCGTGGGGGCACCGGGCACGGGGGGCCCCCTGCCCCAACGAGCTCCTCGCTACCCCCCGCGCTCCCCCCGGGCCCCCCGCCGCTCCCCCCGGACCCCCGCACGTACCTGCCCACGCAGGGACCGTCCCCGCCCGCGGAGCCCCCACGCACCGGCCTCGCGCGGCGGCCCCGCCCCGCCACACCCAGCGCCGCGCCCCGCGCACACGGCCCGGCCCCGCCCGGGGGGGGCGGCGGCTACGGCGCACCCCCGGCACCGGCACCGAGCCCAAGGCACCGGCACCCAACCCCCCGGCACCGGCACAGGGGCCCCGGCACCGACACCGAATCCTCCCGATACCGGCACGGAGTCCCCGGTGCCGAACCACCCCCGGCACCGACACCGAATCCTCCCGATACCGGCACGGAGTCCCCAGTGCCGAATCCTCCCGATACCGGCACGGAGCCCCCAGTGCCGAACCATCCCGATACCGGTACGGAGTCCCCGGTACCGAACCCTCCCGATACCGGTACAGAGTCCCCGGTACCGAACCCCCCCGGCACCGGCACGGAACCGCCCGCTCACACACGGTGCCCCGAATTCCCCGTCCCCATAAAACCGGACCCCCCCAAAGCACCTCCCCAACACACGCACGGGGCCACGGAACCCCCAAACCCAGCCCCTCACGTATCACCACGGGCTCCCCCCCAGATACAGCCGGGAGCCCCCCTAAACACACCCCAAAAAGAGCCAGAGCCATTCCCCCTTCCCCAGAACCCACCCATTCACCTGGGGACCCCCCAGCACACAGAGCCCCCTCCAAACACACGTTACACCCCCAAACAGAGACAGAGACCCCCCCCCCCAGTACGCCGATATTGGGGGGACCCTCCCCAACACACACACTCAGCCAGGGACCCCACCAAACACCCCCGTAATCAGCCAAGGACCCCCAAAACACCCCCCTCACACACTCACAAACTACCAGCACCCCCAAAACACCTCCACTCTCAGGTAGGGGCCCCCATAGCCCCCCTTCCCAAATCCAAGGACCCCCAAAACACCCGCCCAACAAGGAGAGACACCCCTCAAACACCCCACGTTCAGTCATGGTCCCCCCCAAACACATCCCCAGGTCTTCAAAGCAACCCCTTCAGAGAGACCCCCACCAAAAACACACCAGGGGACACCCCCAGACGGACACCCTCCTGCCCCCCGCTCCTGGGGACTCCAATGTCCCCCCAGAGCCCCCCAGCACCAGCCCCTCACACCCGGGGGGTCCCCACAAACAGGCTCATTGGAGGGGGGGATTAAAAGGGACGCCCTGTCCTCACCTGTGGGACCCTCCCCTACCTAAATTTGGGCGTCCTTTGCACCCCAAAGCCCCGCGGGGGTAGGAGGTGCGGAATGGGGCAGAGAGTGGGCGGGGGTGGGGCTCGTTGTCCCCCAAATTCCACCACTGGTGACACCCCCTCCCCATTAATGGGTGAACTGAATTCCTCCATCCTCAGCCTGGTGCACCCCAAACTCAGCCAGGAGTGCGGAGTGGAGCTCGGGGGGGCTCCTCCTCAAACCCACGGATCTGGGGGTGCTGTGCACCCCTCCCAACACTTCATGTCCCCAACACCCCGGCCATAATTAGTGCCATAATTAGTGCCCCCCGCTTTTAGCCCTAAATAGCTTAAGGAGGGATTTCGGGTGACCTTGGGCGCGGGGGGGGGGGGGGGGAGCGTGGGAAAACGCCTTCCACAGCCCCCCACCCCCACCCCCGCTTTGTCCCCTGCGTGTCCCCACCCTCTCCCCCCGCTGCGGGTCCCCCACCCGTGGGCGTGGGGGGGTCACACCCCGCCGTCACACCCCCCCGTGGAATTTCCTCCGCGCTCCACCCTCCGCCAGCGGCCGCTCGGGATACGGCGGGGGAAAAGGGGAGGCACGGAGGGAATACAGCGTGGGGAGGATTGCCCGTGGGGGAGGGGGGGGGGGTCCGGAGCCCGATCGGGGTCTGGCCCTTTAAGAGCAAAGGGCGTGGGAGGGGGAGGGAAGGGCGGGGCCGCCGCCCTGTGGGACCTCCCAGCCGCGGGGGGGCGCCCTCCCCGGAAGCGCGCGCGGCGCACGGGGCGGGGGGGGGGAGGGACACACCCCACGCGCGACCCCCGCGTGAGGGGGTCGAGGGGGGGCGGGGAGGCCTGAGGGGGCGCGGGGTGGGGGGGGGCGGGACCCTCCCCCTCCATCCCTCCCTTCCCTCTCCCCCCGCCGCTCCCCGCGCTCCCAGCGCCCCCCCAGCGCCCCCTCGGCCCCCGCCGCGCCCCCGGCCCCACGCACCGGCCCCCGCGCCTCCTCCGAGCGCATCCCCGGCCGCCGCCGCCGCCGCCGCCGCTGCCCCCGGGGCGGTGCCGGGTGGGGCGGGGTGGGGCCCCCACGGGCGGGGAGGGGCCGCGTAGGGCGGAGCTCCCCTCCCCCACCCTCTTTTTTTTTGGGGGGGGGGGGTGCCCCGCCCTTGAGGTGACATCATCGGCAGCCAATGGGCGGCTCCCCTCGCATCCGGCGTTGCCATGGGAATGCGCAGGATTTGGGGGAGGGGGGTGGACCCCCAATTTGCTCCCACCCCCCCCCACACGGAGGGAGCCCCAAAATAGGGGTGGGGGGTGCTGCTGGACTGGGCACCTTGGGGCAGTGATGAGGGGGAGTAGAGACCCCCCCATTTGGGGTCCTGTGGTCCCCCTGCACCCCCATCCACAGGAGCGTGGAGCACCCCCAAATCCGAGCACCCACGGGTGCCAATCTCTGCCTCCCGAGCCCCCCTCACCACACAGGTAAAGCCGCCCCAAACATGTGGGGTCCCCCAGGGTGGTCCTGGCAGAGCTGGGGGAGCCTCTGCAAGGGGCTGCAACCACGGAGGGGTCTGGGGGTCCCCTGGCCCCTTCCTGGGGGGGTCTGGGGGAGCCCCTGGCCTGGAGCTGCCAGTGGGAATCCACCCCCTGCTCATCCCAGTAGTTTTCCAACATCCCAAGGGGACCTGGCTGCTCCCAGCGCTGTGTCCCCAGCCTCGGGCTGTCCCCAGTGTTGAGATGTCCCCGGATGGCCACCCTGCGTTGGGTGTGCAAGGGGCAGGACCAGGCTGGGTTAACCACCCTGTAACCCCCCAAATGCAGGACCCCCATCCCCAGCCCTGACCTCATCCCCAGGGATGGGAAATCCTGGGGATGGGGACTCAGCCAGGTGTCCCCTGCTCACGATGTCCCTGCCAGAGGTGACTCCAGGAGCAGGTCACGGCCACCAAGGCGTGGCACACAGAGCTTATCCAGGGGTGCAGAGTGACCCTGTGACCCCCTCACACTTCTGCCAAGCCACCACACCTCAACCAGGACCAAACTGACCTCCTTTTGGCAAAAAAAACGCTTCTCCTCCCCAGGAAACACCCAGGAAAGGCTCAGGTAGGGACCTTCCCCTGGCCAACCTCCCCTGGGGAGATTTTGGGGACCAGCTTTTGGGGGATGAGTGGGCCCTGCACCCAAAGGCACCCCCACCCTGATGTCACCGAGCTGAAGGACCGACAGCAGGCACAGGTGACCTCCCAAAACCCCCAGAAGAGAGGGGGGAGCAGAGCAGGGGTTCCCCCAAGGTCCCCTCTCCTGCTGTCCCAAGGATGGATTTGGGCAGGAGGGGTTGGACCCTGGGCAGGGAATGCTGCGGGTGCTCCTCACGAGGTGTCCACGAGCCACAGTTCAGCAGTGACAATTCAGGGTGACTCTGGAGAATCCATGACCCCCTGGATGTGTTGGAGGAGCTGGTCCCAGCTGCAGAGCAGCGTGTGGCCACCACAGCCCCGTGTCCATCCCCCCCAGCAGCCCCCAGGGACAATCCTGTGCCACTAAGGAGCAAAAACAAGTGGAAGCATCCCCAGGGAGACCCTCAGGAATTGCTGACCCTAAACAGCACATCCTGTTGCTGATGCCACTGGAGCCATCCATGCTCCAAAGCAAGAAATAAATGGTCAAAAAACCTGGAAGTAGCTCCAAGACAACCCCAGGGAGCACAGCTGACCCAGGGAACTCATCCCAGGCCCCCCAGCAGCTCCAAGGGGACAGGAACTGGGCCAAGGGGGGATTTATGCAGGACCTCAGTGACACATGGCATCAAGTTTCTCCTCATTCCAAGGTCAAGTGCTGAAGGAAAAGGCTGGATCACAGCTACCTCATCCGGGTTTGGGATGATGTTTGTGTGAGAAACACCTGGAGCAGGCATCAATATTTTATTTTATTTTTTTTTTTTTTTCTGGGGGCAGGAGGTGCCAGAAAAAGCAAGAAGAGTTTTCCAGAAGGTGGGATGAGGGTGCTGAGCCTGATCTCCCAAACCTCCCTGCTTGGAATGGAAGGAGCCAGAGCAGCCACCAAGCCCAGGCTCCCAGAAAGGCCTGGGATCTGCTTTGGGAAGGGACAAAGGACACAACGGGGCCGTCGGAGCAGGCAGGGCAGGTGCTCTGGCACAGCCACCCGTGTTTGTCACAGGCTGTCACTCAACGAGCACAGTGGCACCTTGGCCACAGCAAAAGGACCAGGCTGATTCCCAAAGAGCCCCCAGATCCATGCACTTCAGGAAAAGGGATCTGAAGCGGGAGAAGAGCAGAACTTTTACCCCAACCCCCACTGGGTCACTGCCCCAGGAGGCTCCAGCCCAGCCAGGATTTGGCTCCTGACAGCTCCGGCCACTTGTCCCTCCCAGCCCTTTGTCACCTGCCCCCCACCCCACATTCCCCCTTTGACATCACCCCAATTCCACGTGCTGCCGTTTCATCCCTGAGGAAACCCAGAGGCAACCCCTGTCACCATGGCAATGAGGCAGCATTCCGTGCCCACATCTGGAGCTGCAGCCTCTCCTGAAGCCCTTCCCACTGGGATGGGGTATTCCAGAGGCTTCAACACCCGGATCCTCTCGCTCCGAGGGCAGGGTCAGAGTGTGGGAAGCTGTGACATTCCCAGCAGGGGCAGCTCCTCGGGGAAACAGCGGTTGTGTCCGCGATTCCCACTCCAGGTATTCCACACCTGCATCCCGGCAAACACAACCTCAGCCAGGCGCCCATTCGAGGCTCCCGTTGGGAACAGCCCCTCTCCCACGGGGGTGATTCCCACTGGAACTCCCCCAGCCCGAGGCACGGCAGCTGCCGGGTGGGCGGTGCGAGACGCGGGTGTTGAATTTCCAGGAGGACAGAGCAGGGCTGGGAGCTTTTGTGCGGAGCCCCCAGGTTCTCCAGCCCTTTCAGCTCCTCTTCCCCACTCCTCCGACTCATCCCGGTGGATTTCTCCCCTCCCAGCGGCTGTGTGGGCAGGGATGCAGGGAAGAGCCAGGCACGGAGGCACCACACCCTTTTTTACACAGTAATTTGATGCAGCAAGAGAGAAAAAAGGGAGGGAGATGCTGCCAAGCGATTCCCAGTGAAACTCTGGAACGCCTTTCAGCCAAATCCCCCCCAAAACCACCAGCATGCAGCTCCTACAGCTCTGCTTCCCAAAGCTGCCCCGGGATTTGGGAGAAAGCAAACCCTCTTTGCAAAGCTCTCGGATCTGAAACCCCTTGTAGCAAAAATTTATTTCCATGACCGAAGACGAGGAGAAATTTATAAACTTATTCTAGCAACCCTCCAAGGATACAGTAAACATCCCATCACCCGGAGCCGTGAATCCACGAGGGCTCTGCCACACCTCCTGCGGCCACATCACCTGTCCTGCCTCCTTCCCGACCCTCCCGTGCCAGGGAAATTCCGGGAAGGTCCACAGCAGATCCAGCTCTAGTGTCCAATGTGATAAGGAGAAAAAACAAGCAGCACACTCATTTCAAAGCCCAACAAAGACATGGACAGTGTTAGATTCTCCTAAAAAGAAGTAGTCCCGATCTGTTTTTTCTCCCCCCAAAGGCCCAGTGCCTGGGATCAGCGCATGAGCAGGCTGTGCTTTGGTCCATCCACCCTCTCCAGCTTCTCAAAGTGTTTCCTGGCGTTCCGGATGTTGATCAGCGTGGCTGCGGAAGCTGCGAAGGAAAAGGGACAGGGGAGATAAAAAGAAGTTAAAAAGGGTGAGAACCACCACGTCCTCAGGGCTGCCTGGCCTCAACAGCTCTCTCTGCAGGCTCTGGGTGCACCCTGCTGCTCCCAAACCAGGCAAAATCCACAGTGGGATGGGCTGGGAAAAATTTAGGGTGGGAAAGGCTGGGTAAAATTTAATGTGGGATGGTCTGGGTAGAATTCAATGGGGGAAGATCTGGGAAAAATTTGATCTGGGAAAAATTTAATGTGGGAAGGCCTGAGTAAAAGTGAATGTGGGATGGTCTGGGTAAAACTCAGTGTGGGATAGTCAGGGCAAAATTTGATCTGGGAAGGTCTGGGCAAAATTTAATGTGGGATGGTCTGGGCAAGATGTAATTGGGATGGGTAAAAATTAAACATGGGAAGGTCTGGGAATAATTCAGCATGGAATGGTCTGGGCAGAATTTACTGTGGGAAGGTCTGGGCAAATGTGATGTGGGTAGGTCTGGGCTGTTGCTGATCCCAGAAGAACAATGAGGAAAAACCTCTCCCAGGATGAGCTGCTCATCCCAGAGCTGCTCCCCAGCCCAGCAATGCCCAGGATCCCACACTGTCCCTAATTCCCAAAGTGAGGAGGGCAGGGAAAACACAGCAGCAGGCCCTGGGCAGTGTCCCTGGAGCCCCTGAGCTCCCAGCAGCAATTCCAGGAGCTGTGTAAACAGGGATCTGCTCCCAGGGGCTGCGGGCTGGCACTGCTGCAGCTCCTCCTTGGGATAAATAGATGCTGCTAAAATTAGAGCCTGTCCACCCGAGACAGCCCAGGCAGCCAGAGCACACCCAAACATGAGCCAGCTCTGCTTCCTCCCCAAAAAACAGCGGGGCTGCCAGCTCCCAACTGCCCAAAATAGGTTTTAGGCATGACCTGCTCAGCCAGGTCTGGTTTGGTGGCTCCCTGTGACAGCAACAGCAGCTCAGCTGTGCCACCACCTCTGCAGGGTCCTGCTTACCCCCTCAACCCCTCTCTTAATCACTTCTTTTAACTAAAAACTCATTTTCCAAGAGAAACATGGTCTAAGCTGGACTAATTTCACTTTTTTTGAGGTTTTTCTGGTTTGTTTTTTGTCCCAAGCAGGTTTCTCTTGGCTCTGACTCACGTATGGAGGGGTCTGACATGACCACCATCACGTAGGTGTTGGAGGTGAAGATGTCAATGAAAGCAGCGAAGTTGGAGTTCCTGACCTCCATGCTCTGGAAAGAGGCTGCCAGCTTACTGAAAAACAAGGAAATAAAGGGGGAAAAAAAGAGTGAATGAAGAGCTTTTGTGCCCACATGGCCAAAATCCCTGATCTGAGCTGTTGGGAACAAGGAGGAGCTGGAATTCCCACTTGGCAAGGTGTGGTTGCAGCAGGGCTTTGGCTGGGCTTGGTTTTAAAGGCAAAATTCCTCAGCTTTGGGCCAAATGAGATCAATATCAGCTGATTGTGTATTAAATGAAGGAAATTCCAGACACAACCCCCCTGACCAGGCCTGCTCCCCATGGATACCAGGGCTCAGCCATTCCCAGCTGGATACTCTGAGCAGCAGAAATAAGCATAAAATGGGAATACCTGAAGACATCTGAACATCTGTAACCCCCCTGAGAAACTTCTCCATCCTATCCAGCTCCACACACCCTCAGGATTAACCTGACTGTGGAGCCTGGGGCTGTGCAAAGCCAAGCTTCCCACTTTTCCACTGAAAATAAGGATAAACAGTGTCTGCAAGCCCTGTCCTTCCCAGCCAGCCCTGAGGGCCTGGGCTGGAGCAGAGCTCTCCAGCTGCCATTCCCAGTTTCCAAGAGAAACACTTTTGATCAGTTCAACCCTGGAATTCCTCTGATCCAGGAGAAAAAGGCCTGGAATAAAACAGCACCAAACCTCTCCCCCTACGAGCAAAGGAGGAGTTAAATTAACATTTAAAGGTTTGTTTTCCAGCAATATTCCATCCTGGCATTCCAGCTGCCAAGGAGTCAAACTGGGATTCTCTGGGAAAAGCTGGAATAGCCCTGATCTCCCCAGTGCTGATGAGAGCAGCTCACCTGCAGCTCAGCTTGAACTGTTTGATGATGTTGCTGATCTTCTCAAACCTGTGCACGTCCCGCTGCTCCTTGCACTGATAGTGGGAAATCACCTGGAGAAGGGGCACAGCCAGTCAGGGATTCCAGCCCAGCTCTCCCACAGCAATTCTGGGATTGCCTGGAGAGCAGGGAAAGGATTCCCTTTGCCTTGGGCTGACTGGATCATGGGAGGTGGTTACAGCAGCTCTTGTGGGGCTTTGAGAAGCTCAGTGGCAGGGTCAGCACACAAAGGATGGCACAGATCTGCCAGGTGAGGGCTGAGAGCTTCACCTCAGCAGCAATTTCAATCCTGATCCAAAAATAGGGTGGAAACACAGGAAAAAAGTGTGTCCATCACCTCAGGAATGTGCCAAGTGCTGTGACAGATTTTCCCTCCTAAGGTGCTGCTGGGATATTCCCCATCCTGCACGGGCAGTGATCCCAAAGTCAAATCAAGCTGTTCCTCCCCAAGAAGAGCAGCTCAAAGGCAGCTGATTCCTTGGGAATTCCTCCTCCGTGACTCCAGTCAGAGCAGAGGGAGCTCAGAGCAGTTCCCTCCTCTTCCTCCCCAGAGATCCAGGAGCAGCCCTGAGTGCCTGGATGCCAGCACCCAGAGCACCTGAAGGGTTTCAGGAATCCTTGAGAACATCTCCAGAAACATTCCCACCCAGCTGGTGGCCCCAGGCCTTTCTTCCTCAGCCACACGGAGCGAGAGCTGCGTTTCCTGCCCAAACAGCTCCATCCCCAGCAAAGCTGACAGGAATCTCTCCAAAACCTTAGGCCAGCTGCTCTGAGCTCTTCACAATTCCCAAATCAGCTCTCTCTGGATGTGACAGGAGGGATGTGAAACTGCTCTATTCAGGGAGCCACATTTAACAGATTTTTTAGGGACTTTTCCCCCTCTTTTTTCCCTTAACTACCTTAAACCCATCACTTTTTAAACTTGCCCAATTATTCCCACAAGCACAGTTTTAGCCACATTCAAAACGTGCAATTCCCAGTGTTCAATTTCCTTCCTAAACTTCCCAGATGAGGTTTTCTCACTACAGTTTAAACAGAATTTCAGAAAAAACTTTTCAGAGTAAGATTTCCCAAAGAGATTTTCACAGGAAGATTTCCCTTCAGGAGAAGAGAGTCCTGGGAATATTAAAATATAGGAAAAAAAGAAAAAGAGAAGAGTTTTTTTAAGAAGTCACCGTTGCATTTAAATTAAGCACAGAATTTTTGTAGCAAAGATCATTTCTTTCAGTTAGAAATGTCCTTGTAACAATCACACTGTCACACACCCCAAGGTGGAACTATTTATTATCTCCAAAAGGTCAAAAAGCAGAACTTGCCAGGCATGGCAAGTGTTTGTTTCTGAGAGTTTAAGGAGGAAGAAAAGTCATGGCTCCTTTCCCAAATTCCCTCCATCATTTCCAAATCACCAGCAAGGAAAACACTCCAAAAAAATTCAAATATTTCCTTCAGCTCAGCAAGAGTTTGGTGCAAAGTGTGAGGAGCCCAGCCCAGCAATCAGGAATATGGACAAGCACCAAGAGTGCTTTTATCCAGCACCTTGGCTGAGGGACTGGGAGCACAAGGACCTGGAAAAGCATCACAATCCCATGGCTGATCCTCCATCCCTGCTCTGGCTTTGCAGAACATCAAAAATCAAGAGAAATCAGGTCCAGCTCAAATACCCCAGAAGAAGGAAGTGAAAAGTTTGGTTTTGAAACTCCAAAAGGTTCCTGCTCTGTGCAGAGAGGGATTCTCAGGGCAGTCCCACCACGATGGGGACATGAAACACTCCCAGAGCCTGCAAGAGGAAACCCCAACAAAACCTCAGCAGCTCAGCTGCTGCACAGGGGAATTTTGGGATGGTCCTGAGGCCCAGGGGGTCCCAGTGGCTGCTTTCAGAATCCCAAAGCCTGGATCAGGACATTCTGCACTGGGGCTGGCACCTCCCAACTTCCATGGAATCCCAAAATGGGTTGGCTTGGAAGGACCTCAAAGCTCATCCAGTTCCAACCTGACACCTCCCACTGTCCCAGGCTGCTCCAAGCCCTGTCCAGCCTGGCCTGGGACATTCCAGGGATCCAGGGGCAGCCCCAGCTGCTCTGGGCACCTGTGCCAGGGCCTGCCCACCCTGCCAGGGAACAATTCCTGCCCCAAATCCCATCCAGCCCTGCCCTCTGGCACTGGGAGCCATTCCCTGTGTCCTGTCCCTCCATCCCTTGTCCCCAGTCCCTCTCCAGCTCTCCTGGAGCCCCTTCAGGCCCTGGAAGGGCTCTGAGCTCTCCCTGGATCCTTCTCCTCTCCAGGTGAACATTCCCAGCTCTCCCAGCCTGGCTGCAGAGGAGAGGGGAGGGAAAGGGAGGCTCCATCCAGGGAATCCATCCCAGGAACTCACCAGGAACGTGGCTCTCTCAAACAGCAGCACCTCATCTGCCTCGATGATCTGAGCAAAGTTCCTCAGGTTCATCTCCAGCTGCTGCACGTTGGGGATCAGCTGATAGACAATGCTGGACCAGGCCTGGAGACACAGAAAGGTCCCGTCAACTCCTCTCCTCCTCAGCCTCTTGTGGGAAATGTGCCTCCAGAAATATTTTTGGCCCTTGTGGGTGCTGACAGCCTGGGCAAGGCTGAGAAGCTTCTCCAGCTCCCAGAGGGAGCCCAGACCTGAGGAGGCCCTTCCCTGGCTCCAGTTCTGCTCCAGCAGGCAGAGGAACTGCATCGCTTCTGAACGGACCAAAATCATCCCTGGTTTAACTTGGGGATGCTTCTGTCTCCTTCTCCCACACAAGTTTCCAGAGATCTTTAATCCTCAGCAAGGTCAGCACGCAGATGGACACTTGGCAGCTCATCCCTGATGCCAACAAAGCTCCACCTTATCCCAACGGGCCAGGAACAAACCCAGGAGGGACTGGGGGCGCTGGGATCAACATCTGTGCTCATCCACACTCGGATTTTCCAAGCTCAGCCCTCCCTGCCCAGCTGCTGACCCAGGTGTGGAGCCGTGCCCAACCTCACCCTTCCCAAGAGCCAGGGGGATATTTGGGATGCCTGTCTGGCAAGTTCCTGATATTTACCACACTCTCCTGACTTTTTAAAGTTAATTAATTAAACCCAGGGTTAATTTGGGTTGAACTGACAGCCTGCAGAAGCAGCTGCTGCAGAGCTGATCACACCAGCAGCAGCTACAGGGATCCTCCTCCTGCTCTTGCTCCAAGTGGGAAGGCAGATGTGGAGAGGGAGCTGCACCAACCTTGTAAAGTGTCTCATCCCAGATGGAAGTTCTAAAACAAACACATTCCAAGGGCCGGGAAAGGCGCTTCAAGTCTTCCTCACGCTCCTTAAAGATCTGGGAAACAAAAGAGAGTTTAGGGATTGAGTGTAAATGTTCCTGCCTGTGCTGTGGATTGCTGTTTGGATTTATGGGATGAGTTTCACGTGCATCTCTGGATACAGCAGGGGACTGGCCAGGAACCCTCCCAGGGAGCAGCAGGGCCAGGGATGTCCTGCTGCAGAATCCCAAAATTGTTTGGGTTGGAAGGAGCCAAGGTGTGCTGGGAGCTCTGGAAACAGACAAGAAAGGCTTTTTTTTGTCCCTAAAAATCATCACTGCTGTTCTCTGCCGGATTCTAGGATGACACACTTTAAAGAAAGGCAGGAAAAGCTCTGGGAACATCTGAGAAAGCCCTCGAGGAACAGCCCTGAGGGGCTGCCTTTGAGCTGTGACCCACGTGGCACAAGGAACACATTTCCACAGCCACTTCCAGCTCCTCACCAGATCCCGCTGGTCCTCCTGCACCAAGTCCATCTTGTGCACCAGGCAGAAGATCTTGGCATCGGGGGAGTTCTGGAGAATGGCCTCCAGGCAGGACTGGTAGTAGTGCATGTCCTTCTCCAGCTCCCTGCTCTCCACGTCGAACACGTAGATCAGCACCTCCACGTTGCGGAAGATGTTGTCCCTCTGGCTGGTGAAGTAGTTCTCCATGAAGGTGTCCTGGCTGAGGGAGCAGAGCAGGAGACTTCCTTTAAAGCAGCTCCTGACTTTGGGGGAAAGGCCTCCTGCCAGGAGGGCAAGGCTGGGATTTGGAACTGCAGCTCCCACTCTGGAGCATCCCCAAGGAACTTCCCACTGAGCGTTCCCAAGGAAAGCTGGCTGCTCCTGGAGAGCATCAGCCCCCCCAGTCCCACAGGAAGCTGAAGCTTCCCTCGTGTCCTGCTGCTCCTGGCTGGCTCTAAGGAGCTGTTTGTGAAACCCCACAGCAGCAGGAATGGGTGGGACATGACCCAAAGCATCAGTTCAGCCTTAAATCCTGGGATTTAAATCTCCTTTAACTCTGGCTGAACATGGCTGAGATGATCCAGAGGCCACGGAGCTGAGGAGGGGACAGCATTCCTTGAAAAAAGCTGCTCCCAGGAGCCACAGGATCAACCTCCAGCACGGCCTCTCTGCACAAATCCCACCTGGATGGAGCTGGAGATGAGCAGTTCCAGCACCTCAGGACAGCATGAGAAGGGGCATTCCCTCATTCCAGGGGGAGGAGAATCCACTCTGTTCCATCCCTGACTCCCCTCAGCCTCCCCCAGAGGTTGGAAAAGGCCAGGAATAATCAGTACCTACCCTCCACAGTCCCACAGGTTCAACACCAGGTTTCCCAGGAATCTAACGTGGGAATGCTCCACATCAACTGCAAAGAGACAGCAGGAGCTCACTGACTGCACCACACACCTGGGGCAGAGCTTGGGCAGCCAAAAATCACGGAAATCAGCACAAAATCATGGAATGGTTTGGCCTGGAAGGGATTAAAGCCCTCATTCCAGCCTCTGACACCTTCCACTATCCCAGGGTGCTCCAAGCCCCGTCCAGCCTGGCCCTGGACACTTCCAGGGATGGGCATTCCTCACAAAGCAGCCCCAGTTTGTAAAATCCCAGAAAAACAGCGTTTCCCAGAGGAATTCAGGCCTCCCTGGCCACTGCTCTCCTGAGAAGTGCAGCAAGTGTTCCCCTTCAATCACACACTCCCTGGGATATCATAGGAATGACTCTGCAGGGCTTTAAGCCATCCTTAAAAACAGAAACCAAGAACACTGGGAATGTAAACTTCAGGAAGAGCCAAATTTATGGCAAAGAGAGAATTTACACCGATCCCTGACATTAAATCCTCACAGGCCCTTCCCAGTGAGAAGCACCACATCCCAACAACTCATCCCCCTCTTCCAGAGGAATCACTTCTTGCTCTTTCCCAACAAAAGGAAAAAGGAAAGGCATTTATTAAAGCCCAGGGCAACATCCTGCCAAAACCACGGGGGCATTGCAGATGGAGATCCCTGGATACAGCAGGGATGTTCCATCAACACAGAGGAGGCTCTGAGTGGTGTAGCTGCACCAAAGGCTCCTTCCTAATCCCAAAAAAAAGGGAGTTGAGGATAAAAATTGAACAATAAAGCAGCAAAGCCGATCCCAGTGCTGCCTTTCCCTTCCCTCCACTTCCTCCCTGTCCCTGGCTGATCCCGAAGCTCCAGCGGGGTGTGGCAGCTGGGAGGACCTGCAGGGACACACCCGACCCTCTAATGAAGGATTGGAGCCCTGGGATCCGGGAATTGTGTCGGGAATTCCTTACTCGTGGCCCCCAGGCGCCGCGTGTCCCGGGCGATGTAGTTGGCAAAGATAATGGATCTCATGCTGGTCTTCCCAGACCCACTTTTACCCATCAGCAGCACCTGCCGAGAGGGAAAGAAGGAAAAAATGAACTCCCACAGAGCACTGAGTCCTTCCCAGCTCGCTCTTATTGCCAAAGGCACGAAACACAGGACTGGCACATTCCAGCTGGGAATTCCAGCTGCTGAGAGAGGCAGAGAGGAGCAGGTGGGAAGGACAGACACCCCAGCCCTGCTGTCCTTGGTCATCCCAGCCCTGCTGTCCTTGGTCATCCCGGCCCTGCTGTCCTGGGTCACTGGGCCATGGTCAGATCCAACACTTTCCTCAAGGCACATGGACAGGACTTAGGAAAAGCAGGAGCCGCCTGCCCATTCCCAGCCCCTCCCACCTGCTGGCTTTGGTGGCACCAGAGGATGCTAAAGGTGAGGAACAGTTTTGCCACAACCCCTCACCCCCTATTTTTTCACCCCAAACACTCTGTCCTAACCAGACAGGGTTGGGAGGGACCTTGAAGATCTTCTAATACTGCTCTTCCCACAACGTGACTGGTTTTCTTTTCCCCAAACACCAGGGACATTCCCAGTTCCAGGTAGAAGACCAAAAAAAAAAAGGGAAAAGCAGATGAGACAGCCCAGGACAGGGTCCCCAGAGCAGGGGAGACTTTTTATGGCTCCAGTGACACCTCTCCAGAGGAGACTCTTGGCTCCATGATGTCCCATCCCTGCAGACCTCAGGGGAAAGGAGAGGCAGCCAAAAAATAGGGAATGCTGGGGGTGGGGATGAGGGGAGACAGTCACACCAGGCAAAGCTTTACATTGTGATCTAAAAATAAAAATTTAAGCAAACAAACCCATCAGTGGCAGCCAACACAGCCTTGCTCACAAAACCCAGCTGTTAAACAAGTTCCAGTTACAAAACCAAATCCAGCTTTTGGCAGCAGCCCTGCAAGTCTCCCATCCAGGAGGGATTTCAGGAGAAGAGCCCAAACAGTGCCTGCCCAGCCTCCCACCCTCACCCTGGGACAGCAGGGCAGGGGCTGCCACAGCCTCGGGACAAAACCAAGGCAGAATTCACTCCCCAGACCTGCGTGCCCAGGTTATTCCTGCAGCAGCTCCAGCCAGAGGGAAGCTGCCCACAGGCTCCAGGGTTTAGCAAGAAGGAGAGTTCCTGGCTGTTCCACATCCAGGAAGGCTGGGGAGGCCACCCCAGGATGCTGCCCTGTCCTGTCCTGCCCCCTGAGCTGATCCCAGGGAACAGCCAAGCTCTTATTTCACAGCACCAGCACAAAATCCCAAGCAGAAACTCGATCCCGCTCTGAGGCACAGCCCAAACCAGCCCCAATTCCCAAAGTTTGGGCTGCAGAGGCCTTGCAAAGGGGTCAGACAGCCAAGCAGGGAACCCAATCCCACCTCACCGCGGAAAAGCAGGGAGATATTCCTTTAAGAGCTCTGGATGTGCTCCTGCTGGGATACAGCCACCCCTGTGATTCCCAGAGCTGCTGCTCCTTCCCCACCTGTCAAATCTCATCCTCCCGGGAGCCCTGAGCAAGTTTGGGGCACCCAGAACACCTCGGGAGGTGCCCCAGGGACAGGACAGGGCTTGGGGCAGATCCTCCTCCCCGAGCAGGGGCCGTGCACAGGGTTTTGCAGAGGGTTTTGCAACAGCCCCAGCAGCGCCCGGGGAACAGCAGGAGCCGGGGAAGGCTCTGCACGAACCCAGCCCACGGCCAGGCCAGGATGAAGCCGGTTTGAGCGCCTGGCACCTCCAGCAGAGGATGCAGCGCTGACTCCGAGAGGCTTCCGAGGCACCGGAGCCCCAGGCCGAGGGACGGATACAACAAACGCTGTCCATGGATGGGGATGGGGAAGGAAAACGCAGGATCCTCCTCCCCGTCCTTACCTTTTTCTTCATGGCTGTGCTTGGCATCACACACCTGCCGAGAGAAGCCCATCTTGGATCGCAGCTTTCTGCACGCACAGGCTCCGCTCGCCGACCCCAGTCCCAGTCCCAATCCCACCCCCGGTACTGGGGAAGCGCTGACACAGCTCCAGCTCCCCTCCCCCTGCTCCGGGCCATGGGGAACTCCCGCTGCGGCCGGGAAACATGCGGCGTTCCCGAGATCCCCCGGCCCGAGCGGGATGGCTGCGGCCGGGCCGGGATTCCCTCCGCAGCCCCCTTTCCTCTGGATTCCCCGCAGCCGCTTCTCCCGGGATGTCCTTCCATTCCCCCGGGACTCCCCGCAGCCCCTTCCCCCGGGATTCCCCCGGGATTCCCCGCAGCCCCATCCCCGGGATTCCCCCGGGATTCCCCCGGCATCCCCCGCAGCCGCCCCCGGCCCCGCAGCGCCCGCGCCCCCCGGCCGGGCCGCGCCCCGGTACCTCCGGCGGCGATGGGCGGCCCGGGGCCGGCTTGGGAGGCGCTGCCGGTGTGAGCCCGCTGGCCGGGGGCGGTCGGGGGGCGCTGGCCGGGGGCGGAGGCGGGGGCGGTGCCCGGCTCGGCGGGGCCGGGGGCGGTGGCCGGGCCTGTCCCGGGCCTGTGGCGGTGCCCCCGTCCCGCCCCCCGCGCTCACGGGACCCAGCGCTCGGTCACGTGAGCGCGCGCCCCGCCCGCCCCGCGCGCGCGCCAGAAGCCCCGCCCGCCATGTTGGGTGAGGGCAGCGCCTTTCTGGCAAGGCCGGGGTTGTTTGTTGGGGGAGGTCCCGGTGAATCCCGGTATTCCCGGTGAGTCCCGGTGTTTCCCGGTGACTCCCATGGAACGGTGGAGCCGGTTTGGCGATCAGAAGGGCGGGCAGTAGCGCTTTGAGGCGCGCGAGCACACTACCCACCAGCGCCTCCCATATGGTCTAGCGGTTAGGATTCCTGGTTTTCACCCAGGCGGCCCGGGTTCGACTCCCGGTATGGGAAGTTCAACTTTTTTTATCCTTGCCGGATAAGGAAACTCCCCGCCCTCCTCTCCCGTTTTTTCCGCACGTTCTCCCTCAAAACTCCTTCGGGCTTTGTTTTTTTACATCTCTGCGGCAAAATTTCTCGGCGCCAGGAACCTCCTGAAGCGCTTTGCCACTGCAAACGTTTTAAACCTCCCACCTGTTTTAAACGTTCCAGCGCTTTGCAGCACAGAGCCCCCAGCTAATTAACATGCTGTTAATTGGCTTCTTCTCTAAAACAAGCAAGAAAATTCTTGCCTGTGTCCCACGGTGCGTTTTAAAGCGCCCTGCCTTGCTCAAGGCAAATAGGATTGTGCTGAAGATACATATATAGAAACCCATATATGATATATAGATTTATACATATGGGGGCTCATTTATTGCTGAAGGGATTCCTGGCAGCTCCCCCAAACCTGCGGGACTCGGAGATCTGCTGGGATTTCCTGAGATCCTGGGAGCTCCAGAGCTGCTGCTGCTGCCACAGAACCTGGGGTCATCACCTCAGGTGTCCCCTCAGAGCCATCACTCTGTGTCCCCCCAAGAGCTTTGTCACCCTCTGTGTCCCCCCAAGAGTTTTGTCACCCTCTGTGTCCCCTCTGAGCCTCATCACCCCTTCCACAGCTCTGGCACCTCATCCCCTCCCTCCCTCATTTCAATCTACATTTTCAAATATCCTTGTCAGACCCTGAACCCCAAATTGCAGGGTTTTGTCTGACTCTGGGTGTGCTCATTTTATATTCAGGCAAAACAAATCCCAGGAGAAGCTGTGACAATGATTTTGTGTCCTCTAAAACTGTGCCAAGGTCCACGAGAATTTGGAGCCATTTCACCTCTTTGTTCCTCTTGCTGAACTCTCAGATATCCCAATTAAACAGAAAAAAAATCCAAGTCTGATGAGCTGTGAAGGGGGAAGAGAACAAAATGTTGTTTTTTTTTTTCCCACCCCCCTTCCTTCTGGACCTCTCCTCTATTTTTAAAGCAGATTTTTGAAGTAAATGGTCCAAAGTCAGAATATTCTGATAAAATCTGTCTAATTCCCTGATGTTCTTGCAGAAGAACGACTTGTCTCCAATTTTGGAACTCGGTTTCTAAGTGAGCTGCACAATGACAACATTCACTCGCTGCCAGCAGCTGCTCTGAGCTGTCCCTGTTCAGCAAGAGCCTTCTGCTCACATATCCTCTACACTCAAGCTGTTCATTTTTGAAGTTTTATTGGCCAAATTTTCACTCAACAACCCAAAAGCTGTAAAAAGTGCAGCTCAGGGGCTGTGCAGAGGTAACCTCGCGCTCCAGGAGCCAACTGCAAAATCCCCTGAAGGAGCACTGAGCACTTCAAACTCCTGTTTTTATGACTGTGGCAGACCACAAAGAGCTGAAAGAGGTGGAGCTCCACCTTTTCCTTGACAAACCGCCCTGGATTTGGGATTTAGGGCTGTTTGCACAGAGATAAAAAGATAAAAGCACCAGCACGCCCATCATTTTAGCAGCACCACCACAGGAAAGCAGGCAGGAAGTTGTGCTCATTCCCAAAAATATCCAGATTTTTAAATTCAGCCCACAAGACAAAAATAGCTTCATTACCAGGTATTGTTTAATTTGCCGAAGCACTGCTCTGAAATAAATCAGTGACCCCTCAGAATCGTTACTGTCAAGGAGAAAAACCCCAAATTCAGCTGCCAAACCTCGAAGACTGAAACATTTTGTGTAAAATGTGTCCAAAAAGCAGTCTGGGTTCACTGCTCTCTGGTAAAAGTTATACTCAGGGCCTCAGCAAACCCCAAGACTCTGTTCCAGAGCTCTCCCCGCAGGGTTTTTTTCACACACTGAACATTTTCATGTGTTTTATGATGAAAATGAGAGCCACGAAATGAGCTGGAGGGTGTTTCACACAGGCACAAAAGGCTGTCAGTGCTCCCACCTATCCATGCCAAGGGAAATGAGGCACCTTTAGAGCTCTGGGGAATTTTAAACCAGGAGAAATGTCAGCCAGGCCTTGCTTTGTCTCTTTGGCCCCACCCTAACTACAGGGGATCAAAAAATGCTATTTAAATCTAGGGCAGCCCCTGTGTGTAGCACTCAGTCCTCCCAACGCCCCAAAAATCAGCAAAATCCTCTGAAGGAGATGAGGTGGGCTTGAGGGGGTGAAGTCTTTGTGCCAGCGCTGCTGTGGATAATGAGCACAAAATCATTAATTGTGGAATTCCAGAGTGGTTTGGGTTGGGAGCACCGTAAAGCTCATCCAGTTCTATGAACACCTTCCACTGTGCCCGGGTGGCATTCCCTAATGTCACAGAGCTGTGCAGGGAGCTCAGGCTGACAGGAACTCCTCTGCTGCTTCACGGTTCCTGTAATCCCCTTTTCAGCTCTTTCATGTCTTGTCTTGCAGTAACTCCAAAGGATCAAGCAGCGTGTGCAGGGGAAAAGGAGGGAATCGGGGAATGATCAGAGGTGTGTGCACAGGGGGGAGCCTTGTCAGAGGGAGCCTCCAGGAGCACACGGAGATTAGATTCCCTTCCATTCCCAGCTCTGCTTGGAAAGCCAGGCGTGCCTCTTCTGCGTCCCCAGCCTTAATCATCCTCGTTTCCTGCAACATTCCTGTCTTATCTCCCTCTTTGAAGGCTGCAGAACCCTTCCGAAAAGCTGTCAGGATTACACAGGGCAGGTGGAGCTTGCACAGAGCTGCAAATGAGCTTGTCAAGATCCGGATGCCAAGCAGAGTTGTCTGCTTTAAGCCTCAGCGTGAATTCGGCTGTAAATCAGCACAATATTCACTCCAGCTCAGGGGCAGGGCTGGCAAGTGTGGGAAGAGGGGCAGCAGCTGTCAGCCAGCAGCAGAACACGATTTGGGGAAGTTCATCCATGGATAAATCACAGCCTGGAGCAGCTCCTTCTCTTGAACCTCCAACTCTTCCTTTGGAGAGGATTTGCGGCCGGCTTTCTGTCCTTTTCGTGCTGCCCCCAGCTCCAGGACACCCACAGGGCCGCAGCCGGCTCTCCCACGGCACGTCCCTCAACGGAGATCTTTCACCCACAACCAGCGACTCTTCCATCTGACACTCCTAAAGGCCACTAAAGCCACTCTGGGACCCCCTGGTGCAAGTCCCGGACCCCAAAACCGCTCCCGGACCCCAAAACCGCTCCCGCTTCTTTCGGCGCCTCTTCCCGGAGCGGGCCCCCCCTCACAGCCCCTGTGACGTCACCGCCGCGCCGCCGGCTGCGATTGGTCGCTTCTGCCCGCGCGCCCGCTCACTGCCGCGGCTGAAGCGACGCCGCTTCCGGGTTGTTGGGGCCGCCACCGGCGCTCCCGGTGCCCGCGGTGTTCCCGGTGGGTGCCCGCGGTGTTCCCGGTGGGTGCCCGCGGTGTTCCCGGTGGGTGCCCGCGGCGTTCCCGGTGCTCCCGCTGTTCCCTCCGCCGCCCGTGCGGTGCCTGAGGCGGTGCGCACGGGAGCGCGCGCTGCGCGTGCGTGAGGCGCGCTGCTCCTGGCGCCCCCTGGCGGCCGCGGCCGGCGCCCCTCAGGCGCGGGGCGGGAGCGGCGCCGGGAGCCCCTCACATCCCTGAGGGATCGCTGGGGCTGGAAAAGCGCTCCGGGATCGTCAAATCCAACCTTGGCACCACCGGGGGACCAGCCCGGAGCGCTGAGTGCCACCTCCACCTTCAGGCGATTCCTTGGGCACCTCCAGGGATGGACGCTCCAAACCTCGCTAGGCAGTTCCAAGGCCTGACCACCCTTTCCATGAGAAAATTCCTGCTGATGTCCACCCTGAGGCCGTTCCCTCTCCTCCTGTTCCTTGGGAGAAATCCCGAACCCCTCGGGCTGTCCCCTCCTGCCAGAGAGTTTTGCAGAGCCAGAAATTCCTCCTAAGCCCCCTTTTCTCCAGACTGAGTCCCCTTCCCATCTCCCTCAGGAATTCTCCAACCCCTTCCCAGCTCCCTCAGGAATTCTCCAGCCCTTTCCCAGCTCCGTTCCCTTCCCTGGACACCATCTATCCATCCATCCATCATCCATCATCCATCCATCATCCATCCATCCATCCATCCATCCATCATCCATCATCCATCCATCATCCATCCATCCATCCATCCATCCATCCATCATCCATCCTTCCATCATCCATCACCCATCATCCATCCATCATCCATCCATCATCCATCCATCCATCATCCATCCATCCATCCATCCATCCATCATCCATCCATCCATCATCCATCATCCATCCATCATCCATCCATCATCCATCCATCATCCATCCATCCATCATCCATCATCCATCATCCATCCATCATCCATCCATCCATCCATCCATCATCCATCCATCCATCATCCATCCATCATCCATCCATCATCCATCCATCCATCCATCATCCATCCATCCATCCATCATCCATCATCCATCCATCCATCCATCCATCCATCCATCCATCCATCCATCCATCATCCATCCATCCATCCATCATCCATCCATCCATCATCCATCCATCCATCCATCCATCATCCATCATCCATCCATCATCCATCCATCCATCATCCATCCATCATCCATCCATCCATCCATCCATCATCCATCCATCCATCATCCATCCCTCCCTCCTGGAAGAGCAGGAATTCCCCCGGCGGCAGCCAGAGGTCCCCGTGCTGCAGGCAGTGTGCTGCTCGATGTCACCGCTGGTGACAGGCACATTTTTGTGACTGCTGAGCAGGAAATGGCAAAGCCGGGCAGTTTCTGTTCCCGTCTCCGGGAAAAGCAGCGGGATCAGGCCCGGGAGGCGCTTGCTGGGTCTGGGAAGGGTTTTCCAAGCCAGGAATGAGCACAGGCAGCAGAAGGAAGAGGCTTTGCCGGAGCTGCCCTGCACATCTGGCCACAGCTGGGCTCGGCGATGTCCCAGCACCTCACCAAAAGAGGCATTTAGCAGTTTTTAGTGAAAAATTCCCTTTTCAGCGGGTGCCCAGGGCTGGCTCTGTCCAACCCCACGGCCCAGAGTGAGGCAGGAGCACCTCACAACATCCCAAAGCTGGAATTTAGTCAGGGTTTTTCCTCCTTCTGGAGGAGTTTCTGGTGATATTCCCTAAACTGCCTTTCTGCTCCATTATTTTATCCACTTCACCAGGGATCACTCAGAAAATCCTGTTCCACTCCTGTCACCTGACACCATTTGTTACCCTTGGCTCCATCTCTAGAGCAAACATAAACTTCTAATTTAAATTAAATGAGATTCTATAACACTTAAGCATCATTTTTACCACCTTATTTTTCCTGTTCATCTTTTCTCTTTTTCTCTCTGTTTTTATTTCCTTTCTTTTAATTTTTCTTTCTATTTTCCCGTTTTTACATTTGGTTTTAATTTTACTTTTACATCTAATTTTTCCACCTCTTTCCCTTTCTCTTTCCCTTTCTCTTTCCCTTTCTCTTTCCCTCCTCTTTCCCTTTCTCTTTCCCTCCTCTTTCCCTTTCTCTTTCCCTTTCTCTTTCCCTCCTCTTTCCCTTTCTCTTTCCCTCCTCTTTCCCTTTCTCTTTCCCTCCTCTTTCCCTTTCTCTTTCCCTTTCTCTTTCCCTCCTCTTTCCCTTTCTCTTTCCCTCCTCTTTCCCTTTCTCTTTCCCTTTCTCTTTCCCTCCTCTTTCCCTTTCTCTTTCCCTCCTCTTTCCCTTTCTCTTTCCCTCCTCTTTCCCTTTCTCTTTCCCTCCTCTTTCCCTTTCTCTTTCCCTCCTCTTTCCCTTTCTCTTTCCCTCCTCTTTCCCTTTCTCTTTCCCTCCTCTTTCCTTTCTTTCCCTCCTCTTTCCCTTTCTCTTTCCCTCCTCTTTCCCTTTCTCTTTCCCTTCTCTTTCCCTTTCTCTTTCCCTTTCTCTTTCCCTTTCTCTTTCCCTTTCTCTTTCCCTTTCTCTTTCCCTTTCTCTTTCCCTTTCTCTTTCCCTTTCTCTTTCCCTTTCTCTTTCCCTTTCTCTTTCCCTTTCTCTTTACCATCTCTTTCCCTTTCTCTTTACCATCTCTTTCCCTTTCTCTTTCCCTTTCTCTTTCCCTTTCTCTTTCCCTTCTCTTTTCCTTTCTCTTTCCCTTCTCTTTTCCTTTCTCTTTCCCTTCTCTTTTCCTTTCTCTTTCCCTTCTCTTTTCCTTTCTCTTTCCCTTCTCTTTTCCTTTCTCTTTCCCTTTCTCTTTCCCTTCTCTTTCCCTTCTCTTTCCCTTTCTCTTTCCCTTCTCTTTCCCTTTCTCTTTCCCTTCTCTTTCCCTTTCTCTTTCCCTTCTCTTTCCCTTTCTCTTTACCATCTCTTTCCCTTTCTCTTTACCATCTCTTTCCCTTTCTCTTTACCATCTCTTTCCCTTTCTCTTTACCATCTCTTTCCCTTTCTCTTTCTCTCTCCTCTTTTTACCTTTTTCTATTCATTTTTTCTTTTTCCTTAAGAAAATATTTTAGCACACTGTTGATTCCCACGGTGTGAGAACAACTCTGGCCATGGCAAAACCCCTTCTGCTGCTTTTCCTCCAGTCAAAAACACCCCAGACCTCCAAATCTGAATGGGATGAGTTGCAATAATCAGGATTAAAATTATATTTATATTTATATTTATATTTATATTTATATTTATATTTATATTTATATTTATATTTATATTTATATTTATATTTTTTATATTTCTATTTACATTCCTTTAGCTGTGCTGGCCAGGAAAGCAAAAACCCAATTGTTGATGAAAATCACCCCTGGATGAGACACAAATGAGGAAATGAGGGATGTAATAAATGCAGCTGCAGGTTTAATTGTCCAAGGGAACTGCTGGAAGTGTGAAAGAAAGCAGATTCCCAGTTTTTTATACATTTTTAATATGAAAACCTTCCTCTCCTACAACTTCCAGCTCCCATGGCCATGTTAAATAATTTTTTAAAAGTGGGTTTGGAGCGTATTGTTCCGCTCTCTTTTGCCTGTTTTCATTCTGTTTTCCCCACAATGACCAGACAATAATGGCAAAAGGCAAATGTGTGTGGCTGTGAGGAAAGAGAAAAGCAGGAGGCTGGGATGTGTTTCCCCATTTTCCCCATAAGGGGATGTCTGTGTGTTTCCTTAACCTTTCAAGCAGCCCTAAAATATATTTAGAGAGAAGCAAGGAAAAGGGAAGGCTCGAAATAGCTTCAGCTTCAAACCTATGAAATGAGAAACTGGGGGAAAAAAATAACAATTTGACAAAAGAGGACAATGTGGTAAAGATATTCTGAGATGGCTCCAGGACTGGATTCATCCTGTTCCCTCCCACTGTGGGGATGAAGAGAGATTGTTAAATGTATGAAATAGGGAATAAATGAATGATTGTGCAGGGTGGGGTGAAGAAAGACCCCCAAGCCTGTGGAAAACAGAGCCAGAGGTTCCCTGGGTCTGCAGAACTCCTCGAGGAACATTCCTGCTCCCTCCCTGCCCTCTTCTTAACTGCAGCTTGTTCCAAGCTGAGCTGATCCACTGAACCCTCAGCGGGGAATAAATCACTTCTGAAACAGAGGGAAATAAATCAGTTCTAAACCAGGGGGAGATAAATCAGCTCCTCCTCCCGTCCCTGATCTGCATTTCCCACTCATTTATCACCCCAAGTGCAGCTGGAGCTGAGCAGCACCCGGCAGCTCCAGCTCTGCCTCCCCACACGGATTTAAGCCTGGCCTATCTCCTGATCTTCAATCAAGGAGCTGAGCTCTGTCCTTCAGGAATAAAAAAAAAAACAATCCCAGCTACACCTGACAGGAGAGTTAAGCCCAGCCTTGAGGACAGAACTGATTTCAGGATGTTTCTCTGCACATTTCCTCAGCTCTAGATGAGCTGGGCTTACCTGGACAACCTTAAACTTCCACCTGAGGGGAAAATGCAGCAGAGCTCTCCCCTGGTTTGGTTCACTGGGGCATTTTTAGGCTGATGAGCTGTGAAATGCAGGATCTGCTGGGGCCAAAGCAGCTCCAGAACGGATCCTGAGCCTCTCTTTAATTTTGCACTCTCCTTGTTCAACACAAATAAAGGGCTTGAGAGAATTTCTTTGCAGCTCTGCTGAGCAAGAGCACCGAGAGAGCTGCTGGCTTGTATTTCCCAAGGATTTTATAGCCATAGAAACAGTGAAATCCTTCAATATCCTTCAGCCCCTGCTCACTTTGGAGGCAGAGCTGAACTCTTGTGGTTTAATTCTTGCTGCCAGTGAGAGCTCCAATTCTGGCCAGTATCAAAAAGCCACGCTGGGATATTTAACCCTTTAGAAAACAAATTAAACACTAGGGAAGGCAGTGGTCCCTGAAACCTTTGAACAACATTAATTAAAGGCACCCCAGAAGGCTGCATCAACAAAAGTCAGCCCAGAAACTGAAGGAGATAAAAGCAGGGAGGAAAATAAACCTGCACTGTTGCAGCTGGCAATCCATGGATAAATCCACTGCACTTGAGGACATGGATGAGTGTGACCGTGGTGCTGGCTGACATTTGGACTTGATGACCTTAAATATCTTTTCCAGCATTAACAACCCTGTGATTCCAGGATTTTCTGCCTTTTTCTCCTGTTCTGGGGCTGAGAAACCTCTTGGCTGGAGCAGCACTGGGAGCCAGGAGCCACAGGCTGCACACGTCAGAGCTCTGCAGGTATTTTTAATCCATCTCTCTCCACGCTTTTGGAAGAGGGCACAGGAAATCTCTCAGCCCCAAAGCATCTCCCCAGCTCTGCACATCCAGGACAGACCCGAGGTGAATGATCCCCTCCCAGCTCCTTCCAGGGGCAATCAGAGGCAGCAGTTCCTAGAGAAATAGCTCCTATCAAATTTAGGAGCCTTCCCTTGGGGAGGAAACTTCCATTTCCCTTTCTACCTGTCATTCTTCTTCATTTATGGACTGAATAAGGCACAAAATCTGGCAGGCTTTAGGTAAAAAAATGAGCTGTTCGTGGCAAAGAGAGCCTCAGTGGAGAAAAAAACAAACCAACCCCCAACTGTTGGAATCAAGATGCAGTTAATAGGAGCAAAAATAAATAGAAACAGACTCTAAATGTAAATGAACATTACATCACCACTGGCATTTCAGCTCCTTTTCAAATACAGAAATAGAAGCAGATTTAACTTGCAGAAAGTTGCTGTGTTCACACAGCCTGAGCTGCTTTGGGGCCACAGCCCTGAACCTTCTGCTCCCCGAGACAATTCAAGATTCAAGGAAGGAGCAAGAGGGATCAAATCCCAACTTTCTGGTCAAAAGGGGTTGAGAGAAACACAATTCTACCCCTTGACCCTGTGGAGATGGGATTTGTGTTTGGCAGCTCCAGTGGAGCTCCTTCCACCTCCACCAGACTGGAGGTGAAAGCAAATAATTCAATCCCAGCCCAGGACAAGGCTGGGCTCTTAATTAAAAGAGAGAAATGACAGAAAGAGGGAAATAACCTCCAATGCAATTTTAGCAGCAGATTTCTTTCCCAGCTGTCACCTCAAATCCTCGACATCCCTGTTGGCCACGCGTATCCCAGGCACAATTTCCAGCCTGGAAATAAACTCAGAGTGCTGAGACATTAAAGCTGGAGCATCTCAGCCCCCAGGAGATCAATCCTTCCCCCCAAATATTGCCAATCCCAGCCCATCTCGGGGGGCAGAACCTTCCTGGGCAGGGAAACTCCTCTGAGTTCCCAATTCCATGAGATCTTTCCCATCAGTGGATTTCTCTGCTCCTCAAGCTGTGCCAGGGGAGGATCAGGCTGGATATTGGGAATAATTCCTTCATGGAAAGGGCTGTCAAGCATTGGGATGGGCTGCAAGGCTCCTGACACGCTCAGGTCCTGGAAAAGAGGAGGGAAAACGGGGAATTCTGCAGCCTTTAGCACAGCTCCCACATCCTCCAGGCATTTGGGGTGATTTCAGGAATGAAGAGTTAAAGGGCAGCAAGCAAAGGCAGCAAAGGAAGATTTGAGGTGATTTTCCCTTATTCTTACCCACCTCAGACGTTCCATTTTGTACAAGTTTGAGTCTCAGATTGAAAAGCAAATTCTTCCCTGTGGGAAGGAGGAGATGGATCCTGGGCTGCCATGTGCCAAAGCGAGAGTGACAGAGGGAAGGATGTTAATTTAGGAAGGATGGCACACTGACATTTCATCGTGTCTGATATGGCAGAGAGATTTCATTTTTTTTAACAGGAAAAGCTTCAATGTTTCACAAAATATGTGATCCCTGTGATTATTTGTAAAGCATCCTGGATGGGCTTGGCACTTCCCTGACAGAAAACCTGGCAGGTCCCTGCCTGGAGGATCTATAATTGGAGCAGAGCAAGGGAAGGTGATGGGAAGAGTGGATGGGAGGACAGGGATGCAGCAGAGGGAGATCAGGAGGAGAATTGGGGATTTTTTTATTCTTTTCTTGGTTTTTTTTTTTTGGTTCTTTTAATGTGATCCATTTGAAATCCAGGCTTAAGATCTGATTCAACTTCAGATTTCTTTTTATTTTTTCTTTTTCCTGCTTGAACTTTCCTCTGGCCCTGACTGGAGCAGAAAACCGAAATGTTGAAATTCCTCATGGAATAAATAGCAGGATGATGTGGGAACAGCCTCACTTGGCCAGGTGGAATCATTTCCCTCCAGGTTTATCCTCCTGGGAACATTTCTGGCCCCAAGAAGGGACAGCAGAGAGGGACATTCCCAGTGAGTGACACCCCCAGGAAGCCTTGGATGTCTCCAGGTGTGGGGTGAGTTCCTGGGAGGTGGTTTGGGGTGGCTGGAGTGTTTCTGTCAGAATTAATTGGAAATCAATCCCCCTATGGATCCCCATTCCCAGTTCCCTCCCAGGACTCTCCTGCAGTGCAGCCTCCAAGGAATTCACGGAATTTCTGCTTTTCCTGCGTGGTTAACGGGACACAAAAACCTTTCCTGGCCCTGCAGGAACCCCAGCACTAAAAAAACCCCATCCAGCAGGGCAAGGTGCCCGAGCCCTCAGCTCCTGGCTGCCACATGGGGGGATATTCTGGGATTGGGGAAAAGCCTCAGCTTTCCACCTTTCCCTGCGTGTGAGGAAGCGTCTGCCGCCAAGGAACTGAGCCAGGAGCAACACTCCCAGTGTTCCTGGAGAGAAATCTTTAGGATTAGCTGGGGGATGTCGTCACCCACTCCATTTCCCTGGCCTTGGGGACCCCAGGCCGAGGGCACAGCGGGAGGGAAGTGCTGGAGACCCCAGTCCCATGGGAACCACCTCGCTTTCCATCCTGGAGCATCCAGTTCCAGGTGGGATGAGCACGTGGAGGACAGAGCTGTGCAACAGCCCAACTCTGGATGACAAAAACCCCAAAAAAGCCTCCAGGAAGCGGCTGGGTGAGCTGAGGGAGGTGCTAATTAGATTAGGTGGTAATTAGCTGTGCTGCTTTCCGTGGCTCAGCCTTCAGCTGTCACTCACCCACTCCTGGAGCCCGTGGAACACATTCCAGCTCTTCCACTTCCCTCTTCCTGCAAAAGCAGAAGAATCCTTGTCCCTGGGTGTCCCTGGGTGAGGAACCCAGGGCAGGGCTGGAATCCTCATCCCTGGAAGTGTTCAAAAAACGAGGATGTGGCACTGGAGGATGGGGGTCGGAGGTGGTTGTGCCAGTTGAACATCGGGCTTGATGATCCCAAAGCTTTTTTTCCCAGATATTCTCATGCAAATGGAATATTTCTATGAACTAACACACAATTTTTAAATTTAAAACTCTGGGAGCAATCTGTTTGTGGGGTGTTTTTAATTCCACCTTCCCTCTGCAGCAGCGATCCCGTGATTCCAACGTGGGTCTCCGGTCCCCCTTTTGGATTTTCTGATTTCCAGGCAACATCTCACAGCTCCAAAAGCTTTTTTGGGCTTAATCAAAGTTAGACTGAGTCTCAAATGAACTCGAGCACGGTGCTCAGGATCAATGGATGCTGTTGGAATGGCACCAAAATCTGGTGGCTCTAATGCCAGGTGTCACATCCCATTAAACTCCCAGCTCCCTGAATTAGAAAGGAACTTCAATGGTTGGAAAAGAAATCCCCAAACCGTGAACTGAGAATGATTTCATGACTTGGAATTCATCTGAACTGGAAGGGAAATGGGTTTGGAGTTGGCCTCGGGTGCTGGCTCCAGGAGGGGAAGGGGAGGATGCTGCTCTGGTTCCTCTCCAAAGGGGGGACAGGAGAGCTGACAGCATTCCCAGCTCCTGGGAAACTCAGGGAAGAGAAATCCAAAATTCAGCAGCAGATCAGGAGAGCCAGGAGCTGCCCGGGAGCGCCAGAGGGAGCGGAGACAAAGAGCAGGGCGAGGAGAGGAGGAACCGCTCCAGCTTCCGAGACAGCTCCCAGGGAAAAGGGAAAGGAGCCCTGGAATTCCGGGAGCGCAGGAACGAAGGGATGAGTCCGACAGGGATGTGCGGGACAGGAGGCACCGCCTGGAATCTCCTCTGGCACAGGGGAGCCAGGCACAGCCAGCTCTGCCCGGGATCCTCTGGAAAAGCCAAATCCCAGCTCCTGCTGGGAAAGGAAAACCGGGAATGAGTTTGGCTGCCTCTTGAGCCAGAGGCACCTGCTTCTGTCTCAGGCTTGGGCTGGAGCTTCTTTCAACTTCCCGAGCCAGTTCCAGGCTTTCCCACTGTTTTCCTCCAAAATCCAAACAGCTGCAGCTCCTCTCTTTGAGCCATCAGGATACGGCAGGACCGTTCTCTCCACAATTCCACCTTTTCCACAATTCCACCCTTTCCACAATTTCACTCTCCACAATTTCCCCCTCTCCACAATTCCACCCTCTCCACAATTCCACCCTCTCCACAATTCCACCCTTTCCACAATTCCACCCTCTCCACAATTCCACCCTCTCCACAATTTCACTCTCCACAATTCCACCCTCTCCACAATTTCACTCTCCACAATTTCCCCCTCTCCACACTCCAGGTGTCTCTTCCAGAGGTGTTGGGAGTTGTTTGCACCCAGTTTTTGGCAGCTTTGCTCCCTGTTTCCAGCATCCCTCCCTGCCTTGCTCTAGAGTTCATTTCTTTGCAGCTCCGGGGAGACGCCAATTAGTGTCCAGGCTGTTAATTTGGACAGGGGCAGGAGGAATCAGGGCTTGAAACTGCTCCAAGGCTCTGGGAAATGCGAGCAGGGCCCGAGCTGCTGGGCAGGGCTGAATTTGGAGATGATTTATTTATTTCAGGTGCTCAGCAGATGCTGGCCAGGAGCTGCTCTGGCAGGATGGAGCCTTCCTTAGCTCCCAATAAATCTCAAATCTTAAATCTTAAACCTCTCCTTAGCTCCCAATAAACCTCAAACCACTCCTGAGAAGCGGAATTTTGACAGGGATTTTTATTTTTGACTCATTAACCTTTGTTTGCAGGAGCTTCCCCTGCAAAGTTCTGGGTCTGCATCCCAGTTCAGGACATCCAAAAATACTCTGGGAAAAGGAGATCTGTCTTCTCTGGGTACATTCTGGAAAGGATTTATCCCGATCTTATTGTATTAATATACATTTTAATTATTATTATCGGTAGAACTCGTAATTAATAATGGAATTAATTAATAATAATGGAATATCTACATTTTGGCAGCAGCCAAAATCCAATCAAACTGTGCTGGGGAAAAGCAAACGCCACAAAATCTGGGATTTGCTGACACAGGGGCTTGGGCACCTCCCAGCTTTCCCTGTTCCTGGGTAACAGAATTAACACAGATCTGCTCAGGAGCTACACCAGGAAAAAAAGGGATTTTTCCAGCTCAGGGGCAGTGACTTTTCCACCCCCAGGATTGTGAATCCCAAGCCAAGGGCACACCCAGCAGATGGAAAGTGTGGTTTTATTCCCAGCAAGCACTTGGGAATAAAAATAAAATTATTATTATTATTATTATTATTATTATTATTATTATTATTATTATTATTATTATTATTATATTTTATTTTATTTATTTTTATTATTTTTATTATTATTATCATTATAATTATCATTATTATTATCATTATTATTATCATTATAATTATCATTATTATTATCATTATTATCATCATTATTATTATCATTATCATTATCATCATTATCATCATTATTATCATTATTATCATTATGATGATGAAGAAAATTATCTATAATATAATATGTATTATATAATTATATAATTTAATTATTATTATAAATACTATTATTATTTAATAATTACTTATTACATTATTATTATTTAATAATTACTTATTATAATGTTAAGATGATGCATTAAATTATTACTAATCATTTATAATTTCCATTATATAAAAATAAAAGAAAGAAATATAAAATGATTTCATTTTTATTTATATCTTTATTTTATTTCTATATTTTAATTTTATTTCTATTTACATATAGATTTATTATTATTTATATTTATTTATAAAGTCTGAGGTACTTGACAGGCACAGACATCCTGGAATATCTCAGATTTCCCTTTAATGAAGAACCCTCCCTCTTCATTTTTATTAATTCTTATGGAATTTACGGTTTTTCCTCAGTGTCTCTTTCATTTTTCAATATCCAATTTTATTTAGCAGCAAACTTTGGTTTGTTTGGAAAGGCTGGGGGAATTCTGTGCCCTGTGCATTTCTGTTATTATTATTATTATTATTATTATTATTATTATTATTGTTGTTGTTGTTGTTGTTATTACTATTATTATTATTATTGTCATTATTATTGTCATTATTATTGTTGTTATTATTATTATTGTTATTGTTATTGTTGTTATTACTATTATTATTATTATTATTGTCATTATTATTGTTATTATTATTGTTGTTATTATTGTTATTGTTATTGTTGTTATTACTATTATTATTGTTATTATTATTATTATTATTATTGTTGTTGTTATTATTATTATTGTTATTATTATTGTTGTTATTATTACTATTATTATTGTTATTATTATTATTATTGTCATTATTATTATTATTGTTATTATTGTTGTTATTATTACTATTATTATTGTTATTATTATTATTGCTATTGTTATTATTATTATTATTATTGTTGTTGTTATTATTGTTGTTGTTATTATTGTTGTTGTTGTTATTACTATTATTATTGTTATTATTATTATTATTATTATTATTGTTATTATTATTATTATTATCATTATCATTATCTGTAACACCTTTCAATTCCTCTGCTTTTCTCCTTACTCTCCCCAAATTAGGCAGAAATTTGGGAATTTCTGACTTGGCAATTGGGAATTTCTGCCTTCCCCCCTCAGGTTTCTGTATTTTCCGTGCTCCCAGCACTCCCCCCTTGCCTCGCTCCTTCCTGGAATAAAGAATTCCAGAGCTCTTGGTTTTCCTCAGGAGCCATTTCAGAGCTCGGGGAGCAGCCTGAGAATTCCAACAGTGCCTCGAAAACCTCAGCCCTCATCCCACATTTCATGATCAGGCTGAATTTAAATGAATTTAAATTAAAATGAGTGAGACTGATGGATCAGCAGTGCTGGCTAAGCCAGTTTTACATTAGGAGCTCTTAAGTGATTTTTTTTATTAAGTCAATTTTATCTCTCCTAATAAAGCCAAACCTTCCACTTAGGATGGAAGGGAACAACAACCCCACACAAAATTTCTGCACCAGGAGCTTTCATTTCCCTCTGTTTGCCTCTAAATTTTGCTCTTCCCCTGCAGTCAATATTTATATCTTTATCCAGCGAGGAGGAATTTGATGGCTTGGCGTTGATGGGAAACTTTGCTTTTAATAATTCTGGTTTTAGTGCCTCCCTGCTCAGTTGGGGTTAGGAAAAGCCACATTCTCTGCTCCAGGAGGAGATGGGGACCCATGAAAGGTGAGGAGCCTTCTCCAAGCTCTGCACAGCTCTTGACAACAGCATGGACATGGAAAAAACCAACATTTCCCTGGGAATCATCTCCTTGGATCACCCACCTGCATCCAGGGACACCTTCCACCATCCCAGGCTGCTCCAGCCCGGCCTTGGACACTTCCAGGGATCCAGGGGCAGCCACAGCTTCCCTGGGAATTCTATTCCAGGACCTCCCCACCCCAGAATTCCTTCCTAAAGTCTTACTGAAACCAAGGTTTTCCTGATTTTCTGGGAATTGTGAGTTTTCCTGGAGGAGACAGAGCTGTGCCATCTCAACCCTGCCCCTGGTCTGCAGCTCCCTGAGAGCCTCAATCTTCAGATTATTGATACAATTCCTGTTGCAAGCCTTAAAACAGAGGAGATTCAGGAAATGGTGAATCTGATGGTGTGAGGAATTGGAGTGGATTAGTCACAGAGGATTAAGAGCAAGCATTTGAAGAAAAGCTTAAATGTAGCATAAAAATATATTAGAATCTTTTCAGATGTTCCTTTATGGGTTTAGCTCATTGGGAAAGTGTTGGGGAGAGCGAAATTTAATAAAAGCAGAGGAAAAACTCCCCTTGCACCAATGCAAACAGGGAGGGATTTGCATTCCAGGGTCTTTGCATATGTATATGGGTGAATTTATATAAATATGCATTTAGACACACATTATATATAGATTTTCACTTGACATCAGACACTTCAGCGAGAAGCAGTGTATAAAAATATAAAAGGAAAGTTTCATGAAGTGCAGGAGACAGAAAAGTTCAGTCAGCAAGGAAGAAAGAACTTTGGGATGAAAGATAAACGAGGAGTACAAGCCTTGGGCAGGTCTGTTCCTCCCTGGCAACGCAGAGATTGTCACAAAACAGCCCCAAATTCCCGGAGCTGCTGGGCAGAGGGTGGATCCTTCCCCTGCTGAAATCCAAAGGGAAGTTCCCCTCCGAGCTCAGTCTCCAGGACACAATCCCGGAGTTTTCCTGCGGAAATCTCCCGTTTCCCTGGGCCAGGAGCAGGGCAGAGCTGCGCTGGAGCTTTCCCTGCTCCTTGCTCTGCCCCACAAAGAACCTGGGGCTGAATTCTCCCTCCTGCCCTCGCTGGGAGCCAAGGGAAGCAGAGCCTGGGACGGCTTCTCCCTTCTCCTGGGGAGAGGAAGGCGAGGAATGGGAAGTTCTGCTCCAGCCAGGACTGCTCTGCTCACCCAGGGACTTGGCTTTGCCTCTCCGATTCCAGGGCTGTTTTCCCTCTCTGATATCCTCATTTACATCCTCTCTAATCCAGAGGCTTCATTAAGAAGTTGCCAAGAATCAACATTTGGACTGTTCCAGCCTTTAAGTGCCAAGGCTGGATGTTTTTTCTGCAAGCTGAAGGAAGGGAAGTCCCTCTGTGGGCAGCTGCCGCTCGTTCCATGGCTCTTGGAGCCGGTTTTGGCTGCAGCAGCCGCCCTCCCCTGGGATTTTATCCTCCCTGGGCACATCTGTGGCTTTTTCCCCGGTTCCCACCTCCCTGCCATCCCTGCTTCGGGATGGATTTTCTGTGGGGCAGGATGGGGTTTCCTTCGGGCAGAAAGCTCCTGGCAGCAGAGGAAGGAGCCAGCCTACTTTGCAAAGCTGATTTCTGTCTCAGAGTGTGGACATGAGGAAGGTGGAGAGGGTGGGATGTGACTCCAAGGCAGATGGAAACGCACAAGAACAGTTGCTTAGCACCTATAAAAGTCAGGCCCACTCCTTCACAAGATTCTTGGGTATTTAGGGATCCACACTTGGGAATCCACGCTTGCATTCTGGCCTCTGAGTAACCTAAACCCATCACAGCTCTTTGGGAGTGTGTGGTGATGAAATAAACAATGATATTAAAAGTCACACGGGTCCTGGCAGCAAGCAGGGGACAAATTTTGTGTTACCTGTGCTTGGGAGCTTTGCTGGCGGTTAATGGATGAGAAAAGAGCAGGAAAAGGTGTTTTTCCTTGCAGAAACGCTGTTCCACAAGGATTCCTCAGCTCCTGGGACAATAGGGATCAGGCAGCAGCCTGCAGCCTTTGTCTGAGGAGGAGATGCAAATGAAAGATCTGCCACAGAGGCAAATATTCCACCTGGAATATCGGATGTGGTGCTTTGGAACGGGTCTGTAGCACCCATTTCTCTGGGGCTGCACCAACACAGCCCAGCAGGACAGAGGCAGACACGGGAAAAGAAAAGGCTGTGGAAATGCTCGACAGGATGAATGTGAAAACATTTCTTTCACATTCCACTCTATTTCTTACCTGATGAGGAAAAGTCAACCGATAAAAGGAGCGCGAAATTACCCTGTTTAATGGCCAGAGGAGGGGGAAAAGCGGCTGGATTCCCATCAGCGTCCCCTGCCTTTGTCTCAGGCTGTTCTCGCTGCCTCTCGCCGCTGCTGGCCGTGACTAACTCGGGTTTCTGCCTGTGACCTGATTCTGCACCGCCACGCTCCTCCCAGCCCGCTGAGGCTCCCCATGTGATCCATTCTTCCCCCTAAATAAAGTTGACAAATTCGGCTGGGCTCAGATGGTGCTGCCGGGGGGGTGTGGAGCGGTTCCACCCTCGCTGCAGCTGCGGCATCGCCGGCTCCGGGCATCGCCGGCTCCGGGCATCACCGGCTCCGGGCATCACCGACCGGCTCCGGGGCATCACCGGCTCCGGGGCATCGCCGGCCGGCTCCGGGCATCGCCGGCTCCGGGGCATCACCGGCCGGCTCCGGGGCATCACCGGCCGGCTCCGGGCATCGCCGGCTCCGGGCATCACCGGCTCCGGGGCATCACCGACCGGCTCCGGGGCATCACCGGCCGGCTCCGGGCATCGCCGGCTCCGGGCATCGCCGGCTCCGGGGCATCACCGGCTCCGGGGCATCACCGACCGGCTCCGGGGCATCACCGGCCGGCTCCGGGCATCGCCGGCTCCGGGCATCGCCGGCTCCGGGCATCACCGGCCGGGTTCGGGGCATCACCGGCCGGCTCCGGGCATCACCGGTTCAGGGGCATCACCGCCCGGGCTCGGGGCTCCGTGTCCGGGCTGCCAGCCCCCGGCAGCCGGGAGGACGCGGCCGGAGCAGGTGAGTGAGCGGCTGCGGTGGCTCCTTTGTGCGGGAGGTGCGGGAGGGACGGAGGGAAGGGGCAGAGGGGGCGATTCCCAAATGGCTCCAGCCCCCCGCCCCTTCCCGGAGGGATGCGCCTCTGGAGCTGATTCCCGGAGAGCAGCGGCGATCGCCGGGCACGGGCAGCGCCTGCGGCAGAGCCCGGGGATGCTCCGCTGCATCCCGGCCCCGCAGCCCCCGCGGGGGACACGGCGCTGCTGCTGGCACGGCACCGAACCGGTGTGCAGGCTGGCACTGGGCTGGCACTGGGCTGGCACCGAACCGGTGTGCAGGCTGGCACTGGGCTGGCACCGAACCGGTGTGCAGGCTGGCACTGGGCTGGCACTGGGCTGGCACTGGGCTGGCACAGCACCGGGCAGCGTGGTGCCAACCTGCCAGGCTGGCATGGCACGGTGATACCCGGGCTGTGAGGCTGGCACGGCACCGCACCTGGCAGCGTGGCACCGGTGTGCAGGATGGAACTGCTCTGGTGTGCAGGATGTCGCTGCCCTGGTGTGCAGGTTATCCCTGCCCTGGTGTGGAGGTTATCACAGTTCTGGTGTGCAGGTTATCCCTGCCCTGGTGTGCAGGATGTCCCTGCCCTGGTGTGGAGGTTATCACTGCTCTGGTGTGCAGGATGTCACAGCTCTGGTGTGGAGGTTATCACTGCCCTGGTGTGCAGGACAGAACTGCCCTGGTGTGCAGGTTATCCCTGCCCTGGTGTGCAGGACAGAACTGCCCTGGTGTGGAGGCTGGCACAGCACCAGGACATCCAGGGGCCCGCCTGGCACAGCACGGGGCCAGCGTGCGGGACTGGCACGGTCCGTGCCAGGCTCCAGGGCTGCCGTGCCCACCCCGCTGTCCCCAGCCCGGCCCGAGAGGCCCCGCTCTGTCCCCGCTGTGCCAGGTGTGATCCTCCCTCCCCGGCTTCCCGCACCCCGCCTTTCCCCAAGATTGGCATCCCCAGCTCCCCCAGCTGCTCCGGGCAGCCCCGAGCGCACCTTCCCCCATCCCGGGGCTCCAGGGATCCCTGAGCCTTCCCATCCCTCCCGCTCCTGCACCCCGAGCTCGTCCGGCTGCTGCTCCTGCTGCTGAGCCCCTCGGGGTGTCCCCATCCCCTCCCTGCCCCAGCGCATCCCCAAATCTCTCCCGTCGGGAACGGCATTGGAAGCTCGAAGGAAGGGCAGTGCTGGAAGCCCTGGCTGCAGCCGGGGAGGGAAAGGTGCTCCTGCTCACCTGCAGCTCCCAAATCCCACAGAAACTATTCCCGGTCTGTGCTGAGGGAAAAGAGATGTGATTTTATTGCAGAAATGTGCAAAGTAGCTGCCTCTCCACTGACACTCATCACTCCCCCTCCCAGCCCCTGCTCCCTCCCACCCTTTAACTTCTTCTTTTCCTGCACAATTTAAAGGTGAAATTCCCTGAGGAGTGAATTTATTGCAGTCCTAGACTGGGCCTGCTCATCAAGAGCAGTTTGCTTTTGAAAGGAGATGGATGAAAACTGGAATGTTCAAACAATCTTTTGCTCTTTACATTTTTTATCTTTTAAAAAAGAAATCTGTCCCTGCAGGAGTTTCAGTCAGATTTTAGATCTAAGAGAGAGGCTGCAGTGTCCCAGCTGAAATGGCTTTTCTTGCTCGTGGTAGGGCAGGGAAAATGGGAAAGGAGAGATTAAACAGTGAGGGGGACACAAAAACAGATTTAATTTGTTCATCCCTTCACAATTAGGCCAGAATTAAAACCCTCCTTGACCTGCACACAAAATGAGAATTGAACAAAAAGGCCATTGGTTGGGTTAAGGTTACATTTTATGAGGGTTCTTAGATTTGGGGTTTTTATTTGAATTTATTTGAATTCAGCTCTAAGCAGCTTTCAGTTTTCCCTCCTAACTCAACAATTAATCATCCACCTGCACCTGCACTGCTTGTCCTGGCTCCAAAAATCCTGTAACTTTTGGGAAAATTGAGCCTAAAAACACCAAATGGGTGAAAAAAAAACCCCAAATCACTGAGCAATTTAAGCTCAGTGTAGGTTTGGGGACTCCAGGGTTTGCGTTTGCACAGAATAACATCTGAAATATGGACAAGGGGAAATTCCCAGGCTGCCTCTGGAATCAAAGGATGGAACTGCCCCTGACTTTGGAGGGGGAAGAGCAGCACAAAAAACGAGTCTGAACTAAATCAGCAATGAGTGAACCACAAATTCTCATTTCAAAGGGACAAAAAATCCCCATTTTGCAGGGTGGGCTCTCGAGCTGATGATGGAAACCTGCTCTGGGCTGATCAGGAAAATCCACCCTCCAAAGCCAGGAATTGTGGTGCTGCTTGGAGAAATAAAAAAAACCTCAACAGAGCTTTTAGAAGGCAGTGGAGCCTCTTTGGAAGGGAACACCTGGAAGGAAGATGCTCAGAGAACACCTGGATACAGCTCTGCTCTCCAGGCTTAAAAGGGAAAAAAATCCAGACCCTTTCCTAGATAGAAATTATTTTTATTATTATTTTTATTATTCTGATTATTTTTATTACTATTCCTGTGGAAGGAACAAGCCCCAGTGTCTCCTCCTCACATGTTTGTGCCAGCTCAGTCCTCAGGGAGCATTTCATGGAGATTTAAAACCACCCTAAAAGTGGCACCCAAACATTCCAAAGGTCAGGACAATCAACTTCCCTCTCACCGCTCATCCAAGGATTCCAGCGCTCAGGATAAGAACTTTCCTCACATTTCCTGGACAAGAAGGCTCAAGTGAACATCCCAGGCACCTTCCAGGAGGGAATCCATCAGGAGCTGGGGCTGGAGCGCAGTTTGCTCCTGGGAGCAGGATCATTCCCGGAGGATTTGGACTTTGCAGAGCTCAGATCTGCCAGAACAGGCAGTGACGAGGAGGCTGCGATCACACCCCAAAAGCTGCTGCTGTTCATCAAATCAAAACTGTTTATCAAATCACACTTAGGCTGAATGAACACATTAAACAAGCAGAGACCACGGATAAAATCAGTGGGAGGGAAATCAGAGAGAGCCCGAAGCCAAACACACCTGTGGCTTTAATTAATCAACTCTTCAAGGATTACTTGATTAAAATCACAATTAACCTCACGTGGCTGTCAAACAAATGCCCAGGAGAGCAGCACCTTGCATTTATGGCCCTGCTGAGCACAGCAGCTCCTCTGCATCCCAAAAATGTCCCCAGCAGTGGCACGGGATTGTTTTGCTCAGGATCTTCCAAGGCAGAGGGAAGGTGGGATCGGGTTCTGCTCTGGTTTTGTTATCCAAGTTATCCAAGCCCAGAGCAGCTCCGGGGAGAATCAGGATCCCACCAGGTTTTGATCCTTTTGTAGGAACACAACTTTCCCCTGGCTGGTGGCTCTGGCCAGGGCTGGAATGAGTGATCCCAAAACTCCCAGCCTTTTTCTTTTCTTCAGGAATAACAAAGCCAGGACACGCTGAAGAGCGGAGATTTCTTGTTCACTGGGATAAAAGCAGGGTTTTGTCCACTTAATTAAAAGATTAATTGCCTTGCTCCAACCTTTGTGTAAGGTGCCAGTTCTAGCACTGGGTGTAATCACAAGGGGCTCAGGCAAAGAACATTCCGAGGGGTGAGCACATGGGAAAATCAAATCCAGATCACGTTTCCTCTTTGGAGACGAGCAATGCAGAAGAAAGAGGCATAAAGAGGTTTAAGGTGAGGACTCTGCAGGTAAATCTGTGGTTTTTAATCCCAAAGGATCCAGAACCTGCCAGGAATTAAACTGAGCAGCGCTTGGGGGACTTGAAACCTGCAGATTCCCAAAAAGTATTTTCAGCCTCCAAAAATAAACACAGATATATCTTTATGGACCTATTTTAAATACTCCCAAAGCCTGGCCTTTTGTTCCTGTGAATTTATAGGAGCTGCAGCCAGGCTAAAACATCTGAGTTTGTTTTTCCAAGCATCTTCTGCCTTCTCCCATCCCTTCCTCCTCTCCTTTCCTCCTCCTTGCGCTGCTCCCACTCCCACTGTGCCTTTTATCTGAGCACAAGTGCTGGAGTTGATGTCTCGCTGCCCAGCTCTGGGGGAGGAGGAGAAAGAACCGTTTCCATATCAGGTTTAAGCATGAGGGACACCTTTCATCCCTGTGTTTCCACATCAAAAAGATGCAAATGGAGAGAGAGAGAGAGAGAGAGAGAGAGAGAGAGAGAGAGAAGCTCCGTTCTTCCCTAACAAAATTAAAATGGAAGAGGCAATTTGAAAGGCAGCGGGGAGAGTTCCGAGCAAGCTGAAGGCAAAAGGGAAGAAAGCAAGCCCGAAACTATGCTTAAAAAATAAAAATCAATATATATTTAGGGTTCCATAAATGCAGGGAGTGATTCAAGAGTGGGAAGAGCAGGGTGAGTGGAGGGACACGAGACACAAAGGTTCTCCTGCTATCAAAGAGATTTTTCTATCAGCTCCCAGGGAGCAGGTTTGTGCTTCCAGGGCAGTCACCTTGCCTTTGGAAAGCTGATTTTGTGTTCCTTTTCCTCACTGCTGCCTTTGATGTCCTCATCAGCCGTTCTTCCTCAGCCCCAGCAGGAAGGGGGAGTTTTCCCGAGGGTCAGGGATGTGCCAGCAGCTTCCCTTTGGAACAAGGAGCTGCAGCAGCTCCCGTGGGATTCCTGCCCTTCATCCTTCCAATAAACCTGAAAATCCCCGACACTGCTGAACTCTGGCACTGAAATCAAAACCAGACTTCTCCTAACTGCATCAAAGCCCCAAACCATGTCCAGGAAAACTGATCTTCCACACAGTATTTTGGGGTTCTAATTAATTAATTTGTTTTTAGGGATTTTATCATCATTTCTGTCTGGAATGTAATGCTGATAACATCATTATTACCAAGTCTGGCAAACAGAGGCGAGGTTTGCCTTCAGAAAAGGGAGAGCTCTCAGGGAAATCAAGAAGCTGTTGATGAACATTCTTATCTCTCTTCAGTAATTCAGTATTTGACAGATGCCAATAACCTGAATTCATCTTGAGACACTGGGGTTTTTTACTGTCATTTCTTTTGTTCCTCTCATATAAATTGCAACCAACCCTCTCTTACTTTCCACCCTCAAAAATTGTAAAAAAACCTCAAAAATCTATTTCTCTCCAAGGCCCTCAAAGGTCAGACTTGGAGAACAAAGGGAAGACAGTGCCTGTCCTAGGGATATTACAAACCAAGGAGCAGATTTTGTCCTCCCCATCTTGTACCGAGTTGTACTTTACTTTATAAAGTTGCTCAAGTTTATTTACTTGCTAAAAAAGACAAGGGAACGTGAGCCAGGGTACGAAAAGTCCATCCCAAGGCAAGGATGTGCTACACCAAGAGCCTGAGCTTGTTTAAATACCAGAGCAAAACATTATTATTTCATTAAAAGCTTTAAAAAATAATTCAACTTCCAGATATTCCAATGTGCTTGCACGAGTTTATTCAAACACATTTCCAGGTTTAAAAAAAATCACATTATTTTTGTCAATACTTGAATGTTTCTATTGTATTTCTAATATATTTTAATGGGAATTAAACGTGCCCAGCCCTGAGCTGCTGATTGCAATGTTTGCAAGGCTCAGGCCAAAGCCACAAACCCAAACAATCTCGGCTTTGTTTATTCCCTGCTCTTGGAATTCAGCTGAAGCATGGCAAGGGAAGAGGTTTGGGAGGTTTCATGGGAAGGATGAGGTGCCAGGGAGATTCCAGTGGATGGGATGTGAGCTGATCACGCCAAAGCCGGAACCTCGGGGGGTTCCTCTGCTCCTCTCCAGCCCCGAGTCCCTGTCCTCCCTTCCCGGCTGGAACTGCGGCAGGAGCGGCTCCTGCACCCGGCAGCCCCGGGGCCACCAGCCCTGCCAGACATTCCCAGGAAAGAGCTTTTCCCTGGCACCAGGCGGGGTGAGACCTCCAGCCCTGGCAGCTCTGGGGAGGCTCCCACCCAGCCCAGCCCAGCCCAGCCCAGCCCAGCCCAGCCCAGCCCAGCCCAGCCCAGCCCAGCCCAGCAATCCTGGAATGACCCTGGAGCAATCCTGGCCTCGGGCAGCACAGGTGACACTGCTGTCACACACACAGCAGAGGTGACACTGCTGTCACACACAGCACAGGTGACACTGCTGTCACACACACAGCAGAGGTGACACTGCTGTCACACACAGCACAGGTGACACTGCTGTCACTCACAGCACAGGTGACACTGCTGTCACTCACAGATCACAGGTGACACTGCTGTCACACACACAGCAGAGGTGACACTGCTGTCACTCACAGAGCAGAGGTGACACTGCTGTCACTCACAGAGCAGAGGTGACACTGCTGTCACACACAGATCACAGGTGACACTGCTGTCACTCACAGCACAGGTGACACTGCTGTCACACACAGATCACAGGTGACACTGCTGTCACTCACAGAGCAGAGGTTACACTGCTGTCACTCACAGCACAGGTGACACTGCTGTCACACACAGAGCAGAGGTGACACTGCTGTCACACACAGATCACAGGTGACACTGCTGTCACACACAGGTTTGGTGCCAGCCCCTCCAGAGGTCCCAGCAGTGCCAGAGCAGTGCCCTGAGGTTTTTGGGAAGGGATTTGCCATAAAGCCTCGTCCTTACCTAAACTCAGCTGAAGCCCAAGCCGAGCTTTGCAGATCCGAGACTTTCAAGCGTTCCTGGGTTGGTTTGGCAGCTCCAGCTCCCGGCCCCGAGGGAGATCACAAACCCCAGCCCTTCCAGAACCAGCTGCTTTGGCTCTTGGTGGTTTTATTTTCTCCTCCCCACGGGAATGTGACAGCTGTGGACACAGATGAGATGAGATCCAGGTTAAGGTGACAATGACAAGATCAGATTTCCCCCAGGGACATTTTCCCCTCCTGGACTCGCACTGGAGGAGGACACTTGGCTGCTCCATCAATCAGAGGGGCATTTCTCAGCTTCTCCAGTGCTTTTATTGCAGTTTCTTTCCTCAGGCTACTCGAGAGAGATGTTGAACACACGGCCAAGGAGCACTAAAATATTCTGTCACCCCTCCAGCAGCGCCACTCGCAGACATTCATCAGCCACCTGAAATGAGATTTCAATCAGCTCTCCCTCAACCACAGCAAAACCTGAGCTCTAAACTTCCTTCAAAATCCCCATTTCCCTCCAAACATATTGTTCCAAACTGGCAGGAAATGTTATTTACATCTTTTAGCACCAACAGGATGCTGAGCTGTATAAACAGTGGTTATTACTAATCAGAATGTGCTGTTAATTAGGAGAGAGCCTCAGTTCTCTGTGAGCCTGAGTGGGATGAGCTTTATTTCTGTAAAGAGGATGAACTGCATCCTATCAAACACAGCATCTCCAAACAACGATGCTCCAAGATCTCTGAAACCTAATTTTGGCCTCCAAGCATTTGGGAGGAGGGTGGAGGGGGTTTGGAGCAAGCTGTTATTTGAAATAAATAGCCCTGAACGGTACTTGGAGCTCCTCAAAGGAAAACACCCCGGGGCAAATCCTCCTGTCCCGTTTGGAATCGGGAATCAAGAGCAGAGCAGCCTTGTTCCTCAGCTTTAAATCCAAAATGGGATTTGGATCAGGGCAGGGAACGGGGAGGGCAGAGCAGCTCTGGACTTCAGAACTGCTCAGATGAGTGAATTCTTTAGGATTTGTCACACACAGCACATATCAAAGGCAAATGACTTAAAAGGCTTTGAAATTCCATCAGAACTGTGGGAAGGTCTGGGGTTAAATTCTAGTTTACAGCTCAGTGTCTGTAGGAGAGCTCACCTCTCCAGTAATCCGGGCTGGATTTTCAGCCAGCACCTTTCTCCAGGTCCCAGATTTGCAATCAGCGAGGAAACCTCCTCAATTCCACCGTAACTAAAACTCCAGAGGATTAGAACCCCAAATTCAAGCCCAGTCCAAGAGCAGATAAGTAGAAGAGGGGAAATTAAACCCCTTCAGGAACGTGAGAACTCCCATTTGCAGCTGATTTTGTTAATGTGGGTATAATGTACAGAACAGGCCTTTGATTTCCCTCTCTTCTGGGAATATTTTGGGAAAGAAAAAAAAGAAAATCTTTCACTGAAACAACTCCTCAGATAGAAAGTTACACTTGTTGCAGCACTTGCTTTGCTTTCAGCTCCAGCACAAGCTCTGCCACCACAAACTGATTGAATTTTCTCCAATTATCTCTTGCAGAAAACAAAGAATCCCAAAGTGGCAGCTGGCTGAGCCTTCCCTGCCCCTTGATGAAGAAGACAAGGCATTGCTGAGCTCAGAACCCGGGATAAAGCTGCCCTGTGCTGGGCACTGTGTGCCACACGCTGCTGCTCGTGCACCCCAGCGCTGCCTCCCCATGCCCGCAGCAGCCGGGGGCAAAGCCGGCTCCTGGATGACAGGACAGCCCTAATTCTGCTTCTCCAGGAATTCTGACAGCTCCTCCCCAGCCCCAATGAGGCCCAAGTTCAAGGAGGCTCCCGGAGCTGCACTTTTGGCCTCGGCAGATTATGAGAACTTTGCTGACCTGAACTCCACCAGGGACACGGAGAGCGAGCAGCTGGAGGGGTCCCTCTCGTCCACCATCGCCCTCATCGTCGTGCTGGTCATCATCTTCTCCCTGGTGATGACATCTCTAATCACCTACTGCTTCCACAAGTGGAAACTCAGAGGGAAAAGACTGCAGAAAGCACAAGAGGAGTATCAGAGAGACCAAGAAAAGAGCATTTGCCAAAGCACACCTGGACTCGTTTCATAAAAAGAGAAAACCAGGATCCACCACAAAGTACTCTTGAATTACCTGAAAATCACAAGAGAACTGCGAATTTGAAATTTCCAAGCGAATACATCTTTGTTTTATCTCATTTCTAAGAGTTGTTAGCAGTTTGGAGATTTCCTACAGCTTTATTATACATATATATATATATATATTTATACATTTAGTCTCATTTGTGCCAAGTAAAACCAATGCAATGATGTATTTTTAATCTCTTCTGCCGTTTTAATCCTCGCTGGGCAAATTGTGGCAGTGCCTGTGAGGGTGGGGAGGGCCTGGCACGGATTCCCAGAGCAGCTGTGGCTGTCCCTGGATCCCTGGAAGTGTCCCAGGCCAGGCTGGAGCAGCCTGGGACAGTGGGAGGTGTCCTCGCCGTGGCAGGGGTGGAATGGGATGAGGTTTTAGGTCCATCCCAACCCCAATTTTCTGTGCATTACTGAGCCAGTAAACCTCAACCTGTTGCTTTTGCTCTTTCAAAACCCCACTGGAAGGTGAAGAGGCAGATTTGGGGTATCCCAAAGCAGCCCAGCCGATCCAGACCAGGGGAGTTGTGCTGCAGTGATCCCAAAGGGGCTGGAGGAGTTGGAATCCACTCGGACTTGGGGCTGCCAGGTCATTCATGCCCCCAGCAGCAGCTCAGACATTTCAACCTTCCCTTCACACCAGCCTTGTGCTGAGAGGTGCTCGTGGCATCCCCACAAAGTGGATTAAGGACATCCAGTCCTAATGGAACTTGAATTCCCAAGGGAAGAGACAGCCTAAACCTTTTTTTTTAATTAGGCATCGAATCCTTTTTAAACCACCCATACCACGGTGTGTTTCTATTTCCATGTCACAGAGAAATGACAGATTTATTGTGAGTAGCACATCTAAGTAATCTTTTCTAACCAAGTGATGGATGTAATATTAGTAAATGTCATTGTTTTATAAAGCAGAAACCATGTGAAGTTGCCACCAGCCCCCTGCTCGAGTCTACAGCTTGCTTGCAATTACCAGTACTGCTGTATGTATTTTTAAACGAGCTATAATACTGTGATGATGCTGTAAACTTACCTCTGTAGGCAAAAAAAATGTTCTATTTCAAAATGTCAGGATGAAGGATGTAAATGTTCTGAAAGTGCTATCAACAACAACAACAAAAAAAAACCCAAGAATTTTCACAGAATATTCCAAAGGATTCTGTCACATGCTACAAATCTATTTTACAAGGGTATTTATGGATCATACAGCCTAGTCTGTGAGAACAGTACTATTTTATTACAGAATAAATAAATGAATAAATAAGCAGTGAATATCCATGCCCAGAAGCTGGAAAATGTTTGGGGTTTTTTGTTTTTTTTTTTTTTTAAGTACCCTGATCAGTTCTTTAGGTAATCTGGAAGATGGAGGATCCTGACAGAAGGAATCCACTCCCCCTCATCTCCCATCCGCATCCTGCTGTTGTCAGTGCTGCCAAAAATCTTCAAAATCACTTGTGGGGGAAAGAAAAAAAGGACAATTAGTTGCATGAAAACAATGGAAATGTGGTGTTTGTGGGATTGAGATCTGCTTTGCCATCATTTAAACCCCAGGAAAGCAGGCAGGGCTGATCTGCACACACCCTGTGCCTTCCTCAGGGGCACAATCCAAAGTCACTCTCTGAAAATCACATCCAGTGGTAATAAAATTACAGCTTGAAGAATGCAAGGAGATTGGAAAATGCTGGAAGAATGCAGAGCTGGGAGCACTGCAGCTCTTCAGGAGGACACGTGGATGGTTTGAAGGAACTGCACTTGGCTCAGGGTTTTATTGTTCCACAGGGCAACACGAGCCCTCCCAGCACCAAAACCTGGTCCTTGGTGCCACCAGCTGAACATTTTTTGTCAAGTTCCCACTATGAATCAATGGGTTCAGCTCCTCTTCTTGGAACCTGATCAAATGGACTGTGGTAAAAAAATAAAACTAAAAAAAAACCCCAAGTCTCACAACACCCCAACCCCATGAGGGGAATTCCTTAGGAGGCACTGAGGGACCCCAGGGGAGCCTGGAGCATTTCAGATCCTTGTGTAACTTCAGACAAAAGGTTCAGGATTAATGGGAGGAGGCCACAAAGATGCTCCAAGGGCTGGAGCTCCTCTCCTGTGAGGAAAAACTGAGTTGGGAGCGTTCAGCTGGAGAAGGGAAGGATCCAGGGAAACATTCCTGTACCCAAAGGGAGCTGCAGGAAAGATGGGGCACAGCTCTCAGCAGGGCCTGGGCCCTCAGGACAAGGGAGAATGGTTTTACCTGAAGGAGGGATGGTTTAGATCAGATACAAGAAGGATTTTACACTGAGGGTGGGGAGGCCCTGGAACAGAATTCCCAGAGAAGCTGTGGCTGCCCCTGGATCCCTGGAAGTGCCCAAGGCCAGGCTGGAGCAGCCTGGAAGAGTGGGAGGTGTCCCTGTCATGGCAGGGTTAGGTGGCCTTCGGAAGGTCTCTTCCAACTCAAACTCTTCTATGATCCTACACTGGACCACTGGGACCACAACAGATTTCCTCAGGAAATCCAAATTCAAATATCCCAGAATCATGGAATGGTTTGGGTGGGAAGGGACCTTAAAGCTCATCCCTTGGCATGGGCAGGGCCACCCTCCACCAGAACGGGTCATTTGTCAATATTTAGCTTTGTTGCCAGCTCACATCCAGGGAAATTAATGACATTAAAAGTTCACTCCCACTCAGAGCTGGGCTAGCAGCCTGGTGGGATTGAGATGGAAGTTTTTCCTAGAGATACAAATTCCCTGAGCCTGAGAGATGGATGGAAAGGAGACTGAGGAATGAGGGAGCCTGGAATGCAGGGTGGTTTTTATAAAGCTAAATGTTAGTTACAGTGCTGAGGGCCATGGGAAACTGATTTTAATGACAATTTGAGGAATGGAAGTTTCTCCAAAGGGTCAGTTATAAAATCCAAATATCCCAAAAGCGAATATCAGCACACACAGAGCATGGACCAGCTGAGGTGGGAGAAACCCTCTCTGTTAGCACAGAGCTCAGAGCAGTGAACCCCACCACATCAGCAATCATCCAGAAGATTAAATCAAGCAACTCTGGGTGGCAAGAAAGCCACAAAGGCAAAGCTGCAGAGCACTTTGAAGAGGCAGACTGATTTGTTTCACAGCCACTGCTTTTCCCAAGGAATCCCTTTTGAGCCACCCTGCTCCTTTTATGCCCCAGCAAGCACAAACCAGGCAGCAGATGAGTCAATATTCCTTGACCAGAGTTTTGAGGTTTCTTTGGATCAAAAGAAAAATCTGCTGCTGGAGGGAGGAGCTCCTGGAAGGGGAAAAAGGAAGATTCATCATCCACCCTCTTTCCCACATCCCTGGCAAAGTTTTGGATCTCCAGCCTCAAAAACTGCAGGATTAGAAAATAAATTATTTAAGGACTAGGATAATTCATTCCACTGCCTATCTCTAAGAGCTGCTAAAGAAAAACACTCAGACTCACTGCTGATAAAAGAATGAAACAACTGTAGTGAGCAGCAGGAAAATGCATCCAACAGCCATCAGCAAAATCTGCTTTGATTTTCCTGAGGAGTTACCCGAGTTCTGTTTGTAACATTTATGCAAACAAACAAGAGCTGTGCAGGCACTGTGTGTGAGCAGGATGCTGTTCCACAAATACTGTCAGACACATAACCCAAATAACTCACAATAAACTTCAGGATTTACAGCAGGCTTGACACCAAGAAATTTCAGTAGCTCTAGGAAGCTTCTATGTTCTGAAAACAAAAATATCAACATGTGCATGGAAGTCACTTTTTGTGGGTCTGCAAAGGCTGAAACCTGTGCTGCAAAATGACATTTTCAAAGGGTTCAGCTCCTGATTGTCTCCCCTACACCTGACAGCCCTTCCAGGGCTCCAGCAGAAATTCTGGGTGCTTTTCCCAGTGTTTGCAGAGACTTCCAAAGGCTCCTAACAAGTAAGGAGCAGAGGTGGGGTGTCCATGAAGAGATTGGAAGGCTCGGGATTTAAGGGATTTGAACATTTCTAAAGGATTCCAGAGCAACAGGAGGGAACAAGCAGGGTTTATTCATTATCCAGGTGCTCTGCAGGCACGGTTTAAAAGGGGATGTTTGTAGGGGAGTATTTTGATGGATTATTAAAGCTGTTTGCAAGGACAGCCAGCACTGAGTAACTCAGGTTTGGGTTGGGTTCCCACCCGGGGTTTGATCTCCTCAGGATCCACTCCCAGGGAAATCACCCAGAGCAGATTTTTAAGCAGCAGAAAGCAGAACTTTGCTAACACTTCTGTTTATATCCCAGCATTTCCCTCCAAGTTTTCCACTGGATTTTGGGAAGTGAGAACAGGAGGTTAAACAGCCCTCAAAGACTCTGATAAACAAAAGATGAAATGCAAACCCCACTTCGGCAGTGAGGGTTCTTGTCCCAGAATGGGGGAGGAAAATGCAACAGGGGGATTTAATTGTCTCTGCTCTGGCACAAGAACACAGTGTGGGGTCACAGACAGGGATATTCCTCCAAGATTTCCACGGAGATGTGAATGCAGGGAAGTCAGGAAATGGGAGGCTGAGGAGAGCCAGGCCATGGCTGAGCCCTGAGGTGCCCACAGAGCTTTGGAGGCCACAGTGAGGATGATTTCCTTGTCTAACCCAAAGATTCCCAGCACAATTCCATTTTATTTGGGTGTGGACTGAACCCCAGATCCATCTCTGAACAACAGTGATTTTGTCATCTTGAAAAATTACAATAAATTCCAAAGTATTTCCTTATAATTCTTATTCCACTTTTAATCTGTTGTTTTTTTCTCTCTATCCTATATAGATTCCATGATTAATTTATTATCGTTTCTCATCCCATTGGCATCCCCACTCCTGCTGATTAATTTCTGTTAGAGCCTCATATTTCCCTTCTATAAATACTGCATTTCATTTTACTGCTTTCTATAGTTAACTTTGCTTTTTGTCCTCCACCTGGGGCTCTCACTTTCAATTTACCATGAGACAGTGGGCAAAGACTGAGCTGAAATGCAGTAATTACACCTCCCTACCCTGGCAAACAGAATCATTTATTTTCCTTATGGATGGAAGCAGCTGGGAGCTGCTCTGCAATCCCACAGCAATTCCACAAAAAAAAAAACAATACTTCTGGCTTGTCAGATTAATAATGGAAAGTGTTGGCTTCTGGAATTTGAGAAACCTATGGAGATGGATTACAATATATTGCAACATTTGCATTGAGGAAGGAGAAAGGGTTGACTCACACCCCAGCCAGGCAGATTTGCTTCCACCTGCAGGAATATTAACCAGCACCCAATCCATCACTGCCAGAGCAGCTCAGATCCAAAATCATTGGAATTCTGGAGGTGACTGCCCACAGGAGGCTCTCCCAGTTCTTCAGCTACTGGAGTTATGGTTAATCCAGGCTCTCCATTTCCTGACCCTTCAGCCTTTGCCACAAGTCCCTGGGATCCTCTGAAGGTTTGGGAAAGCTTCTGAGAGCTTCTCCTAGAAGTGTGAGCATGTCCTGGAACAGAAAGGAGACATGGGATTATTCAGGATTGCATTCCTGCCATTTCTCATGGCCTGTATCACACACCCAGCCCCTGAAAGGAGCCAGGTGGGCAGCACCCATCCACACAATTTGGTGGGTTTGAAAGGATTCTGTTTAAAAGCTCTGTCCAACAGCATGGCCCAAAAAGCAGGATTGTTCCCTAAGGAGGGACAGGGAAAAGCAGCTGGTCTTGCAGGAAAGCAGGGGGGAAAAGTGGGGAAAAGTGAAGCCTCACCTGAGCCTGAAGCTCTCAGACCTTAGGTATGGAGTGAGGAAGAGTCAAAACTCTGGAGACTGGAATTATTAGGGAAGAAAGAAATGTGTGGAGCAGCACGAACTCCTGCTCATCATCACAGGAAGAGAGCTGGGAGGTGCAGGAAAGCTCCTGCCTTCACTCTGACCCCTCCCAAGGAGGCAGAGGAGAGCTCTCCCTTCAGGAAGATCCTCCTGAAGAACAGCCACAGGAGACCCAAGGAATTTTGCACATTTCACTGCTCCCCCAGCTGCTCCAGAGGCACTTCTTACTACAAAACTTCCGTCTTTGGGACACTGGCACAGAATTCCAAGAAGAAATCTCAGAGTGTCCCAAGGCCTCAGCCTCCATCACACATTGCAGTGTCATATTCCAAGATTCCCATGGCAAAGGATGAGCAAGGAATCCCAGTATGGGAAGTTACCTCCTATCACATCATTTAATTTGCCATTTCAGCTTGGGCAGCCCAGCAGAAAGAAAAACTGGGGAGAGAGAATCAAAAGGGACCCAAAACCAATTCCAGGACATCCTGGGAATGACCTTCAGCTTCCAGAAATTAGGAAGCTCAAATGGCTTGAGGAGAACGTCGGCCCCAAGCATTTTTGTTCACAATATGGACCCAAATTCTGTTTTGGTTTTGCACTGATCTCACTGCCATAAATCAGGGGGAATCTGAATTACAGATTCTTTCATTACAGCATCTATAAAATGCAGCACAAATTTTTTTCAACAATATTTGCTTACTCTGGAGTAAAACTGTTCTTCCAATTTTTCTTGGAGTAAAGCACCTTCCAGCAGAGTCTTTTTTTGCCTGAGAAAGGCAACCTTGGCCAGCTCTGCTTCCTTCTGCTGGCAGTCAGGACATGTTGAAGCCTCGTGGATTTCAGCTTCTGTCACCTGGAAGAGGAAACTTTGATGCCATGAGCAATGTCTGGCCTGGCAACTTTGAGAACAATTAATAAAAATACACAGAGGTACTGTCTAAAGACAAAAATTGGCTTTTTAGGCAGTGGTAAAATAATTCAGAGTCACAATTCCATCATCTATAACTGTTCCTATGCTCACTGGGTGCAAGACCTTAAGCACCAACCAGAGGGGTTATGATTTTATGATATAAATTATATTTATACATTTTATAAATAAATTGAGAGGCAAATAAACTCTGGAGCAATGAGTTCAAACAGGCAGAATCCAACCCAGACTCTGCAGTTCTGTCTGTGAGATAATCAGTGCTACTCAGGGGTTCCTAGGTTAGTTTATCCACCATGAAATCTTATTTAACAGCATTACACAAATCCCAGGGTCTGTGCTTTGATGAAATATCAATGGTTTTATCTGATTTAATTGACTCAGATTCCATCTGGCTCCAGAAACACATTAAATTGCTACAAAAGCAGGAGAATCAACCGAAGAAAGTCCCATCCCAGGCCTCTCTGTCCCCTTTTCCCTGACCTCCTCTGGATAAAAATGTTGTGTGGAGCTACAGACAGAACCAAGCAGAAGAGCAGATAAAGTTACTTTTCTTAGGGAATGTATTCCCACAATGTAACATAAATAAAGAGGAAATAAAAATTCCACAAAACTTGCAAGGTGGGTTAGCATTAATAGAAATTCAAAAAAGCAGATGGCTGAAATGTCAAAATCATTTTAAAAGACAGGAAGCCTGAAATAATTATCACACCAGAGCTGACTTTAAAGCGTTATTTTTAGGTGCAGGGCTGAGGGGAGGAGCTGAGGCATAAAACCCATCCTGTAGTGGGAAAAAGCCACTGGGCTGGTGACAAAAAAAGAGATTTGAATTGGGTAAAGATGAGCTAGAGGCTTCTTAATGAGGGACTGAGGTCAGCAAGATTTTATTGGAACTGTTTTTATCAATATTATCTAATGCCTTAGAAAGCTGGGAGCACAGGCAGGTTTTTGCCTTTGGAATTCTTTTAATCCTGGAGTCACAAAGACTTCACAATAAAATTATATGCAGAATAATTTGATAAATAATTGGGGCAAATACAACCAGAAAATAAAAGTTGTTTTTTTTTTTCCTTCAGCTGATCCAGGGTTTCTTGTAAAATAAATGATGATCCCAGCCTTGCTCAATCACACAAATCAGGATTTTATCAGCAGACAATATTTTATGATGGTTATTTGCTACCAACAGTTCTACAGTGGTGTTTAAGAAATGAGAAGAATAAATCCTGTGATATCAACCCAAAACCTCCTCCAGAGCCTGGCATCAGTAAGGTCTGCCTGATTTTATCTTGTTCTTTTGGCTTTTTTCTCCAGTGGTTCTCCCAGAATTTAGGGGAAATGTCCCTTTCTCTCCCTCAGTACCTGTCTCACAGCCTCCCTGGTGTTTTCCAGCAGGATCCTGTTCATCAGCTGGGCAGGAACAGCACAGGAATCTCCTGTCCCAGTTTGCCTGGCTGGGACTCCCCACTGCAGCTTCCTGCACCTCTCTGCCTGCTCCTGCCGCATCCTGCTGATCCTCCTGCTGCAGAAAGACCTGAGAGCCTCCAGTTCTCCGTGGGGTAATGCAGGAATTCCTGCCAGGTATAAATCAACAGGACAAGAGCATCAATGGCTGTGGCAGGGAAAGGGGAATTGCTGCTCTTTATCTGTGTCACCTCGTGTCAGCCAAGGAAAACCCAAAGACAGGGTCAGGCCCAGCCTGCAGCAACAGCAGAGCAGAATTTAAACCCAAATGTGGATGGGAGCTGTAGGAATTTGCACAATAAATGGCTCTAAAACAGCTCCAAAAGCAGAATTTAAACCCAAATGTGGATGGGAACTGTAGGAACTTGCACAATAAATGGCTCTAAAACAGCTCCAAAAGAAGAATTTAAACCCAAATGTGGATGGGAGTTATAGGAATCTGCACAATAAATGGCTCTAAAACAGGCTCCAAAGATGGGAGGAAATAAAAAGACAAAAGGTTAATGGCACAGGATAAATAGATTAGCAAAGCAAGCACTTAAATACTATGACATTAAATAAACTGGCTGTCAATAACACAGATTTAGCATCTCACTACCTGAAACTGCAACTTGCTAAACCCAAATTAATTAATATTTCAAGAGAGCTCTTGATCAATAACTCTAAGGAGCAATTTGTAAGAAAAATTAGAGGCAGTGTCCACTGAAGTCACTCTGGAAATACCTCCAATAAATTCCACAAACTACAGAAAGGCAATTTTTTTGGAGGAAACGTAATTAGAAAATACATTTCCTCTAAATCTTCAACAATTCATTCCTAAATTCTTTCTAAGATCTTATTTTTAAAATACCATTCCCTCTTTCATCTTCTCTTATCCTTCCCAGTGGCATGTAAAAATAAATAAAATAGAGATTAGACTTCAGCTGGGTGGGTTGGGATGGATTTACAACTTCATTCAGGGCTTTTGGGGAGATTTTCCAGAGGCTTAGAGCACAATCAGTGCAGTATTTCATGGACAGCAGCAGGGGATGGGGCTGGGTGAGGTGGAGACACCACAACTCTCGAGGTTTCCATGCCCAAAGTCAGGCAGGTGATGACTCCAAAGTGTGGCCAGTTTAACTCCAAGGATTCACACCCAAAATTCCTGCTGGGAGTTTGGATTATATCACTTAACCCCTCCACATTCTCTTTTTTCAGGATTAAATTCAATTTCCAGACAGGCACTTGGCATTCCAGTCCCACAACACAAATCCTCGAAACACTGAACAATGGGAATATAAAACTTCCCCTAAATTCCCTGGGATTTATTTAGTCCTGAGTGCACAAGACACAGTTGTGGAATTGTGCAAAGAAATGGAGCATCTCCTCAGAAATCCAGTTTTTATAAAGGATAAGGGAATCCATAATTAAAACTAAGCAAAGCAGGAATTTTGTGGCCTCATGGACAACATGGAAAATACGTTTAAGTGCAATTACCACAGCTCAGAATTGAGCATCACAGAGCAATTTACTCCTCCTAAGAAAATGAAAGTCAATTTAAAAAAATTCTGAGGGAGCATCACAAATATCTCAGTGGAAACCATTTCAGTCATCAGGTGATTTTCCTTACAAGAATCGTGAAAAAAAGTGGAAATTATGTGCCACTACTGGGTTTAATCACACTAATAAAATATTCCTAGCAGGTTCATTTATGCTGAAGATAGAATGAATAAAAAGATTTTAAAAGTTACCATTGTGAGGGGGGAAAAATCCAGAACAAAAGCATTTGAGTACTCAAAGGGAGAAGTAAAACACATCAGGTCCACTGAGCATTTAGTGACAGTTTAATACCAGCCCGAATAATTCACTTAAGGTTCTCCTGACATCCACAAGCGCAATTTTATTAAGAATTGGTTTCTAATAATGCATAAATCCTGTGCTGCCACACACCCACCCATCTGCTCATCTGCACCTCCAGACTCCAGCAGAAACACTGGCAAAGGGAATTTTTAAACCTCAGTGCACGACTCAGTGCTGGAGTTACTTCTTCATATTAACTCATGCTTAACAGGAACTTCAGCAAGAACATGAATCAGGGATCAAGGGCTAGAATTTTACTGAAACAAACCCAAAAAACCACGAGGAAAGTCTGTCTTGTAACTGAAGTATTTACACAACCAGATTTCCCCCAGCTGTGGGAGGTTCTCTTGCCCAGGGAATCTCAGCTCTTGCTTTGGGGGTTGGGTTTATTCCCAACTTTTCCACGTGGGATCCAGGCACGCTGGAATGCTCCTTCTCCCTGACCTCCCTGCCAGTGCCAATGACTGCTCCACAAGGATGTTTTCCTCAGGTTTGGTTGCTCCAAATCCAAATCTCTTCATTGGAGTAAGGCAGAGCAGGTGACGAGAGCAGCCCAAGTGACACCAGCCTCATCAAGATGAGCCACGTCTGACGCAGCAGGAAGGGCACAAAACGTGGAATATTTAGGAAGCAAAGCCCCCCAAAGCACACCAGGAAGCTGCTGGGATTCCAGCAGCCCAGGAGAGATGAGCTAATCCCCATGTCTGCAGCCCCAACCCTGCTGAGGGGGTTGGAACTCAGTGACCTGTGGAGGTTTTGCTGTCCTGACATTTGAAATCCACAAGGAGGGAGTAAAAGAGGAAAATCTTTGAGTTTCCTTTTCCTTTGATGTCTAACTCTGATTTAATAGGAAATTTGGCAGGCATTTTGTTGTTACTATTCCCTACCAATACTCTATTTTAAAGAAGATAAAAAGTCAAAAGAGATCACTGTGAAAGGCAATAATCAATAACTGCTCCTCAGAAAGGTTTTACCTCTGCAGCTCCAGATAACATCTTCATAATGACATAAATTGATTTTACAGTTCAGATGAACACGCTGACAGCCTGACCAGCAAAGAGCATGAGAAAGACCCCTGCAGATAAAACAGAACTGAGAGAAATTGGCTGAAATGTCAGGCTGTTCATCACAAATGGGAATTTTAAGTGAGTAAAACTCCTCCAGCACAGTGAATCATCCCAGAGTCACGCAACAACCTGGGTTGGAAGGAGCTTTAAGCCCATCCAGTGCCACCCTGGGACACATCTCACCATCCCAGGCTGCTCCAAGTCCCATCCAGCCTGGCCTTGGACACTTCCAGGGATCCAGGAGCAGCCCCAGCTCCTCTGGGCACCTGTGCCAGGGCCTGCCCACCCTGCCAGGGAACAATTTCAGGAACAGTGCAGTGGTAGAGGTGCAGAAAAATAAAACAGGCAAAGCATTTCACAGAGACACATTACAGGAGTGAGAGGCAACTTTGTGAGCACAGCACCAGCGAGGGGGTTAAAGAGCCCCATCTGAATTTTCAGATACATCAAAGCTGAAGAATTGCAGTTTCCTGAGTACATTTTAAAGATGACTAACATGGAGCAATCTCTGTGGAACTGAGAATTTATAGTCGTGTTGTGATGCATTTGCCTAATAACAGCTCATGCTACAACACTGGGGTGGAGGGACAAAGATGAAAATTTCTCACTTCTCCCGAGGCCAGCGTGTTTTTCTCCTTTCAGCCCACAAAGAAAACCATGAAAAATAAAAATGACATTCCAGGGTGTTCCCACAGGCAAACCAAAACATTTTGCTCACCCCATCACATTTAACCCTATTAGCAGTAAGATGAGAAGTGAAGACTTGAGGCAATAAAACAAACCCTAATTCAGAGTACCCTGTGTGCTCAGAGCACTCGATTCACTGAGCTGGGTGTTCTGAGGGGACTCACTGTGCAGCAATCCACTTCTAGGTGAGCTCATCTACTGCAGTAAAGAAAATAAAAAATAAATCTCCAAGCTGCTAAAACAATACAAGATTTAGGAGCTACCAAGTGCTGAAGGATTAAGTCCAAGAGAAGCATTGATAGATACCAGAAGATGAAAGTTGCTGGGCTCATTTTATGGTAATGTTCTGCAATAAAAAATGCAGTGCATGGCTAATTATGCTTGATTTGGGGATGGGTACTGTGTTTGCATCAAAGAAAGGCATGAACCATATTTTGGGCTCTTCATATGGATCACTGGAAGCACCGATGTACCTGAGGCTGCTGCAGGGACAGGACAAGCAAAGCCAAGCCAGCTCTGCACCCATCAGCTCAAGATCATGGAACAGAACTGGCTGCTCCAGCCTCAGTGACCACTCTGACCCTCCCTGCCATCAACATCCACCAGCCTGAGGCTGAGCATTCCCTGGTGCAGAACTCCAAGGATCTGCAAGTGATCCCATGAATGAAATCCTCCAAGCACAACTTTCAAGGGAAAAGCCTGAGGAGATGGAAAACATCCTCAGCCTTCAGCTGTGGTTCATCATTCATTCAGTGCCTCTGAACTCAGCAGGTCCCTGATGTATTTCAGGAAGTTTCCCTTGGAGGAGCAGGCCAGGAGAAGCCCTCCCCAGTGCAGAGCTGCTCCACACAAGCTGCCTCCCCTCACCTGCAGGACAGGGAAATGCAGGAGATGAGTCAGGAACCCCCAGCACTGACCCAGGGCTGTGGGGAAGGAGCTCTGCCATTCCCAACAGCCTAGGAGTGACCTGAGGTGCTGCTTTTCTCAGGACAGATGGGTGCTTTGAGGATGCTGCTACACAAATCCCGTGCCATGAAGCGCCCAGGCAGGAGGATCTCCTGGTTAACTGGTCCTACAATGACCTACAAAACTCCAAGTTTGCTCACTTCCCATCAACATGCAGATTGAGGAAGGTTCCCCGTCTGCTCCCATTATTTTTTTGCTCAATTACAGCTTTCTTGCTCTTTTTTCTTAATTAAAAATAGCACCTCTGACACACTTTTTGACAGACTTTAGCAGGGCTTGCATCCCACCATCTGTTCTTGCAGTTCCTTGCATAACCAGTACATGGAAATGAATCCTTCCTTCCTCCTTTCCCTTCTCCTCCTCCTCCCTACACCCCATCATTATTTGGGTAAAGCTGCTCCATTGTTCCTGCCAAAACTGGTGCCCTGCTGCCTCCCTCAGATTGGGAAGGGAACTAAAACAGGGCAAACAAATAATTCAATTATCAGTAATTTGTTGAATAACAAAGGGGAAAACCCATTTCATGCCATAAATTCTGAAGTCATGTTTATCTTGGAAGGGAAAATGCCCAAATTTCCTAGTACCTCTACAGCTGGAGAGGAAAAAACCTGGATTAAATCAAACAATTAAATGTCAAATGTGGGGACATTTTTTAATGTACTTTCCCAGGTTTGGTGGTAATGCATCACCACTTCATTGGGGGGAGCATTAAAGCCACGTGTGATATGGGACACAAACTGTTCTCCAGGAAAGCATAAAAAGAGAAACTTTGTACTTAATTACTTGGCTAATTAAGCCAGGCTAATTAGCTGGCTTAATTTAATAGCCTGTGAATAAAATTTAGGTCAAGTTTACACCTCCTCCCAAAAGAAACACAACGTCTGCTGAAGTTACCAGACTCACCAGCAGGAGTTCTGCTCACAGACTGATCTGGCCCAATCCCAGTGTCTTTATTTTTCAGATCAATCCATTTTCCCATGGCATCCATCCATTTTCCTATGGCAGCTCTTTCCACTGCTGCAGGATCCACTGCTTCAGACTCCTCCTCTGCAAGGAGAAAAGGCAACTTTGAACACACACTGTGAGGAAAGCAAAGTGAGAGGCAAATAATTATCCACTTGAATGTGCCAGTTCTCCCTGTTGAGGGAGGGGAAACTCTGGGCCACAGAGGAGGCCACAGATTCCAGCTTCTGCTTTATCCCTCATCTGATGCAGCTTTAAGGTCCTACCCAGCCCTCTTCAGTATTAAATCCTGGAACTATCCCATGGAAAAATTGTTTTATGGCCCAGCTACTTTTCATACATAGTAAAAAGCTTGGAGAATTGTTTTTTTAAGATGCCAACAGAATTTCAACATCACAGGATTACTAAGGAATGATTTCCATGGCCAAGTCCTCCCTGTGGAGCTGTCTGAAGCATGGATCTGACCTGCACTTTGCACAGCAAGGACACTGTACGCAATTTTCACGTGTTTATTTTTGCTGATTCAAGCCCCCACTGCACTTTTTGAAGCTGTCAAACACAGGCCTCAAGCAGGGAGAGCTCTGCCTACCTACAGGACTTTGGCCTGCCAGTGATGATGAGCTTTGCAACGCCTCTGACACAGACTCCCCCTCCAAATCCTCTGTGGGACACCTGGATCCAGGTGTTTCGCTCTCCTCCTCCCCGCTGAAGGACTCAAAGGTGTCTCCTGAATAGTCCAAAGCAGAGCTGCTGTGACTCTGGCTCAACCCCAGCCTCTTCCCGTGGCTCCCGGAGCTCTCTGCTGGGTCAGTGGCCATGGGGCAGCCCTGCAAATAAAAACAAAAACAAGGTCAGTGTCACAGGATTACCTAAAGCAACACGGGATATACATGGGGCTGTCACACCACAACAGGTGGGGAAAATCGCAGCACAGCTGTGATTACCAAAGCACATCCAGATCCACAGGGTAAATGTACAGTAGCAGTTAGCACTGATCATTAGCTGTGAAATCTGAGCAGCATTCCTTTCAAACCTATAGTGGAATACAGTAATGCTTGGATAAAATTCTTCATTAAAAATAAAGAAATAAATGAATGCAAAATTTCCCCTTTCTATTATCTAGAAGGAACTTACAGGAAGGATGAGGTAAGACTATTTGCAGCAGCAGATAGTGATGGAACAAGGGGGAATGAGTTGAAATGGAAAGAGAGTATGGTTAGATGAGATAGTGGGGAAAAACCTTTCACTGTTCCAGGCTGCTCCAAGCCCCAACATCCAACCTGGCCTGGGACATTCCAGGGATGCAGGGACAGCCCCAGCTGCTCTGGGACCTGTGCCAGGGCCTGCCCACCCTGCCAGGGAACAATTCCTGCCCCATATCCCATCCATCCCTGCCCTCTGGCACTGGGAGCCATTCCCTGTGTCCTGTGCCTCCATCCCTTGTCCCCAGTCCCTCTCCAGCTCTCCTGGAGCCCCTTCAGGCTCTGGAAGGGGCTCTGAGGGCTCCAGCCCCGCCGCAGCTCCGTGGCCTCCCCCAGCCCCGCTCCAGCAGCTCCGTGCCCGGTCACTCCCCGCAGCCAGGGCCGGGAGCTGCTCTGCCCTTCCCTCCCTCCTCTCGGCCCTCAGCTTCGGGCTCCAGGAGCTGCTTTTTCCTCGTCTCGGCCTCTGGAGCTCGCTCCTTACCCCGGCCCGGCTTCCCCGGGCGGGAAGGGGCGGCCCCGGGCGCTGAGGGCGGAGCGGGGCGGGGAGCCCGGACCGGCCGCGGCGGAAAATCCGGGCCCGAAATATTTTATATTATTTATTTTATAGGATCGGTGCTATGCCCTCACATCAAACCCCAATTCTGTCCCACATGGATTCCCAGGTGTAGCTCCCTGGGTTTGGAAAGGAGCTGGGGAGCTGGAGCGTTTCAGGGCTGGGAGAACATGGCTGAGAACGGCTGAGGGAAATGCGTAGGTTTAATCCCCACAAGGATCTGGGCAATACATTGCAAAAACACTGTTTTAAGGTTTTACAAGTGACAATATAATACTGGCTTTCGCATTTACGTGTTAGTTTTTGCGTGTTGTTACTGATCATAAGTATTTTTATCCGGTGCAATTTACAATTCCTTTATAATAATAATAATAATAATAATAATAATAATAATAATAATAATAATAATAATAATAATAATAATAATAATAATAATAATAATAATAATAATGTAATAGAATCTATCAGTTTATGTGTGCACAGTATAGCGGTGTGGTTTTCAGCCGATCACCAAAACCAACCCAGTGCTGGATATTGTCCCTTTTTATCCCTTATTAAACTTTTAAAATTCTAAAGAGTGAACTTTGTTTTTCACAAAGGGCTGGATGGAGGTGTGACAGTGGCTTCTGTGAAATATATCGTGTGCTGCTACAGCTCTGCTTTGCCATAAGGACAGAAAAGGCAAGAGAAACACATGGGGATTTTAAAATTGCCCTTTTTACCTTTAGGACAGTGTATTACATCCAAAAAGATGAATGCGGATGGCTTTGGATGTGACACTTCATGGAAATAAGATACAAAAAATATTCCAGGGCATGAAATCTTCCCATATTTTCAGGTATTCTATAGGTTACATCATGATAAAAGCAACTCCTGGGATCTTGCTTTAAAATTGCTATTTCTGGTTAGCTAATACAACTTGTTTGTTTGTTTGTTTTGTTTCAGTGAAGTCTCTTTTGGCAAGAAAAGCTGGTTCTTCAGTCCTGGGATGCAGAGTGTGTTGTCTGTCGCTGGGGTTTTATCCTCATGCTGAGTTTGGACTGCCTGGCTGAAGGACAGAGGTTTTGTCTTCTCTCCCATTTGATGAAGTGCAGTGATCTTGTGTCTCTCGGAACAGAGAGCTCTTGTGCTGATCTCTACATTGAACACAAAGAAGGATTGGCCAGCGTGAGATGGATGCAGGAGAGTAATAAATGCATTGCTGCAGTGGAGTGTAAAGCAGAGTGGAATAAACAGCTCTGCCTACACATTGTTCACGTTTAAAATTCAGTTGTTTGCTGAGTAGGCTGCTCGGGGCCGGCTCTTTTCTTGTAGTTTGCTGCAAGAAATTAAAATAATTCACATAGCATAAACATTTCTTTTACCTTTTCTGCCCATACAAATGAGAGCAGCGATCAGAGGGAGGTGTGAGTGGAAGGGCAATTATCTCACTGCAGGAGGTGGGAGTCAGCTCAATGCCAGGAGCTCATGGAGGAAGGAATCTGGAATTATGCAATGATGGAATTCTGTGCAGTTTAGATCAGCCAAAGCTCCCTTGTGTCCTAAAACTTTCCAGCCCAGAGGTTCACCTTGCACTGGCTGCTCTGAGGTGTTTCCTTCTCGAGAAGATAACGTGGCAGCCAGGCTGAGGGAGATCAGGGTCTGGAAGGATCTGGAAAATAAAGTGAGAGATTTCATGCTCTGGGTTGTAAATCGGGGGGAAACAGGGCTGGGAGAAACATTACCTTTTCTTTAAAATTCTAATGAACATGCACAGAGAATAACACAGAATAACTGAGAATAACCCAGATCCCCACAGCTCCCACTAAATGCTTTGATTATTTATCATTGCCCGTTTTTTATGGGAAGAGTTGACATTAGATTATTAGTGACCTGAGTGGTATTTGATTTTTTTTCCCCTTGGAGGTTAAAGACTTTGTAGTTTCCTGTTCTAGGTCCTTTTTAAAATTCATTTTAGAGCATGAAAAATATATTGTTCAGTCAAGTTTATTTCTCTGACATTTATTCAGAGCAGAGTGTGATCCTAATATTAAAGGTTTTTGATGTGAAGCCCGGGATACAGACAAGGCTTTTCAGTGGTCTTCCCTAAAACAGGGACATTTCATCAGTGCCTGGGAAGTTAATATGTTGGAACAGCATAATTATTTGAAGGAGTGTTTGTTTTTCAAGGATTTGTGGGTGATATTAGATGGCTCAGCCCAGTTGTGTCACAAGGTATTAAGGTTTCTGCCTGCTAAAGTCATGGAGCTGGGCCTATATAGAGCCATAAATAAAATTGTGTGAGAGCCAGTGACAGACTCTGACTGCAGCTCAACTCTTTATCACATGTTATATTCAATTTAAACACAATTGTTGAATTCCTTGCTGTGGGCAAAGGCTTTTTGATTTCTCCTTCTATTGAAGTTGTAATATCTTAGCCCGTGAAACTCGCTCTTGCCAGGTGTGTTTCTCAATTAATCAGCCTCTCATTAATGATGCCAGCAGAATTAATTGGGCTGTCACCATGAGGCTGTGTATCCAGTTGGGAATTACGGGGTGAGGCCAGTGGGATTAAGCACATTTTGATTGTGGGGGAAGTTCACGAGGCTCAATAATGAGATGCTCATGGGCATTATTCTGTCACAAAGGGCAGTTTCAGGCTGGAATGCTTTTTTTAACTCTGGAAATATGAAGGACAAACACAAGAACTCTTAGGAAATTTGAAAGCATTTGTTGACAATTTAAGGTACAGTCAAGGTTTTCCTCTTTATCAGCACAGAAAGAACTGCCAAGGAGCCCCCAGACACCATAAATCATCCAGGAGAGTGGAGAGGCTGAGAAGATTACAAAGGAAATGCTCTGGGGCAGGCAGCACCCTGAAAAATCATTGTTTAGGGCCTGCTGTATTTAAAATGGCCATTTCAGCTGCCATTAACTCCCATCCCTAATTAGAAAATGGATTGATCTTTGCCTAAAGTTGCTGGAGACTGGCAGGTGTCCCTGGCAGATCAGAGCTCTGCATACAGATGAGATGGTGAACCCGTTCACTGAGTTTCAGACAGGGAAAAAGCAAATCCATATTTGTAGGCAGCTGTTGTTAATTATGCTTTGGGATTGGTGTAGGAAAAAACGTTCCAGTCAGCAAGGCCATGCTCTGCCTTCCTGATTTTCCTTGTGCTTTCAGCTGGATAAATATCCTTCTTCACCCTGTCCTAAGGAGGTGGGAAAGAGCAAATTTTTATCTCCCTCCTTTGGTGCCTGCAAGCTGCAGATTTCCTTGTGAGTCCTCTCTTCTTACAGGAGCAGGAATTTCAATAACCCGATGGGAAAACATCTGAAAACGCAATAAAGTTCCATTAGGCAGCATTATCAAATCTCCATTTGTATGGGAGCATCCAGATCCTCACCAGCCACTGAATTTCTAAATCACATCTTCCCCAACATCCCTTAATCTTTTGTGTCTGAATAAATCGGTGCTGCTTTACAACAGCAGCCTGGAAAAAAATCCCCAGGTCCTGCTGCTTCCAGGGACACCCAGAGGGGTTTCTAGCTCAGTTTGGTTTCTTGTCCGCAGGTTTACATCAGTTCTTTTTACAGAATTATTGTACAGAGTTTTTGTGGGTGCTTTAAATAGCTGGGTATTGGAGAGCAGTGGTTTTTCCAAGGAATGTTACAGCCTGAACATGACACTAATTCATGGGAAAGAGGAGAATCAGAAACCCATCTGGTGAAGGCTTGAGATTACCTTTGTTTTCTTCTCTCCTTTTATTATTTTTGCTTAATGATTTCCCTGTGGCCCATCCTGCTGAATTCCCAGGGCATTTTTGTGGGAAGAGCTTCCAAAGGGATCAGCACAGGCATCCCACGCTCTTGGCAGATCAATACTGGATTTATTAATCCGTTTGCTTTGGTAATAAGTTGACTCTTCTGGGAATCTTTCAGGATTGGCTTCAAACTGATGAGTTATTTTGCCAGTTCAGCAAATGCTTTAATTTAGAAACTGCAGCTTTTCATACTGACTCTGTATTTAACCTAAACCCACAGGATTTATTTGTTCCTCAGTAAATTTGTTGCATTACTGAAGTGCCCAGCACACGCTCTGGGTCGTATCTGCAAGGAATTTTCTGTTTTCCTTCCCGGTCTTTTGCTGGTGGAATATTATTTCTACTGGAGAACCTGGATTGATTTTGTAGTTCAGAGGAGTTTTATAATCTCTTCTGAGCTTAAACTCAATTCTGAGAAATCTCAGAGAAATGGTCCTGGAGGAAGGAACATCAGTGTTGCTCTGAGCATTTCCCTTCCAGGAAGGAGGTGACTTGTTTTGAGTGATTATATCTTTTGGGAAAGAACTTCTCCCTTCATTTTCTGGGACTGTTTGATAACTCAGAAAATAAACATTAATTTGAAGTTTGGAAACCAGTTTGTGCCACTTTTGTGTGTGGATATTTGAGGATTTTGTTCTAATCTGAGGCAGAGCTCCTCAATAAACGTAGCCCCCATAATCTTAAATTGTGATTTTTATTTGTGGACAAATTCCTTGTTGCTTTCTGGAACATTCCTCAGGTCTCTGTGCTGAGTAACTCTGCAGCTACTGAGCAAACCTGTCCTTCCCTCTGGTTATAAACAAAATGACTGTAAAATTGTTAACTCTCAACTCCCATTAATAGAATGACCCTCAGGTGTCAATTTTGGTCCCAAATTAGTTCAGGCTTTTAAGAATTCCTAATAGACTTATGAGCATATACAGATGCCTAAAATGGCCTTAAAACCCAGTTAAGGGTACAAATGGGAACACAATTTGTACTGACTCATATCATTTTGAAGAACATTTAAAACACTGATTACTCTCCAAAGACAGAGAAAATAAGGGACAGTGCTGGCAAACCAAAGGCACAGAGAGTAAATGACTCCTGTGAGCTCGGGGGGACAGCCTGGATTCTTATTCTCGTTGCTGTGACAGATGCATTTTGTTACTCATTATTAACCTTTGATAATGTAAAATTGTCTAATGGCTTGTGGTTTGGAGTGAATCACCTTCCTCATCCTCAGTGTGAGAACTTCACGAGTCCTGTGCTTTTCCTCCAGGTTTCCTGAGCTCACTGGTGGATATTTCTGGAATAAGTGTGCTCTGTTTGAGTGGCTGAACCTCCCACAGCAGGAGAACATCCACAGGAGGAAGCTGGCAGTGAGTTTGGCAGGCTGAGGTTCCAGGTGAGACGCTGCCATGCCCAGGAGATTCCCAGAATGTGCTGGTGCCTTGAGAGGATTCTGAATGTGATTCAGAATAAAGCAGGGATTTATTGGAAGGCCCTAAAGGACACACCTTGGGCAGCACAAGAGCCTGGCCAGGGCTGCACCCAAGATGGACCAAAATGGACAACTGCTCACCAGGGCTCACATTTTTATAAGCTTTGGTCCATCTGCATAGCAGGGTTAATTGTCCAGTCACAGTTTCAGGTTTTGAAGTCCCATCCTTCTTGTTTCTCTCCTCAGCCCAGAGTTGTTTCTGCTTTTGGGCCTGAAACTTGTAACGATTGTCCTTGGTATCAATCTAGAAAATAAATTGTTTTGTCTGCCTGTTCTGTGCAGAGAGCTCCCTGACACTGAATATGAGACTCCAAACTGCACACCTGGGCAGGGCATGAAAAACATGGAAGCTGAAACTGAAGTGGGATGAAGGGGATTTCAGAGCCTCAGTCAAGGTCTCCTCGTGGGAGCCACCGAGATCCCTCCTCTCTGTTTGAGGTGCTCGAGCACAGCTCGTGATCCTCCCATGTGATACCAGATTGATCTCTGCTGCCAGAGGGAGGCCTCTCCACAAGGAAAAAGGGAGGAAATCAAGGCCAGGATTTTTGTGTTTGAGACATTCAGCTGAAGGCTCCTGTTCTGCTCACTCTGACTCCATCCATAGGCATCAGCCGGATTTCCTGAGCTCTGCCTTCCCAGCCTTCCTCTCTGAGAGCTGCCAGCCCAGATCCACACCCACAAACGCCACCAGATCCAGCCAGATCCAGATCCACACCCACAAACGCCACTGAACCTTCTGGAGCTGTTTATTGAATTTCTGGAAGTGTCAGAAAAGCACTAAACCGACAGACTCCGCTCAGCCCTGGTGCGTACTCCGGAGTAAATCACCCTATCCCATGCCAGGAGACCAAGGCTCCAGCAGAAAAGGAGCTTGATGATCTGATTCTAATTAGTTTCTTGATTTAATGGCAGTAATTTTACTTTCATGATGGTTGCCATTGCCCCAGCTAGCAGGGATAATAGACTTGGTTTCCTCAAAGGCTCATTTCTGATGCAGCCTCTGTTGAATTTTCAGCAATAACAAGCAGAAGCCCATAGTTACTTTGAAATTATGGGGTTTTGGTGGTTAAAAATGTCATGTACTCTCACCTGAGTTGTTGACTGGGAATTGCCAGTGTAAGAAAATGAACAGTCATAAAATTAAAATATAGCTGACTCCATTTCCTTCTAAGATGATCTTTTTGTTTCCTTGCTGGTTTAAAACCTTCAAGTTAAAGTCCTGGTGAAATCAGAAAAGGGTAAATAAAATTTTTAAGCAAATTCCACAGCATGGGGTGGGATGTGTTTACACCAGTAGAAAACCAGAATGACTCCACAGAAGATAATTAAAAACAAGGGAAACAAATGGACTGATCTTAATGACCCAACGGGTGAAATGGTATTAAATTAAAGTAACACTCAGTTTTGGGTACCTGAACCAAAAATGCTGTCAAAAATTACACCTGAGTGGCAGAACTGCCAAAACTGGTAGCTTTAATTATTTTATTTTCCTTTTTAACCTGTAAAAAATTCACTCTCCACAGCTGGATTAGATTTGGATGAGGGATCTTCACTGTTCCCCCTCTGTGATTTGCACAATCCACGGATGAATTCAGCTGGGGAAAGTTGTCTGAAGGTTTTGCCTGGTTTGAGCTCCTCAAACCCTTCATTAAGGGTAATTCTACATCCTCCTGCCTTTGTCCTGCATTAAATGGAATTTCTCATTATTATTTCTTGTATCTATTTACCTTTCTAAATTCTTCAAACCAAAGAGTGCTTACAGCTCTGAGGCCTTGAGCTCTCCAATTCCTCATTCTCAGAACACCTGCTGACTCCTGTGATAACTCAAAAGCCTCTGCTGGATTGTTCCTGAATTTTGAAAAGCAAAATACATTCACAGTTCTTAGTTCTGAATAATAATAATCCAGACTCTGATCCACTGCATGCTTAATGTGTGTTAAGGGGTATCCTCATGTGTAGTGCCTTGGGAAGAGTTTATTAGAAAAAAAAAGCCAAGTTGATTCAATGTCGCATTTTCTGTGTTGCTCATTAAATGTTTGAAGTAAAATACTGGTAAAGAATGTATGAAGATGCATTCTGGATGAAAAAATGTAAATGGAGAAAACACACACTGGAATGTGCTGATTGTTTTAATTAAAACATGAAGTGTGAAGAGGTATTTCTGTTCTGTCAGGAATTTGTGCTCCAGTGTTCTGGAAGATTCACAGATCCTGAACATGTTCCCATCACAGCCACACAGAATTTGTGAAGAGCTTTCCACAGAAAAAAAAAAGCACTTTTTGTGACAAGCAGCCTGAGTGTCTCCAACAACAGATTATCCAGAAACACAATTATTTTCAGGATTATCAGGAACAAACCAGAGCAGAGAGTGAGATATTAAAACCATAATTCAGCCCCCAAGCTGACAGAGTGGGATGAGCCAGCGAAGCTGTGGCACCATTAGCATGGAACAGGAGCAGTTCTGGTGGTTAAATGCATTTTACCCCAATCAAATTGCTGGTCCTTACAGGCCCTGGCAGCAGCAGGGAGCATCAAACCAGGCTGGTGTCTGAAAACTCAGAAATCCAGAAAAGGCAACCTTGATCTCGGCTGGGAGAATCCCAGGAGCTGCAGGAGTTTTATTAAAACTTAAAACTTTATTTATTCTATATATTATTTATTATTATTATTATTATTATTATTATTATTATTATTATTATTATTATTATTATTATTATTAATTTTGTTTTATATTTGTTGTTATTATTATTATATTTTATATTATTATTTTTATTTTATTTTATTTTACTTTATTCTAATTTATATTATTATTGTTATATTTTATTCTGTTTTATATTTGTTGTTATTATTCATATATTTTATATAATTATTATTTGATTTTACTTTATTATATTTATTATTATTATATATTTGTTATTATTATATTTTATATTTATTATTTTATTTTATTTTACTTTATTATTATTATTAATATATTTTATTTTGTTTTATATTTGTTGTTATTATTATATTTTATATTTATTATTACTATTTTATTTTACTTTATTCTATTTTATATTATTATTATTATATTTTATTTTGTTTTATATTGGTTGTTATTATTATATTTTATATTATTATTATTCTTTTATTTTATATTATTATATTTATTATTATTATAATATATTTGTTATTATTATATTTTATATTTATTATGATTTTATTTTATTTTACTTTATTATTATTGTTATTATTATTATTATTATTATTCACATTCTATTTATTATTATTAATATATATTTATATTTATTAAAACTTTAATAAACTTTAAGTTTGTTTTAAGTTTATTACTGAAGAGAAGGAATTACAGGTGTCTTGAGGGCCATCTGTGTTCATCTTCTGGGTAAAAGACACTGTCCTAATGGCAAAAAAAAGTCATTTAAAAGTTACCTACTTGGCTTTTCTGTTTTTATGGCAGAGCTGGAGCTGAGTTGGAGCATGGGATGTTTTTAACAGAAGTTATTGAAACACTCCCTGGCCAGCCCTTTAATCATTTTTGCGATGATTTCTGATTTTTAATCTAAGTCTGGTGTAAGGGGCATGGCCTGGTGTGGGAGGCAGGGAAATCTTCAGCTGCTCCCATTTCAAACCTGCTTTGCTGTCCCTGACCCCAGCCAAGGACAGAGCTGGTGACATTGGTGACAAACCCTGTGCAGTGACAGTAAAAATTCATTATTCTGCTTTAATGAGGCTCAGGGGGTGCCTGTGCTTGGACACTGAGGCAGAATTGACACAGCAGCAGAGATGTTGTGTTCCCAACTATAACTTTCTTGGTTTTTCTCTCTTTATTCTGCTGTGCTTCTTCTCACTCCTGGATTTCTCAACTTCTCTGAGCTGGGCTCCTCTGGAATATTCCCTCACTGGGAGTTCTATTTATCTCATCTCTCTGGGTCAGCACAAAAACTCCAAAGCTCGTTAGGATCTTGTTTCTTGTGTTTATTATTTATTATTTCTTTATCACAAAACTTGGCAGACTTTTCCAGACTTCTGCTCAAGTTCAATTCATCCTGCCCTTGTGGCTCACTCTGGGCTCTGAAGGCTCAAAATGGCCCTGAACTACTCAGTTCTTTTATCTTTATACTCATTCTTACCCAATTAACAATAGACACGTTAATTATTTTTATTAATGACCCAGTGACCCATCAGTGTGTGCTGCACTGTGACATTTTCTATCCAATCACCTCCTGCTACCCAAAAACCTCTGGAAGAAGAAGATGAAGAAAGAAGAAGGAAAAGAAACAATATTCTAAATCCTCTATCTTGTCTTCTATTTTCTAAATTAGTTTAAACTCTAACTTTTCCACCCAGTGATTTAAGAAAACTCTCTAATCTGCACACTCACACTTTCAGCTTTTCTATCTGACTTTAGCAGTTGTGTTCATGTAACACCATGAAAACACACCCATGAATTTCGTGTTGTGTGAAATTCAGTGTTCTCCTGGGTGTCAGAGGCAGAGATCAGAGCCAAGGGCTCACACTCTGTGTCTCAGACTCCAACACCAGGCTAAAAAAGGCAGCAGATTTAGGAGCATAAGGAGATCAGTGTCCAGTGCAAGCTCTGCAATAGCTGCACATCCAGAGATGATCCAAATCTGCCCTGATTTGCAGAGCCATGGACTGAAGGGAATTTGCCCATTTCAAGGAAAGTCAGCAACAAAATGTTATTTACTCTGTTCCTCTGCTGACAGGACAGCTCTCCATCATTTATTGTTTTGCCATGGGTAGAAATTCCATGTTTGAAAGGCAGAATGGGTTCTGATCTGTCTTTTACAGCCTGCTAAAATAAACCCCCAGACCTAAACAACCCCACATCTTCTCATATTCAGTCTTTAATGCTGAGGCTCGAATCCACATTTATTCATTAACTCAAACACATTAACAACAGTTTAATTAGAAAGACCCCTTCTGATGTGGAGGAAAAAGAGGATATCAGAGTGTTTCCAAAGCCTTCAGCATCCTCCTTCCCACCAAGAGAGGGAAATTTTGTTACATAAAACCCATTGCAGTGCTTCTCTCTGAGCTTCACCTCTGCCTGTCTCCAGCTGGATGCTCAGAGGAGTTGCTGGGTAATTTACTCAGTCAAACATGCATTTAAGGCTTCAATTTCTTCCTTGAGGTAGAGCCCCCTCATTCTGGATTTCACAGAAAAACAATAGAGAACTGAAGATGTAAAATTGAGTGCTTAAAAATGTGCTTTGCAGTCCTGGTTAACTCTGTCCACGTCTCTGCAATCCTTTAAATTCACAGAAACGTGGTGGAGTTAATGAATGGAATGATGTTTTTTGTCATCCTTCCCAAGAAACTTTGTCCTCCAGGAGAAACTGAGGCGCCAGCAGTGCTGGGAGCTGTGTGAAACCGAATTTCTGGACATTTTTTATGGATGTATCATAAAAGGCTCTGCTCAGCCACCTGAAAACGTTCAGCAAGATCAGCCTCAACGTTTGGTTCCTCTCTCTTGATTCATGAAAGGAGAAAAGCTGCCCTGGCTCCCTGGGATGGATGAGGGTTGTGCAGGGATGAAATGCTCCAGAGCATCGTTATCACAGTGAAATATTGGGAGTTGTGTTGGTGGGAGGAATTAGTTTTGTTTATTTACCAGCACCCCCTAAGAATGTGAGGCTATTTGTTGTATTAGCTGTGCTTGTCACGAAGAAACAATTCTGCTGTGATAAACCTGAAGCCATTGTTTTAAAAGATGGGCTGGACCTGCTTTTCAGAGGGGGAGAATTTTAATTGCTCAGACACTGAGAGACAAAAAAGGTCGTGGTTGTGTTTTACAGCACATTTTGCTTTCCTTGGTTGAAATTTCTCATCCTGAGGAGATAAACTTCCTTTTTAAGCAAAATTTCACTCTTTCCCTACATATCCACCAGGGAGGTTTCAGCCCCTGGGCTGCTTGATAATGGGATTGCAGATGTTTGCTTTTTTAAACAGATTACGGAGGTGGCTGAATGCGATATTGAGATTTAACAGTTGTTTTAGGACTCATCTTCCTGCAGGTCTGGGATGGGAATTTCACTTTAATCACTGCAACTCAGAGTTATGAAGTTCAGCTAAAATAACTATTTGCAATTATGTGGCTGGAGCCTCTTGAGAGAGCTAAAACTCACCCTCAGCCTGAGATTCAGTAAACAAATTTCCAGCCCTTCCCTTTCCTTCCAATGATTTAATTTTAAAATATGACTTGGTTAAATTTCCTGGGGGTTTATGGTTAAATTTCCTGGGGGTTTATGGTTAAATTTCCTGGGGGTTTATGGTGAAATTTCCTGGGGGTTTATGGTTAAATTTCCTGGGGGTTTATGGTGAAATTTCCTGGGGGTTTATGGTTAAATTTCCTGGAGTTTATGGTGAAATTTCCTGGGGATTTATGGTTAAATTTCCTGGGGGTTTAGGGTTAAATTTCCTGGGGGTTTAGGGTTAAATTTCCTGGGGGTTTATGGTTAAATTTCCTGGGGGTTTATGGTGAAATTTCCTGGGGGTTTATGGTTAAATTTCCTGGGGGTTTATGGTTAAATTTCCTGGAGTTTATGGTGAAATTTCCTGGGGGTTTATCCCTGCTCCCCTGAGCTGGGAGGAGATTCAAGAAAAACGACAGATTTTCCCCATTTTCCTCTCTGCTCACTGTAATGTGCTTTTCCCACTCATTTTGTGACCTGAAGGAAGCTCTGCCTGTCAGAGCAGATCCCACCTGAGCAGAGTGAGAAATGTTTGCAGAGCACTCAGTGACCGCCCCACATCTGGAATTAACCCCTGGAGAACCAGCCTGAGCACCACTCTCACTCACCTCAGGAAAACTCCAGGCCTTTTTCTCCAGGGAACAGGGAAAAGTGAGGAGCACTCCCTGCTGGCAGTGGGAAATGGGAAATTCTTTATGTGAGTGGTGAGGACTGGGTGTCCCTCAGGCTCCAGCCCTGCAATTCCATCAATATTTTAGATGACGTCTGGAGCTGTGACACTTTTGCATCCCTGCGTGCACACCTTGCTGAAATCTCAGGGAACACAGGACCAGACTGGATTCCAGCCACAAAGGAACATCCTCTGGACTCCTCGTGCTCTTCAAACCCCAGAGCAGCACTAAAACTTCAATTATTGAGGCAAAGAGCTTGGGGAGTTTCAAATAAGGATTAGACAATTATCTGAATAAGAATGGGCGAGATGAAAAGATAAAGGCTGTCGAGTTGGCTGCATCTGCTTTCTAAATTCCTCATCAGGATCCAAGGAAAGCAGAAATGCCACAAACATTGGCTCTCCTGCAGCAGTGACTTTGGGCTATCTCTGGGTTGCTAAGAGATGTTTTAAACAGCCCTCGTTTTTCAGGTTTTGCACTTTCTGCCCCCCTGGGTTCCTTTGTTGAGGGAAGAGATGATGCCTGGAATAGTTAAAACCCTTGGAATGCCTGTTCCCTGTGGAACAAGAAGAGTTGCCAATCATCTGCGGCTTAGCTGAGCTCAGAATAGGTTGATCTTGCTCATATTTTTAAATTTCTGCCTAATATATGTAGCAATTATTCCCTAGTGCCTTGGAGGAGGAGCTGGGAGTGGTTACAGGAACCTTCTCTCCATCAGAGTTGTGGAAAGTGCAGAAAAACCCAATTTCAGCGAAGCTTTAACAAGCTGGAGGCTTTCTGTGGGCTGCCAGGGAGCTGCAGCCAGCATCCTCAGAGGAAAAAGGTGAAGAGCAATCCTGAGGATTTTGGAAACTGGTTGAGGAAAAGATGCTGGAAATGAAGAAAAGGAACTTGAGAGGAAAAAGTCAGCAGGGAAGACTCAGAGAGAGGGGGGAGCAGACAGAAGTGGGTTATATTTATCAAGGTGATAACCATAACAATATGTTGGAAGTCTGGCACTTGAAACACTGAAAATCAGGACAAGAAAATTCCCAGCTGATTTCATGCAGGAACACATCCCTCACCACTGAGTTAGGAAAAGGAGACGGGATAACAGAGGAGCTTTGCTAAATGGCTTTTCTTTTTAAACAAGGAAAGGAGGTGGTGCCACAAAGGGAGGTTTGGGACCCCACAAAGGGAGGTTTGGGACCCCACAAAGGGAGGTTTGGGACCCCAGAGCCTCCTGACAGATACAGAGAATACACAAAGCAGCAAAGAGCATTTCTGAATCATTATATAATAATTGTGGGCAATAATAAGTAATAATATAATAAAATATAGAAGAAAATTTAAATCTTTAAAATATAGAATAAAATATAATATAAATATAAATAAAAATAAAAATATAAATATAAATATAAATATAAATATAAATATAAATATAAATATAAATATAAATATAAATATAAATATAAATATAAATATAAATGTAAGTGTAAATGTAAATGTAAATGTAAATGTAAATATAAATATAAATATAAATATTAATATAAATGTAAATATAAATTAAACTATAAATAAATATATATATATAAATAAAATAAAATAAAATAAAATAAAATAAAATAAAATAAAATAAAATAAAATAAAATAAAATAAAATAAAATAAAATAAAATAAATAATAATAAAAGTGTGCAATGACCAGTGGGGATGGAACCATGGAACTGAGCTTGAGGAGGCTGCAGACTCCTCCCTCCAGGCTCTTTATCCTGATTCCTCCCTCAAATCTCCTGATTTCTTCCCTGGGAATGTGGATGTTGTTTCACATTCCAGCCAGGCTGGAATAAAAGCAGGACTCAGCAGGTTACAAACCCTGGGATAGCACAGGGATCAAATCTTTTCCTGGTGCCACTCTCTCCTTTTCCCTCAAACTTACACCAGGGATGAATTTGGATCTGGAGATCTCAAACGTCCTGACAAGACCCAGGGGAACACAGAGCAGTGAGCTGAGGAAGGAAAAGTTGGGAAGTCACTGAACCACAGGCTCTGGCATGTCCAGTAAAACTGAGCACGTGGAATTTAGGCAAAGGGAAATATTTAAGGGCAACAGTTCACCAGACTGTGCCCACAAATATTTTAAGACATTAAGAAAGCATCAGCTCATTTGGTGTTTTTACTGTATTTTAATTTTTTGCTCCATGGCCATTAAAATCAAATCAGATTGATTTTGAGTAGAAAAGGAAGCAAAATGGTCACATTTCTTTATATTGCTATGCCCAGGGAACAACAGAAAATGTTGGAAAACCAAAGTGTCCTTCCTATCCTGTTCAACCAAGAGCTTCAGAGCATTGGTATTTCAGGATACTTGATCAGAGCCAAAGCTCTGAGCTTCTTTCAGCTTGACCATTATTACTAGAAGTGATGTTCTAATTTTCATCTAAAGCAAAGAAAAGTGTTTTATTCCCCCCAGCTGGCCCAGAGATAAGGGACTGAATCTCCAAAGATGAAGTCATTGAGCAGCTCTCGTGTGTTACTTTATTCCCCTGCTCAAAGCCCTTCTCCTCTTCCCACTGATCTCTGAAATAAAGCAAAATAATCAGAGAAGAAGGGGAGGCTTTCAAGTGTGGTTTTGAAGTGTCTCCCATGTTCAGGGCTGTGGCCTTTCCCTCTCCAGCCACCTGAGGGGTCACTCAGATCCCAGAATTCCAGCAGGGAACACTCCAGGGATTGCAATCTGCACTTTCCCTGGGATTTGTCTCTGATTTCCCCCTGTCCAGGGAGGCTTTGCTGTGCTCCCAGCAGAGATCAGACCTTGGCTGGTGCCAGGATCTCACCAAGACCCAGCACAAGCCCAAGGGGGCCAGGACAGGTTCAACATTGACTTCAGTGCCAAAAGGAACTCCCGTCAAAGAACCCAGCTCTGCCCTTGTGCCTGAGCAATAAAATCCTCCCCGAGAGCCCTCTGACACCAGAGGGTGCCAGGCACTGGGAAACACAGATTTCAGAGATTGCTGAGCACAGGGGAATGCACAGAGATGAGAAAATCAGCTTTTCTGTTCAGCTCCCTCCTGGGAAGGGGAGATGTTGTGCCAGAGCTGGACACTCAGCACTGGCACCGAGGTTTTCCAGGGAAGAGCCCTGTTTTCCATCTGGATCCATCCCCAGGAATTCTCAGAGTGCACAGCTTGTAAAGGATCTCTCTGTATTCCTAACCAACACCTCAGAACCACGGAATTACTGAGGCTGGAAAAGCCCTCCCAGACCAGGGAGTCTGACAGAACAAGCCCCTGTCCCCAAGCAAAGAGAAAAATCAAAGGGCAGTTCCTCACCTGAAGTAAAACTTTTCAACTTGATTAATCATCAGCTGAAGGTTTGGCCTCAAATCTTTCATTTTTTTTTGACAGAGAAGATAAAAAACACTGTGTTCTTCTCTGTTCATGTATTTTTACCTGTCCCAGCAATGGCAAATTTACTCCCTTTTTCTCCTACCAGCCCTCTAGAAGGACCAAGGGCAGAAAACACCAGGCTGGAATTATTTTTGCCTTGCCTGATATCATCATGTGGATGACAGAAAGTTCAGCTGCAAACCCAGAAGTGAAATTCCCTCATTTTCAGATCCTGTTCCCACTGAAACACCCCCTGACCGGTGGCAAGGCTGAACATTTGAAATGAAGGGCAGTGTTTGGTCTGCAAATCTTTAATTATCAAAGTGTGGGCTGAGCATGGAGAAATATCCACGGGGTGAGTCCGTATGTGCTGGGATGGGGATTTACTGCTCCTGGAGCTGGAGCTCTGGGATGAGATTTTATTACTTTATTTGTTTTACAGAGCTCCCCTTTGGTGCTGTAACAAATCCCTGAGCTCTGCTGGAATGTCAGGCAGGAATCACTGAAGCAGGGCCAGGGACAGGGACAGGGACAGGGACAGGGACAGGGACAGGGACAGGGACAGGGACAGGGACAGGGACAGGGACAGACACAGGGACAGGAACAGGGACAGGAACAGGGCCAGGGCCAGGGCCAGGAACAGGGCCAGGGACAGGGCCAGGGCCAGGAACAGGGACAGGGACAGGGCCAGGGCCAGGGCCAGGAACAGGGCCAGGGACAGGGCCAGGGCCAGGAACAGGGACAGGGACAGGGACAGGGCCAGGGCCAGGAACAGGGACAGGGACAGGGCCAGGGACAGGGACAGGGACAGACACAGGGACAGACACAGGGACAGGAACAGGGACAGGGACAGGAACAGGGACAGGGACAGGGCCAGGGACAGGGACAGGGACAGGGACAGGGACAGGGACAGGGCCAGGGCCAGGGACAGGGACAGGGACAGGAACAGGCAGCACTGCAGGATTAATGAGACAGCCTCCATGTGAGGCAGGAATTAGCCTGAGTCTCAGCTGGCTGACATTTCCCAGCTGCAGGAGTGTCACCAGAGCGACTGGCACTGTCCCCACAGGAGGATGTTGCCAGGAAGGGCTGATGATGCTGGGACAGGCACTGGGGAGCCCTGGCACTGGATTAAGGCAGGGCTGGGTGTGCAGAGCTGTGTGGGAGCTCCTGCCCTGGCACAGAGAGCTCTGGGAGCTCTGGTGGCATTCCTGGCACCAGCAGCAGCTGTGGCAAACCTGGGCTCTGCCAGCTGCTCCTTAACTCAGGAGCTGAAACTGCACCTCGAGAGCCACAGAATTATTCAGGCTGGAAAAGCTCTCTGAGAACATCGAGTCCAGCGTCCCCTGGCACTGCCAGGTCCCCAAGTGCCACATCCACACAGCTTTTAAACCCTCCAGGGCTGGACAGTCCTTTCCAGGAAGGAATTTTCCCCAATGCCACATCTCAGCCTCCCCTTACCCCGAGGGTGTTTCCCTTTGTGCTGTGGTTGTTACAGGGACAAAGGACTGACCCCACCTCACGCCCTCCCAAAACAGCTCCAGCAGCTTTTGGAGATGTGGATGCCCCAGGATCAGGGAGCTGATGCTCTGTGCACATCTCTCTTTGTCCACGGCATAGGAGAGGTGGTTCCAGAAAGGAAAATCCTCAGAAAATCCTCATAAATAATAATAAAAAAAATAACTTCAAAGCAAGGGGATGTGGCAGGACATCCTCCCTGTTCCCCAGGGCACTTTGCTCCTGCTCTGGTGGTGTTGGATGGGGTTTGAGTCACACAGGGACTGAGAGGAGTCACTGCTTGTCACGAGCTCCCCAGCCAAGCTGGTTCTGTTTATTGACTCCCAAACTGCAAACAAATCTTGGGTCTTGGTGAAGCCTCTGCTGTCCCAGCTGATGGCCTTGGAGAGAGGGTGGCAGCTCTGTCTCCCTGTGGGGCACATTAACCTGGCCCTGGGACACACTGATGGATGGCTGGGCTGGCTGTTCCTCCTCTCTGGCTTTAAATTGCTCTGGTTTGAGCCTCACAGCCAAAAGCAATCAATAAAATCCACAAATGTGCATGTTAAAACATAAAGGTGTAACAGGAGAGCACGAGGAACGTGAGGAATTGTTCACACTCAGGGCAATCATGGATTTCCTGCAGGGGATGTCAGCTTTAGGGCTGGGAGCCCCAACAGCACAGCTCATCTCCCCCTCCTCATGCATTTTCCAGACTTTAACGTAGGTAATTGTTGTATTTCCATGAGCTGACCCTGTCAGCAGTGAGCAGAGATAGCGTGGAAGTTCTGGGATGGTATTCCTGGGAAATGGAACCTGACAAAACACTGCTGGAACAGGGAATGGCTCAGGGCAGCTGGCTGGGAGGATCAGGGAAACCTTTGGGATCAGGGATGAGTGGGCTGATCTTGGAACCAGCAGGAAAAACACCCACAATTACTTTGCCTTCCCTTGAGGCTGCCAGGGTCCCCGTGGATGAAACCAGCAAAGGATTCAGCAGGGTGTGTTTGGTTTTACTGGGTCACTTCTGGTACTTGACAAAGTCACCTCGCTGTCCTTTTTCACTCAGAGCCTGAGCCCTCCACACGCTGCTGGTGACAAACACCCTGCACTTGTCCCTCTGTCCCCTCGGGTGACTCAGCCCAGCCTTGTGCACCGGGTGAGCACAATTTCACAATAAAATCATCTGTCACTTCTCAAAGAGGGGCAAATTTACTCAGCCACTTGGAAGAAAAAAGGGAAATGCAGCCTAAAATTCCTTTTATTTACAGTGACAAATGAAGCATGAGTAAGATGATTAGAACTGTAATTAAACAAGAGAGTCAAACCCACAGATTGGCACAACGTGGAGAAGGAGGCTCTTGGAGAGACAGCATCCTGAATCCTGAAGTATTTTTCCCACTGCAAGCCCCAGGGACACCTCTCCTTAATTTGCTGTCTAACAAGAAGCTCTGCCCAAAAGCCCCTGTGTTTACCCAGGAATGAAAGCTGGGCCTGAGGAAAAGGTCGAGCCAATTTTCTCACTGAAATATCCTGCACACAGAGACAGGCAGAGATCCTGAAATCTGAGCTTCATTACAAAGGGGAAAAAACAATTTCCTAAGGATGACAGGGAAAAAGCCCAGAGGAGATTCTGTCTGCAGCCAAGTAAAGCTGGAGTCTGGCTCCAATCCTGAATTCCGTCCCTCTCTGGCACTCGCCAAACACCAGCTCAGCTCTGCAGATGCCGTGAACATCCTAAAACCACGTTGTATTTCAGTCCCATGGCTGCTCTCCTTCCTGGGTGACGCAGTCCTTGGCACGTTTTCCACTGCTCTCCCAAGCCCACATCCGAATTCCCTGGGATAGGTTTCCATATCTTGCTGAGAGGCTGATAATCCACCCTTTGTCACTAGGGATTGATGCCTGTCTCGAAAAAAAGAACAACTCCATTGCATCAAAGAAAAGCAGTTAGGGATAAATTTGCCACTGCTAACAAGCTTGACTGGGTCGAGCTTTGTGTGCTGGAACAAAGAGTTTAAGACCCTGGAACATGTTTGGATTGCAGAGGAAATTCCAGTCTCGGGAATGCACTGGATCACTGGAGTTTGTAGATCAGGACTTGCACTGGAGGAAGATCAGAGCCTCACAGGGCACCTGCTCTGCCCTAGAGCTGCTTCAACAAGATCTGGGTTTTTTTCGAGGTGTCAGTGGCAGACAGAAGACACCAAATCCAGCACGGTGCCATGGGGAAAACAGTAATTGCCAGCTCTGTCACTGGCTCATTCATCCATGCAGGGCCTAAATCCAACTGGGAGCCCAGTGTGCAGTGGGAGCCGGTAAAAAAGAGTTCCAGGAGACAACTTTGGCACTTTGGGGTGAGGAGAGCAGCTCCATGTCCTGGGGGATGCAGGAGGGCTGCCAGGCTGTGCTCTGCAGCAGGGACAGCCACGCTGCACTGCCTGAGCTGCAGAGATTTGTCTGGAGCTGTAAACACATCTGCTCTGGCCCTGCTCAGCCCTCCCTCCCGCTCCCAATCCCTGAATGTTCGTGCCAGGAGTTCTCAGGAAGCTGTCTCGCTGGGAAAGGCACACTGATGTCTGTTTGTTCAGGTTTAGACAGCAAGGAGAATTTCTGTGAGTGCGCCTTGGGATGCTCAGGAGGCTGCTCCCATTCAGGGGTACAAAGCACGCCCCTGAATTATCAGACTGTTCAGAACAAGAAGAGCAGCTCAAATTGCAAGACAATAAACAAGAAGAATCTTGTAGAATACTTTTGAAATGGAGGATCACCACAACCTGCTCCTGGCTGTTCCCTGGAGCACAGAAGGAAGTTCTTGTGTGAGTTGTTTGTTCATACATCCAGTTCAGCCCCAAGAGTGACAGTGAAACTCTGTGTTCTTCCCTTCCCTTCCTGGACTCTGCTGAAAGTGGACACAAGTGTCAGGTGATTCCATCACACCCACTAAGATGACATTTTATCTTCTTTCCATCAAAGCCATCCAGCCACAGCAACTGTGAAGGGAAAAATAACAACTCTACCAAACCTTTGCTTCCCTCGGTGATTTTCCATCTCTGCAAGCGATGCTTTAATTAATGCCATCTCCTGCCTGGGAGCAGGGTGGGGGCCTGTCCCAGAGCCCAGCACAGCCTGGGGAGCAGGTCATTAATCCAAGGGAAAGCACAACCTGGCAAGCTAAAAATACCCAGGACACCTGATTGCTCCACCTGATTGTAGGGAATCGAGGGGAGGAGAGGGATGGGCCCTGCATGCTGAGTGCTGCAGTCACAGCCCCTGCTTGGTGTAAAACCCCTGGAAGGGAGAGCAGGGGCTGGCATTTTGTGACCCTGCAGTGGGATTTTGTGATCCTGCAGTGGGATTTTGTGACCCTGCAGTGGGATTTTGTGACCCTGCAGTGGGATTTTGTGATCCTGCAGTGGGATTTTGTGATCCTGCAGTGGGATTTTGTGATCCTGCAGTGGGATTTTGTGATCCTGCAGTGGGATTTTGTGATCCTGCAGTGGGATTTTGTGATCCTGCAGTGAGATTTTGTGATCCTGCAGTGGGATTTTGTGATCCTGCAGTGGGATTTTGTGATCCTGCAGTGGGATTTTGTGATCCTGCAGTGGGATTTTGTGACCCTGCAGTGGGATTTTGTGATCCTGCAGTGGGATTTTGTGACCCTGCAGTGGGATTTTGTGATCCTGCAGCAGGATCAGCTCAGAGGCAGCACCTGTGGGACTCCTTCAGCAGCACAAGGGATGAGCTGATTGTGTTTGATCCCTGGACATCCCAGGGCATGGAATTACAACACCAGCAGCCACTGCCCCAGACTCATGGCACTAACATCATCACTGTCCAGAGATGTCAGCAGGAAAAGGTGGAAGAAACAGCACAGATTATTTTCCATGAGGGTTTCAAAACCTCCAGTTGCATAATTGCAGCTCTGTCAGCACAGGCTGTAATTATAATCCCAGAATCCCAGACTGGCTGGGGTTGGGAAGGACCTTAAAGCTCATCCAGTCCCTGCCCTGGCAGGGGTGTACAACTCCTCACAAAGGCACCCTGACACCACCTCAGGAGAGCAAAACTCACCTCAAAATCCCTTGGGGATAAGGGCAGTGCCAAGGGTTAAAGTCTACAGGAGCCCCTGCCCAGCTCTGCTTTCACATTCCCTGGGTTAAGCTCCTTGTGCATTTCTCCTCTCTGGGAAGATGCTTCACAATCTATTTGTGACAGACAAAATTCTAAAATATGGGCAGGATCTGTTCTCCCTGAGGCTGTTTTTGAGACAGCTCTTCCTTGACTATCACTCAAGTGAGGAAAACAAACTCCAAAGGCCAAATTCCCACTGGTGTTTCAGCTGGCCTTGGCACCTCCTGCACATTCCTGGGGATTTCTGCTTCTCAAATGATAGGAGCCGGTGTTTGGGCAGGTGGGATTGGATCTAAACTCATCATTTCAGGGTATTTTTGGCAGCATTCTCTTGGTGACACTTGTAGAGAAGGCTCTGCAACAGCCCCTCTGGCACTCGGCGTGGGTGTCTGGTAATGCCCCCTCCCACCCTTCTGGCAGTAAAAATAGCACAAGAAATTGTTCTTTCCTCAAACATCTCCCCCCAAAATGTCATTTTCATCCGCATCACACAAGATTTCGCCGTTTTGTTGGTAGGGATTTATTGTGTTAGATTTTATCTGCCTGTTAAACACTTCCTAAGTGGGGAATGAGTAATAAAAAATGAGATTTTTATTACAGGAATTGCTTGGTGGGGAACAGAGCAGACCTACAATTTAGCTCGCTTGTTCCTGCAAGCTGAGGAACTTCAAACTGATCTGCAAATTGCAAAATAAATTTAGAAAATCACTTTTCTGTCAGTACAAAGCCTGTCCAGCATGAGGGTGAATGGCAGAATCAATGTCAATGTAAGGAATTCAGAGCAAGACCAAAAGAGTTACAGATTCCTGTAGAACAGGGGAAATTCTGGAATAATGTGACTTCAAATGACAGCAAAAACGGGTATCCTGAAGATGCTGTGGGCCTTCCTTCCCTTCCTTCCTTCAATTTTTGGTTCTCATTCCAGCTTTTTTGGGTTCTAGGCTCTTTTTTGAGGTTCTAGACTCAGAATTTTGGGGTTCTTGACTCAGAATTTCAGGGTTCTAGGCTCTGGTTCTGGGCTCTGGTCTTGGGAACTTTGGAGGTTCTAGACTCTGGATTTTTGGGGTTATATAGTCTGGGCTCTGGTTTTGGTGTTCCAGACTCAGAATTTCAGGGTTCTAAGCTCAGAATTTTTGGGGTTCTAGGCTCAGAATTTTTTGGGTTCTAGGCTCAGAATTTTTGGGGTTCTAGGCTCAGAATTTTTGGGGTTCTAGATCCAGAATTTTGGGGTTCTAGGCTCTGGATTTTGGGGTTCTAGGCTCTGGATTTTGGGGTTCTAGACCAAGACTTCGGGGTTCTAGGCTCATACTTTTGGGGTTCTGGGCTCTGAATTTCGGGGTTCTAGACTCAGAATTTTTGGGGTTCTAGACTCAGGGTTTTCGGGGTTCTGGGCTCTGAATTTCAGGGTTCTAGGCTCTGGTTTTGGGGTTCTAGATCCAGAATTTTGGGGTTCTAGGCTCTGAATTCTGGGGTTCTAGACCAATACTTTGGGGTTCTAGGCTGTGGATTTTGGGGTTCTAGACTAAGACGTTGGGGTTCTAGACTCTGGATTTTCGGGGTTCTAGACTCAGACTTTTGGGGTTCTGGACTCTGAATTTCGGGGTTCTAGACTCAGACTGTGGGGTCCTAGGCTCAGAATTTTGGGGTCCTAGGCTCTGAATTTTGGGGTCCTAGGCTCTGAATTTTGGGGTTCCAGAGTCAGAATTTTGGGGTTCCAGAGTCAGAATTTTGGGGTTCTAGGCTCGTATTTTTGGGGTTTTTAATATTAAATTTTTGGGGTTCCAGGCCAAATTTTTTGGGGTTCTCATCCCAAATTTTTGGGGTTCCTACCGTAACCCTTCTCATCCCAGATTTTTGGGGTTCTCATCCCAAATTGGATGTCGCCAAAGCCCTTGGAGCCGCCGTTCCCAGCGGAGCGAGCTCGGGAAGCTCGGCCTGAGCACAAAGGCATGGATACAGCCCCGGGAATGAGATCAGGATCCCGGGAAAATGGGGAGAGGAGACAGGAAAAGGGAATTGGGGAGCCTGGGACAGAGGGAAAGGGATGAGGGAACCGGAGAGGGGATGGGAAGAGATTCCTGCTGCAACCGGGGGGAAATCCAGTGAAATTCCCAGTGAAATGGGGGAGATCAGTGAAATTCCCAGTGAAATGGGGGAGATCAGTGAAATTCCCAGTGAAATGGGGGAAATCAGTGAAATTCTCACTGAAATGGGGGAAATCCAGAGAAATTCCCACCGAAACGGGGGAAATCCAGTGAAATTTCCACTGAAATGGGGGAAATCCAGTGAAATTCCCAGTGAAATGGGGGAAATCCAGAAAAATTCCTCCAGCATTTCTTCGGACTTCCAAAAATTCCCCAAAAAGCCAGCGGGGTTTGGGATCTTGGGCTGTGCCAGGCGCAGGGCGGAGGAATTCCCAGGATTGCTCCAGGTAGGATCCAGCTGATTTCCAGCTGCCACCGCTGAACCCCAAATCCTGGGAATTCCAGGGCTCCCGGCCCTTTCCCACCCCGCAAATCCCGGGATTTGAAGCCGGGCTGTGCCCGCAGCTGGGGCCAGATCCCGGGAATCGGGAGATTCCCTCTGGAATTCGGCTCGAATTCCCTCAGCTCCAGCCCGGGAGTGGGAAAAGGGAGGAAAAACTTCCCCAAATCCATGAAATCCGCGGGAGACGATGGAAACCTCCAAAGCGATGATGACACCGGCCTGGAAGACCTCGGCCTCCCCCGTGTCCCACCCCGGGATTAACTAATTAATTAATTAATTGGATTAATTACCTGGGTTAATCACAGCTGAGGCAGCGCTGGGACCGATCCCGTTTTTCCCCTGGAAAATCCATCCCTGCCTTTATCCCAGAACCGCGCGGGGGGGAGGAAAATTTCTTTTCCAGCCCGGAAAATTCCATATTTTTCCCACGGAATTGGGGTTTTTCCCTGCCCTGCTGGGGGCTCCTGTCCCCCCCAGAGGGTGCCTGGGATTTGGATATTTTTTCCCAAGAAAATTCCCAAGATTTTCCCTGAATTCCCAGCTCAGGGAGCCGCCAGGCCTCGGACAGATGTTTTCCGTAAATAACCAAACAAGGAGCGCACGGGAACAGGGAAAGCAGATCCAATTAGGTTGGAGGAGTTCTCTGGAAAAAGGCTGCACTTTCATTATCAAAATACCAGATTTTACCTCTGGATTCCGGGTTTTTTTTCCCAGAAAAAACCTGGCAGGGAGCGCATCCCTCTCTCCCTAAATCCCGGCCCAATCTCCTCATCCCAACCCCTCAGAAAAGAGATCGGGAACAGCTGAGCCAAAAAAGGTAAACAAAATAAAAGCAGGGAGAAAAGGGTTTTGCCAAGGGGAGGGGAAAAGCTCTGGAATTCGCTGGATTTGCTCAAAGAAAAATTGATTTTTCTGCCGCTGGGATTTTGGCTTGGGATCCCCCGGGACTGGGATTTACAGGGTGGGTTTCACTCAAATGGACAATTTGTTGCTTAAATTCACTAAAACCTCAAAAGCCACAGCGGGAGCCGATCCCGGCCTTTCCCACCACACAAATTCCCTCCTTCCTTCCTCCCTCCTTCCTCCCTCCCTTCCTCATTCTCTGTTTATTTCCTTCTGCCCCCTCCCTTTGTCTCATCTCCTCAGGCTCAATAAATGCAGATTTCAGACACAAGATGGGCACAAACCCATCTGTGACTTGGGAAAAGCCCCCTGGAAGAATTCAGCTCTCTTTATTCCTTGAGATTCCTGCTCAAACCGATCCCTGTGGCACAAATTCGGGGAGAAGCTGTGAGTGTGGCATGGCTGAGCAATGCAGATGTTCCTCCAGCTCTTCTCATCTCCACATCCTTATTTCTTCCCTCATTATTTAGTTTTGCCGTGTGTTTCTGCACTTTCCTTTGGGAAGAGGAGGAAGGAGCATTGCTGTTCCACAGGTATATTTTGTGTGGTGCTGCAAGGTCCCCTAAATGGTGCCCACCCCATTTCTTATTAACCTTATAAACCACCCTCATCCTTCTGCAAACCCCAGGAGAAGCTGCCGAGGGGGAAAAAGCCTTTGGATCACGTGAAGCACAACACAAAGCCTTAATTAACGAGCGCTGCCCCCACTAATTGCAGAGGAGGAACCTGTGCTGCTCCAAACTGGGAATTACAGCCCGTGTGTCTCTTCTTTCCATGATCTGAGTGGGTTTGTAGGAGGGGTAGAAATTATGGAATATGGAATAACACCCATGGAAGGTGTCCCAGCCCATGGCAGGGATTGGAACTGGATGAGCTTTCTTGTCCCTTCCAACCCAAACCAGTCTGGGATTTGGATTATGGTGTAATTAAAAGCTGTCAATTCTCAGGCTCAATACAAGATCACCAATAATTAAAACCTATAAGTTGTCAGGTTTGACACAAGATCACCAGTAATTCAAACTTGTAAATTTTCAGACTCAATCCAAGATCCCCAACAATTAAAACCTGTAAATTCTGAGGCTCCTGAAGGGATTTTTTTGGCAATTCAAGGTTTGGGTTGGAACAAACCCCTGGGAAGCTGCTGCCCTTGGGGCTGTGAGACACCGACACTGATTGCAGGAATGAACAACAATTCCAGCAGTTCTCCGGGATCCAGGCTGGGCACCCACGAGACACAGCATCGTGCTTGGAATTTAAAATCCAAGGCAAACAGGATGAACAGGATGAACAGGTGTTACTAGCTGTGGGAAGTGTGACAAGTGTTAACGTGATAAATGTGCCTCCAGCCCCTTTCTGGAGAGGAGGATGCTGTCAGCCTGCTGCCCCTCCAGACGGCACAGCTGATGGCCGCATGCTTTGAGGAGGAGAAAAATGTGTTTTTTCCCTGAAATATTCCCTGACAGCTCCGCGAACGCCGGTGCTGGGAGGGGAAAAAGGCAGGAGGAGATGGTGGGACTGCGGCAGGATGGAGCGGAGGATGAAGGGGCTCCCGAGGGCTCCGGGCACATCCCGGGAGTTCCAGGAGTATCTCGGGCTCCGGGCACATCCCGGGGGTTTGTGCAGGGCTCCGGGCACATCCCGGGGGTTTGTGCAGGGCTCCGGGCACATCCCCGGGGGCTCTGGGAAGAGGGGCTGGGCATATCCGGGGGTCTCCGGGCACATCCCGAATGCTTCGGCCAGGGGATCCGGGCGCATCCCGGGACCTCCGGGCACATCCCGGAGCTCTGGGAAGGGGGTCTGGGAACATCCCAGAGACTCGGGGAAGGGGATCTAGGCAACATCCCGTGTTCTCTGGGCACGTCCCGGCGTCTCTGGGCACATCTCGAGAGCTCTGTAAAGGGGCTCCGGGCACATCCCGGGGGTCTGGGCAGGGCTCCGGGCACATCCCGAGGGCTCTGTGAAGGGGCACCGGGCACATTCCGGGGGTCTGGGCAGGGCTCCGGCCACATCCCGGGGGCTCTGTGAAGGGGCTCCGGGCACATCCCGGGGGTTTGTGCAGGGCACCGGGCACATCCCGCGCTCTCCGGGCACACGCCGGTGGCTCGGGGCGGGCGCTGCCCTCAGCGCTGCCCTCAGCCAAGATGGCGGCGCGGCGCGCGGCTCTCGCGAGGCGGGCGGGGCGGGGCGGGCCGCGGGCGCTGATGGCGGCGGGGCCGCCCCTCACGGCGGGGCCGGGCGGCCATGGAGCACATCAGCACCCCGAAGGTAACCCCGGCCTCCCGCCGCTCCCCGCCGCCGCTGCCGCCGCTCCCGCGCCGCCGAGCGGCCTCCGCGCCCTCGGGGATGCGGGCGGGGCGGTCACAGCCGCGGGGCCCAGCTGTTCGTGGCGCTTCGTGGGGAGGGGGTTTCAGTGGGGGGCAGACCCCGGGGTGGTTTGGGGGCGATTCCGGAATTATTTCCTTTCTGTCAAAGCGCGGAGATTCTTCTCAGCCCCAATGAGTGAACCAAAGGGTGCTTTTTCCTTCCCCCCCTCCCCGCCCCCCTATTGAATTAAGTCAAACAGGAGCTCCGGGAATGCTGTACTAAAAGGAATTGTACTTATTCAGGCAGCAGTTGATAGTGTAATTTTATCCTTCGCTGCCATGAAGGTTATTGTTTTTCGTTTTATTATTCTGTAGGACGTTAGTTTGGGGATGCTCCTTACTGCTCTGAGGTGCTCTGCTGGTCCTGCATGTCTGTAGTGCCCTGAAAAGGACAATATTGTATTTAATAGTTATATCTGCTGAAAAACACGACCTGCTAAGAGGACACTGAGCCCAGGCCTCAGCTCTCCAATTCATTTGCTGAGATGTACTCGAGACGTAAGGAAGCTCACACATTCAATACCCAGAACTAATCTATTATTTCCTGCTAAAACATTTGTTTTCATTGTCTATCCAATTATTTTTTCCTATTATTTCTGCTTAATGGTGAAAGAAAAATTCCATCTGCATTCATTAGGCAGCAAATAGGCCAGGAGAAAATCAGTCCAGCGCTGTAACATATTTTATTATGTCTGTGCTGATGTTCTTTAAAGCTGTTTTTTATTAATTAGCCTGGTGTGGTTTATGAAATGCTCTTGGAGGCCAGGAAGTGAGTTACAAGAAGTAGCTCCTAACAGGGAGTGAGCAGTGGGAAGTCGGACTGGAGGGGGCTGTTCCTTATAGAGCAACATGTTGATCACCCTGAGCACAGACAAATCTTTCCCTTGCAGGTCTTTGCTTTGTTATTTCTTCAGCCTCACACGGTAACAAACTGGGATCATCTTGGCTACAAATCCAGTAATCCTGTTAGGATTTGCTGGTGCTGAACCTCGGCTGTTTGCTTAACCTTTATGGCTTTAATTCACAGAGAAATAATTTGAGTTCATGGTGTCAGGCTGACTTGGTGTTGCAGGGGGGACTTAAATTCTTGTCTTTTCTGTCTAGCTTCATGAGCTGTGTATTAGAAGTTGAAAGAGTGGAGTTCAGCTGGTGCTTAGGTAGTTCTTCCATCAAAGCTGGACTTGGAGGAATTTCTCCATGGGAAGGGTGGTCAGGTCCTGGAAGGGGCTGCCAGGGAGGTTTGGAGTCCCCATCCTGTCCGAGGAACAAGTGGCCATGAGCTGGGTGACCAGGTGGGAATTGGGCACAGGCTGGATGATCCTGAGGCTTTTCCAACCTCACAATGCTGGGATTCTGTGGTGTTTTCACGCCGTGTTCCTGCTGCAGGTGGAAAACGTGAAGTTGCTGGATCGCTACGCCAACAGGAAGGCAGCGAGCGGGACCTTGTACCTGACAGCCACACACCTGATCTACGTGGAGGCCTCTGCTGAAGTCAGGAAGGAAACATGGGTATGGTGGGCTGGAAACACACCTGGAAAAGCTGCTTCAGGTCCCAGAATGGATTAGATGGGGAGAAACTTGAAGGATCATCCCATTCCACCCCTGCCATGGGCAGGGATGTCTCCCACTATTCCAAGCTGCTCCAACGTGGCCTTGGACACTTCCAGGGATCCAGGGGCAGCCACAGCTTCTCTGGGCACCTGTGCCAGGGCCTTCCCACCCTCACAGCCAGAAATTCCTTCCCAATATCCCATCCAGCCCTGCCCTCTGGCACTGGGAAGCCATTCCCCCTTGTCCTGGAACTTTATGCTGTCATTTTCAGAATGAACAGGTGTGGGAATTCCAGAGCTGTAGTGGTCTTCCAGAGCATTTTGATACCAAATGCTTGCCAGAAACAGCTGGTTCGGAAGGAAGTGAGCACAATGGTGACATGGCTCGATGGAGTTCACTCATGGAATTCGTGTCAGTTCAAGGAATGTAGAAACACTTGTGTAATTTCCTGTTTCAAACTCGATATACAAGACTGCTAAACATGAATTTGCAGCTTTTAGCGGTGCGGAACTAGCAGTGAAATGAGCCGATTTTGTTAATTCTAAGGTGAAGTGGGAATGACAGAATGTATTTCTTATGGAGGTGAAAGGAGAGCCAAGTGCACCAGGAAAACTGAACTGCACATCTGCCTCTGAAAGTAATTTATATACCTCTGTGTTTTCAATCCTGCTTTAGTTCCCTAGCTTTTGGGTGCAGTTTGTTTGATTAATATCACAAATAAACTCATTTTCTGCTGCTCCTTAGCTGCAGGAAGCATCAACAGCTTGATTGTCACAAAGGTTTCCCATCTGCTTGCACTGTTCCCAGCTTTATCAGTGACAAATGATGTTTATTCCCTTTTCTCCAGATCCTGCACCACCACATCTCCAGCGTGGAGAAGCTGCCCCTGACCACGGCTGGGTACCCCCTGCTCATCCACTGCAAGAACTTCCACGTGGCTCACTTTGTGATTGGGCAGGAGAGGGACTGCCAAGACGTGTTCACCTCCCTGCTCAAACTCTCCCAGCCAGGTACTGGGCTTGGGAATCTGTCCTGGGAATCTCTGGAATGCTCCAAGATGAGCCCTGGGAAAGCTCTGCTGCCCCACGGTTGGGTTTGGTGGGGAGGAGTGGGATCAGAATCAGCTTCCAGCAGGGATGTTGGCAGGGCTCAGGGAGCTGAGCTCTGAGGAGATCAGATCACATCTTCCAAACTGAACAGTCTTGGGAGCCAACAAGAAAGATGGAGAGAGATTATTTACAGGAGCCTGGAGTGACAGGACAAGAGGGGATGGATTCACACTGAGAGGGCAGGCATGGATGGGATATTGGGAATGAAGGAAGGAATTCCTGGCTGGGAGGGTGGGCAGGCCCTGGCACAGGGTGCCCAGAGGAGCTGTGGCTGTCCCTGGGTCCCTGGAAGTTCCAAGGCCAGGCTGGATGGGACTGGGAGCAGCTGGGACAGTGGGAGATGTCCTGGGGGGACACTGGATGAGCTGTTGCAACCCAAACCTCTCTGTGATTCAGTGGCTCTGGCAGTGGGGGTGACGTGGTATCCCATGAGGAGCTTGTGGAGAGCTGTGCAAAGTTCATATCCCAAACCTGGCCACTGTCACTCCCTTGTGTCACCCAGCTATTGGCTGTGTGCAGTTCTGCCCTTTCCAGCTGATGCAGGCATTCACAGAATTCCCAAATCCCACAAATTGGCATTTTTGCTGTGTTTCCAGCAGCGTGGTTAGGCTGCTCTGCAGTGTTTGCTCACTTGTGAAAGCCTGTGCTTCACCCTGTCTTGGAGTCACTCTTAGAGTGTGAGCCAGACACCCTCAAAAGCCTGTGCTCTCTTCTAGCTCCAGCTTTTTATTCCAGCATGGATGAATCTTCAGGCTTTTCTTGCAGGACAGCATTCCACTGAGCTCCTACCTGGCTTCTGCCTCTGGCAGCCTCTGCTTTTGGGGTGCTGGAACCAGTATTTGGAGTTGTGTTGTTACAAGGATGTCTTTTGTAGTTGCAATTTGTGATGGTGTCACCAGGCTGAGGGAGGGGAATTAATGGCACCAGGCAGCTTCTTGCTGGGCTGGAAATCCTGTAGGAGAAACGGGCTTAGCTGAGTTTAGATTTTCTAAAAATTGGTATTAAGGCTGTGTCTATTCCCAGCACCCCTGCACTTTTTGGGGTTTTCTTAGCTCTGAAGTTCTGCCTGTGGTGCTGTTGCTGGCGGGTTTGTGGTGTTGCATTTAAAAGCTGTCACTGCTCTTTGAGGTTTGAAAATTAGAAGTTTGGGTAGTGCCTGAAGCGTGGGAAGTGTCACTGCAGGGGCTTACTTTGGCCTCAACTGTGTCAATGCTGTAGCTTTCTTCTACTTCTGGATTGTAACAGCACATTTTTGTTTTAAGATGCTTTGATGTTTTAAGATGATTTGTTTTAAGATGTCTGAGTGTGCTCCCTTCATGGATTTTTGGCAGAGCACATCTTTACTGATGATTTGCACATGTGTGATGGACAGCTCTGGGTTACCTGCTTTATCAGCCTCTGAGAGCTTTCCCTCTGTCTCTGGAGCTGCCTTGGGAATCAGCTGGATGAGTTGTTGGTTGGATTTGCATTTTGTGAAGAGAGGGAAGGAGGTTGGGACGATAAATGTGCACTTGTCAGAGCCAGCCTGAAGCCTTTGTTGGGCTGACAGCAATATTCCAGACATCCCTCAGGTTTTCCAGTCTCAGAATTTGTTGTTGAGCAATGACCTTACAGGTGTGCAGGAGCTGTTGTATGAACTCTCCACAGAAAACTGATCTTTTAATCCATGTTTTCTTGTGTGGGTTAATGATTGGGATATAAATCCCATCTAACATGCTTACTACAGCAAATTCAGGAGGAAATCATTTGTTCAGGAGAAATTACTTCTTCCAACTTGGGCTAAAACACCTTGTTAGGATTAATGTATCTCCCTGCATGTGGGAACTGATTATTGGAAATTCCTGAGGCTTTCAGGATGAATTTCAGCACTTGGTAATGTCCCAGCCAAAAATCTATAAAAGGTTGAGAAGTCTTAAATACTTTGAATACTCCTCGGTAGCACTCAGTCATTGATTTCCAGAAGTTTTGGCCTCCCTGGATGTCTTTGCATCTCATGTTGTTTTTTTTCCTTTCTCCTTCCCAGTGAAACCTGAAGAACTTTATGCTTTCTCTTACAATCCTAAAATGTCCAAAGAGAACCGGGAAATGGGATGGAAACTGATTGATTTGAGACTGGATTACCAGCGCATGGGAATTCCCAACGACTCCTGGGAAATAACAGATATTAATAAGGACTATGAGGTAATTCCTGCCCAAAGGAGCCATCTCATGCACTATCTCCTTGTTGTTATTAATGACAGCCCTGCTGCTGCCTCTGGGGAGGAAGGAGCTCGTTTGGTGTGGGTCAGAGCACATCATCTCGATGGGGAGTTGCAGATAATGATGCTCCAGGAGAGCTGCAGAGTCACCTTGCTGTGTTTGATCCCCCTGGCAAGGGAGCAGAGCCTTGTTTTTCTGCAGAAATGTCAACCCATCTGTTAGGCAAAGCCTCAAGTACCCTGAGCTGCTTTTGGTATTTCCAAAGCCTGTCCCACCTGGCTGGTGACAGATGTGGAGGAGAGAAGGAAATGGCAGCAGTTTGGATTGGTGGGGAATGAGGCAGAGTGGGGAGGGACTAGGGAAGGAAGGAAGGGAAAAACAGCAGTGGAAAACAGACCTTTTTTTTGCTTTCTCAGTTGGATCTTCTGCTATCTAAGGGCCCTCTGTCATTTCAGTCTGAACTGCCTGCTGCTGTTATTTCCCTGAAAGGCCAACTTGGATCTAAACAACATGAAACAAAGGCATTTGTCAGCAAGCTTGTTCGAAATCCTGCTTCACATTATTTCCCTTTTTATTTCCTCTGGGGCTGTGTGCAGTCAGACCTGGCTGTTGAAAAGCAAAGCAAGCAACTCCAAGGAAGACACCAACATATTTATAACCCTGAATCCCTTTCCCTGGTAACTTTCTGTACTTTAAGCTCTGACTTGAAGAAATCCAAGCCTGTGCTGTCAGAGGACACTGCCTCTTTTTGACCTGCCTGGAGGCCTGAATTGAGCTCTGATGTGAGAGGTGCTGTTCCCAGTAGCTGCTGAGGGCAGCTGGATGTGGCCATCTCAAATCATTCATCACTCTGAGGCTTTGCTTGCTGCTGTGCAGCTCTCAGGTGTTTTATGGTTTCCTCACAGTTTCCAGCCTGTGGTTTAGAATTGTCAAGCCTGATGTAAAGCCAGGCTTGGAGAGCAGCTTGTCTGGGAACTCCATGCTGCAAAGACTGTGTTTGTTTGAGGGGAGAGGGTGAAACTGCCCTCTGAGGATTCCACCTGAGTGCTGGAAGTGCCTTTCAAGTTGCAAAACATTTTTTTAAATACAGTTGTTCTTAATTTCTCCTTTTGTGAGAAGGAATTGTTTCCTGGCAGGGTGGGCAGGCCCTGGCACAGGTGCCCAGAGCAGCTGTGGCTGTCCCTGGATCCCTGGAAGTGTCCCAGGCCAGGTTGGACAGGGCTTGGAGCAGCCTGGGACAGTGGGAGGTGTCCCTGCCGTGGCTGGGGTGGGATGGCTTTAGTGTCCCTTCCAACCCAAACCATTCTGTGAATCTAAATTAGAAACTTCCATCAAATTTCTGGATTTAAAGAGCTTCCTTTGAGTCTGCATGGTGCAGTCCAGTTTTGAGGCTCAGCTGCAGAGTTGATTGTTTCCTACATTGTTTTCCTGAATACTTTGCAACCTAATAAGCTAAAGATGAATTTTTTATGAATTTTGAAGTGCTCAGGAGCAATGTCTGGGTTTTTTTTTCTCTGTTTTCCCTCAGGTTTGCAGCACATACCCTCCTGAGATCGTGGTGCCTCGAGCTGCCACCAAGGCCGTGGTGATGGGAAGTTCAAGGTTCAGGAGCCGAGGGCGGATTCCGGTGCTTTCTTACTTATACAAGGAAAACAATGTCAGTGCTTCACTGCCTGCTGCCCTGGGGGGAATGAGGGTTCTCCTTTTTGTCCAGTTCCCTTCTAATGAAAGGAAAGAATAAGATAATTATTAGATTTGAGGCCTTTGAGAGCTGTGCTTCTCTTAATGGCTTTCGTTCTGAGTTACAGAACGAGCTAAAGGCAAATGCTTGGAATGCACCCAGAGCTCTGCCAAAAGCACAGACTTTCCAAGCTTCCTGTTGGGAATTTTTTCTTAATCAGCTTTCAGCAATTCCTTCTGATGTGGGGTTTTTTAATCTCCTCTTTAGCTATATTGAATAATGTTTTATCAAGTTATATGTTAATTTGGATGGATTTTCTTAGTGTTGAAGAGGAGGAACCACCCTGAAATAAATCCCCACTGCTTCAGAATAAGTGAAGGTTTCATTTTATTTTTTTTTCCACTGAGGACCAAAATGTAAATTTGTAATTTGCTGCCTCAGCAGTGTTTTAGATGCTGATGTTAGGAAAATTCAGTCACAGCCAAATTGTTGTTTTCCTGAGGAAGCGTGCCTTGACCTGGGCACTGCCTGGAGTTGTGCTGGAAACTAATGAAATTTCCTTAAAATACACCCAGTGCTGCTCTGAATGTGCAACAGCAACGGCTGATAAGGAAAAAACTCAAAATAATGGTTTGGAAATAGAAACCAAATGGAAAACATGAGAAATTGCTGCCTTCCAGTACCTTCAGGGGGCTCATGGGAAGGAGGGAGAGGGACTTTTCTATGGGAACATAGTGACAGGGTAAGTGGGAATGGTTTTAAACTGCCGGAGGGCAGGGTCAGATGGGATATTGGAAGGAATTGTTTCCTGGGAGGGTGGGGAGGCCCTGGCACAGCGGAGCTGTGGCTTCCCCTGGATCCCTGGAGGTGTCCCAATCCCTGGAGCACCCAGGGATAGTGCAAGGTGTCCCTGCCATGGCAGGGAGTGGAGTGAGATGTTTTGAAGGTCCTTTCCAGCCAGCCATTCTGGGATCCCATGAACTGCTGTCATTTGGGGTGGTGACCATCAGGCAGAGCAGGTTGGCGAGAGCCTCCTCATTCCCAAATTTCCCGAAGTTGCCGCTTGGCAAGTGGCGCAGTGCGCGTCCACCGTGGCCGCAGCCCTTCAGCAGGAGCACAGAGGGTGCTTCATCTGTGACTGCCAGGGCTTTGGGGCAGCAGGAGAGGCTGCAGCTGCGAGCCCAGAGGGCTTTGGGGCAGGAGGAGGGGCAGTGCAGCGGGGCTGACTCTGTGTTTGTGTTGCAGGCTGCCCTGTGCCGCTGCAGCCAGCCCCTGGCCGGGTTCAGCGCGCGCTGCCTGGAGGACGAGCAGATGCTCCAGGCCATCCGAGAGGCCAACCCCGGCTGCCCCTTCATGTATGTTGTAGACACGAGGCCAAAGGTACCTCCATGGGCTCTGGGCTGCTTTTAAATCTCTTGTCTGAATGAGCAGTGCTGTTTCCAGTTTGTTCTGGGTGGGTCCTGCAGCAGGAATGTGGGATCGGGCTCCTGGTTCAGGGTGTACAACGGGAATGTGGAGTGAGCTCCAGGATTTGTCCTCCTGGGGTATCCTGGGTTTGAGGTTTGTGTTCAGGATGACCTGCCTGGGACAGAGAAGCATTTTCCTGCACAGTCCTAAAGGATAAAGGAGAGAGAACTGCAAGTGGAGCTGGAGAGAACCCTCAGGATTCAGTTCCACGAGGCTGAAGTGCTTTTACTGGCAGATCTGGGAGGAAGTGCAGCTCTGAAAGCAATCCCTCCCTTTTTTTTTTTTTTTTTTTTTTCTTTTAAAAATAACACTCATGATGGAGCTTAATACAGCTCAGCACCAGTATTTGGATATTTGGGGCTGGAACTTGAGAGCTGAGGGTTTATTTGAGAGGAAATATTTGCAAAATGAAAATTTTAATGACTGTCATCTTAAGGAACTGAGTTTAGAAACCAATTCCAATTATTCTCTTGTAAACATATGGATTAGGAGTGTTGGTAGAAGGCAATTAGAACATGAGGGGTTTCATAGCACACAATTATTTAAATGCAAAGATTTTAATTGCTCTGATTATTTGAAAATGGAGCTTTCTGAGAACCTGCTTCACCATTCAGATCTTGCAGTTATTTTATATAAACTACAAGTTTAGTTAAACTATGGTGAGTGCCATAAAGAAAAAGTAATTTTGGGGAAAAGAGGGAGCATTTCACATCTTGCTCCAGTGTGTATTTTGGCTTTTAGTGTGACATTTCCTAGAGATCCCCTGTTCTGCAATGGCATGTGCATTTCTTTTGGTACAGACAGCAGAGATGTGCCACTGAAATCCATCACTGGTGTCAATTTGTGCTAAAGCATTTGGTGATAAGGGGAGAATTTATAATTGCTGACACTTTTTCTTCTAAGCCAACCTGTGCCACTGTGGCAGAACTGAAGCACTGGGGTTATTTTATGGTTCTAAAGGTGTCTCCACCGTATTTGACTCTTCTTTCCTCTCCCAAAAGCTGCCCAAATTGATAAGGGGGGGCTGAGCTGCTCTGTTTTGTGTCCCCAGCAAAGATATCCTGATAGCTCTTGAACTGGCTTGGGGGATTTTAAGAGCAAGTGGCTTCTTTTCTACTTCTCTCCTGCAGTTGCTCTGTTCTTTCTGCTCAACTTGAATTTGGTTTATTTCCCTCAGGTGCTTGTATGTCCATGAAAATTGGGAATTCCCTTACTATTTCTATACCACCATGTATGTAAAAAATGTTAAAAATTGCTTTTCTAGTTCTGCTTTCCTGTGCCTGTCTGAATTTCCTTAGGTAAACTCACAGTTAGGGCAGGTTTGGTGTCTCTGACAGCAGCAACTGGGAGATTACACTACCCTAAGCAGGGCTTTAATGAGCCTCTGACTAATGAACTGCAGTAATTGTAATGAAACAGCTGGAAGAACTGTCTGGGAGGTGGGGAAGTACTGAGTAACAGCTTTGTCCAGTACATTTTCTGGGAGATTTAAACAAAAACCAAAAAACCAACCAAACAAAAAGGACTTGCAAAACAGCCTCTCTGAATTTGGTCATGATTTTCTCTTTCTTTTCTGCCCCTTGAATTTGCCAGCTGAATGCCATGGCCAACAGAGCTGCTGGGAAGGGCTATGAGAATGAAGATAATTATGAAAACATTCGTTTTAAATTCATTGGCATCGAGAACATCCATGTGATGAGGAGCAGCCTGCAGAAACTGCTGGAAGGTGGGTACAGCCTTGTCTTTCTTACCCCCCTGGACAGAACTTCCTGCTGAATATCCAGATGTTCCATGCACAAACGTGTTCTGATGCAAGCAAAGTCAGCATCTTGCTTTGTTTGCTGCATTCAAGTGGCTGAAAGCATTAATGCTGTTAAAATGCTTTCCTGCTTGACATTTTCTTTGTTCTTGTGCTTGGTTTTATAGTGGTTCAAAATTAGCAACTAATACTAAAAACATACCTTTGTGAATGTGCTGTGTTAATAGAAGAAGAAATATTACATTTTACAGCTAAGACAGTCTCATGGTTGCTTCATGGCTTATTGAAAGAAAAACAACAGAGATTTTTCAGAAGTGCTTTTTGGGGTTTGCTATATTTGGAATATTAACAATATTTCTGAGTTGAAATACGATTTTGGCATGATCTTCCAAAGACTTGAGTCTCATACATACTTTGTTCTAACTTTTCATTTCTGATTCCTTTTAACCAAACTTCTTAAATTAATGTTTTAATCCATAATTATCTGAGAATGCAGAGTAATTAAGCTCATTGTGATCATAGGAAAGAATGCAAAACAGGGTAAAAGAATCACCTGAGTATTGGGGATTAAGAGGGTAATGAGGCCCAGAGTTTCACCAATAAAATTTTGGAGAATTTTGCAATTCAGGTGCTGTCATCCAAAATAGGAGTTTATTGTTTTAGTAACCACCATAATGCTCATCTTTTTTTTTTAAATAGTTGGGTAGTTGATGGTCCCAGGTGGCCCTGCAGGATCCATACTGACCTTGGACAAAAATGGGGCTGTTCCCACCCAGCAGAGCGTCCTGATCACAACCCTGAGTCCTCAGCTGCCTCTTCCTGGCAGAATTATTTTGTGGTGGGAGAAGAGGCAGAATAAAAACTTGTTTTCTCCCGTGTTCATCTCCAACAGTGATCAAATCTCATTCACTGGGGCTCATGGACTGTTCTGAACTTGATTACTCTGAGTATTTTCTGTGCTGGGTTTCATTAGAGCAGCTGAGTTGCCTTCAAGGTTAGACTTGTTATTTCTGTCTCTAAATTAGAGAGAAATCAAATCTTTGGGAAGTGAGTGAGTGGTTGTAGATGTGATGGTGATTTAGAGTGGAGTAACAGCTCACTGCTGGAAAAAACACAGCTGAATAAATAATGAGTTACCCTTTAAGCAAAGAGCAGGAGGAGATTTCCAGAGCCTCAAATCCTCACAAAACCAGCGGTTTTTTAGTTATGAATTTTAGATACACAACCATTAGTGTGTCCTTTGGACAGGATAATGCTGCAAGCATTTAAAGATTTTTGGAGAGGTAATGAGGAGGTGCAAGGGCTGCTGTTCTGATTCTCTGTGTCTGCTCCCAGTGTGTGAGATGAAGTCCCCCTCCATGAGCGATTTCCTGACGGGGCTGGAGAACTCGGGCTGGCTGCGGCACATCAAGGCTGTGATGGATGCAGGTGTCTTCCTGGCCAAGGTAAAGCTGCTCTCCAGCTGCAGCTGCATTCCAAAATGCCTCCTGGTGTGCTGGGGACACTGCAAGGTTGGGAAGGTGGCTCTGGGGAGAAGGTGTTGTTCAGGTTGGCTTAATCTCTCCAAAAATGTTGGGTGATGCTGGGCAAGTACAGCTCCTGTGTTCTGTATTGTAACAGGGCTTTATTAGAGCTCATTTGAAACATAAGATCACAAAATGTGAATAAATGACCTTTATAAACCTTTCTTTATAGCAGTGCAAACAACTCTGTGCTCGTTATTCATCCACTGCTCTGCTTTAATCGAGGGATTGTTTTGACCGGTTTCTTTTCTCCTGATTCGATGTGATGTAATGGACAGTAATTTTAAATTATTCAACACAGTCCTCATTTCTGCAGAGCTGGTGGCTTTGCAGGTCAGGCAGGAGGAAGGAAATCACTCAGGAGTGGTAAAGGGTGTGCAGGAAGTGTGTGGTGAGAGGAGCGAGTTGTAAATGTTGGTTGTCCGTCGCAATTTCCCCACCTCATAAGCAAGAAACTCTGGTGTTTCTCTCCTGTCCTAAGTGGAAAAAGGTGATGGGATGGGGGGAAGTTGGCATCAACTCTTCTAATTTATCTTGGAGTTCTAATCCCTTGGTGTCCAATTATTTTTTACTCATCCACCAAATTTTTTCCTCAGAGGAAGAGCCTGGGAATCCTTGGCCTTCCAGAGATTGCAGGGGCTGGTTTGTACCAGCTCTAGCTGGACCTTCTCTTGATGGACTGGTGCATTTCCACAGGCCAGGGGAGAGATGAGCAGCATTCCCCAGGGGTTTGGGGTGGTGCAGGTGAGGGACAGCATTTCCCTGAGCTCTTGCTGTGTCCCTGGCAGGCTGTGAGGGAGGAGAGGGCCAGCGTGCTGGTGCACTGCTCCGACGGCTGGGACCGCACGGCCCAGGTCTGCTCCCTGGCCAGCCTCCTCCTGGACCCCTTCTACAGGACCTTCAAAGGCTTCATGGTAAGGACACGCTGCAATCCCAGTGCCAGCAGGCCCTGGGGAAGGGCTCAGGCCATTTCCTGGGACAGGTGTAGGTGACCTACATAGAGCAGCTTTGGTTCTGTAACCAGCTGGAATTGCTGCGAGCAATCGGCTGACAATTCCCAAATCCTTGTTTCCTGCAAGGTCAACATGGGAGCCACTAATGAGGGATCTCAGCAAAGGATGCAGCTCTGGCAGCAATCCAAAAGTGCTGGAGGAGTTTGTCCTGCAGGTCTCTCATCTGCTGGGATTTGAAATTGGGTGAACTCAGCCCTGTCCCCTGTCCATCAGTCAAATCTGCATCATTTTTTTAAAGCCATTTCATTTCAATTTGGCTTTTTGCTTCTAGTGCAGGCTTTTTTCTTAATTTGCAGCCATCCCTGCATGAATTCAGGGCACTCTGTGATGTTTCTTTCCATTCACCTCTTGTTAAATACCTGAAGAGCTGTTCTGTCTCAGGAGAGCTCCCTGAAGGAATCCCTGAAATCAGAACAATGCAGATTTTGCCTTTTCCAGTGCCAGGACTGTTTCTTTGCATTCCACGCTGGTTTTATTGTTTCTATTTTTGTTTCTGGATCAGACTGCAGTCTTTTAACAGTTAAAATTCCACCAGCACATGAAACATCTGCCTGGGCTTTGTCTCTGAGCAATCCTGCCTGAACTGAGAACAGGATTTAGCTTAGGAGGAGGAGCAGTGACACAGACACATCCCTGCCTGTCCCCGTGGTTTGTAGGCACAACCCCTCTGACTAGGGGTTATTCCTAAAGGAATTCATCAGCAGTGCAAAGAATGGGAAAATTCAAAAAACAATTTAAATGAAGTTTTCTAAGAGCTCTCTTGTGAGTTCCTGCTTTCCTTATCTTAATCTGGGTGATGATAACAGGAATTATCTTTAGATATGATCCAGTAATGATGTAAAAGTAATGATGGATGGAGCTTCAGCCATGTGGTTCCTTGTGAGACATCTGTAAGGAAAACAGATTATTTTATCTTATTTATCTGTAAGGAAAACAGATCATAACAGTTATTATTCTCTGTAACTGCAGGCATCTATTTAAAAAGTGCCACATAGTTCTGATTTCATCCTGAACTCCTCATTATGCAGCTGTACTTCATCTGTTAAACATTTGTTAAACTCCAGTTGCTGATTTATTTTGCTGAATATCACAGCACTCTTTTCCAAATTAAATAGCACAGTGCAATATTAAGTTGATAATTCTTTGAGCTCAATATATATATATATATATAAATATAAAATTATTTTAACAACTTAGAAACTCCCTCAAAATGATAGTTTTGAAATGAGTTCTGATTCCAGCAGGGCCATTGCCTTGGTAACTGGATAATCTACAGATCACAATTCCTGTTCCCATTGTTTTCTGGGGATATATTTATAGCAGTAGGGTCAGCAGGTTGTCAGGTTTTTAGGCTTTAACATCAAAGGCTTCATTTTGCTTTTTTAACCAAATTAATTCTCTTTTCTTAATGAACCTGCAGGTCCTGATAGAAAAGGAGTGGATTGCAATGGGCCACAAGTTCTCACACAGGTGAGAGGGGCACATTCCCCTGGGGGGAGTGAAACCAAAACTGTCTGCAGGTTTAGGGGATCCCATGAAAAATTGAAATGAAAAGGAGAAAACATTGGGAAAACATTGGCATTCGTGACATAGAACCAGGGGCTGTTATTTCATTGCTGTGTTTTTATTGCTTTAAAAAAATCATGGTTTGAATTCTACCTGCAAAATTCTATTATTTGAGGAGTGTTAGTCATGGAAATCACAGAAACATGAAGGTTGGAAAAGACTTCCAAGATCACAGAGTCCATCCATCACCCATCAGCAGCCCTAACCCATGTCCCCAAGTGCCACATCCACACATCTCTTGAACAATTCCAGGGATGCTGACCCCATTCTCTGGGCAGCCTGTCCCATCCATAGTGCTCCAGCCAACCCTGCTGGTTCTCCTGCAGCCTCTCCTGGAGAGGATCTCAGCCACTTCCTCAGGACTTGCCCGAGTTCAAAGCACAAACTTGACCGGGAAGGAAGCTGATGGCAAAGGGACATTTTGTGATGGGTGACAGAGGGTTTATTCTGCTTTTTGCACCTCTCTAGGTGTGGCCACCTGGATGGGGACCCCAAAGAGGTGTCCCCTGTGTTCACTCAGTTTGTGGAGTGTGTGTGGCAGCTGATGCAGCAGTTCCCCTGCTCCTTCGAGTTCAGCGAGCGCTTCCTGCTGGAGATCCACGACCACGTTTATTCCTGCCAGTTTGGCAACTTCCTGGGCACCTGCCACAAGGAGAGGGAGGAGCTCAGGTGAGCTGAGGGTTCCTGGAGCCAGCAGGCCACAGATCCCCTGGGATGTCTGAAAAGCGTGTGGGATGGGTGTGTTTTATGGAATTGGAGATGGTGGAACGTAACCATTTATCAAGACAATGTTGCCCTTAGCCAAAGGGAGAAAAGAATATGAATTACATCCCCCCAAAAAAAAGATGTTTTAGTTTGGAGCACAATAATAACTTGCAGATATCCCTTCTGGTTAGGAGAGTGTCTAATTTAATATCCTGTGCTTATGAAATCAATCAGATCCAGCATAAAAACAATTCATATCTCCCTTAATCTAATTCTACTTCCAACAGCTGCAGTTATTAATCCACTTGCTGCTTTTTTTTGGTAATCAGATGTTCTTTGTACTTGCCAGAATCTTTGAGAAGACCCATTCCCTGTGGCCTTTCCTCTTACAGAGGAAGCAGGAGTTGAGAAATCCTTTGTACAGAGGGTTTACAGCTTACAAAGAGCTTCAACCAAACACTCTACCTTTCAGTTTCCAGTAAGTGTCTCAGTTAAGAAGGGGAAGGAGGAGGACATTTCTTTCACTGGTAACTCAGGTTAAATCAAATAAATTTGCAGTGATTAGCTTGGTTTGTTTTACCTTTCCCCTCCATTCCTCAGGCATAAACTAAAAGGAGCAGTGCAAGGATGAAATAAATCCAGATGTTGTGATTAAAAATAACATTTTTAATTTGGTGTTGAGAAAAGAGGGTGGGGAAGGGCAAGGAAAAGCAGAACTTCAGACAGAAGAACCACATACACCCCCTGACTGTTGGCTCTGTCACATTGAAGTGTTTCAAAAAGTTCCTCTTTTCCTCCTTTTTAATGTATATTAAGGAAGTCTTTCAAGCAGGAATTTTGGTGCCCAGTTCAGAGTTTTTCCCAGGCTTTGCTTCTGCCTCACTCCTGGGCCTTGCTGAGAGAGAAGGGGATGAAAATGGGATTTTAAGTGCTGTGTGTGCAAATGAAAGTTGGGAGGTTGGGCAAACCAAGGAGTGGAAGATAAACTGCCCAAGCTTCCAATAAATCTGCTATTAAAAAAAAAAAAGTATTTTCATCCTATTCTAATATTTGCTGCCAGAAGAAAAGTTGCCCATTGCTACCGAATTTAATCATCCAAAGCTGTGTCAGGTTTTAAAATGAATTCCTAATCTCAATTTATTAAAAACATTAAGCAACATCTATTAGTTGGCAGTAAGGTCCAGCTGAGCCCCTAATTGCCATTTTTTTGCCTGGTTTTGAGGTTCTGGTGTGGGATGTACAACCGCTTTGACAAGGGCATGCACCCCAAGCAGTGTGTGCTGGATCAGCTGCTGAGCTGCATCAGCCAGAAGGTGACACTGGAGGACAGCGCATCCCAGCTGGAAAACGTGAGGCACAATGGGCTTCACATGCCCTGGAGGGGTTGGAAGGGTTAAATGGGATTAAATATCAGCATTGAAGGGTTGTTCCAAACAGCTGGGTCAAAATGAGGGGTTCAGTGACAAAGCTGTGTGTGTTAGAAACCCCCAAAACACCTCCAAACAAATTGAAATAGAGTTTTTAAAATACACCAGTGAGAAGAATATCAGTGTCCTTTGCTGGGGTAAGGTGAGTGCTGAAAAGTTCAGCTTTCATTATGAAACACTGATGTTTGTGTCAGGCACTTGAGGATTTGTCTCCAGGTATTTCTGATGTTTGTATCTGACATTTGAGGATCTGTGTCCAGGTATTTCTGATGTTTGTGTCAGAAATGGCAGGATCTGTGTCCATGTATTTCTGGTGTTTGTGTCAGACATTTGAGGATCTGTGTCCAGGTATTTCTGATGTTTGTGTCAGAAATGGCAGGATCTGTGTCCAGGTATTTCTGATGTTTGTGTCTGACATTTGAGGATCTGTGTCCAGGTATTTCTGGTGTTTGTGTCAGACATTTGAGGATCTGTGTCCAGCTACTTCAGTGCTGAATTTCAGAGCTGGAAAAGAGGCACTGCCACAGGGCTGTTGTGTTGACACCTGATTTTTTGCCCTCTCTGGCATCTAGGTATTAATTATTTGTTTTTATGCTTTTTTCTTTGTGCAGAAACTCCCTATCCTCGATGGCCCCTTGCCCAGCAAAGGCTGCACCTCACCCGAGGCAGGAGCTGCTGCTGCCAGAGCCCCAACTCCTCCCCAGGACTGTGCAGGGGGAGCAGCCCCTGTGCTGAGCAATGGCCCCTCCCTGGGGCAGCAGAAACACAAGGAGAGCCCAGCCCAGCCCCAGGATCTCGGAGCCTCCCGGGAGGATGGGCAGGCTCAGCACCAGGGATGAGCTGTGGGAGCTGCTGGGAGAAGCTCTGGGGAGCTGCTGCAGCCCCCATTTGCAGCTGAGTGTGAGTAGGGGTGTGCAGGGCTGGGGGAGCAGCTGCTGGGGGACACCTCCTGCAGCTCAGGTGATGCAGAGCTGCCAGGAGCCTGCCTGGCATTCCTGGGAGCTTGGCTTTCAGTGGGAACACGTGCATTTCTGAGGGTCAGGGCTGCCTGCCAGCACTGCTGTTTGAGGCTGGAAGAAATCATGCCAATTCCATGAGGAGCTGGGCAGTAACTGCAGGAGGAAGGATGCAAATCCCTCTGTTCTCAGTGGTGGTCCAAGGTCATCTTAGACCAAGAAAGAATTTCAGTCCGTCTTCAAATGATAAAAAACCCCCCAACCTTTCTTAGCTGTGAATGAATCTCTGCATGGACCCTTGCCTTGTAGCAGAAGTGATTCATGTTTTGTTTCCTATGCATATTTGTTACACAGAACCAAACCCCCCGTGCCTTCTCTGAGACTGTGTCCGTGTCCAGCCAGGCCATTGCTGGTTTTGTGTTGGAGTTTGCAGTGTGGTGTTGGGTCCTGTCTGTGCTCAGTGTTTGTCAGGAGGTTTTCTTCTGCTGCAGCTTCTCCAGGGTTTTTTGCTGTTCCCCTGAGTTCAGCAGCTTCTTTCCAAGCTGAGCTCTTGAGGAATCAGCTTTTCTGCACCTCCTTTGTTGATGGCAGTGCAGCAAGGCCCAGAGCCAGCCTGTAACACATGGATTTGTGACAGGAGGGAGGATTGGAAATGAGGAAACACAGGAGAACATTTATGTGGAATTTTTCTCTCTTATTTTATGATCTTGGTTAAATTGAAGTGAGTTAACTCTGACGAGAGTTCCAAGGTGGAATCATTGATGAGGCAGCAATTACAGATGGATAACAGATGGGCTATGTTCTGCTATTGAAATGGGGCCTAAAATGATGAAATCACTTGCTGGTTCTTGGGAATGTTCAAGTTCCAGGAACTTTAGGGATGTTTTGTGTGTCTCATGAGCAGTATCTCTCATGGTAGTGAACTTAGGAAGAATCAGAAGAAATGAGGACTTCTCTCCCCAGGGGTTGGGTGTCACAAATGAGTGCTTGAAGGTCACCCAAAGAATCCTTGGGAGAGGCATCAGCAAGAAACAGGTTTGATATAAAAAAGTGTGACTGAATTAATTGGCAAGGTTCACTCTGTTACTTATTAAATGGTTAAAGCACATAGAGAAAAACTAAAATAGAAAATCAAGCAACAAACTAAAATCATCCACCGTGGAGGCTGGGGCTGGAAAAGGGTCAGGATGAAAGGGAGTGAGGGAGGTTCTCCTGTTGAGTCACGAGGTTCAGAGTGGAGCATCCTGCCAGGCTGAGCCCTGCAATTATCAGCAGTTCAGGCCTTAAAGGTTTCCTGGCATCGGAGGATCAGGAGCAGAACTCAGCAGCAGTTTGAGAATCAGCAGGTAAGGAATTGAACAAGGGGTTTATGTAGAATTTCCTACAAGCACAACAGGAGCTCCTTAGAGGCTGGACTCACAAATCCAGAGTACTCCATAATCCAGGAGAGCAGCATTCCCAGTGCTTCGGCTCTGGCACAGCCCCAGGGACCAGGACCAGGTCCAGGTGTATCCCTGGGAAAAATCCCCTTTGATTTCCCTGCTATAGAGAGTTGTTTTTATCTGAGTCCCTTCCCAGCCTGGCTGCAATTTGGGTCAATATCTTCATTTGAAAGAACAAAAATGTTCCACTTGGGTTGTTACTCAGGCGAGAAAAATCCGATTCCAGGATTAAATGCAGGAGTTTGTGCTCCAGCCCTGGGAGCAGCCAGTGTTCCTGATAAGCTCAGGGTGCTGCTTATCAAAGCCTGAGGACATTTCTGAGATTGTGGTGTGGCCTTGGGGGCTTGGAGGATTCACCCCCCTCGGGAAAGCTGTGCCACTGTCCTTGTTCTGTGCTGAATTGCACAGAAACTCCCTGTGCAGCTTTATCCAGGATGCTGCTCTGCTCCCTTTTCAAGCTGTTCTTTCAGTTAGGTGCTGCCATCAAGTTTTCAAATCAGTTTTTATGTTTTATAAAAAATTTGGAAGCCAAATGAAAATGTTTAAGCCTTCTCAATCTCCAGTGAAAGCAGAACCATTCCATTATAACACCAGAAAGTGCAGTAACTGTGTTCGTGTGCTTTTAACCCACAGTGAAATCACTGGGTAGATCCAGTGTCCAAAAACCAGCCAGAACCTCCCTGAGTGGCTCGTTCTGAGTAAGAAAATACCTATTTTATAAAGCACATGAAAGATCCAGGGAAGAAGAGAGCACAGAGCACTGCCTGGAATGGCAAAGAGGAAGTTTTTTAATACTGAGGGTTTGTCAGACTTAAGCAAAGTTGCCAAGAAGGAGCTACAAGAGTGCTTGATTAAAAATTAAACCCTGGAAATACTGAGCCAGGTGTGAGTGATGGATCAGCCTTGTCTTTCTGTAATGGGCAACATCCACTCCCAAATCTGAGAGAAAATGGGACAGGAAGCCAAGACAGGCACATTTTAGGACCAGTTATTCTGTGGATCATCAGTTCATTGAGTATCTTTCATAATTATCATTAGAGATCCCAAACTGCAGAGGATTTTGATTGACTGCTGAAGGACTTAACGATACCACTGGTTAATTATTGTACAAATCCAGCTTGCAGAAGGCTCCTGGAAATGTTTGTATGTTGCTTTGCCTTTGGAATTGCCATTGGAGGAGTTTAATAATCTTTCCTCATTCCTAAAAAACGATACCTCCACAAAACTCCAGTGTTACTCCAAGTGTGTACAACCACCACCAGGTTACTCAGTGTTGTAAGCTCGGAGTAATTTTGCTGCTTTTAACTCCAGTGGCAAAACAGAACCAAACCCAAAAATTAATGTCTTTTAAAGCTCTTGGATTTTGTGTGTACAGGCTCAGGCAAAGTGGTGTACTAAAAGCTTTTCATGCTGATGCTGGAATTTAGGAGCTGGAGAAGATTCCAGGGTTTCCTCTCTCTCCACGAGCTCATGGTGTGAAAGGCAGTGAATGAGAAGCTGTGTGGGGCTGTGGGAGAGCAGAGGTGAGGAGCTGTTCAGAGCCCTGTCCTGAGCTCAGCTGGGAGCTGCTGCCCAGGAAGGTGTTCCCAGCTCCTGGAGATTCCTGCCCGGATTCTCTGCTCCCTGCAAGTGTGCAAGGAATGGAGAAGCTGCTGCTGCTGCTGCTGCTGGGGAAACTTCCTGCAACTGATTTATTCCTAGGGGAGCAACCCTGCTTTGTGAGGTCAGAATTCTGCTTTTATTTGGAGCAGTGCAGTCCTCTCCCTTTGGATTCCTGCGACTTGGAGAGCTGGGAGGGAGCAGGGATCTGATTTAGTGCAGATGAGCTCTGCCTGTGTAAAACTCCCCCTTTGCTGGAGCTGCTCCTGCTTCTCCAGGACATTCCATGGCTTCTCCAGGACATTCCATGGCTTCTCCAGGACATTCCATGGCTTCCTGCCTTTTCCCAGTGTCTCCCGTGCTACAACCAGGTGTAACCTTGTAGTGGGCTGGTGCCTGTCCTGCTCTGAAGCCCGAGAGGGTCTCGTGGAGCCTCATTTGAAAAGTCTTTAATGTGAACTTTGTTCTGTGGGTTCCTAAATTGGGGTTTTCTTTTGGACTTGTCACCTGTGGGAGAGAAAATCCAGTTGGTGCTGTTTGCTCTGCAGGGAAAAAGTGGGAATAATTGGGTTGTCCATAGTTTTAGTTCTCCATGGTCTCCATAGGGGTGAGGAAAAGCAGTTTGTGAAAGCTTTTAGGTCTGATTTGGTCTGTTCCTGTGCTTAGTGATTGCCTTTCCAAGTTAATTCCTTGGAATAAAAATCCACCTGCTCTGATCCAGAACCATCCTGACTGGGCTTGGAGGGAGCTGGGAAGCTTTGGGAAGCTCCAGGAAGCTGCCCCAGTCCTGCAGAGTGGGATTTGTCAGGAGCTGAAGGTTCCCAGAGCTCCACAGGATCTCCAGCTGGGAATGTTGGTGTGGAGAGCCCTGGGGCTGTTGCTTCCATCGCCTCTGGAAGCAGAGAGCCCTCAGAGGTGCTCCCAAAGCTGAGGCAGCCCCAGGAAAAGCCTTGGAAAGGGAAGAGCTCCTGTTGCAGGCTCCTTCAGCTCCTGGCAGACCTGGCCTTGGGCAGCCCCAGAGCCCAGAGGAGTTTCCTGGCACGAGGCGGTGCTGGATATCCAGGAGTGCCCAGGAGAATTCCAGGTGTGTTTTCCTCTGCTCTGGGGCTGCTTTTATAGGGTCCTCTCCCAGCTATTCCGGGTTTCCATCCCTCCCTCACGCACATCCAGGCATTCCCTGGGGGAGAAACCTGCTCTGAATGTCCTCTTCATGTTTTAATTATCACCCGGCACGTGATTAATTAGCTGAGGAAGCAGGGGATGGTAAACCTGTGCTTGGGGCCAGGCAGCCAGGTGGGCAATTCGTTAGGGCAGGTGTGCTAATGACATTAATTAATGTGTCACCCTGGGAGCTGCAGGAGCAGGGCTGAGGGGCTGTTTTTGTATAATTTCTGTATTTCCATCTATTTAATGTAGCAGAAACTACTGGAGTAACTCAGCACTGGATCCCATCCTCCAGCTGGATTTTCCTTGGCATCCCTGACCTGAACCTTGTAGGAATGTCCCTAAAACCCCGTGTGGTGCCGGCTGGGAATGTCCCTGTTGCTGTCTGTGTCACTGGGGAGGGACATTTGTGGGGAATGAGCCCCAGTTTGTGCCCTGAGGGCTCTGTGGGGCAGAACTTCAGTTCCTGCACTGCTTGAAGCTGATCTTGTCTAGAGGAGAATTGTGTCTTTTCTCTCTGTTTGTCCCATGGAGTCTCTCTTGGATTGCAGGTATTTTTATTCCCTACAAAAATAAACATTTTGCCTTTTTAAAGGAAGTGGCTGCTCTGTTTATTGGGTGATAAATCAGAACTCCACACTTGGAAAGGTGAAGTCACTTAAAGGGTCTTAATTAGTAAAGTGAGTGTGGAGCCACTTCTCCCCTACAGAAGAGAAATGGGGTGATCCCCCTGCTTTGGGGGGAATGGGGAGTGCAGGGTGCTTAAAGCAGCCCAAAAAGGAACATAACTCATGGAAAAAAGGGAATGTAACCAATGGAACTCTAACAGATCTCGGTGTCTTCTGCAAACTGTGCTATTCTGGGTCTTTTAAAATTTTATTTAGATGTTCCTTTCTGTATTAAACCCAAGTATCTCCTCAGTGTTTCCTTGCTCTCTCACCTGGCCACAGGTGTCTCCAGGCTGAATTCCTCAGAGTTCTGAGGAGCAACCAGAGCTTCTGGAAGGAGCTGAGTCCCAGTTTCATGGCTCCAGAGTGAAGAACTCACAGTCCAGCTGCTGGTGCTATCCTGGAAAAATCCTCTTTTATCTGAATCATTTTTAGCCATGGATAGTGAAGTGTTAAAAGATTTGAGTGCAGACAAACTCAGCTGAGAGGGGAAGATGCTCAGGAGTGAGATTCCAGGACAAAACTTCCCTGTGAACCTGGGGAAGAGGCTCCAGAGCCGTTAGCCAGCCCCTGAGGAATATTTTCCACCTTCAAAATGGGTAATTCCTGTGTTTTAAGGCAATGAAATGGGCCTGGCACTGGGATACACTGAGTCCCTTGGTGTTTCTCAGGCTTTTCCTCCTCTTGCTAATTTTAAATGTTCTTAATGCTGCCAGTGAAATCCTTCATTTCCCTTAATTAGGCTCGCCTTGCATTTAATTGGATTATTAGCATTAACGCTGGCTAGAATTGATAAAGCTGCAATTTAATTTGGGAGAAATTGGGACAAAAGGTGCATTAACTGGAGTTTCTCCTGCCTGCAAACACTTCATGGATTCCTGTGTTCTCCTGGAATTTTATTTTCCTTCTCTTTGGAGGCGTGGGATACAAAACCTCTCTCTCAACAACAGGTTTTGGAGCTGTTGGAAGGAATCCAGTGGGAATGGGAATCAATAAAAATCTATAAATAATCAAAAAGCCCCATGGATGGAGCAGGGGGCTCTGGGGCTGGGCAGCTGGGGCTGCTCCTGGATCCCTGGAAGTGCCCAAGGCCAGGTTGGACACGGGGGCTTGGAGCAGCCTGGGATGGTGGGATTGGGTGGGATGGGATGGATTTTAAGGTTCCTCCCAACCCAAACCCTTCTATCCCGTTTTCCAAAGGGGAAGGGGCTCCCTGAAAGCAGAGAGCTGAGCTGGGGCTCCAATGCCACCAGAATTCTACAAGAAATGACTCATGGAGGAGAAGAAGCATTGCTGGATTCCTCCTTCCTTTCTAACTCCTTATTTTGTGCGTTGATGCACCAAAATCCATCAGCAGGGGCGTGCAGGGATGCTGAGCCTGTCCGTGCCCTCTCCTGGATCCCAGCTGGATCCCGGTGCTCTGGAGCCACTCCCACTCCCCGAGGTGAGCAGCCTCTCCCCAGGGATGAGTTTTGGAATGTTGGGACCAGATGTGAGGGCACAGAGGGACATTCCAGAGCTGTGCTGTGGCCCTGACTCCCGGCCCAAAGCAGGAGACACAACAGCCCCACTCCCCAGCTCTGCTTTCCCCCCGACCTTGAGCACTGTTAGTAAATCCCTAATCCCTGCAAAATCATTTATTTGGGACTGTTTAGCTCTAAACTTTTAACTGATTAGCCCTGCTAAATCCACAAGCTCATTAGCTCTTCTCAGCTGCGTTAATAACGATAATCTCTTTAATGGAAGCAACTCTGGACAGGATTTACCTTCCCAAAAAACTCATTTGACTGGCATTAAATACCCTTCTGCCCTCTAATTCTTCCCCAGTTACCAGGGGGGCTGACCAAGAGCTGCTTGGTCTGGGGCAGAGGCCAGGCCAGACCCTGAGCTCAGGCAGGAGGTGGAAGCTTTTCCCAGCTCCTCGTCCTTCCCTGGGGTTTGGAGCAGTGGGAAGCTGATCCCAAATGGGTCAGGCTGCTCTTCCACCTCTGCCTGGGCTCCTGCTGGGGTTGCTCTGGCTCTGCTGCTGGAAATATCCCCTGAATGACGGATGGAAGGAAAGGTTCCTGCTCCAGGAGTGTCCGTGCAGGATTCCAGCTGGGCTGGGGGTTCTCAGGTTTGCCTCAAAGCTGGGTTTTCATCTGCTCCCTGTTCCTGAGATCCTTGGTTAACAACTAAACAGCAGCAGCAACAAAAGAATAAGCAGTTTATCATTAATTTGTCATTCAAGGATTTTCCTTTCATCTCCAAATTTCTCACATTTCACATTTTCTAGCACTTCTCTTGTCTGCATTCCCTTTTTCCCCTTTGTAACACTCTGTCTTTTTCATGGCTGCTTTGATTTCTGTGGTTTGTGGAAGGGGCTTCCAGCCAGGCTTGGCTTTTGTGGCCGCAGCATCTTCCTGACACTCAGGAAAAGTAACCCCAAACTCCCCTCTCCTGCTCCAGGGTTCATCCACATCGCACTCTGTAATTCCATTCCTGCTGCTGGCTTTGGGGGATTGACCTTTGTGAAGCAATAATCTATTTTTGAGTGAATTTGGAGAGGAAAACCAAAAGTCTAAACCAAATCAATGTTGACCATTTCCCAGGCTTTCCGTGGGGAGGCTCCAGAGCAGGGAAGTGATGCTGGCACAGATCACACATTTCACAGAGTGCCCTGATTTCGCTTCTTGCAGCAGTGGGGATTTTCCTGCTGGATAATTTGGGTCTCTCTCATTATCTCATACCGTGATAAGGCTGCCCCAAACCTCCAACCCCTTCCTGCTCCACCGCTGAGGAGTTTGGAGAGGGTTTAAAGGGAGCTGGATAAAACAGGATTGCACTTCCCAGCTGACAGCTTTTGATAAGAGCCCCTGTGCTGTTTCCCACTCCTTTTGTTTGCCCTGGGAGGTTTCTTGCCTTCCTGGGTCCTGTTTAATTTTGGGAAGCTCTGGTTGTGGCTCCTTCTGGCAGGTGCAGCCCAGAGCAGCTCAGGTGGGAAATCTGGCCCATCCTCAGGACCTTTTGTCCTTCTGGTATCTAATAAATCGTTCTGCAGATTGCAAGTGGCCATTTGTATCACTCTGAAAAGGGGGAGGGAGGGCAGGAGAGGGGTTGAGAGGGAATTCGAGTGCCTGGCAGCAGCCAAGGTGAGGTAGGGACCCCAAACCGCCCCGTTCCCTGCGATTTCTGTGAGGAAACAGTGGAGAAAAAGCTTTGTGTGTGCTCAGAGGGCTCGAGCAGCCTCCAGCACCTGTCCCAGCCTCCCCCCACCCCGCTATATTTACCCAGGGGGAGCTTTCCAAGAATGGAAGTGGTAAGATAAAACCCCAGAGGGGCTAAAATTAGCCCCGGGCCGGTCCTGCCGTGGCATTTCAGCTGTGAGCTGCACATCTCCGGCCCCTCGGAGCCCCGTCCATCCCAGCTCTGCCCGATCCTCGCCTGCTCTGCTCCTTTCGGGGTTAAACCACGGGGGGATTCCCCATGGGACCCCCTTGGTGCTCTGAGCATCCCCCACACCCAGGTAAGGCGGCACCTGGGCGGGCAGGGGGGGACTGGGACCCCCAGGGACAAATGAGTGCCCCATGTCCTCTGTCACCACCTCTTTTTGGGGTCTGGACAGCTTCTGGCAGCTCAGGGGGTGACAGAACAGTGAGGGAGGTGCCCTGAGCAGCTGTGGCTGCCCCTGGATCCCTGGAAATGTCCCAGGCCAGGTTGAACACTGGGGCTTGGAGCAGCCTGGGATAGTGGAATGTGGGATGAGATCAACTTTTAAGTTCCTTTCCAAACCAAACCATTTTGTGATTTGGTGAGTTCTGGTTGAGGAACCTCCCTCAGCTCCACAGGATCTCAGGCAGCCCAGGGACCTTCCCTTTGGAGGTGTTTGTGCATTCAGGAAATGTCTCAGCTGCTCTTTTTTAACTTGTGCTCCCAGTTTCCCTTGGGAATGTAACTGGGAACACAGCTGTCTGCTGGACTGGGATCTGCAGGAACCCTCAGCCCGTTATCCCTGTGCCTGGGGTGATCCCAAAGCTCTGCAGTTCATTGCCATGAGGAGCAGCATCTTTAAGATTTGCCACGTTTCTGTCCCGGTTGAGCCTGGCTGCCAGCAGACCTGTCCCAGTGTCCCCAGTGTCCCCAGTGTCCCCAGTGTCCCCAGTGTCCCGGTGGCCTTGCCGGGCTCCCCCTGAGCTGGTGGCCGTGTCCCCGAGGCTGATGTGGGGACAGGTCCCCCGGCACCAGAGACCGAATGCTCCGTGCAGCCCCCCTGCTAATTAACTGTTTGCTAATGAATTGCTCCTTGCAATCAGCTCTTCCCCAGCTCCCAAGGGAACACGAGATGCCCCCGGGGCTGCCGAGAAATTCCCGTGCCCGTCCCGAGCGTTTCCAGCTGCTCAGGTGCCAGCAGGGACATCCCATCCCTGTCCCCTGAGGCCACTCCTGTGCCCAGAGCCCAGCCAGGCTGGCACGGTCCAGTCCCACCCGGTGGGATCAGCATTCCCACCCTGCCTCCCCCAAATCCCTCACAAAAAACATCCCAGAGCCTTCGTGAGGCCGTGATCATCGGGCTGGAGCAGGCGGGAGGGAGGAAAAGTGTGGGATTCTAGCGCTGGCATAGTTTGGGAAGGGAGATGCTGGAAGAGGTTTGATCCCTAATCAAACTGAGCACTTCTCATTCACCTCATCCTTTAGGAATTGGGACAAGGCATGGAGGGAAAGGACACAGGGAATGGCTCCCACTGCCAGAGGGCAGGGATAAATGGGATATTGGGCAGGAATTATTCCCTGGGTGGGGCTGGAATAGAATTTCCAGAGAAGCCGTGGCTGCCCCTGGATCCCTGGAAGTGTCCCAGACCAGGCTGGACAGGGCTTGGAGCAGCCTGGGATAATGGGAGGTGTCCCTGCCATGGCAGAGCTGGCACTGGGTGGGCTTTAAGGTCCCTCCCAACCCAAACCATTCCATGATTTTATGGGATCCTGACCCACCTAACTGCTACAACACCGAGCTCCACCGTTCCCTCAGCCATTCACCCACGTGCTGCCAGGGCCATGAGCACATCAGCAGCATCCTCAGCCAATGTTTTTGGAGAATCTTCCTTATGCTGGGTATAAACTTCCACTAAAAGGCAGCTGTGGGCGTCAGGGACTGGTTCTAACCCGGGGGTGGTGCTGCTTCTGCCGTCCTGTAGATCTTCGGCCCCATCCTTTACCATGAAAGCGGCACACGGAGCACAGAGCCGACACCATGAGCCTCATGGACATCAACAAGCTGTTCTCCCTGCTGCAGCCCGGGGATGAGCAGGAGGACAGCGAGGACAGCGAGGAGCTGAGCAGGGCCGTGTGCCAGGACGATCCCGAAGCGCTGGCCGGGCTCCTGTCCCAGGACAGGTACAAGAGGCTCATCAACCGCAGGAGCGGCTGGGGGGTCCCCAGCACCCCCCTGCGCCTGGCGGCCAGCCGGGGCTGCGTGCGGAGCCTGCGGCTGCTGCTGGCCCACGGCGCCGAGGTGGACAGCCTGGACGTGAAGGCTCAGACCCCGCTCTTCGTGGCGGTCAGCAACGGGCACCGCGAGTGCGTGCGGCTGCTGCTGCAGGCCGGCGCCAGCCCCGTGGGCAGCGCCTACAACAACTGCTCGCCGCTGCTGCTGGCCGCCAGGGACGGCCACGAGGACATCCTGCGGCAGCTGCTGGAGCACGGAGCCGAGCCCAACGTCCAGGCCCGGCTGCCAGAGTGGGCGGCCAACTCGGTGGCCTGCTCGGGGCCGCTCTACCTGGCGGCGGCCTACGGGCACCTGGAGTGTTTCCGCCTGTTGCTGCTGCACGGCGCCGACCCCGACTACAACTGCACCGAGCAGGGGGTCCTGGCCCAGATCCGCGAGCCCAAGACCCTGCTGGAGACGTGCTTGAGGCACGGCTGCCGCGCCGACTTCGTCCGGCTGCTCATCGACTTCGGGGCCAACGTGTACCTGCCCAGGGTGCCCGCGGACGGGGCGCCGCGCAGCGAGGGGCTGGAGCTGCTGCTGCAGGCCAGAGGTGACCTGGCTGCGTGGCCCGGGGTGGGAATGGGCACGGCTTTGCTCTGATTCCCTCTTCCCGATAGCCAGCCTCGGGTTTTCCTTCGGTTCCCCTCGCAGCATGGCTTGGATGTGCGGGTTTGTGGCTGTCCCACCCCTGCCCCATCCCTGGAAGTTGGACAGGGCTTGGAGCAATCTGGGATAGTGGAAGGTGTCCCTGCCCGTGGAATGAGATGAGCTTAAATCTCCTTCCCAACCAAAAGCCTTCTGTGGTTCCATGATTCCCACAGCCTGGGTTTCCCTCACTTTGTTGGGTTAAGGGCTGCTTTTCACCCTTGCTCTCCTTTCTGCTGCTCAGCTTGGCCTCTCCTGTATGCCCATGTCTAAAATCCTGCACTTATTTCCATGTGGGGATGGAAGATTTCTTCTCCGAGTCCACAGCCCCAGCCCCAGTACAGAGGTTGAGTTTTTATAGGATCATGGAGTTTTCATAGGATCTTGGAACGCTTTGGGTTGGAAGGGACCTTAAAGATCATTTTGTTCCAACCCTGTCTGCTTTGCTCAATCCACATCCCTTTCCTTCGGATAATGCCGGGTTGGGTTGTGTGTCTTGAAGGTGACCGTGTGATTTTCCTTCCACAGCTCATCCCAAATCCCTGCTGTCCCAATCCCGGCTGGCCATGAGGCGTCTCCTGAAGCAGCCCGGCCGCTCGGCCGCCCTCGCAGAGCTGCAGATCCCCGCAGTCCTGGCCAAATACCTCCAGCACCAGCCCTGATCCCAGCCTGCCCCCAGGGACACTCCAGCTAAAACCTGCTCCAACCCTGGCACTGAATCGCTGAAATCCATGAAAACACTGGGAGTTTGTGGTCATAAGGTCACTTTTGCTGCCAAGGTGTCTCCAGAAAGCGGTGCCCGTGTGGAAGGGTGGGAAGGGAGGGGGGAGAGAGAACAGGAGCTCCTGGTTTGCAGCAAAGCGAGGATCTGATTCCCCTGGGGTTGCCTCAGACCATCTTTACTGAGGGATTTTACACCTTCAGCTGATTTTGGTTGGAGAAAGGGCTGGGAAAAAAAGTGTGGAGGAATTGTTGGCTGTGAGGATGGGAGTTCATCCCAGTGAAGGTGGGGACGCCCTGGCACAGGCTCCCAGAGCAGCTGTGGCTGTCCCTGGATCCCTGGAAGTGCCCAAAGCCAGGCTGGACAGGACTTGGAACACCCTGGGAGGGTGGAAGGTGTCCCTGCCCGTGGCAGGGGTGCCACTGGATGGGCTTTGAGGTCCCTCAGGATTCCACAATTCCCAGAGAAGTTCCCAAGTGCCTCCTCCACTTGGGAGGGGCAGGATTGGGGCTGGCCCCGGCCGTGTGTGCCCACCCCAGTGGGGACAGAGCTCCCAGCTGGCAGCACAGGAGGGGCTGGGAGACTGCCCAGGGTCCCTCCCTGCCCGGCTCTGACCCTAAACATCATCTTCTCACCCCAAAAGCGCTTCATGTTGCGGCCGAGGGTCTTTCGTGATTGGGTAGGGTTGGGGTTTGAATTACAAGTGTTTTATTATTGGTATTAAAGTGTTGTGGCCTGTCTGGTGAAACATCCCACGTCTGGCAGCCCCGCCAGGTCCCGGAAGGGACGAGGGAATCGCTGCAGATTGGGAATTTCAGGCTGGTCTGGAGTATCCCAGGATCAACTTTGTGTCCCTCCACCTCACCTCACTGGAGGTGCCTTCCTGCCAGGAGCTGGTGGATAAATCCCGCTGCTCCTTGGAGCTCCAGAGATGTCCTGCACCACTTTTGGGATGCAGCAGGAGGTGTCCCACGGTTCATTCCTTCCTGCCCTGTGGCATCCCACAGGGAAGCGCTGCCAGGGCTCAGAGCTCCGTGTCAGCAGCTCCAAGGGCTGAACACAGGCACCTCCCTGCAGGGTTTATGGGCTCGTGTCAGGGCTTGTGGCGTCTATTAATCACCATCTATTAATCAACATCTATTAATTAGGCTGTGGGGCCTCTCCCAGGGGAGCATTAGGGCCTGGAAGCAGCCTGGACAAGGCTCCACAGGGAATGGTGACACCGGTGCCACTTCCCTGCCCACCCAGCCAGCTTCGGGAGCACAGTGGGAGACGGGGGCAGGGAGAGGCTGTCCCGCGGGGACATTGCCACGCTCTGGTGTGATTGCCACTCGTGACACCCTTGCTGTCACCCTCGCGTGGCGATTTGAGGGGCTTTCGGGATTTGGGGGGGTCCCAAGAATGAGGAGGGGGTCTTCCCTGCCGGGCTGCTCAGTGTGTGTGGAGCTGTGGGTGTGAGCGGGCGTGCAGAGGGAAGGTGGCTGGGGGTGGCGTGGCGCGGGTGACACGCCCGTGGGTGACACAGCGCGCGTGGGGAGGTGTCCCACGAGAAACACGCCATGTCCCCGTCCCCACGGTGTCACACACCATGTCACATTGTCACATTGTCACGTCTCTGGCCCCCGCAGGGTCACAGGCCAGGACACGACAGCCCCCGGTGCCGTGTCCGTGACCCCGCGTGGCCCGCGGGTGTCGCCCCACGGCCACGCCCCGCGAGAGACCACGCCCCCACCGGGGTGACCACGCCCCCTAATCCCGCCACTCCCGCCCCCAACCCGGGGACTCGCCCTGAGGCCACGCCCACCCCGCCACCGGGACGTCCCCGGATCGCCCCGGGCCACCAGGAATGACACCGAGGGATGGCCGTGGGGGGACACCGTGGGGACCGCCCCGTCACGGTGACCCCGCCCCGTGATCTCCATCCCAATGTGGAGACCGCGCCCTCCCTCACGCAGAGGCCACGCCCCTCCCCCGCCCCGCCCGTCAATCACTGCGCCCCGCCCGCCAGGCCCCGCCCCCTCCGCCCCCCCTCAGGGGGCCCCGCCCCTCCCGTCACGCGGCGCCGCCCCTGCCGCCCGAGCCGGGCGGACCCGCGGCCCCGCGCCCCTCCGCGGCCTGAGGGCTGGGCCGGGGCCGGGGCCCCGGGGGTGCCGGGGCTGCCGCGGTGCCGCCGCCCCCGCCGGTAAGTGCTGGGCACAGCGCCGGGCCCGGGCCCGCCGCTCCCCGCGCCCGCCGAGCCGCGTCCCCGCGGCCGGGCCCGACCCCCCCCCCCTCCCCGCCCCTCGCGTTTTCCCGGATCCTCCCGAAAGTTTGGGAGCGCGGCGGCGGGAGCGGGGAGGGCCGGGCTGCGGGAGCGTCCCCGTGCGGGGCTGGGCGGGCCAGGGGTCCCCGAGGGTCCCCTCTGTGGGTGAAACGCTGCGTTTCATTGTTACGGTGCTGCTTTTTTGTTGCTTTTAAACCTTATTTTTCATGTTTGATCGGCCGTGGCTCTTTGCCCTCGATGCCCTTTATTTTTCTTTATTTCATTTTTTAAAAATTATTTCATTTTTTATCTTTCTCCAGCCTCCCCTCCGCAGCAGTGCCGGTGCTGACGTGGAGCTGGAGAGGAATGATTCCCAAAAGGAATTTTTGAAATCCTGGCTCTGTCTCATGCCCTTCCCCGGCTGTTTTCCAGCAGCCCCTGTCCAGGTGCAGGGTTGGGGTCATTTCACCCCCCGATTTTCCAGCACGTGTCCAGGTGCGGGCGTTTCTCCCAGGCCCCTCTATCCAGGTCTCTCCAGAGGCTTTGGAAGCACCTGGGACTCGTGCTGGGCTCTTCAGAGCTGGAAGATCCCAGTTTGCCGCTGGGGAGGTGGCTGTGCCAGCCGGCTACGCCCCGGCTGCCGCTTCCAGTGGGACAGGTGAACGTGAGAGGTTATCAGCAATCCCAGAATTCCAGGATCATGGAATGGGTTGGGTTGGGAGGGACCTTAAGGCCCATCCAGTTCCAGCCGTGCTGAGGGCAGCGATGCCAGATCAATATAGAGGCAAAGCAACCCAGACCTGAGGAATAAAAATAAACCTGGAATTGTGGGTTTGCTGTGGGGCTGCAGGAGCAGAGAGCATCGTTTGGATGTATTTTTAATTTGGGATCTCTGGCTAAACAGCTAGGGAAGGTTTCCTGGCCTCCTGTCAGTCAGAGCTCAGCCTGAGGCATTACAGCTTGGGAGCACATTAGGGTTTTATTGTATTTAATTTCTCTACCCTCACCTCTGCAAAAGAAACACGATTATAATTGTTTTATTTGTCCTGTTCCTGACAGCAATCCAGGGTCAAATTGCAAACCTACCTCTCTGCTTCCAGGATAATCTGATCAGGGGGTTCACAGTGGGTGTTTTTAAGGCGATTCTCTCTCGTTGGACAGATTATTTTAAAAACAACTGAAATCTTCTATAAAAAGAGCCAGGATAGCAACTGAAGTGTTTTTTCCTGGACATGTGCGTAGGGAGGGCTGTGTCCTGGTTTGGCCTCCCTCAGGATGCTCTTCGGAGGCATGAGGGCTGGGAAAGCTGAGAGGAGGTTTGGGAGGTGCTAGCTCTCACTTTAAGGTAGCCAAACTTGATCACCCTGGAGATAAAAAATCTGGGGAGGTGCAGGGCTCAGACCTGCCTGTCCCCGGGGATTCTTCCCCATGGAGATGTGTGGTTCCCCCACTCTGGCAAACTGGTAAGTTTAAGCGACATTTTGGTGCCTGGATTTTGGAAGTGGAGGGAGAGCTTGGAGCTCCAGCTGGTGATGGAGCCCCGAGACCGTGGTGCCTTCAGCTCTGCCCCTTCCGCTGCCGTGTCCTCACCTGTGTCCTCTCCCTGTGCCTCAGGTCGGCGGTGATGTGTCCATCCCTGCTCCCGGAGCTCCGCGCTCCCGAAGCCGCCGCTTCCAGCTAGATCCAAGCCCGCCCCGCTGCCATGGAAACGGGCAGCCCGGAGGAGCGGGACGGAGGGGACCAGCGGCGGCAGGAGGGTGGGGACGCCCCTCCCGACAGCGCCAACGGCTCCGTGGTGGCAGCGGAGCCGCAGCAGCCGCCCCCCGGCAAGCTGAGGAAAACGGCCTTCAAGCTGTTCGGGGGCAAGCGCAGCATCTGCACCCTGCCCAGCTTCTTCAGCGGCCGCGGCAAGAAGGGGCTCAGCAAGTGCAAGACCCACGATGGGCTGAGCAGTGCTGCCTGTGACAAGGGCGGAGGGACCCAGCCAGACAGCCCCTCGGAGGGCAGCAGGGATGGGCAGCACGGCCCCCTGCCCAGCTCCCGCAGCGCCCAGCTGGCCGTGGACACCGGCACCAGGGCGGATTTGGGCCAGCAGGACAGCTCTCCCCCCGGCAGTATCGAGGGCTGTGACAAAAAGCCCAACGGGGAGAAATCTTTCCCCAGACCCAAAAAAGGGCTGAAAGGGTTTTTTAACAGCATCCGGCGCCACCGGAAGAGCAAGGCTGCTGAGAGTGAGAAGACAGAGCTCCCCGAGTGGAACGGGGACACGGAGGAGGCCGGGAATGCTCCTGGAATGGGAGTGGAGAGCCGAGGGGCTGTGGAGGGCAGGGGAGCAGGGCCGGTCCCTGAGGCCTCGGCCTGCCTGGGGGGCGCGGTGGCTGACTCCAGCTGTGGTGAGGCCACCGAGCCCACGGGCCCCGCGGCCGATGGAGGCAGCTCCGAGGGTGACGCGATGGCCGTGCCCGGGAACGGGGATGTTCCAGATACAAAATCAGAGGCTGAGGCTGCCACCTGCACTGAGTTTGACCATGAGAGTTTGCTGCTGGCCTTCCACCCTGACTTCATGGACAATGAGCCTCCCTGCCTGCACTCCGGGGACCTGCTGAGCCTCATGCTGGGGGACGTCACCTCCCTGAAGAGCTTCGACTCCCTGACGGGGTGCGGGGATGACATCGCCGAGCCCGACATCGCCGAGAGCAGCATCTCGGTGGAGCGCAGCCGCGACACCGCCAAACGCAGCTCCTGCCTCGTCACCTACCAGGGCGGCGGCGAGGAGATGGCCATCCCTGAGGAGGCCGAGGAGTACCTGCAGCAGGTGTGGGACAGCAGCATGCCTGGGGACAGGAGCTACGGGGCCCAAGTGTCCAGCAGCAGCCTGGAGACGCACGCCTCTCACGATGCTGACGCCCACCCCTACATGGGGGACGCCATGGACGGCGTTGACCTCCTGACACCCCAGAGTGACCAGCAGGAGTCTGCCCCGAACAGTGATGAGGGATATTACGACTCCACCACGCCAGGGCCGGAGGATGAGGCTGGAGAGGAGCTCAAGAAGGACCGACTGCCCCGGGACAGCTACAGCGGCGATGCACTTTATGAGTTTGACGCCCTGATGAGCCCCTCTCATGGGGAGGAATCCCTGTTTGAGGGCAAAATCCCACGCCAGGGCATCTTCAGCTACTTCATGGACTTCTGCCTCCCTGCGGAGAAGAGCCTGATCCAGCAGATGATGGATCAGAAAAGAGGGCTGATGGAAACTGAAGAAGAGGGGCTTGCAGCCATTCAGAAGGAGCTGCTGTACTGGGAGCTGCAGAGGGAGCCGGTCCTGAAACGCCTGGAAGTTTCCAGCAAGGAGAAGTGTCCCCGGGAAAAGCAGTGCATTGAATGTAAAACCAGAGCAGCCAGCTCCATTGGCAAGAGTCAGAGTGGCCTTGGGAGTGAGCAGGTGGCCACACACAGCCCGAGCCGGGCTGTCAATGGTGGGGTTGCAGTGGCTAGGGCTGAAAACCCAGAGTGGAGGGATTTTCCAGGGACTCTGTGTCCGGAAAACTGTTACAACAGCCAAAAAGCCCCCGGAAGTTGCCTTATTCAGCTCACAAAGAACAAGCCGGGGTTCGATGCAGACCTGGACTGTGGGATGTTTGGCAGTGTGGCCCCAGCCAAGGCAGGGATGTTCCCTGGGTTCAGGCTCCCGGAGCAGGAGCGCGGCGGTGCAGCAGAGCCCACCCCTGACGAGCCCCAGGTGGGCAGCGAGCCCGAGCACGCCGTGAGCTTCTCTCAGGCTCTGGTGGAGTTCGCCAGCAGCGGGACCCTCTTCTCCAGCCTGTCCGAGAGCCTGGGGAGCTCGGCCTCCAGCTCATCCTTCACCCAGAACCTCCCCGCCCTCCCCACCATGGTCACCTTCGACGTGGTGGACGTGGAGCAGGACGGGGAAGGGGAGTGCGAGCAGCACCCGGAGCTGACCGCGGGCGAGGACATCGCCGAGGCCTTCGATGATGGCTACGGACAGAAAGAGTCGTTGGCTGAATGTGACGAGAGAATGTCCCCGGGCTTCTCCCCGGGCTCCTTCCAGAGCTGCAACTGGGGGGTGGCCAGCCTGCCCCGCCACCTGCGCCTGCACGGCCTCAGCCCCTCCATGCCCGCGCCGCTCTCCGTGGACCGCAGGAGCCGCTCGCTGGACACGGAGAGCCTGGAGTTCGAGCTGGCCGAGCCGCAGGGCGCCCGGAGCGGCCCCCAGCCCTGCCGGCTCTGGGCCAGGCGTGAAGCTGGCAGGAAGGACTCTGCTGGAGCCAGGAGGAGCAGGAGCAAGGAGGAGGGCGAGCTGGTGGCTCCTGAAGGTGGCTTGAGCTGGCCGGGCCTGTGGCACCTCCAGCACGGCACCGAGGCGGCTCCCGGCGGGATGGAGCTGTGGGGCTTCGCTCCGGCCGGTGCCGTGGAGAGCGTCTGGGAGCCATCAGAGCCACCGGGCACCGTGTCCCCTTTCTTGCCTCTCTCCCGGGGTGGCATCGGGGAGGCTCCGGAGAGGCGGCCCCAAGAGCCAGAGCTGAGCAGGCACCCGCTCCGGCCCTCCAACCTCCCCCTGCAGCCCGAGGCGAGGCGGGCGCGGGAGGCGGGCGGCTCCTACCGCTACCACGGGGACGTCCCCAAGCTGTCCCGCTTGGTACCCCTGGGAGAGGCGGAGCTGCCCCCGAGCTTTGGCTTCGCCTGCTCCCCGGAGCACCGCGCCAGGGCCAAACCCGTGGGCATCGCCCAGGGCGTGCCGCAGCATCCCGGGGACGGCGGCGGGGGCACCGAGAGCCCGGAGCGCTGCGCTGAGCCCCTCAAGGGCAGGGTCACCCCAGGGCACGGCGGCTGCCGTGGCACCGTGTGCAGTGTCACCAACGCTGAGTAGCTGCAGGAATGTCACCGTGTCACTGAGCCAAGGGGTTGCAGGAATGTCACCGTGTCACTGAGGCTGAGTATCTACAGGAATGTCACCGTGTCACCAAGCTGAGGGGCTGCAGGAATGTCACCGTGTCACCATGCTGCTCTGGGCAGGGCTGAAAGGGGGGCAGAAGGAGAGAGAAAACTGGGAGCAATTTGGGGGCAACTTGAGTTTGAGCTGGGCTGATGCTCCTCTCCTGAAGCCATCCGTGGCCTTGTCCCTGTGGATGCTCCAGAGGGGTTTGGAGCTGCCTCCAGGCCACTGAGGCACCTTCTGCTTTTCCAGCCCTCTCCAGCACCAAGTGCAGCAGCAGCCCCTGGCAGAAGCTGGGGGTGGAGCTGTTGCTGCTGTGGCAGGTTGGGGTTTGTGCAGGGCTGGGGGAACAGGAGAGACTTGTGAGGGAAATGGGGATGTTTTCCTCTTCTGGGTGAAATGTTTTGGTTCAGACTCACTTTGAATGTCTTCCACCCCGGGCTCAGTGTGGGGAGCTGGGAGGAAGGGTGCCGCTTGTTCCAGAGCAAGGACGGGGCGAGGCAGCTGGAAAGGGGAACTTTGCAGCAACATTTTTATTTATTTGATTTGTCCTTGCCCCAAAAGGAAAGCTTTTGTGTGTGTGCTGATAACATTCTCCAGGTCTAGTTTCAGTTTGCTCAGAGAGATGTGCTGTCCATGGTGTCCCTTTGAAGAACAAAGTGTTGGTCCCTTCTTTGTTGTGGTCTGTCTTCACGGTGCAGAATTCCTGGTGGAAACCTTTCCCGTGCTTTGTCCCAGGCTCCTGGCTTCTCCAGGGCCATGGGGACAGGGATGAGGCCTTTGAAATAAGCTAAATTTGCATCGTGCCTGTAGCTGTGAAGTGGCAGATGCTGTTACTTTCTCAAAAGGAAGCTTTGTGGCTTTTTAATTTAATTTTATTATTTGATGGTTGTTTTCTTTGCATAAACCCACAGGAGGAAAGTTTTGTGTTCCTTGGAATTTGGGATGGACCACAGGTACATTGGGTTCCACTCCTCCTGACTGGAGGGAACAAAAAAAAGCTGGAAGCTGCTGGAGGTTTGGGATTTTTTGCCTCTTTGAAGGAACATGGAGGAGAGGCACTGAGGGGACAGAATTTGGGAGGTTCTGTGAGCTCCTGTTCCAGGCAGGTCCCCTTTGTGATCCCAAACCCCCTCAGCTCTGATCCAAACCCCCAGTCCATGACACAAAGCTGCTTCCCTGTCCTGTCCCAAGCTCTGTGTTCTGATTTCATTCCATTACCACTGATTTTTGTTCCCTCCCCCACCTCACTGCCCCTTCTCTATTTTTCTTTGCAGCAGAGTTTGTAGCATTCAAAAAAAATAATCCCAAAGTGGAAGTACCGGAGTTTTACCACATTTGTGGAGTGAGGGATGGCTCTGCCTGGACCAGACTCGATTTTCCTGCTGAGTCCTGCCCTGCTGGGTCACCCTCCTGCTGCTCTCCTGCTCCACATGGATGTGGCTGCTCCCTGCCATCCCTGGATTTCCAGGCACAAGGAACTGGTTTGGGTTTGATGGGGTTTTTTTTCCCCCCCACAAGCAAAATGAGGTCTTGATATTCCTTTTGAGAAGAGATTCCTTCTGCCCTGTCCTTGGATATCTGGGAAGGAGCAGGGAGAGGCAGGGCCAGGCTTGGTTCAGCCTCTGTGTGTGATGTGATTTTCCTGCCGAGGCAGAGCAGATCCATCCGTGCATCCACGGGCTCAAACCTGAATTTTTCCTTATTTTCCTGCCAGCCCTGCTGCAGGGAGTTCCACAGGAACCTGCTGTGCCACGGTTCTTCTCCCTCATCCCTCTGGGACACCAGAGAGGATTTCCTGGGACACTCCTGGTGCCACTGCCACACCTGCTGAGCCAGGGGAAGGTGCCCTCGCTGGGAAGTTGTCTCCCCTCATTAGCACAGCTGCTAATGAACATTGAATATTCCTTCCCTGGAGCAAGGACGGGGGCAGCTCTGTGCCCATCTCACCCCACTCCCAGCACACAAACCACGGGCACACCCTGTTGGGGACACCACAGGAACATTGTCACCCCCTCACGTCCCTGGCTGGGTTTAATCCCTCTTTTATTTCCTTTCAGCGTCTCACCAAAGGCATCTCGGGGGGGTTCCAGGCTCTGGAGCTTTGTTCAGCCAAAGTCCTGCTGAGGGCTGGGAATGTCTCTGTGCTAAATGAATGTTCCAAGGTGTCTGTAGGCTCCTGGGCTTGGCTGTAGGTACGAGGTGGGGAGGTGCAGTGGGAGCAATGCAGCCAAGGCTTGATAATCTGACTTTATACCAAAGGTTTCTCCTCTTAATTCGATGGGAATTCAATGATGAGGCCAATATCTCTGGAATTCAAATGAGTTTCCTTACGCAGTTTAGTCACTAATTGGCTGGATTATTGGCAGATTCTGCCCCATTAACCCAAAGAAATTGGAATTTTCAGTGCAGTAATTCAGCCTGTGAATGATCACTGCGGTAGGGATTGGATTTCACTGCCTGCTGAGCCACTCTTCCCAAAAAACCCCACTCGGGATCCATGGGAACAAACCTGGGCTGGAGCTGGATCAGTCCAACACTGCCTTACCCGAGGAGTTCACGTTTGGGGGTGGTCACTGAGGCTTCTTATGCAAAAAGGGCTTCCCAAGCAGAAACCAGTTGGAAAAGTCAGGAATAGCTGAATGTCCTGCCAAGATATTTGGGGAAAACTCGAGGGATTTGCCTGTCCCTTGCAGGGAAGGCCTTTCCTGAAGTGAGGGATTGGGGCTGTGGAGCTGTGATGGAATCACTGCCCTTGGGATCAGCCTTCCAGGAGGTTCTGTGTTGCATTCTGGGGACTTGGGGGTTTTCTTTCGTTTGTTTGTTTTTATACACATAAGAAAACGGTTGGTTTTCTCTATTTTTGTATAGTTTTGCATTTTATAATCATGGGGAAATTTTACAGACTGTTCTTTTACTCGTGTGTCTCGTCTTTCCAAGTGGTGTGGTTTGCTTTTCCCATGGAGTAAAGGCCATTCCTGCTGCTGCCGTGCCTGGATCCCACCCTGCTCCCTGGGAATGTGCTGGGGCCTCTTCCCAGCCCCTCACCAACACACTTTGCACACACCTGAGACATCCTTAACCCTCCTCTGTCACACTCAGCTGTCTCTTCTTTGCTTTTCAGTGCTGTTTTTTAATCTAAATTGGTGGATTTTGGTGATTTCTCCTTCCAAGGGTTGTAAAAGGTCCACAGGTTTCAGCTGAGGCTTCCCCTGCTGCCTGCTGATGTTATTTTATGTGAAATTGGGGCTTTTCTTCAATCCCTGTGCAGGAGGTGCTGTTGGTTGGTGCATGGAAATGCTCTTGGGCAGGTTTCCTCTCCCCGTGGTGCTCCCTGGCCAGGCTGGGAGCTGGGATTTCACCCTGGTGCCTGAGGATTGCTCCTTAAATAATCCTGGGATTAGCAGGACTCCCCACCTCCTCCTTCTCCTCCTCCTCCAGGGAGCTCCAGCCCTGTGCTCTGCATCACTAAAACATCTCCCTGGATTGACACAGCCTTCAGCTTTGGGATCAGAGGAGAGGAGAGTTTCTGGAATGTTAAAATCCAGCCCAAAGCAGATTTTCCCTCCTTTTTTTTTTTTTTCCCCAGCAGAGATGTCACTGATTTGGCTCTGCATAAATTTTTTATTTTTGTCTTCTGATTAATAACTTGTCACCTAATGGTGCTTTTAAAAGTTTTTTTCTGGATTTGGTTTGCCCCATTCCCTCTGCCCTGGAATTCTGGGCTCCCTCCTCTCCAGCTGGGTCCTCCTGCTCTTCTCACCCACATTGAGTCACCCCAAAGCTCAATTTGGGTGAAGTGAGAATTTGAAATCCCAAAAAGCCGCTCAGTTGTAAGGAAATAAGGAATTAACCTTTGTCCTTGGCTGCCCCATCCTGCTGCCAGGCTGGCAGCTCCTCCCAGGTGACCAACCTGGCTGAATTTGGGGGTTTTTTTTGGGTTTTGTTTCCTTCCTGGTCTCATTGCTACTAGTCCTTTCAAGTTTTTAATGTATTGATTGTGTTTTAAAATGAATGTTCCTTTCACTGAATTCTAATGAATAAACTGCAGATTTTTAGAGAACATTGGATTGGTGGTTTGGTGGTTTTGTGCTTATTTTATCCTTGACTTAATGTTTTTCTTTCCCTTCCTCTCCTCCCTGTTGGTTATTTGCCGGTGAGGTGGAATTTTCCATGGGAGAAGGTAACAGAGACCCTTTGGAACAGGGTAAGGCTCCTCAAACCATGAACCCTGGAAAATATCCAGAGGTTTTTAGGCTGCAGAGGCAGGTTTTCCCTTCTCTGGGCTCCAGCAGACAGGGAGCAGAGATTCCCTGGATCTGAGGTGACCCCACCTGCCTGGGACATCCCTGGGATGGTTTTATCTTGGATCCTGCTGGATGCGTTCCTCAGGCGCCTCCCAGGATTTCCAAATGCACTGGAAGACCCAGGAGGAGAGTCCTGCCCTCCTTGGGCAGAAATGGGGTTTGTGGGAAGCTGTAATTACCTGATGAGCCTGATTAGCTGTGCCCTTAATGAGCTGGGGATGGGTGGGGAGGGGATCCCGGTGCCTTGGAGATCCCGGGCTGGAGGGGAGGGCAGAGCTCTCCTTCCTCCTCCTCCTCCTTCATCTTCCTTCTTCCTCTTCCTCCTTCCTCCTCCTTCCTCCTCCTCCTTCCTCCTCCTCCTTCCTCCTCCTCCTTCCTCCTCCTTCTTCCTCCTTCTTCCTCCTCCTTCCTCCTCCTTCCTCCTCCTCCTCCTCCTTCTTCCTCCTTCTTCTTCCTCCTTCCTCCTCCTCCCTCCTCCTCCCTCCTCCTCCCTCCTCCTCCTCCTCCCTCCTGTCCCAGCTCTCTGGAAATGCTGATCTCTGCTCGCTGGCCGTTCCCCTGTGTTGCACCGTGGAGAACTTTCCCCATTCCCATCCTGGATCCATCCCTGGCCCGTTCTGGATCTCTGCAGATGTGGCTGAACAGCTGGAAAAGCCTCCCTGTGCCCTCAGGAGCTTTTCCACCCTCCCAGTGCAAACCTCCTCCCCCTGTGCCCCCACCGAGAGGGCTCAGGGCTCCAGCACAGCTCGACTTGGAATATTTTTACTATTTATTTCTTAATAATAACAATTTATTATATTTAATAATAATTTATCATTTGAAATAATTTATTAATGTATAAAAATAGATCATCACCTACACTTTTATTTTTATCTACGCATGTTTTGCAAAATTTCAATATATATGCTTTTAAATAGAGAATTTATTAATACATAAATATTTCTATATTTATATAATAGATATAATTTATATAAATGATATATTTATATAATAGATATAATTTCTATATATAATTGTATATTTTTATATAAATATATGCTTTTAGATATTACATAAAATATATAATTATATAACTACATATATTTTTATATTTATGCTTTTAAATATTTAAATGTATATGCTTTAAAATATTTTAATGTTTATTTTTTAATAGATAATACATATATATTTATTTAAAACCACGTAATTTCTATATATAATTATATATTTTATTTTAATATATACTTTTATATATTATAAAATATAGACATTTTATATAGAATTATATATTTTATATAAATAATATATAGATTAATAATAATAATGTATCATAATATATAATAGTAATATATATATAATTAGAATATATAATAGTGATATATAATAATATATTCTATATAAATAATGTATAATAATATATTTTATTAATATATTTAATTTTATTTAATACAGATAACAATATATTTTATATATTTATATATTGATATATTTATATAAAATATATAACTACATATATTTATTTATATATATGCTTTTAAATATATATGCTTTTAAGTATTTTTTAATATTTATCACAGAATCGGGATTACTATTTATTATATATATTTATATATAAATGATATAATTATATATTAAATCATTATTAATAATGATAATAATAATGATAATGATGATAATGACGATAATAATGATAATAATGATAATAATAATAATAATAGTAATAATGATAGTAATAATAATAATGATAATGATGATAATGATGATAATGATAATAATAATAATAATAATAATAATAATAATAATAATAATAATAATAATAATTTCATCCTGTTGTTTCCTGCTGCATTTCAGCTGACACGTGGGGCTGGGTCAGCACTGCCCAGGCTGGAAAACTCATCCCGAGGAGCCAAAAATGCTGGAGAGCTGCGCAGGGTGAGCGTTGTGTGCCGGGGGCTCCGGGGTCATGAGCTCCAAACTGAGGCTTCCAATTCCCCCTCTGGAGCTGTGATCCCACCCGAGCTGCCCCAGCCTGCGATTCCAAACACCCTCCCTGCATCCCAAATGTTCCTGCCTTAACATTCCCAAAATCCCGGGGCTGCCTTCCCAGATCCCGCCTGGAGGAAAGAGCTGCAGGGGCATTTTCTTCTCCCGAGGTGATGGCAAAGCTGGGGATCCCTGCCTGGGGTTATCCAGGATAATGCCTGGCCTGTTTAATTCCCTGTTTTCCACAGTGCCTGAGGAATATCCCCCTGGCTGCGCCCCCAGCCCTGGCAGGGATGGATGCAGGGCATGGATTTCACCTCATCCCTGCGTTTTCTCCTTTTCCCACCACATTCCCAGTGCTCCACGTGGCAGTGGAGCGTGGATGGTGATGAGGACAGCGGGATCAGCTCTTGGGATGGCCCATCCCGCTGGGAACCCTCAGCTCTAATTGCCTCCTTGTAAACACAAATTGTCATTTGCTGCAAACAAATTCCTGCTGACAAATCCTTGTCATCACAGGAATGCAGCTCCCACTTTGAAGTGTTTCTTTTTTTCCCCTCTTTTTTCTCCAAAGTGATTTGAAAAGCGCCGACACAACAGCTTTGCTCCGGGAGGGAACACCAGGGGTTGGTGGCACTCTCGGGGTCCTCAGGCTCCTGTGCCCAGAGGCTGCAGGGAAGCACCTCTGGCGTGGCCTGGTGACCTTCGTGTCACCTGTCACCCCTGGGGCAGCTGCTTCCATTTCTTCCCTATTTCCATGGATCCAGTGGAGCTTGTTCCATCCCATCCCATCCCATCCCATCCCATCCCATCCCATCCCATCCCATCCCATCCCATCCCATCCCATCCCATCCCATCCCATCCCATCCCATCCCATGGATCCCATCCCATCCCATCCCATCCCATCCCATCCCATCCCATCCCATCCCATCCCATCCCATCCCATCCCATCCCATCCCATCCCATCCCATCCCATCCATCCCAGCACATGGATCCCATCCCATCCCATCCCATCCCATCCCATCCCATCCCATCCCATCCCATCCCATCCCATCCCATCCCATCCCATCCCATGGATCCCATCCCATCCCATCCCATCCCATCCCATCCCATCCCATCCCATCCCATGGATCCCATCCCATGGATTCCATCCCCACCTGATTTTATGGGGTCAGTTCCCAGCTGGTGGCTCCCACTGGGTCAGCACAGCCAGGGACACCCTGGGACACCCCAGGGATGCCTGTCCTGGAACACCCAGCCTGGAACACCCATCCTGGGGACACAGCAATGTCCCCACCTCACCCCAGCCATCATTTTTGGGGGTTCCTGGGCCCCCTCCCCAGCTCAGCCTGGTCCAAGCCCCCAGGGCAGCCACCAGCCCAGCAGTGGCTCCGTGCTGGAGGATTATTTCTAATCCCTCTATTTTTAGAGCAATGCTGAAATCTGTTTAATGCTGGAGGGATTTGGGGAAGAAAAAGACAAACAACGAAGAAAGAAGAGTAATTTTCTTTCTGATGCAGGAGCTGAAGGGGTTTTTATTTTGTTTTTTGGGAGGGTGTCTCTGTTGAGTCGTATTTGTCTCTCAGAAGGGAGGAGGGAAGGAGGAATTGAGCCGTAAGGAAAAGCTCTGGGGGCTTGTCCTGGCTGTTCTGGCCATGGAAAATTTCACAGCAGCAGAAGCAGCAGGACCGGGTCATCCTGCTCCCCAAAATCTGGGGGTGGCCAGGCTGTCCCCAGGCGGGGGGATCCCCTGGGTGGGGGCAGCCAGAGGGCTCAGAGCATTCCACACATGGACAGGAGCAGGAGAGCCCCCGGGAGAGCTCAGCTTTTGGGAATATCCTTTGGAAACACCGAGAGGAGGGGCTGCAGGTGCTGGGGACCATCCCCTGCCCACCCTGAAGGGCTTTGGTAACCAAATCCCAGCTCTTGGCAGGGATGGCATCCATCTGGGGGGGATTTTGGGCCAGTTCTGGTGCTGGGCTGACCTCTAAGGGAGAACTCCGTTATTGCAGCTCGTGGAATCCCAGAATCTCGGAAGGGACTTGAAAGACCTTAAAGCCCATCCATGGGCAGGGATTTCCCTGTCCCAGGCTGCTCCAAGCCCCAGTGTCCAACCCGGCCCCAGCGTGGGCACCTCAGGCCTCCCTGTCCCTCCCCTCCTCCCAGTCCCACCAGTCTGGAACTGGGAGGATGTGGCAGTGACCCAACACTGACCCAGCCAAGTTTGGATGCCGGGGCTGCCCTGGGAGATCCTGGAGCAGAAGCAGGACAGGAGCTGCCAGGCACCAGCTTCTCCTGCCCTTCCTCCCTTCCCGTGCTGCCAAGAAAAGAGAAAATTCCTGTTTTCCAAAGGAGAGCCTGAGGCAGGGAGGGCTCAGCACGGCTGCGAGGGGACACCCAGGGGCTGGAAAATCACAACGAGGATTTGATGTCCAAGCACTGCCTGTGGTTAATGAGGGATGGTTTTAAGCAGAATTTTACCCCAAAAAAACTCACCCCAATAAATGAGGGGCTGAGCTCCTCAAGAAACTGTTGGAGGAAGCCCTCTGGAACAAGGCTGGGAGGGTTGGGAATGTTCAGCTGGAGAGGAGAAGGCTCCAGAGAGAGCTCAGAGCCCCTTCCAGGGCCTAAAGGGGCTCCAGGAGAGCTGGAGAGGGATTTTGGGTTTTGAGCAGTGGTTGCAGAGAAGGAAGCAGTGATGGAAATCTCCCTGGGCTTTCCAGGGCTGGAAAAGTCGCTGGTGTCAAGGTCAGGATTGTCTGGATGAGACCTGGAGCCTCCACATGGGAGCACTGGGAGTGTTTTTAGGAAGCATCTCTGAGATTAAGGAATGCCAAAGCCAAAGGAGTCTCAAATCTGATTAAAAAGTGATTATTTCTGAGTCTGAAAAGCAGGAGCAGAGGAAAGAATTCCTACAGGACAAACAGAAGGACTTCCCTGCAGGGTCAGCCTGGGGAAAGGGCTTGAGCCCCTGGAAGGGCTGCTGAGAACCACAGCCACCCCAACAGTGGCCAGGCTCTCCCTGAACCTCAGCTTCCATCAATTCATCCTTTTTTGGATCTGGCATCTCCCTCCTTCCCCACAGGATGCCTTTGGAGCCGGCAGCCCCAGGGCAGGGACAGCCCTGAGCAGCCTCAGGGATCACACAGGAACCCGGGAGCGCTCTCCAGCCCTCCCTGAGCTCCAGCCCCGCAGGGATGAGTTCATTCCCAGCCTGCTGTGAGACTCCTCATCCTCCCTGACGTGCCCTGCTTGGCCTGGGCCACCTTGTCCTGCTCAGGTCCCCTTGGCCAGTGCTGGGGGTGCCACCCCTGCTGCCCCCCAGTGCCACCCCTGCTGTCCCCCAGTGTCCCTCAGTGCCACCCCTGCTGCCCCCAACGTCCCTCAGTGCCACCCCTGCTGTCCCCCAGTGTCCCCAAAGGTCCCTGAGGGGTGTCCTGGGGCCAGGCCAGGCTGGAGCAGGGATGTCACAAGGGCAGGGTGCCGGGATAACCCAAACCCTTCCCAGAGCCTGGCTCTGTTCCCGTGCCAGGAGCTGCCTGAGGAAGGCTCCCTCCTCTTCCCCCCGCTTTGGGAAGCATTCCCAGACATGACCTGGCATCTCCCAGAGGTGGGCAGCGATTTCCCACCGCCCTTTCCCTGCTTCCCTCTGCTCCCTGTGGGATTTCTCCTGCAGTCACTTTTCAGAAGTTTGACTCTGATTTTATATTTTTCTCTGTTCCACAGAGGGGCTTGGGAACCTGCTCCTCCTCCTGGAGCTGTGCTGGGAGCTCCTCCAGCCCCTCTGGGAGCTGTGCCTGCCTCCCTGCTGGGCCAAATCCCCCTGGGCTCAACCCCACCAGGCCCAGTCCCACCTGGGTGTCCATGCTGAGGGCTTGGGGCTGGGGAGAGCCGGTGTTTCCTCCCACAAAACCAGGGGAGATTGGGCAGAATTCCCATGGCAGTTCCCACACATCCAGGAGGGAACACCAGGGGTTGGTGGCACTGTCAGGAGGGAACACCAGGGGTTGGTGGCACTGTCAGGAGGGAACACCAGGGGTTGGTGGCACTGTCAGGAGGGAACACCAGGGGTTGGTGGCACTCTCGGGGTCCTCAGGCTCCTGTGCCCAGAGGCTGCAAGGAAACACCTCTGGCGTGGCCTGGTGACCTTCGTGTCACCTGTCACCCCTGGGGCAGCTGCTTCCATTTCTTCCCTATTTCCATGGATCCAGTGGAGCTTGTTCCATCCCATCCCATCCCATCCCATCCCATCCCATCCCATCCCATCCCATCCCATGGATCCCATCCCATCCCATCCCATCCCATCCCATCCCATCCCATCCCATCCCGCTCCCGGTCACTGCTGTGGGACTGTGATGTGTGAGGCTGCTGTAGCTTTGATCCAGAGGTTTTCTGTGTTTGATCTCATTCCTCCCCCCACACTCTGCTGCAGCTTTCCCTGTGCTTTTGTGCAAGCCAGGGAAGTTATTCCGTGTGCACATGGATGTGCTGTTATCTCCCATCTCCTTTTTAGATAAACTATTTTTATGATAATAAAGTGCCTCTTGGTGTGAAAGCAGAGGGAAAAAGGAAAATCTGGAAGTGAGCCAGGCCCAGGGAAGGAGGAGTGCTGCTTTCTGTTGTTGTTTCTTCCAAAACACCCCCAAGAGCCAGTCTAAAACAGAAAACTCCCTGGCATGTGCCTGTAGATTTTCATCAAGGTGACACTTGGAGCTGGCAAGTGCCAATGTTTGAGTGCCTGGAGCAAAGCTGGGCCTTGCTGCTCCTACTGCACATCCCAGATGTGTCTCCTGCCCTGGGGGCTGTTGGTTTTGCTGCTGCTCCCTGCCCAGGTGCCTCGGGGAGGATGGCACAGCTTCTCCCAGCTGCCCCAGCTCCGAGGCTCCTCTGGGGATGCTCAGGTTGCTCTGGGTTGTTGCACTTTGCTGAGCTCCACTGGAGAAAAATCCCCCAGTTTTGACCCAAAGCAGCATCAGCTCAGGTGTTTCTGAAGGCTGGAGCAAAGTGCAGCTCTGCAGGGCCCTTCCCTGGCTGGAGCAAGGATGGGTTTGGGAGCAGGGCACCGTGTCCTGGGTGTTTTACTGGCTCCATGCAGAGCCCATTTTCCTCTCCTTGAATCCTCTCGTACCCCTGGTTACCCTGGGAATGTTTTCTGCTTTCACACAGCACCCTCAGCTCCTTGTTTTGGGAGTTTTGAGGCTCGTGAGACACCCGGGGGAAGGGGATGCAATGAGACCTGGAACGAGATCAGGCAGATGTGTTGGTTCATCCAGGGGGAGCTCAGCTCTGCTTCTCCATTAAACAAAAACTGCTCTACAATTCTCTGGGAGAAAGGCTGGGATCTGGGTCTCTGTGGAGCAGGAGAGCTGCAGTGGTCACGGAACAGAGGCTGTGAGCAGGGATTTTTGGGACCTGGCTGATTTATGGACGTGACACCAGAGCAGGGAATCGTGAATCCAGTGTTCCCAAGGGGGTTATTTGTGCCTCAGGGTGTGCCAGTCACCACAGCTCCACCCTGGAGGGGCTGCCTCTCCCCTCGGGATGGGATGGGATGAACAAACTCCACTGGATCCATGGAAATAGGGATGCTGGATGAGGGAGCTTCCCTTCCTCCACAAGGCTTTCCTGGGGATTGTGGCTCCATCTTCCCATTCCAGGAGGAGCTGCCAGGACTCCAGGAAACCTTTCCAAAGTCTGCCTGGGAGTGGTGCCACCGTGGTGTTTGAAAGTTTGCTCAGGGGAGAGCCAGGGCTGGAAGCTGTGGGGCAGGAACCTCCCCAAACACGAGGTACGGGGTTTGCAGAGGGTATTTGGCAGCTGAGGATGCTTTCCAAGGTGGCTGGGAGATTCCCCGTTGCTCTGAAGACTTTTATTTGAAATTAGGGCTTTTCTGCATTGTGGGTTTTACCTCCAGCAGCATCTCCAGGGCAGCAGTAGGTGAAAATCCTTTCCATGGTTTCAGAGCAGGCTGGATAAATTGAATTATTTCGTGTTTAAAACCAGCAGGGTACTGGGACCCTCCGTTCTCCCCTTTTCCCTGCTGGAGCTGCACCACTGCAGCTGAGGAGGAGATGGATCCTTGGGGATGTTTCTGGGGGATCTGGAGATGAAAGGGCTCTTTGCCACCATCCCACCGGAGCTGTCCCGGGGGCTCTGCCCGGTCCCGGCGCTGCTCCAGAGGCTGAGCGTGAGTCAGGCTGCAGAAATCCGCCCGGAGCTGCTCCGGCTCCTGCCTTTGGAGCCCGTGCCCATCTCCAGCGAGCTGGGACGGGTTCGGGCAGAGCTGCCGAGCTGGGTTAATGGTTTGGCAGCCCAGCAGGGCTTGGGGGGGAACCCTGGGGGCTCCTGCTCGGACTCTCCGAGCTCAGACCCCGGCCCGGCTCAGGGGATGCTCCCCCAAACTCCATCCCCTGTGCCTGGAGGGTGTCCCTGCAGAAACGCGTCCTCAGGCAGGACAGCAAAGGATGGACACCGAGGGGGGACACAGGAGGCTTTGGGTCCCCTCGTGTCACCTTGATGTCCCCTCTCTGCTCCTTCTGCCCTGCTGGGTCCCGGCACCGTTTGATTCGCAAACAGAGGAGAGCACAGCTTCCTCCTCCCCAGAGAGAAATTGATGCGATTTCGGGAGGTTCGATGGTAAAAACGCGATTCCCAGAACGCCAGGCTGGGGAAACAGGGAGAATTTGGGTGTTTCCCTGATCTGCCCTCGCTGCTGTTTTCCTGAGAGGTGTTTGCAGGAGATGTGGGTCAGTGAGGGATCTCCCAGAGGAGCGATTCCCTGTGGGTTCAGGGAGTGGATCCCAGCAGGATCATCCCCTCCCGGGCACTGAGGGATCCCGGAGCCCCAGCCATAGCTCCCGGTGCTATTAATAACCCCCCGTGAGGCTCCAGGCCAGAGGAAACGCAGGAAATGAAGTTAATACATGGAAATGTTTCCTTGTTTTCCCATTGCTGCTCGGGGCTGGCCGGTTGCTCCCTGGCGCTCCCGTGGAGGCGCTTCTGAGCGAGCTCGGGTTGGGAAGTGTTGAAGAACGGGAATTCTGGGGATACAAGAGGGGAAAGGACTGCTCAGGTGTGTTGGAGCTGCTCAGAAACAGGGAGTTCTTTGGGGTGAAGGGGGAAAAAGGCGCCTTTCCTTGTGGATTTGGGGCAGTCCCGTGCGGGATGTGGAGGCTGGAGAAGGAGGCCGGGCTGTGCGGGGCCGCTGCTCGGTGGCTCAGCCCCGCCGCCCTTCCCACACCGGCAATTCCCTTCCTGCAGCCCCGGCACGGGCTGGGCCCTGCTCCGCCCCCGGCCGAACCCCCTCAGCCCCTTCCCAGCTCCGCTATTACTGCCCTTCTCCAGGAGGATGCTGTCCCGGGTCATGGCGCTGTCCCGAGGGAATGAGGATGCTGTCCCAGGGAGATGAGGATGCTGTCCCGAGGGGAGGAGGAGGATGATGCTGTCCCAGGGAGATGAGGATGCTGTCCCGAGGGGAGGAGGAGGATGATGCTGTCCCAGGGGGATGAGGATGCTGTCCAGTAGTCCCAGCTCTGACCCCAAGCACACCTCGAGGCTTCACCTGGCACAGAGCAGCTTCTCCCTCAAATCCCAAAGCCTGTCAGGGGCAGAGCCCAGGCTCTGTCTCTCCTCAGTGTGGGGCGGATTCAGGGCTGTGCTAACTTTTGATGTTGTTTGTTTGCTCCTCTGCCAGTTGGTTTCTTGTTAAGACAAGATCCTCCTCAGTGCATTCCTGGGTGTTCCAGGGCCAAAGGACGGAGCTGGAGACGAGGACATGCTCAGGGATGGAAGGAGAACCCTGCAGTGGGTGCACCACAGGAAGAAACAGCCAGAGATGGAGCAGCACTCGAGTCCTGCAAAGCCAGGCCAGAGGAATGAGGACACCAAGAAACACATCCTGCAAACTCTGCTGAGTTATGGAAAACCAGGCAGAAATTGCAGCAGGAAGGATCTCCTGGAAGCAGAGCAGCTCCAGGGATGTGCCCCACTCTCAGCTCTCACCTTGGGGGGCTCATCCTTTCCTCCAGGTTTCCCTCTCTGGGTTTGTTCCCTGCTGTGCTTTGCCCCCGCTGGGCTCTGGCGGTGTGGGTGATGCTGAGAGAGCTCCTGCTGGTCCAGGAATGTTCTCCAGGCTCTTTCCCCTCCCTAAAAATCTCCCCTCGCAGGGAAGGAATGAGCAAAGCCCAGGGTGAGGACAGGAGTCACCCCTGAACTGAGGCTGGGTGGCTGCAGGGGACAGGAGCACAAGGAGCCCTCATTACCGGGGCACTAACGAGCGTGCTTTGGTGACGAGCAGAGCTTTTCTCTTCTGCCCCATAATCTACCAATCAAACATTAAACGGAGCAAAAATCAATCAGCCAGCCCCAGGACCGCTTAATGAATTAATTGGAGGCTCTGGAAGTGGGTGTGGGGCTGAGCCACCCGTGCCTGCCTCCTTTGAGTCCGCACACCACGAGCACCCCAATTCAAGGCTCCCCTGCCCAGTTCCAGGTGTTTTTCCAGAGGGAGCACCAGGAAAACAGCCAGGTGGGACATTGCCTGATTTTAGGTGATTTTAGGTGATTTTTAGGTGATTTTAGGTGATTTTAGGTGTGTGTGGGGGGGTGTTTCTCTCCCCACCTGTGGTGTGGTGGGGGCTGGAGGGAGCTCCTGGCATTCCCTGCCTGGATCAGAGCATGGCACCAGCTGCCAGCCAGGTAAAACTCAGCTGTGCCCACCTGGGAGAGCTGGTTTGATGCCCAGCTCTGGTGGGAGGGTGCTGGGCCCAGTTTCAGCTGGAACTATTTGAAGTAAATGTAATAGAAAATGAAAGGAGACAAGAAACTGCTGGGACCTAATTAAAGGTAAAAGTTAAGGAATAAATGGGGAGCCTGGAAGTGCTGGACCCTTCTGGGCAGGGAAAGGAGCCTGTAGCACCTGGTCACGGGGTCTGAAGTGAAAATGAGGATTAAGGAGCCCATGACCTTGTGTTTTCATGGATTTCAGTGCACACATCACATAAGGAGAGGGCTGAGAGTGGCAGGGCCTGCAGGTTGTGGGATGGGGTGACACCGTGGGTCCCTCCCCTGCCACCCTGGCACCTACCAGGAGAAGCTTATTACCCATTTTTATCGACCTGGGTGTTTTGCAACCCACTCCTGACCTGACCCAGCTGTAAATGTGAACCCCTGCAGGAGCCCCAGCTCTCCTGGGCAAGGCAGCTGCAGCTCTGTGGGCCTGAGTTCCTCATGGACACCCCAGCAGGGAAGGCTGGACATCTCTTAATCCTATTTAATCGCATTTTCTGACTCCTCCATCACCGCAGAAGCGTTGTTTGGGTTTCCAAGAGGCTGCTAAATCATTATCACTCATGTTTTTCGCACTTCAGAGATATTTCAGGAGTCTGTTTGGATGGCCCTGGGCGGGGTTATGTCCTTGGATGGCGCTGGAAGCAAAGCATCTGCTGGGGGAGAGGAGAGGAAGGAAGGGATGGTGGCTGGGGGGGCACCCCAAGGGCTGTGACCCTCTCTGGTGGATTGTACTGAAAATTTCAGGGTTGATACATCATCAAAGCTGGGGTTTAGGGGGAAAAAAGGGTCTGTGAGCTGTTACCCTCATGCCTTTGGGTACATCAGTGTTGCTGCCCCTGGATTTTGTGCTTATTGTGAATTTTCTTTATTTTCTTTTTTTTTTTAAATGCATCCGAAGGTTTTCTCCAAGCCCAACTTACACAGCTGTGTGACCCCCTCAGATTCTCACCTCTCCTGGAAAAGGGAGCTTTTAGCTGCATCCCCCGAAGAGGAGATGACACAGATGAACGTTTCAAGTGGGAATATTAAACTGTGTATATATATATATATAATAAATATATAATTATATATATTTTTATATATTAACTATCTGGAGCAGAGCCCCCATTTCCCAGGGGTCTGGTCCCCAGGACAGCAGCTCTGTGGGTGCTCCCTGTGCTGCCAGGTGTTTCTGGGATGGGGAGGGGGCTGGATGTGACCCCAATGTGGCACCAGCAGGGCTGAGCTTTCCTTGGGAGGTACCTCAGCCTCAAACTGCCCTCCCCACCAGGCTGTTCCATCAGATGTTGGGTCCTGGGAGGAACTGGGATGGAATTTTTTTCCTTCAGATTAATTCCCCATCAATGGGCCAATGGCACAGAAAGTTAAGGAGTTTCTCGCTGCCCCTGGTGAATTTCAAGTCTTTTCTTTGTGTTTGATGCATCATTGAAACCATGGGAAAAGCAGGTGGAAAACTCTGTGCTGCTCCAAGGAGTGATTGATATGATGGTCCCAATTACACTTAATTGTGGTTATCCTATTAATAACAGCCTCGTTCTGTGGCACACAGCTGCCTCTCCACAGGAAACACCGTTAGCACAACTTAAAACACCAATTACACCCGATGGAAAAGCAGCAATTAAATCCACTAAGCCTTGTCCAAATAATTATTTCATTTCTCTGTAATATTTTAATTTTTTTTTTCTTCAAAGCAATTATTTTATTTGTGTGATCTCCTATCTATCCGTGTGGGAACATGGATGGAGAGCAGGCTTGGATTTGCAGGGATTTATGGAGAGGGGGATGCGTGCTCAGGGTGGGAAAACTCTGCCTTGCCATTTGAAGCTTTCAGTGTTCAAAAACCGTGTGGATGTGACACTTGGGGATATGGGGCAGTGGTGGCCTTGGCAGTGCTGGGGAATGGTTGCAATGGATGGTCTGGGAGGGCTTTTCCAGCCTTCCTGACTCCATGGTTTAGTGGGGAGCGGGCTGGGAGCGCTCAGGGCCGTTTGTCCTGCTTTGTTTTTGTTTTTGGTGTTTCTGCATTGCAGGAGTGACTTGAAGCACCTGCCCAGACCCCAAAGAGCTGGGTTTGCCCAGGTGGGTTCGTGGCTGTGTAAAAATCCCTCTCCCAGCAGGGGAAAAAAGGGGAGTCTTCCTCCCAGAGACGGGGAACAAGAGAGGCTGGAAAGATGATAACAGCCTGTGATAGCGACTGCATTCGGGAATCAGAAACCTGGATAAAATCGAGGTGAAGTTAATTCCTGCCGTGTGGGCTGTTCAGTGGCGATGGAAGAGCCGCTGTTGGGCGCTCCGGGTGTGCCCGAGGCAAGGTGTCCTCTTGTCACTGCGGCAGGGAGCTCGGTGACGATCTGGTGCCAGCTCCAGGGGCTGGAGCGGCCGGGCACCTTTCGGGGGCCAGAGCCCCTCCTGCGGCTCGGGGGTGCGAGGGACGGCCCGGGCCGCGCTTCCTCCGATTGTTCTTGTGGCCGGAGCGGGGCGGGGACACGGCGGGGACACGGCGGGGACACAGCGGGGACACAGCGGGGACAGCGACCCCCGAGCGCTGCGTGCGGGCATCGCCGAGCCCCGAGCGGCTCCGGCGGGACAGCGCGGCCGGGCCGGGCCGGGGCGGCGCCGGGCGGGCGGGCGGGGGAGGCCGGGCCCGACGGGCGGGCGCACGGCGATCCCTCAGCGATCCCTCAGAGATCCTACAGAGATCCCTCAGCGATCCCTCAGCGATCCCCGCGGCTCGCAGCGCACGGAGCGGCCGCTGTGCCTCGCTGCTGTCGGTGCCGTGTTCGCGGTGCAGCGGCGGCGGCGCCGGGCGGGCCCCGACGGGCCGGGGCGGTGGGGCATGGGCGCGCCAGCGTGGCCCTGCCCGGGCCCGGGCCGCCGCCCCCCGAACCCCCCTTTACCCCCGATCGTCGCCGTCCCCCCGAACCCCGCGGCCCCCCCGACCCCCCCTGCCCCCGGGCGGGCCCCGGGGCCGGCCCGAGCCCGGCCCGGGGGGGGCCGCGCCGCCGCCCCCTGAGGGCTCCGCCGGCCCTGCCGGGGCTCCCGGGCCGGGGCCGGCGGGGAGCGCCCGGGAGCAGCCGGGAGGGCGGCGGGAGCGGGGCACCCCCTCCGTCCGCCGGCTGCTTTTATTTTATTTATTTATTTCCTTTTTTTTTTTTTTTTTTTTTTGCTTCATCGACTTGAGTCGCTCGCACCTTTTAAAAAAAATTTTTTTATTCTCCTTTTCGATGTTTTAGAACTTTTTTTTTAATTTTTAAGATTTCGGTTTTTTTTTTATTCTTGTTTTTTTTTTTTAAAAAAAAACATTTCAACTTTCTGACGCCAGCGCTGATTTTTGCCGGGACCGCGTGAGTGTTCGGAGCCGAGGCCATGCGGTGAGCGAGGTAAGAGCGGGGATGGCACCGGGGATGGCACCGGGGGTGGCACCGGGGGTGGCACCGGGACCCCCGGCCCGGCTGGGGCTGCCCCCGCAGCCGCGGCTTTAATGAGACCCAAACACCTCAGCGCTTCTCTTTGTGCTCCGACCCCATAAACCCGCGTCACCCCCGCGCAGGTACCCGCAGGACAAACCCTCCTGTCCCCCTGAACGCCCACAAAGCCGCCAAATTCGGATTAGTTTCGCAAAACTTCCCTTTTTTTCCCCTTATAACATCACGTGGGAATCTTTTCTTTGTTGGGGTGTTTTGGCTGTGCTGGAGCTGCTGAGGAAGCACCAGCTCGAAGCTGAGCGGGGCAGTTCCTGCCTCGGGCCCGGCTCTGGGTTTATTTTCCACCAGAAAATTGAGTGCTTTGAGCCTGGTTTAGGTTAGCTCAGCCGTGTGAGCTCCCAGAGAAGCGGTTCATTGCTCGCCCAGGCTGATTCAAGTCCAGGGGAACATTTCTGTGCGCTCTGCTGGGGTTTCCGTGCTTGGGAGCGCTCACTTCTTACTGGCTTTTGTGGTCTTGGGGAAGCTGATGGAGAGAAAGTCTCACTCGGGTGTTTACAGAGCCTGGCTGGAGGGTTCCCGTTCCCACCTCCACCCTGGTGCGTTTTACACCTTAAAACATTCATGAGCGATTTCAAAACGCGGGGATTAATGGCTGATACCGCCTCGCTGCTCCTCCCTTGAATTTGTTATAAAACAAGGCACGGCTCCTTCCCCCGAGTGCCGCCGGATCCCGGCAGCAGCTCCGTGTCCCAGGGGGCTGTGCCCGGGTCACCCCTGCCCCTGGGTGATGGAAGGTTATTAAACCCTGCTCTGCTGCATCCAAACCCTCTGCCACTGTTTAAATCCAGTATTTACGGAATGTGGAATTAATGGAATACCGCTCCCTCCCCTCTGATTGGCTTTGGGGGGAGTGAAATTGCCAGATTTAGGTTTGTTACAGTGAGGAGCAGGTGGATGCTCTGCTGGAGCTCCTGCACTGAGGCTTTGGGTGCTCCAGTGCTGGCAGGACGGACGGGAGTGCTGAATTTCTGCCGTGCCACACCTCGTTTTCCTGGAATTATTTTGATTTCATTGATTTAATTTGATTTAGTTGCAAGGGGAGGGGATGCTGCTGCCCCTCATCCGCGGTGTCCAGCGGAGTTACGGACTCAGAGCCACCCCGAGTCCCCCTGTGTGACACCGAGGTGGCCTCAGGGAGGGCTCTGTCCTCCAGAGAGGTGACAGTGACCTCGCTGCCTTGCTCTCCTCCTGCACCAGGAGCTGACCCAGAGCTCCAGGTGGGACTCCCAGGAGCTCGGGGTGGTGCCAGCGCTGGCACAGGTGGGAAGGGATGGTCCAAGGGAAGAAGGCGCTGGTGAGGAGGAGGAAGAGGCAGGTGCATCATCTCGAGGAGAGGGAAAATGCGTCCCCTCCTTGGGGGAGCCTCCTGATGAACTCAGCTGGAAGTGCTGCAGGTCTGCTTTGGAACGATGAGTCTGGAAACTGCGGTTGAACTAAAAGCCACAGGTGCAACAAGTTAATTTCTGGTCCTTTGCTCCATTTTTGGTCCATCCCACACCTGTTTTAAATGTTATTTCTTCCCACCCTGGTCCCCAGGCACCAGAAGCTCCTGCCCACTGTTACTGCTCCTTCTCCTGAGTGTTAATTGCTCTCAGCCATCCTGTTCAGTGGGGTTTTGTTCTCTCCAGCTTGTGGACTTCACTTCCAGGTGAAGTTTGAGGATGGCTTTGCTTTTCAATTTACCTTCCTGAGCCTCAGAAATAGTCTGGGGGATCCCAAAGATCTGAGTCCGGGAGCTGAAAACCCCACAGTTCACTACAGTGACACTTGGAGCAGTTATTCCTGCCACTATTTGTGATTTCCATTTTTGCACTGATATCAATTGATTTAATAAATCTATTAATAAAACTGATAACAATAAAATGAAATAAGATTCCTCTGCCTCAGGATGGGTGGGAGCAGCTCCACAGGCCAAGTTCCTACCCCGTGGCCCCCTGCCAGCCTTGTTCAGGGGCATAAACATCACCAACTTTGATTTTTGTGGGGTGTTTTTTATGAAAAATTGGTTGTATTTGGCTTTCTTGCATCCAGCATGCAATAGCTGTGGGAAGGAGGTTATTTCTGGCTTGGTGCTGACATTAGGACACAGTATTAATTTTCCGTGAAATGACAGATTTATTGGAATTTTCTTCATCTGCATGGTCCAACCTGAAAACCCGAGTTGGAATTTGCCAGAAGAGGGGGCATTTTGCAAACATCACAAAGGATTTTGGTGGCAGGGTGAGCTCGGCTGGAGAATTCACCAGTGATGCATCTCTGGGAACCGTGGAGTTTCGGGGGAAATTCTCCTGCAAATAAACACTAACAAATGAATTTTGAGTCATTTAGGGCTGAGTGCAAGGAGCCCAATTCTCAGTCCCACTGCTGCCTGCTGGCTCCAAGTAGTTGTTAAAATAAGAAACTGTGGAGTAGCCTTGGATTTTTTTTTTTTTTATTTTTACATTTTTCCCTGAGGAAACTCTCTAAAAATGCCTTTTCCAGTTTTCTCCCAGTGGTTGTTTGTTGCTGTAGGTCGAGCTCTGGTGTTCTTGCTTGAGGTTTCTCTGCTTTTCCTTTCTGGAACGAGGGTGTGGAGCCCACAGCTCGGTGTTCCCTCTGTTGGATTGTGCTGACCCAGTCCTGCCCAGTAAAACCAGTCCTTTGCTGTGGCATTCCAGGAGCTCTGCTGGGGCTCTGGGGTTGGTTTTTTGTGTGGGGTGTGTGTTGGGTTTGGGGTCCCGGGCTGTGTGTGCTTTCCAGCCTCGCCTCTTCTGTCCCCATCCCAAACCCAGAGCCCTCCTTAACCCTGGGATCGAGGCTTGGCTTTCTCTGCCCTTCAGCATTTCCCTGCTGCAGTGAGGGGGGATTTTAAGAGGCTGTTTGGGGTCAGCCCTGTCCTGGTGCCCACAGCCTGGGCTGGTGGGAGCTGCTGTGTGGGTGGGAACCTCATCCCCTCTTTGAGGCAGAGACAAAATAGGGGAGCTTGTGGAGGAAACTGAGTGAAAACCTTGTTTGTGTTTCCCTGGTTCCCTCTTTGATGTCCCAGCTGCTGGGTTACAGTTTGGGTGCTAAATCCAGCAGGAAGGGACTGAATTTGGCCAGTTGTGTTCCTTCCAGGAGGTCTCATGGAGCTGCTGGAGCATCCTGATTGTTCAGGATCGCTGCTAAGCCAGGCTCAGGTGCCATCAGCTATTCCTTGAGCTTTTTCCTCCTGCAGTGAATGCTGATGTCTCTGCACATCCAGAGTGATGGGGAAGGTGTGCAGAAAGAAAACCAAATCTTAAAAACACCTTCCTGCCGCTCCTCTATCCTTCCCAGGCTTGATTTCTCTCCCAGTTTCTTCCCTTTCTCCTCCTCGGTGGTGCAGGGAGAAGGAGAGTGGCCAGCTCATCTCTCCTTGGCTCTGCCCCTCCTTCCTTCTCAGGGCACTCCTTGCACCCTTCCCCTGCTCCAGCCTGGGATCATCCACCATTCCTGCTTTGCTGTAGGAGCTTGTCCTTGCCTTTTCTCAGTGTTTGGGATTTTCTCAGTGTTTGGGGCCGTGCTGATCCCTCATTCCAGGTAGAAGCTCCAGCACTGGAGCATTTTGGCTGCAGCTGCTGCCTCTGATGCCATCAGCAGCAGCTCTGTCCTTGCTGCACCTGTGCCACCTTTCCAGGAGAGATGGAGACATTTCCAGGAGCCTCCCAAGCCCCAGCCTGCTCCGTGCTGCTTTCCTGAGCACTGCAGGATATGAAACATCCGTGAGAGAAAAGCCAGGTCCAGATGTTGCTAATGGATTATCCACAGCCATTCCCGGCCTGGATGGCTTCTGTTCCAAACCGCTGGTGTGTTTTTCTCCCTGCTTCCCAGCCTGGGCTCGGTTGTGGTGCTTTCCTTGATGCCAAAGGAACATCCAGCACGAGCAGGAGGCTGGAGGAGCTGCCCTGACTCTGTGTTCCCGTGGCTGAGCTTTCCCAGGGTGTTTTCTCCCGGGAGCTGGAAATTCAGCACAGGAAATTCTGGTTGCACCATTATTGCGGAGCCTATTGTTTGGGGCAAGGGCAGGATTTGGGCTTGCTCACATCCTCCAGTGTCTGGCTGTGCTGAGAGGATGTGGCGGGGTAGCCAGGGCTGCAGGAGGAGCACAAAGCCCCGAGCTGCTTTTGTACAGAGCTCACACTCGGCCCAGATCCCCGTGTTTCTGCCCAAACCCGCCCCTCTGGTTTTTCATGGGAAACCTCGGGGTTAAGGAGACCTTGGAGTGAGGATGAAGCAGGGCACAGCCCTTTGCTGCAGCGTTTTGCTGCTCAGCCCTCTCCCGGTGCGTGGTGGGCACCGTGTGTAGCCAGGTACACCCTGAGGGATGTAAAGTCAGGCTTTGGGGGTGCAGAACCCACCAAGCGCTGCCTTTGGGACACCAGCATGCATGGCCTGGATGTCAGGGTGTTTGTAGGCAGGCAGAGCACATGGCAGCTCTGTTCCCACCTGCCACAGGCCAAGGTTCACCTGGCCGTGCCTCAGTTTCCTGTCGGAGCGTTGGAGCGAGCTGCTGTGCCTGTGTTTGCTCTCGCTTTGCCTCTCTCCCTTCACTAATCTTTGTGGCTCAGATGGTTGGCAGCGATAGCTGCCTTTCCCACGCTGGGCTCTGCGGCTTGCAAAAGCTGCTCCTCACTCACCTGTGTGAGCCCCAGCTCCTTCCAGGCTGCCTGGGATGTTCTGGCTGCCAACAGGAGGATCCCAAAGCTCTGCTGTCCAGTCTCTGCGGGGATGGCTGTGCACCCTCCTCGGGTTTTTCATTCCCTTTTGGCTGCCATCCCAAAAGGGGGGAAGCACCAAAGCAGGGCAGGTGTGAAGAGCGAAGCTGCACGTGTGACATTCCTGCAGAATTCAGCTGGGAAGTTCCCAGGGCTTTTCCCTGAGTTTTTGCTGCCCCTGGACCGCCTGTGCAGGGTGAGGCTGTGCTGGGTTTGTGGGGCAGGGTGGCTGAGCCCTTGGGAAGGGACCCAAGCTGTGCCCGTGCTGCCACGTGCCTGGCAGAGGGATGGGGAGCCTGGCAGCAGCTGGCCTGTGTCCCTCAGCTGAACGAGCCACCCTGGCAGTGGCTGCAGCTCATCTGCTGCTGCTCTCCCGCTGGCACGGGGCACCGGCTGCTGCCACTGCGCTGCCATTGTCTGCCAGGGGCCTCCCGCACACTCAGGGCTTGTTTGAGAGAGCCATTAATTAGTTTAAAGCTGCCCCGTGCCACTCGTGGCTGTGAGGAGTGTCTGTTGTGCGAGGGAACAACAGCAGGGCTGTGAGGGTTGTCCCTGCAGAGGGAGGTCACACGTCCTGCTGGCCGGAGAGCTCGGGCTTCACCACGGCACCCTCCGGTCTCCTGTGGCAGGGGTGGCACCAGGGTCCTGCCTGAGCTCGGGAGGAGCAGGAGGATGAGAATTCAGCAGGTGTTTGAGCAGTGCAAGGTGCTGGGTTTGCTTCCCATCAGGCACCTCCAGAGTCTGTTAGCATCTTCCCATCCCTCCCTTGCACTGTACAGAGCTGGACAACGTTCCTGGGTGCAGAGCACATCCTAAACTGGATAAACTGGGTTTCCACGCTGTGTACTGGAGCTGGGAGAGCAGGAGAGCAGCACACCCCGCGTTCCTCTGCAGGCACACCGGGAGCAGCCGCTCACGGATGCCGGGGAGAGCTGGGAGAAGCAGCAGGGCTCAGGGTGGTGGTCTGGGCATTTTCAGAGTGCTCTGTGCTGTGGGTGATGCCCACAGGGTGAGGGTAGCTCCATGGTGTGGGTGATGCCCACAGGGTGAGGGTAGCTCCATGGTGGGGGTGATGCCCATGGTGGGGGTGATGCCCACAGGGTGAGGGTAGCTCCATGGTGTGGGTGATGCCCATGGTGTGGGTGATGCCCACAGGGTGAGGGTAGCTCCATGGTGGGGGTGATGCCCATGGTGTGGGTGATGCCCACAGGGTGAGGGTAGCTCCATGGTGTGGGAATGCTGAGCATGGCCTGGGAGCCCACCTGAGCCTGGGGGATGCTCTCTGCACCCTGTGCTCGCTCTCCCTGTGTTTTCCAGGGAGATTGCACACACCACTGGCTGATGAGTTCACTTTATGTGGTGTCAAGTCCTGCCAAAACAATTTCTTCCTGTTATTGCTGCTCCAGTTTCAGAGAAGTGGTAACAACCTTTAGCAGGGACCTGATTTCTCCCAGGGGCTCTGCTTCTCTGAGCTGGGAGTTTGAGCAGCAGTTCCCAGGGTGGCTTTTCCTCAGTCCTTCAGTTAAATTTCAGAGTTAGTTTTAGTTAAATGATTTAAGGAATGCCTGAGTATAGTCTGTGTAGGGTCTCTCCACAGCCAGATGGATGTGGTTCATTTTGGGTGATATTTCCTATGAGTTATCTCTTCAGTTGCTCACGGAAGTGGTTAATGAAGGGCAAAGCCCTTGAAGACAAGGCTTGTGTTAAAATGAAAGCTGGGACAGTGTGAGGCTGTGTTTGGATCTGGACTCCAGCTGTGGGACCATCTCAGGTCTCAGCCCTGGTGCCTTCAGCTGATGGTTCCTCTTGTCACACCGTTTTCTTTCCATCCTTGCAAAGGCAAATTTTTAAGGCCAGACCTTAAACATTCCAGTGGGAATGAGGGTGGATATTAAACCCCCTTCTGCTTGGTTTTCAATTTGTTTTGAGTGAACAAACTTGAATATAAAGCAGATCCACCAGAAATACAGAATCCTAGAATGGTTTGGGTTGGAAGGGACCTTAAAGAACATCTTGTTCCAAGCCCTGGCTGGGCAGGAACACCTTCCTCTGGAAGGTTTGTAGGGCTGTGGTGTGGGTTTGTGCCAGGCAGTGCTGGATTAGCTGTGGTGAGTTATGATAAAGGAATAATTCCGGGTTTCCCAGTGGCAAACAGAGCTGGGAGGGCTCCGGGGGAACAATCAGGATTGAACAGGCTGCACTCCTGTTCCTAAGAAAGAGCTGCTGGGAGGAAGGAAAAGCAGGAAAAAAGGCAGTTAGTCACTGGGGTGAGGTGCTGCCCCTTGGCACAGGGTGCCAGGGCTGTCCCAGCACCTCAGGTGTGCAGGGGGAAACAGGGGCCACAAAAACCCCCTGGAAATGCAAATGTTTGAGCCATGAGGAGGGAGAGGAGGAGGGAGCTGGGCTCCTCAGCTGGGCTGTCCACAGGGACCTTTGGCCAGGTCTGATGCTGGGAATGGTGTAAATGAGTTGGTGCTTGCAGACAGGGATCCTGCAGAAGGGATCTTCGCTTCTGACCCTTCAGGGGTTGATGTTTTCTCACACTGGGATGCAGCAGCATCCCTGTAATTCTCCAAGGGCAGGAAACTCCTCTGTGGCCTCTCTCTGGTCTATAATTGGTCCCTGTGACTTCTCACCATAGTAATTAAAGCCAAGTATTTAAATAAACTTTTGTAAAGATAATGAGTTGCATTAGGTAGAAATATTTGTATAAAATGGAAGTAAATAAATGACATAATCCAGCCCATGTTTGACACAACTAGAAGCAGTTTTCTCCAAGACACAGATTATTCCATAATTGCTCCTTAATGGAGTTCTTGCCTCTTTCCTCTGAAGGCTTTGCCCTTGTCCAGAGCCCAGGAGGAAGCAGCAGGTTTTATGGAAGTTACATATTTGTGCTCCTTCAAGCTCCTCCGTGATCAGTGGGTTTTGCACCCATAAAGGATGAGGGCAATGTCACAAAAAAGGTCTGTGGGGAGTGCAGGGAATCTATTCCTGCAATTTCAGGCTGGAACATCGTGTGTGATAATTACTCTGCAATCTTTCTGAGCACCTTGCTTTGATTCCTGGAAAGTCTCACCTTTATTTACAGCTACAGAGTGAGTGTGTTAATTAAGACAGTCGAAAAAGAAGAATTCTTTTTTTTTGGGAAGAGCTTTGCTGTAGGATGCTGTAAATTCCATGGAACATGGGTTGATTGCTGGATGCTCCTTGGGGCACTGCTCAGAAAATCCAAAGCATTGCACATCTTCCCAGAAACTCACAAAAGGAGGTGCAAGTTTGGCTGGAAGCAGGAAGGAAACGTGGGTTTAGGTGGTGTTGGAGGACCTTCCCTGGTTCTTTCTATCCCCTCTGCTGTGTAAGGATAACACATGGCAAGAATGAATACTGGGACCCCTAATTTGAGTTTAGTTTAGGCACCTGATTGGCACAAATTCAGTGGGAAATCTGATTTTGGTGTTAAAGGCACAGCTTTCCCCCAGGAGGGAGCTGGGTTAGGGGTGTCTGGGAGATTTCCTGAGCGTGCAGGAGCATTTCTAAAGCAACAACAATCTGGGACAGGATCCTCTGCAGAGTCCAGCCAAGCAGCCTTCAGAGCCTGCTGTTAATCTGCTCTTTTTGGGTTCAGCCTGACATGGTTTAAATTGGGATTTCTGCCTGTGGAGGTGTGGGGACAGCACGTTTTAAGCTGGATAAATAACAGCTGGGTTTGGTCTGGTGGCTGTGGAGCTGCATTGCTGTAGAGATGTAGAGTCAGAACTTTGTGTTTCTGAGTTGGAAGGGACCCACAAAGATTGCTGAAGTCCAGCTCCTGGCCCTGCACAGGACAAGCCTCAAAATCACCATATAACCCAGATGAGAGGCTTAATTAATGTCTCTCTTCCTTCTGTGCTTGTACACCCAGGGGAGGGGCAGCCTGGGAGGGAAGTTCAACACAGGCTTCTGCCAGGGCTGGAACAAATGAAGCAAGGGCGATGCCTTGGATGTGAGGATGACAAAGATTTCAGTGGGTTTCATTGATTTTTCACTGGGTGCTTCTTTCCTGCCTCATTCCTGCCCTGCTGGGCCCATCCTGTCACCCCTGGGGGTCCCTGCCCCAGTGTTTGTGTCCACAGGCAGGAGTGAAGCACCCAGCTGCCCTGTGCCAGGAATGGCTCCTTGCAGCCTTTCCCAAGTGCTCTGTCTTTCAGGGAGATTATTTCTGGCACGCTCTGTCAGGTTTCTTGATTTTCTTGCTGCAGGTAGTTGTGAAACAGCAGCTGTTCTGCAAGTGCCTCTGCTGGGCTGGCACTCCTTTGCCTTCTGCTGTAGGGAAGAGGGAGAGTGAATTAAGGACAGACAAGAAAAAGAGAGATTAAAGTCAATGGAAGATCCCTCTGGCTCTGTGGGAATTGAGTTTTGCTCAGGTTTTCTGCTGGACAAGCCCATATTCTTTAATTTATTTTATTATTTTTTTTTGTTTTGTTTAAGCACGTCTGTTGTTTCCTCTGAAGGAAGAAGAGGTCACTTTTTCCACACTGCTGACGTGAGCTGTGAATCACAGTGGTTTTGGGAAGGTGCTGTTGCTGGGACCAGTCACCTGTCAGAATATTTCTGCCTTCACCCCGAAGTCCTGAGGCGTTTTGCAGCCCGTGTGCCAAACGTGTGGGGATGAGCACAGCTCAGAGTGCACTTCTGGTGCTTCTCAAACAGGGTGGGAAGGAAGGATTGGCTCCTTGAAGGTCTGGATTTCCAGGCAGTGCTGTAGCCCATGGATGGGAGGTGATTTTTCAGGATGGAAAGGGGTCAGCACGTGGCCTGGGAGCCATGGGGGGTTTGCCTTGGTGCTCCAGCCACAAGAAAGGCACAACTCTGGAGGGCCAAGCAGGTTTTGTGGATGCTGGCAGCGCTGGGGAGCTCCTGGGAGCTGGGGCTGCTCCTGCCCTGCCTGTGCAGGCACGTGGAGCCTGCGTGGGAGTTCTGCAGCAGCTCAGCAGGCTTGGAAACCCCACACAAGCTGGGCTGCCCTGGCTCGCTGCACCCTCCTCAGGGTGCACATCCTTGCAGAACTCGTATCCTCGTCTTTTCCAAGGATTTGCAGCCTCGTGCCCTGCTGCTGTGGCTTTCCAGAGCTGTGGAAGTGTATCACTGCTGCTCAGCACTGGCTGAGCACTGTCACCCATCAAGAATTTAGGTTTGTGTGACATGAGCTGGCAAATCAAGATGTTGTTTTTTGCCTGATGGCAATGTTTGGATATCCACGCTGTGCAATTTCCTGCAGAAACTAGATATTGCCTGCACGTGTTCGCAAACTCTTTGTGTTTTAAAGCCTGGGTGAAGTTGCAGGTGTGCTGAGCTGATCCTTGGATCTGCACCTTAGAGGGGATGGGCACGTTCAGGGTGACTGGTCCTGTCCTCCCCTGCTTGTGGCTTTTGTACAGACCTTTGCCACACACGGCAATAAATTTGTTTGCTGTTGAAAAGGAGCCATTGGAGAGACTACAGAATATACAGGATATAGAAAAGGGTGAAATAAAAAGGTGCCTAATACTCAGGACACAATCCCCAGCTCCTTGTAAAAAGATTATTTATTCCATAAATAGGGACAAAGGGAACCTTTTGCTGCTCCTGCTCTGCTGAGTTTTGATCCCTAAAAAGAAAGGGTGAGCAGGCAGAGGAGGTACAGCTGTGTGGCCACCTGTGCCTGCACTGCCCCATCCCTGTGGCAGGGGCAGGGGGTGCAAAGCTCATCAGCAGTGTTGTTAATTGGCTGCAGTGGTGGCTCCCTGCGCGGCCCCAGCGGAGCGTGGCCGGCTCGAGCAGCCCTGGAGCGTGAGCAATGGGAGCTGACAGCTCCTTTTGCAGGGCAAAGCCAGGCTGGGGACACTGCATGGGGCAGACAGGGCTGTGCTCCCTGTCCCTTCACCTCGGCTGGGCTGCTTTAGTGTCCCTGTGGGACTGGCCTGGCTGGCTGGTGTTGATAAAGTGTGGATTTGAAGCCTTGGGTTAGGAGATGAGGGACGGCTGGGCTGCACAAATGCAGGATAACTCAGCAGCAGCAGCAGCATTCCCACTGAGTCTGGGCTCCAGGCATCACCCCAACAACAGCATTCCCATCATGTTGGGCTCCAGACATCACCCCAACAGCAGCATTCCCACCATGTTGGGATCCAGACATCACCCCAACAGCAGCATTCCCACTGAGTTTGGGCTCCAGACATCACCCCAACATCAGAATTCCCACCAAGCTTGGTTCCAGACATCACCAAGAGCAGCATTCCCACCACACTGGGCTCCAGACATCACCCACCCTGTAGTTCCTGCAGAGCATCCCTGGGTGCCAGCCTGGGCTCAGTGTGTGCTGCTGGTTCATGTGCAGTGGCTCTGGGTGCAGATAAAGGGGATTTTTGGTTGTTGCTGTTGAGGGGGAAAGCAGCAGAAAGGTGTCAGCCTGTCTAGGAGGCACCTTGTGACTTTTGAGTGTTCTGCACCAACCTTGTGAGGGAAAATGTAGGTAGGTGTCAAACCACTAAAAGTTCTTTATGTGGCCCTTAAAAATGCCTTTCTGGGGTGAAAAACCCCAACCTGGGAGCAGGCCAGGCACGTGGCAGTTGCTGATTTTGTAGAAACACCAGAGTAGTGTTTTCATGTTCCTAAAAGCAATTTAGTGCAAGCCCACCTGCCTTCCTGAGCTGGATATCCTGGAATGCTGTGATGGACAGAGGCACAGCAGGTGTCATGGGCCTGTCTGGGACATCAACAGCCAGAAACTGGATTGATTTTATGGAATCAACAGGAGATTCTTCAAGGAATTGTTTGCTGCTGGGGACAAAGATGTTTGTACACTTGATACCTGGGGCTCTGAAGTGAGATTTGTCACCAGTTTCGAAGCAGGGCAGGGAGATACCTCACCTTGTTCTCAAAAAGCTGTGCTTGATGAGTTGGGTTTTCCACAATGAGGTGCTTGGGGAGTTGAGAGCCAGCCAGCCCCGTGCTCCTGTGGTTGTGTCCAGCTGCTCTGAGGGAAAGGAGAAGAGGGTAAATCCCACCCCTGCAGCTGCCTGAGAGGAACAGGTCACTTAGGATCTGTCTGGAGAAACAGAAATAGGGCTGGAAGTGAGACAATGAAGTAGAGGTAAGGTGTTCTTTGACATCACCAGGACCACGTCAGGGGGTTGCTGAATAACCTGCTGAAATAGTCCTTGGAAATGTTTGAGCAGAACGCGTCGCTGCCTGCGCTCCGAGTCTGTGCATGTGAATTTGGGGCTGGCGTTGGCACGCAGCTCTTTGTTTCTAATCCTGATCAGAATGTGCTGAACCTACATGAGCTCAGAATCCCAGGTTGGGAGGTCTGTGCCTATGGCAGTATCCTCCCGACGTGACCCTCCGCTCCTCATCTCAACGCTGGCATCGGCGAGCTGCCGTGGAAGGTGGCACTCCTTTCTTCTAGTAGTAATTCCTTGTCAAAGAGGAAATATAAATAAACTCCCCAAACAAAAGAAGCAAGGAAAAAATAATTCTTTCAAACATTTGAGCAGGAACAATAGGGTAGGATATGCACTCTCTGGGGAGGGCTAATGGCTGAAACCGATAGGAGCACAGTGCTGCCTTGGTCTGTGCCTAGCCCAGAGCTTGGCTCAGCGAGGATTATTTATAGCAAATGTTATGGCAGAAGCATGTGTGACCTGCAGGCTCCCAGCGAGGGGAAGAGCTTTCCTGTGCTGTCTCTGGGATACAATAGACAATTATTTAGACACTATCTTTGTCTCAAGATATAAACAATTAAACGCTGGCTACTGATTTCTGCTCTGATGTTCAGACTGTTCTTTCTTGCTTAGGGATTTGTGGAGAAGGCAAGGATTTTTAAGAAATGTCACAGCTATAAAGTGCCTGAGGCATCTCTTCCAAACTGACTAACTGGGAATGCAGGGTAATGTCACCAGCACCATGAAGTTGTTGCTTCCCAGAGGATGGCAGCTGTGGTTCAGTGTTGTTCAGCTGACTTTAAGGGGTGTGGATGGGTGTAGACCCCTGAATCTGCCTGCTCTATTGTGTTTTGGCTCATCACTGTGGTATTAAAGTTCCTACTGGATAGTAATTAAATGTTCTTACATATAATTAACTACTTTCAACTGACTACTGAACAGCTTAAATAATCTACATGTAATGGCAGATATTTTGGTATTAGGATGGTGACAGTTGGTGCCAAATAGCTGGAGAGGTTGGGGAAACAGCTATTGTGCATCAAAACAACCTTGTGCTGGCAGATGATTCTTCAGCCTTCTTCAGGCTTCCTTCTTTTCCTGGGGGTCCCTGTCCATCCTGGGTAACAATACCAAAAGGAGCCTTTTGGATCTCTTTGGGACTCACCTCAGGTTTATTTTCTGTAGAGCAGAAGAATTTAGAATTGCAAAAAAGGGGAAATGTGGAGGAGTGTGCAAGGGGTGATGCTGCCGTGGTTCAGTGGGCAGGGGGTGAATCTGCAGCTCCTGGGTCAGCAGTTGGAGGAGGAGGAACATTTAGTCCAGGTACAGTGCCAGAGGTGTGTGGGCTTTGTGAGAGGCTTGGTCTGAAATCCACCTTCAGCAAGAACTGATCTGTCATGTATTCAGTGTTTCATTCCAGCTGTATTCTGGGGATTTTATATCTCTGTGTTCTTCCTTTGAGTTTCTCCTGCTCAGCTTTGCACAAGGAGCTGGCTCCCTCCCTTTCCCTGTGTGTATAAAGCTGCTCTTGGCTTGGTGTGAGGTTTTAGCGCTCTGTGTGCTGCAGAGGCCAGGACTGGTGCCCTGTTGAGCTGCCTGGCAGTGCCAGCCCTTCTCCAGCGTGGAGGTGTGGTGTTTGCAGTGAGCTGCTCCCTGCCTGGCAGCGCCAGCCCCAGCCCGCTTTGTCTGACAGATGCAGTGGAGCAACTCTCTCTCTCCCCCTCGGCCGCAGGCAAAGTGAATCTCCTGCTCTAATTTCATTGTGTTTAGCCACAGCACAAACTCTAAAGCTCCCTGAAATGGGAAGGAAGTAATGTTTAAATTATACATGAGTGAACTGATTTCCTCAGCCTGAAGTTTTGAGTTCCGTTTTTATAAATCCAGGGCTGGAGCTATCAGTCTGTGCATCCATCCGTCTGCCCGGTGAAGATTGAATTAGCAGGAGCACAAATGCAGATCCAGGACTGTAAAAGCTTTGGCTTAAACCAGTGCAAACCATGTGGGGCAGATGCTGCTGCCACAGGGAACGTGTCGTGTTTGCCTGGGGTTATCTTGTCTGGTAGTCTGCCCTCAGAGATGGAGGAGAACCTTGCTGCAGGGTCCCTTCTGCTGCTGGCAAGTGGTGTAGTCCCTGGAAATATTTAAAGAAGTGTGTGGCTGTGACACTTGAGGACATGGTTTAGTGGCCAGCGTGGTGGTGGTGCTGGGTTGATGGTTGGAATCAGTCTTGGGTGTTTTATCTGATCTTAACGATCCTGTGATTCTAAAACTCATTGTTTTGATAATGTCTGTCCACTCCTGACTGGGAAGGGATTCAGGCTGCTCCCCTGTCTGCCTCCTGCTCCTAATGAAGGGGTTTAGCTTCCTGTGGAAGGGATTTTGCAGAGCATGTGAAATGCTGGTTCAATTCTCTGGTCGCTTCCTATGGCCACGGGCCCCGCGCTCCTTGGGGAGCCCAGCGCCGGAAAGTCGTAACTACGCTCGCTGATGGCCTGGAGATCCCTTTTGCAGATGTTTCACCCAGGTCTCTCCTTCCACCTCTATTGAAATAAGTGAACAATCAAGCTGCAGTGCTGCCATGCCTGGCCATGGCCCAGCAGCAAGCTGTCCTCCTTGACCCAGAAGCAGAGGAGGTTGGATTTTTGTAGGGGCTGCGGTGGTTTGTGGGGTGGGGATCTGCCAGGTGGACAAGGCCTTGATCATCAGGCTGCATCCTCAGGGTGTGCTCTGTGAGCAAACACAGCTCTGCCCTTGGTCCCTGGATGTGGCACCCAGCAAGTCTGAAATGTCTGAGGAGACATAAACAAAAAGGGGGAGAAGTCACGATTGTCCCCCTATTTGTTTGACCTAAATACACTGAAGTAACTGTACCCCCATGAAAGAGATAATTTCCTGACGCTGGAGAGCTCAACATCTGTTTCCTCCCATTTTTTTTCAGTGGTAGAACACGGTAACGGAAGAACTGGCGGGGTTTTCTTTCCTCTTTTTCTTTTGTATAGCAAGAGGCACTGCATGCTTGGGCTAAATACGCTCTCCGAGAGCAGACAGGTTTCTCTCAAGGGTTATATGATCATTTGTTCTCTATTTTCTCTCCTTCCTGCCTCCCCCCGCCCCTTCTGGAGAGGAGCGGATACAGCGAAGCCCAGGCAGGACTTCCTTAGCTCAGCCATGCCTTCTGGCAGGCTGCGCAGCGTGCCCTCTCCCCATCACCCCCCTTCCCTGAAAAACAATGGCCAAAGGCTCCTTCTTGTTTGTTATTTTGGATCCTGCAGAGGAAGAGCCGAGTGGAAGATCGTGTCCCCGGGGGCCCTCGGTGCATTCCAGCTCTGGCAGCGCCCGGCGAGGCTGTCGGCGCCTGTTGGCTCCCGTTTTTGGTGCTGGGGGGACGAAGGGTTTGGAAGCAAATGTAGCACTGCTGAGAGGTGAGAGGAGGGGGATGGAGAGCCTTGGAGGGATGTCTGGTGATGCCTTGAGAGGCTGCCTGGGACAGAGTTAAAGGAATAAAATGGGGATTTATTAAAATGCCTTTAAAGGATCACTTTGGGCAGTGCCAGAGCCTGGCTGAGGCTACACTCAAGATGGACCTCAGGTCAGTTTTCACACCTTTATAGGTTTTGGTCCATTTCCATATTGGGGTTAATTGTACAATTCCAGCTCCAGGTGATGCAGTCCCATCCTCCCAGATTGCTCTCCTCAGTTCCCTGCTGTTCACACATTTTGGGGCTGAAGCTGCAGCGATGTCCTTGGTTCTGGGGCTGGAAAAGGATTGTTGTGTCTGCCTGGGCTGTGAGGAGAACTGGCTGACGCTTTATCTGAAGTTCAGAGTTACGAACCAATGCAGTGCAGAACCTGGAAAATATAAAAGCCAAAACTTAAGGCATCACTGGAGTCACTGTTCCACACATCCAGCACAGCACAGGTTGTCACAGTGCCAGGAGGAGCTGGGCTTTTGTACCACCTATTCTGACATTGTTTGAACCCCGCAGCTTCTCCTTGCACATGGGCTGCAGTGAGCATCAGACCCTCCCTACCTCTGGCTCCAAAACCCTCCAGGATGAGCTGGGGTCTCTCCAGGTGCTTTGAGCCAGTGGCTCTGTGGTGGAGAGCACATTTCTGACACATGATCCTGTCTAGGCTGCCCCAAGGGCAACCCCACCACCAATTTCCTCTTTCCCTTCAAAGGTTTGTTGTTTCTCAGGGTTCAAATCAAAATAGTTCTTCGGGATCACTTGATAGAAGGGATTTACCATTTGCCTGGAACCTGGAATATGTGTGCTCCAGAATCCCACAACACCGAGAGATGCTGGAATCACGGGATGGTTTGGGTTGGAAGGAGCCTTTAAAATCATTTTGTTCCACTCTCTGGCTAGGGACACCTTCCACTACCCCAGGTTGCTCCAAGCCCCAATGTCCAACCCAACCTTAGACACTTCCAGGGATCCAGGGGCAGCCACAGCTTCTCTGGGCAAGCTCTGCCAGTGCCCTTCTCGTGCTTCAGAGCACTAAATATATATTTCTAAAAATTTGTTCCTGCTTGTTGCCCCAAAACCTGCAATGATCTGAAGATTTCAGGGATTGTGTGGTGCCTGCCTGGCAAACAGCCTGAGCTGTGTGCTGTTAAATGAGCAGTTTATTTCCACCAATCTCTTGAGAAAACTCAGCCTGGATCAGACCTTTCCTAATCGATGCTTCCTTTCTAGCAGGTCTTGCTACCCTGCTGCCTTTGGAGCTGGTGGTGTGGCTTAGCCTGGTTTTACAGCCTGCTGTTGCTCTGCTGGTGGATAACCTGTGTAGGGCAGCTCAGCAGCAGGAGGTTGCCCATGGAAAGTGTCACTCCCTGAGGGGTGGCTTGGGACAGCTCTGATTACTCGGGCCTGACTCAGTGGCCTTTAAGGCTACGAGAATTGTAAACTTCAGTGGGTGTTCACTGGGTCTGTGCTGTTATTTCTGCTGTCTGGCTGCTAAATCACACTGAAAAGGAGCAAAATTGCTCTTACTCCCACCTGTATCATGCAGGAAGAGCCTGTTGCCAAGGGAATGTTGTGCAATCACCAGTGAGATACAGGGCACCTATTTCTTTCTTAGAGATTGGGATAACGCACAAAATATGGAAAGAATTTGAAGAAGGGGGACTCGTGGCTGTAGATACAGATGTTTGTGTAACACACCTGGTGCCCTTGGCTGGGGGGTTTATTAATCTCAGTTTATTCATCCCCCTCAGTGACCTGGAAAAGGAAGGTGAATTTTCAGAATGAAGGGGCTTTTGTGACGAGGAGAGCAGGGCAAGACAGGGACCCACACAGGCCCTGTACACTGGAGCTGTTGGCAGCGTTTGGTTGATAGCTGGAGTTTTACAAAACCATCTTCCCCTCCAGGTGAGATTTGGTGTGTTTTGGAGAGCAAACACACGAGCCTTTGTTCTCCAAACCTGGCTGAGCCACCCTCCTTGGGCTCAGGTAATGTGAGGACGGTGGAAGAGGCAGAAGGTGGTTGTGTTTTCTGTGGTTAAAGCCCTGCTTTAAGTGATGGTAGTCCCAGCTCAGCTGCTGGGTGGTAACTTGCTGCGACTTGACATCTGCAACTGCAGCTCAAGGAGGGGAAAAATAAACATGTGGTTGACAAGTGGTGTAGTTTTCTGACTAATAGCTGTTTCCAAAGCGTTTCTTCAAAACCTCTTTCCCCTGCACCCAGAAAGGTGAGCTGTGGTTCATCAGACACTCTTAGGGCTGCTGCCCTCCATACTCAAATTTTATTTTGTCATGGTGGGCCTGAATGGCCCCAAGGCCATGTGGTTTGGTTGTTCAAGCCACCTTTGCCCTGCTTGGCTGATGGAAAGCTCAGGTTTCCCCCAGGCAGCTTTGCAGGTGCTGGCACAGCGGCGGGCGCTGCGTTCAGCGGCTCCAGCGGGCGATGGAGCGTAGCAGATTTTGGCTCCTGCTCAGGGAGGACTGAGGGACGCTGGCTGGGGTTTGTCTCAGTGGTGGGAGGTTTTGCTGTGGGTTATAGATTATTTAGAGCTGGGGCTGGAGCTGGCTCAGGGGCAGTGCTGGGACTGTGGGCACCGAGGAAGCTGTGCTGGGAGGTGGTTCCTGCCGAGGTCAGCCTGTGGTTTCAGTGTGTGCAGTCCTGCAGGTGCCACTGGGGGGAATTCAAACACCAACAAAGTGGTTTTGAAGATGAGGAGAGGTCCAGGTGAGGCTGTGGTGGGAGATGGAGAGGAAGAACCAAACACTGGTCACAGAATGGATCTCCTCTCTGCTTACAGTGCTCGTGTCTGGCTTCATAGTGGCAGCTCGAATTTACATCTGCTTTAAAGCTGCTAAAAAAAATAATATGTATATATATAACCCCCACCATATTTAAATTTTAGGCCACCCTTGTGCCCTGTGATTCTGGATTCTGTTGCTTCTCTGGGGAGGGCTGTGCAGGATCTGTCCCTTGTTATGGGCTCTCTTTTCCCTGCCACATGAGGAACAGCCCGTCTCCTCTGTGCTAGCATCCCTCCTAAGACTTCACAGGCAAGCCTCTTCCCTTTGAATCTTCTTTCCTCAGGATCCACCCAGCCAAAACCAATAAAACATAAAACTGGAAAGAGAAAACAAACAAAATAAAAGGACCGTTTGTGATTTCTGTCTTTTGCTGCCAGTTGGCTGCACGACTTGAAATGACTGAAGTACTCTTCTTTTTTTTCCCCCCCAACTCCTTCCAACCCATTCCAATGTGTTAGTTCTTTAATTTGTAGCAGGAATGTCTGGGAATAACTCACATCCCAAAGTGACAGCCTGAGAAATGAGGGGCTGGTCTCCTCCTCAGGCACCAGATGGAGGTCCTGCTCAACCCTTGGTTTTTTGGGAACAAAAGCTTCTGTGGTCTCTGCAGGGACCCATGACAACACAGCTCGCACATGAATTTCTGCTACAGGGTTTAAATGGAGGCAGGTGGTGCTGAGGCCCCAGAAGTGCCTGGGGAAGGAGGTTCTCTCTTAGAACCTGTGTGGTGGTGGCTACAAGAGGCTGAGTAAAGAGATGGCTGAAGCAGAGCGGGGCAGCGTGTGGGGCATCATCGCTTGGCTGACTCTGGGGTGTACCTGGAGGTACCCACGGAGCTGTGGGACTGCACAGGCTGTGTTTGGCAGTGTGTGGTTGGGCTGGGGACTGTTTGGCAGTGGACATTTAGGGTGTGTAACTAACATTAGTTACTTATGACATTTAGTTGTGGGGTGTATTTGGTTGTATCCAGTGATGCTGTGTAACTGTGGGTTGTATTTGGCAGTGGACATTTAGGGTGTGTATCTGTGGGGTGTATTTGGCTGTATTCCTTCAGGATGTGCAGCTGTGGGTTGTATTTGGCAGTGGACGTTTAGGGTGTGTAATTGTGGGGTGTATTTGGCTGTATCCAGTGATGCTGTGTAAGTGTGGGGTGCATTTGGTTGTATTCCACCAGGATGTGTAACTGTGGGGTGTATTTGGTAGGGTACATTTAGAATGTGTAATTGTGGGGTGTATTTGGCAATGAATATTTAGGGTGTGTAATTGTGGGGTGTATTTGGCAATGAACAATTAGGGTGTGTAATTGTTGGGTGTATTTGGCTGTATCTAGTGATGCTGTGTAACTGTGGGATGTATTTGGTAGGCTACATTTAGGTTGTGCAACTGTGGGTTGTATTTGGCAGTGGACATTTAGGGTGTGTAATTGTGGGGTGTATTTGGCAGTGGACATTTAAGGTGTGTAATTGTGGGGTGTATTTGGCTGTATTCCCTCAGGATGTGCAACTGTGTAGGGTGTATTTGGTAGGGTACATTTAGGATGTGTAACTTTGGGGTGTATTTGGCTGTATTCCTTCAGGATGTGTAGCTGTGGGCTGTATTTGGCTGTATCCAGTGACGTTGTGTCACCGTGGGGTGTGTTGGGTACAGCCGGTACCACCGGTGGCTCCACCAGAGCAGAGCCAGCAGCAGCCCTGGCAGCACCTCACATGGTTAATAAAGGGCAAAAATGGCCAGGAGGAGTGATGGGGGGATAAAAAAAGGTGAGAAGCAGCTCAGTGAGCACTGAGGTCGGTGAGGATGGTGAGGATGAGGTGCTGGAACAGGGGATGATCCCCGGCAGGAGTTGCGGCCTGTGCAGGCCCCGTGCAGGAGCAGGTTCTCCTGACGGGAATGGAGCCTGTGGTGGCTCCCCATGGCAGGAATGAGACCTCTGGAGGCTCCACACAGGAGCAGGGGAATGTTCCTGGTAGGAATCAGCCTGTGGAGCTGATTCCTGGTAAGAATTGTAACCAGTGGAGGCCCCACACGGAGCAGGTTCTCCTGACGGGATCCGTGGCCTGTGAAGGCCCCACAGGAACCCGGGACAAGTATGAGAAGGAAGGGACAACAATTATGTCCCACCCATACCTCTCCCAGTTCCCAATCCTTCTGCACCCCTTGGAGGGAGGTGAATCCCTCAGAAGATGGGGAATTTGAGCCATGGTGGTTGGGGGTAAGACATTGTGTTAGTTTTATCTTTGTTTCTCATTATCCAGATCGGTTGGTGATAAATCGAGTTGACAGTGATTGGAAAGGGGTCACCATATTTTTATAGCAGCCCATCAGCTTTTTCATCTTATTTCCCCCCTTGCCTCGGTTGGGCAGCACGAGTGGACATCTGGCAGCCCACCACAGCAACAAACACTCATTTTTGCTACCCTAAGTATGGCTGATGCCAAAAATGCTTGGCACAACCCCTGTGGCAGGGCTCATGGAAAGCCAGATGACTGTTGTCCACCATAAAAAGAGGGATGCTGGTTGTTTCTGTTGGCTGTGCTCTGCTTCCGTGGTGCCTCTGCCATCCGGGGGGGTCTCACGGGTTATCCCTTGTTGGAGGCAGATGTGGTGGCAAGGTAGAAACAGACTCATTTGGCTGAATGTGAGGGTCATGAGATGCCCAGGGCAGTAGCTGTTGTGTTAATAAACTTAGTTTTAACAGAAATAGCAGGTTTAAGTGCTTTTAGTAGATATGGGGACTGTTCACAGTGCTAGCCTGGCTCTCCTGCTGCTTGGGGGAAAGTGGAGAGTTTCTCCATTGTCAAACCCATGTCACTATTTCTTCCTTCCTCCTCCTAAGAGCAGGATTGGAAATTGAGGGAATTGAACCCCATGGAGTGCCTGGCATGTAATTCTGCTTTCTAGACAGCAAACCCAGGAGCAGCAGATCCAGCCCCAGGAAGCTGTAATATTGAGACAGGGCAGATGAATTCCAGTAGAAGGGAAGCTTTAGGAGCTGTATTCCCACAGCTGGTTCAGAGTGGTTTCCATTGCTGCTGTATTTTTAATCCTGTCCACTGGAACCCACTTGAAGGGAACACGTTTTTTGTAGCTTTGAGTGGTGGCCAAGCAGCTTGAGTGAGACCAGTGCCAGGAGGGATTCCCGTGCTGGTGCCATCGCTACTGTATGAAAAACCTGGCTTGGCTGTTCCATGAGTTTTCTGATGTTGTAGTGTTTTAGAGTTGCGTTGCTTCTAGGAAAAGGCTCACCCTGACTTTTTTCTTCGAAAGAAACTGAGCTATTGGGAGCATGGTGCCAGTTCCTGGGGATGGTGGAGATGACAGTGACATGTGCAGGGACACTCACTGGAATTTCCTCTCTCCTTTCTCTGCCATGAACTCTGATGCATTTAGAGCCTCCGCGGCTTGCAAAACAAAGATGTGATTCATGGGATTCTGAGCGTACTTTGTGGTGACTTTATTAGTGCAGGAAGTTTATTTGTGGTCACTAAATGTTCAGCCATTTAACTCAGATTTAAATAGCTTTAAAATTTGTATGGTTTGAAAGCAAAATTTCAGCCTCCCTGGAATCAGTGGGGAAAACCACCACAGCCAGTGGGATGAAGTTTTACTTGTGATGCTTTAAGAAATGTGTCTTCTGGAAGTTTTCTGCTCCTAATGGCATTCCTTTGTTCTTTTCCCTTAAAGTCTTGTGAAGAAAGCAATCTGAGGACCATGCATCCGTGACTCCTGGAACCAGCCTGTGAGCCAGGGCAATGGAAGCTCTACAGGGCCTCCAGCGGACTGCTTCTGTGAGCATTCCCAATGGATATGCCAACAGGATTTTCCGAGGAAACATGGAGGGAGGGAGCACCGATGCCTTGGAGGCCTGTGGTGCTGAGCACTGCGCCTCCGGCGACGCGATCCCCGGTGAGCAGGAGGAAACACACAGGTTTAAGAAGACAACCAAGGGCAGCCGGATCTGGAATTTCGTCAGACGCAGGAAAGGACTCGCTACGAATAAAGACAGACCCCAGTCGATGATTTTGCTGGGAGTTGCCTCTGAGGTCTCAGAATTAAAAAAGCCATCTTTCATGGAGAGGGTACGCTCGTCAAAAAAGGGAAGATCCTCCAGGACAGCCAAGAACGTGGATTTGAGAGCATCCAGAGTTCAGGATGTGTGTGACCCTGAGGAGGACCTTCACTGCAGTGGGCAGAGAGCTGTCTACAGGGTTAAGAAGCTGGGCGATGGCCGGAGGCCCTCCCGCCACTCGTACGCGGGGTACATCGAGGATCTGGACTCTTCTTTTGAGGACATAGAGCTGAACATCAGCATTCCTGAACTCGATACCACTGAAAGTAAATGTCTCAGGGATATTAGTGGCAGATTACACGGTGAGGATAATGATGGTAACTGCCACAGAATAGCAGCCAGGAAGAGCGAGTCTTTGAATTACGAACACGTTAAGAGTCCTGCAATTACAGAAGGGGACAATCAAAAGAGGTGTGCTGTGCTCCCACAGGAGAGCAGGAGAGGAAGGAGCTCTGATGTCTGGAGCTATCTGAAAGGAATTTCATTAGCTAGCAAAGATAATTCAAAGCTCCCAGATCAAAGGGCTGAAACCAATTTCCAGAACTTAGAAAATACAACCGATCATTCCGCTTCTTACTTTGACTTTGATACGAGATGTGAGGAGAATCTCAGCCAGCGAAAGAAATCAAACGGTGCCGCCAAAGCCACTCACTTTGGGGGTGTTGTGAGGTTCTTAAGCAGCGTGGCCGAGGCAGCTCGGCGGCTGCGAGGCTCCTCGAGGGCGTTTTCCCCCGATGAGAAGAGGCCTCAGCGCAGTTTCCGAGGCCGCAGGCAGGATGTTGCCTCCCCCAAAGAGGGGTTGGTTATCGAGAACGAGAGCGCAAAGGCCTTTTGCACAGTGGGAGCCTGTCTGCAGTCCCCGGATTCAGGCACGTGGGAGAACCTGAGCTTTGAGAGCTTGGCGGGGAAGGAGCCTGTGCAGCACTGCAAAACCGCAGATGGGCTGAAAGGCGTTGGTTCCTCTGGCCTGGACAGTGGCAATGACAGGCTTAATGAAACCTCACTTCCTCCCTTTGGGCCAGAACCATCCATGTCCCAGCTGGCAGAGCTGGCAGATGGCTCTTTCACTGAGCTGAACAGCAAAGATCCCTCTGAGGATCTGACTGAGCTTCCACAGACAACTCTGGCTGAACCGATTCAGGACTTGGGCACGATGCCAGAGAAGAGCCAGGTCATGGCCAGGGACCTGCTGCCTTCTCCTGATCTTCCTGTGACTAGTCTGGATACTGGGGACCTGGGCCGTTCTCCAGCTGCCAGAGGGGACTTTTCTGCAGAAACTGAAGTGCAGACCCACCTCCCACAGGCATCGCAAACTAAATTTGATTCTGGGGATGTGGCTTGTGCCCCAGTGGTTGCTAAAGACATGGATCCGTCTCCAGCAGTTGCTCAGGAGCTTTCAGAGACAGAACTGGATAATCAGGACTTGAGGAATCCTGAGCTGCCTTTGCAAAACTTGTCTGGAGGTGAGTTGGAGGTTCAAGACAGTGGCAGTACCCTGGAGAGGGTCGTGGGCAGAGACCTGCCACCTTCCCTTGATCTTCCTGTCAGTAATCTGGATGCTGCAGCTCTGGGCTCTTCTCCAGCTGCTGATGGTGCCTTTCCTGCAGTGACTGAGGCTCAGACCCACCTTCCACAGACATCACTGACTAAACTTGATACTGAGGACGTGGCTTGTGCCCCAGTGATTGCTAAAGACATGGATCCATCTCCAGCTGTGGCTCAGGAAATTTCAAGGACAGAACTGGATAATCAGGACTTGAGAAATCCTGAGCTGCCTTTGCAGGACTTGTCGGGAGGTGAGCTGGGGATTCAGGACTCGGGCAGTACTCCAGAGACATCACAGGTTGTGGGCAGGGATGTGCCACCTTCTCCTGATCTTCCTGTGAATAAGCTGGGTACTGTGGACTTGGGCCATTCCCCAGCTGCCAGTGGTGACTTCTCTGCAGCACCTGAGGCTCTGATCCACCTTCCCCAGGCAGCTCTGACTGAGGAGAGCCAAGACACTGTCAGTTCTCTGGAGGAGGGTCAGGTGATGGGCAGGGATCTGCCACCTTCTCACAACATTCCCGAGAATGTTCTGGATGCTGCGGACATGGGCTGTTCAGCAGTTGCCGACGTGGACTTTTCTGTAGTGAATTTTTTGAAGTGTTCCACAGTGAAAAGGCAGGGTTTGGAACAGCATGGTGACCGCATTAAAACGCGGGGAACCGCTTCATTTGTGGAGCAAAACTCCGTGGAGGTCATGGACAGAGTGGAAGAGTTTGAGTGCAGCACGGAGTGCAGGCCCTTCCAAGTGCACGTCTCGAGGATTGTCTCTTCCGGACGCCTCAAAAATGGAAAGGTAGGAGCAACTTTGTGAAGTTCGCAGTAAGATCATGCTGTTGTACATCTCAAAAAGCTGGTTCACACTTGAAAGTGGTTTTTTTACATCCTTCATTTGGATTTCTGTGAATAGTGGCAGCAGCTTTTAGATCAGTCTGAGTTTGAGCTCTTAAACCTCCAGAGCTGCTCCTGCTGTGACCTTTTGTGTGTATCAGTGTCTTTTGAAGAGGCTGTAGCAGTTTATGCATTCCTAAACACTACCTTTAGTTTTTTTCCTCTCTGCATTTAGGTTCATTTGAAGTAGAAGCTCCTTAGAAGAGGGGTTTTAGCAAACTGGGAGTTTTAAAGTGTGCTGTGGGCAAACAGAATTCAGCAGTTGCCCTCTGTATTTTCTTACCTAAAGCAGATGTAGGAGTGGCAAGGTGGGTGATGATGAGAGCTGGGCAATGCTGATGGCTCCAGTCATGGCAGGACTTTCCTGTCTGGTACAAGCAAGTCTTTCAAAGCCCTTAAAATCCTCAAAGCATTTATGAGGACATTGCATTTTAGTTGCAAATCTGTCTTGTCCATCTTATTGCCACAAAACATCAGAAGTCCTGTGGAGCCAGAGTGAAGCCCAGCTTTAGGGTTCTTTTGGGTACCTGCTGGTTAGCTGAGGCTGGAATGTTCTCTTTCTTTTTTTCAAGCTGCCAGGTAGAAAAATTACGTTGATTTGTGAAGAAACTTTCTCTTTTCCTTTTGGGTTTGGTGAGACAAGAGATATTCCAGAGGTGATGACACTGTTGCCTGTTGGAAAAGGGGTCACAGTAACTTCTGAGCCAGGAGGGGAAGTGTTTGAAAATTGGCAGCAGATTAGAAATGCTGTGGGGAAAAAATCTGAACTTCTGACTTGCAGCTAAAACAGGCAGCAGTATTGTTAGTTATTCCTGGCTTTGTTTTTCTGCTCCATTTTGTGTAATACAAAGAATTACAGAAGCTCTCTGTGTAATCCCAGGCGCTCCAGAGGAGTGAGTAGTGCTTGGTCTCTTCTTGGGGTTTCTGGAAGAAGCATTTTTAGGAGGAGCTTGGGAGGGCTGTGGTTTGATATCCCCTCACAGGGACCAAGCTGAAAGTGTTGTGGGCAGGAGCAAGATGAGAGAGGCACGAAAGGATGGAGTGGAGCAGAGGGGAATAGCAGCATCTTCTCCCAGAGCAGCCACATCCCTGCTGGGAGGGCAGGGGCTGCCCGTCTGTTCCCAGCGCTCTCAGGGCACAATCCCAGCGCTTTCCTGACTCAGCTGTGTGAACAGGAGATGCCCTAAGTCCCAGCTCAGCTGTTGCAGCTTGACCAAGACATTTAAATATGGTGCTTGAGATAACTGGGCAGGAAACCTCCCCCGAGTTCCCGTGGAGCGTGGCCATAGCACACGACCTCCGGGCTGCCGCGCTTCCTCTGGCAGGGAGGGCTGGCTCCTCTGGGCAGGAGCTGCAGCAGGGTGGGAGGGAGAGCAGCCAGCCCCACCTGGCTTGTGGACACCTCCTGCACCCCAGCAACTCCTGCTGCAGGTTTGGAAGTGCACAGAGATCTGGTGGTGGCACCAAACCCAGAGCGAAGGGAGGCTGAAGAAGGGATCTTGTGGACGGGAAGAGCCCTGGAGAGTCTGCCAGCAGCTCCAGTAACAAATGAGCTGAGATACCCCAGGGATTTGCTCGCCTATCTCCCATCAGGGAGCGGCACTCGGAAACGCTTTACCAAAAATAAACATGGAAGAGGAGTAACTTCAGCCTGAGCGTGACAGTAGCAGCAAACTCCAGCCTCTTATTGTTTTAGGGCTCAGTCCATCTCTTTGCTGGCACCTGTTCCTGAGGAGTTGCTGGCTCTGCTGCCTCCACTCCAGGCTGCTGTGATTATCTGTAGGATTTGTATTTCAAGGGAAGTGCTCAACCACAGGCAGGGAGAAGGTGCTGCCAGGACAGGGTGGCTTGGCCAGGCTGAGTGCTCTGAGCAAGTTCCCCAGCAGTTTTAGTGTGTGAGCAGAGCAGGGCAGAAAGCATTTCCCAAACAACTTAAACATTGCCCAAAAAAAAGCATAAAAGTCCTGTTCCCACAGAGGCTCCTGTGGGGAGATGGTGTGAGAAACTGAGGCTGGTGTAGCACAAGGGATGCTGGAGTGGGATTTAGGGGATCTGTACATGGGTTCTGCCAGTAAGTAAATCTGTTTAGTTGTGTCTGCAATTAATGCCCCTGGTTTTTGCTTTCCTGGTCTTTCCTTTTAAAATTCTAATGTCTTTGGGCAGGAGCTGAGTGATATTGTGGGCAAGTAGTTTGGTAGGATTTGATCCTGGTGCTTTAAAGGAAAGAGCATTGCAGCAGCATTTAATAAAAGCAGATGCAGAAAAGTAGAAAAGCACATCTCTGATAGTTGTTTTAGACCCCATCCCAAACTTTCATGTGTTCTGGGAACTTGTGAAACAGTGGAGATAAACTGCTTTGAGGAATTGGAAGAACAGTAAAAATCAGAACAAATTGTTAGTGGGAAGTGCGTTACTGCATCCACGCTGCTGCAGCTCTGGAATCACAGTGCCATCCTTATTCTGAGATATGAGAAATTGAGTGAAAGATGACACAGAGGTTTCACTGGTTTTTGGGCAGAGTTTCCATTTTCCATGTCTCCACTGAAGTGAATGATCCTCCTCCAACCTCAATGAACACCACAGCATCCCATCAGGGAAACTGCTGCTGCAGGAAGTCAGGCCTAGCTCCAGGAGTTGTCTTTGAGAATTTCCAGTAGCTTGAGATGATGTTTAGATGGAAAGCAGCTTTGATAACTTGTATTTTGCAATTCCAGCCTTCCATCAGGGTTCCAAACTGGCTGGTGTGTCCATGGGCAGGGTTTGGGATGATTTGATACCTCCTTTGGAGTGACACGAGGAAAGGTTGCAAAACAAGCATCTGAATTCATATTTCAGGTATCAGTTTGGAGTTTTTAGGACCCAGAAACAAGTGTCAGGTTTATTTCTGGCAGAGACATCTCTCAAAGGGTGGACTGGGAGCATCTGGGATCCCCTGGGGTGGTGTCACCCTCGCAGTGACGGCAGAGCGCTTTCACCACAGTCTTTCTGTGCCCTCTGCTGGCTTGGTTGAGAAATAAGAGGTTATTTTGATGGAACAGAAAGCCTGATCTTTTTCCTTGGGGTTCAGAATTTTATCTCCAAAGGGTTTGCAGGCTGCAGCTTTTTTCTGGCTGCACATAGTTTAGTTTGTGAGGCTGTTCTCTGGGGGAATTAGGATTGCCAGAAGTGTGAAAATGAGATTCCTACAGGCTTGTCAGCCTTGGCAAAAGCTGTGTGTCCCATAGGACGAGGTGACAGGCTGATGGGATGCTGTGGTTGGTTTCAGGGCTCTGTAAGGGGCCGTGTGCTCAAACTCCTGCATGGCTGCAGATGTTTCTCTGGAGCAGCTGCTGAGGTTGTTCCTCTGAGCCCTGGACTCACAAAGTGTCCCAGTGCCACAAAGGTGCAGAGTGTGCTGCTGCTGCGAGTGGCGCAGGTGGATATGGGAGCTGTCAGGGCTTTAGGAGGTTTTTGGGGTTCCTGTGCCATGGCTGCTCCGTGGGGAAGCGGGAGCCTCTCCCTGCGGTGGGTCCAGCTGGAAGCGCAGGATTACCGATTTCCCTGAGTGTGCTCGTGCCAGGGGATGGGGTTGCAGATCTGCTGCCTGATAGCTGGGCCACAGCTCACATCCTCCCACAGCTCTGGGCTCTGGCTTTAGTGCAGCTCCAAGTGCCTTTTCACAAGAGGAAGGTGCAGCAAAGTTCCCTTTTGTGTGTTTGCTGAGAAGTTGCAGCTGATGCCCGTAGTGACTTTGAGCTGGAGATTGGTTTCTTGTGGGAGCAGCTGCAGAGATGGGATTGCTGAGTGGATAAAAATCCCACTGCTTCCCTCCCACTGCTGAATGACACTGACCAGAAAATGGTGTCTGGGAGAGTTGATCTTCAGAGCTTTCTTCATCTCCTGATTGTTCAGCTCCTGGGTTGTGTCTCAGCCTGCTGTTACAAAAGACTTTATAGTCCTTCCAAATTAACAAATAATACTTCACTTTCTAAATCCTGCCGTTGCCAAAAGAGCACTGTGTTCCTTTCTGCAGCGAGGTGCAATTTACTTGCAGAATGAAGATTTGGGGTATTTATGACTTCTAATATGGTTGTGTCTGACAATCATTTTATTTTTAGAGGAGACAAAACTTCTAAAGCCTATCTGCAAGCTGTTCAGATTCTTGTATTCATAATAACCAGGAGGTGCTAGCAAAATCCTTGAATTAAAGCCTATATTTAGTGCTGTCTATAGTGGGGCAGGGTTTTTTTGGGAAACGTATTTTTAACATCATCAGGGAAAGGCAGGTTGAGTTTGCAAAGCTGATACTCTTTGCTTGTGTATAGAACCAGCCATGGAACGCATGGATAATTCAGATTCCCACATGTTTTCTTTAAACACATGGTGTGTCTTTCCTTTATCCCTTTCCCAGCCTCAAAAGATAAAACAAGGCATCAGAGTAGGGATGGGAAGAGGAAGCTCTGGGCATTGCTGGCATTATGCTAAAGAGACTCTGTGTCCAAAATTCCCTGGATGGAAGGTTTTCTTTGGCTTTTACCTCCTCCCAGCTGTTTTGCAGCTAAGAGAAGTGAACTGGTTCACTGGGATATGATGCTGGTGCTGGGAGATGGAGCCTTAATTTATCCACAGCTTTCTTCTGGGGTAATTACAGCCTGTCTGCTTTGTTCTTCACCTGTAAATGAAAATAACAGCACATCAGTGAAAATGAGCTGCTGGAGTCTCGAGGATGGATCCACCAAACCATCCCAGGCACTCAGTTATTAGCAGTTATTCCTGGAAGTGTGACAGATGTGTCTGTGATTGAGCCTAGAAACCTCCCAGAGAGGAACACCTCCTGTTTGCTTCCCCTGACCTTTGTCAGATGATTTTTCTTCTGATTTCTTGACTGTAAGATTATAGACACGACTTCCACAGTGTCACAAGTCACAGAGAATAAAATGAAAAGCAGGAGTTTGAATTGTGATGTTTTTAAAAAGAACATTCCATTCTGCAAAATGTCATGGTACAGTTGTCGCTTTCAGGAACTTTTCCTCCTGGAATAGAATAATAAAAGTTGGAGTGAGGAAAACGTCAGCATTTTTCTCCACTTAGCTGTAAATGCCAATTCTTTGGATTAGTGTTGCATTAAGGTATAACTGAGTTATTTGACCATTTTATGGGTGCTTCAGTTAATTGCAGCTGTTTTATTCAAGTAAAGGCTACAGATGCAAGGACATGTCTGGTTAGCTGTGAGCTGCCAACCTGTTTGGCTGCTCTTTGCTGTCCCTTGGAAGCAGCCAGCCCTTGCTGGTACGGGCTCCTGAGCACCAGCTAATTCCTTCCTTGGCTGTGCTCCTGCTGGGATTTGGGAATGGGAGAGCAGCCTCACCCCCAAAACACTGAGCAGCAGGTGGGTCCCCGTCAGGGTTTCTCCCTGAAGTTCCCAGGATACTCAAGGGCCACTGGAAGTGTTGGGCTCCAAGCTGTAAGAGGGCTAAGCTGCAGTAGGGGCACTGGAGCTGCACGCCAGGGCCAGCAGGTCCTGAGCCTGCAGTCAGAAATGCAGCGGGTGCAGGCTGCAGCAAGCCGCGCTCGTGGAAATTCCGTGGATTATTGTACGTCCTGTGGTTGCTTTGCCTGAGATTTAACTGCTGTTGGTAAAATTCTTCTGTTCCCCTTCTCTTGGCAGCCGACATCTCATCCTGCACAGCCGTCCCCACAGGCAGAGCCCTTCAAGGCGCTGGTGGAGCGCTGCCGCTCCGAGCCCCTCTCGCAGAGCACCCCCATGGGGCTGGACCAGCTGGGAGGGCGCATGCAGCACCTGCTCCGCAGACGTGGTGAGTGCCTCTTTGCCAGCTTTGGCTTTTTGGATGTCACCCATGCTGCAGCAGGGGTGGGAAAGGCAGGAATGTGGTTTGCATCCCTGCTGGTTACATCCCTGGTGCCAGGTGAGGGAGCTCTGAGAGCCGCGTGCTGAGGAGTTTCTTGCTGGCTAATAGCATCTTGTGCACTGTGTGTATATGAAATAAGGCTGTTTTCTCCCTTTAATGTCTCTAACACAATCCCCAAAATCTGGTTATGAGAGGATGAGCAGGGGTAGGCACGTGAGGTGTAAGAGCTGTTCAGCAGCTGCTGTGTGAGTTTATATTTGGAGCTTTTCTCTTGAATTTCTGTCCTCTAAGGATCCTCTGTGGTGAGTACTCGCTGAGTAGTCACCGTTTGGTGGTGGTGAGTGATGATGGATACTGAGATCACTACTCAAGTCTGATTGTTTGGAAACACAAGAAGTGAGGGGTTTTTTCCTCTCGTGCTTGGGTACTTTTCATGATGAAGGAGGGAATCTCATGAGCCAAAGACTGGGGTGACCCCTCTGCATTGTCCTGCTCACAGTGACACCAGAGCACCATGGAATGTATCTGTATCTGAAGGTAAATTGGCTGATGGCTGAATAGATGACATCACTTTTTGAACCTCCTAATAAAAAAGATTGATAAATGAGAGAAAGGAGATTATTTCCTGAAGGGCCACTGCTGGCATGAAGAATCCTGTGATTTAGCAATGGGCGAGCCAGATTGTGCTGGCATTGCTGGGGAGCACTCGGGGATCCGGGGAGCTGATGGATGGTGGCTGCACATCAGGCTTCAGAAGAACTGGGGGAGACAAGGCCAATTAGCTGCCTGTGCTGTTAATTGATGGCTCTGCTGCCGGGGTGCAGTGGTTCCCAGCACAGGGGGGTCACACAGCCCCTCGGAGCGAGCATTCCCTGTTTGCTGCTCCATCCATCGCCTCCCGCTGTAATCGGCACCATGCTGCAGCCCGGCTCGCCAAGAGTCTCCAAAGTGAAACGTGGGCTGCTAAAAATAGCAGCAGGCTGCCTGCATCAGCATTGAGGAAATAGGTCTCAGTGCAATCTCTCTCCCAGCAACACTGGAAGAAAATCAGGATGGCTGCCCAGGCAGGCTGCAGCAGCATCCCTGCCCTGCTGCGCTCTGGAATGGGCAGGGTGGAGCCCCCACCTGTTTGCTGTGGGGGTCTCCACTCTCCCAAAGCCTGGAATTTATTTATTCTGGTCTCAAACCCCCCCAGGACTGACACAGTCTGAAACCTCTGCTGGGTTAGAGGTACGTCAGGAGATAGAAACTGAGCATCTTTTAGGGAAGGATTCCAGAAAGTGGCTGTTTTCCCTAGATCCTTGCTCCATGACTGGGATGAGGAACTTCCAGGTTCTGGAAACATCATATACCACATCTGTGCACTGCCTGGATCACAGGTACCTGTGCTGGCAGCAGCTGTGGGGGCACCAGTGGTGCTCAGCTCTGTTTCATTCCCTCCAGGCCAAGGGATGTGAAGAACCTGATGGAAGAAGGGATTACAATCTAAGCTTGCCAAATGTGGGAGGGAAAACTCTGGGCTAATACAGAATGGCTGCTTCACCCTAAAAAGAGAGGGACGGGATGTGGAGCTGAAAATGTCACATTGGAAATTTTAATTGGAAAAGTAGAGCTCATTTGCTTTTTTTCAGAAGCTGCTTTGTGCCTGGCTAGTGCCATCTGCAAGGCCAGGCTGGGGTTTGGTGTGGTTTTTTGTGTCTAGTCAAAGCTAGAGCAGAACTGCATCTGTGAGGGCTTGGCCTGAAACGCTGGGGGTGAGAACCAGCCCAGTTTCCTTAAAAAAACAGCTTTTATGGACTTCCCCATTTCTGTTTTGTGTGTAAATTGGAGGAGCTGTTTCTTTTCCAAGGCCTGGCATCCCGTGGAGCACAGTGAGTGTGCAGCTGGCATTGCTGCAGGTGCTGCCCTGTGCACACCCGCTGCAGGTTGATGAAGGTCTCCTGCTCCTGGAGCTCCTGGCAGAGCATCCTGGCTCTGCACCCAGCTGGGCTGGCCCCACCTCGGGATGTGGCTCCCAGCTCTGCCTTTTTGTAGTATCCAAGCTGCACTATTTCTCTTGTATCCCAAGAGCACTGAATAAAGCACCTAAATATACTCAGTGCTCTCTTTTTCTAAAGGAGAGGTTGAATGAGTCTCTTGCAAACAATTTTGTTTCTTTCATTTAAAAGAACAGCCTCCGCCCCCAGCCTGAGCTAAAGCACAGCATTTATCTTTTGTCATTCTTTTTTTTTTTTTTGTTCCTGTGGATTTTCTCCTGGCAGCTGAGAACGAACAGGCTTCAAAGACCCTGAAGGTGCGCGGGAACTGCCGGAACGGCGGCCGTCGATGGAACCTCTTCAAGCCTGGAGCTGAGAAGCTGCAGATCAGTCGGGTAAGGAGCTGTGTGGAACGTGCCTCTCTGCCTGATTCAGGGCTGGGATTTGCCTGCTTTGAGCTTTGTGTTTATAACAATGTGCTTGACTAACAGCTTCCTCAATCCCTGGGTCCTTCCGCCACAGATGGGGATTATTTTGGTTTGTTGTTATTTTGTGGCAATAAAAGCTTAGGTGCATCGTATTTTCCCCAAATCAGTGTCCCTTCAGTGGGTAGCAGAGACTTTTGGACTGTCCCTGGGCCTCCTGTGCCTGTGGCTGAGTGTTCCTTGGAGGTGGAGGGAACTGTGACGTTTCACGTCGCCTTCAGATCTGCTCCGTGGTTTTGATGGGTTTATTTTTTCTCCTTCCTTTTTTAGCCCTGTGTCCTTTGGGTTTGGTGCTGCTCCCAGCACCATCTCGGCAACAAATTTGTGTCACTGCTTCTTTCCCAAAGTGTTCTGCAAATGTAGGCACAATCCACTTGGTTCTTTTTTTGTGAATGATGCTTCTAGTGGGGGAAGGAAAAGCTATTGTGGGCCTGGGGATGTTTTCCTCTGGGAAGAATTCAGAAAAGATGGCAAAAATGGTTTAATTTGTCTGATGTGTTTCCTTGCTTGGGTGGGGGGTGGGTTTTTTTGCTGTGCCCCTGTGTTTGATGTCTGGAGGCCTTGTTTTGGATTTGTAGCACTCGTGAGTCTGGTTTCAGATCAGGATTGTCCCAAACCCAGTAGGTTTCCCAATTTGTGCTGTGATGCAGGCAGAGTTTTCTACTGAGTGTGGCAGAAGAGCTTTAGCCCTTGTTGTTCCTCTAGGGCACAGGAACAAAGGATGATCTGGGAGCCAGGAATTTCCCTGCTGGAGTAGGGAACTGACCTTCTCTTGTGTCTCTGTGGCTCTTTCCCACCCCACTGCTGTCCTTCCTCACCAGACCTTTATTGTATTCCTTTCCCCTTTGATATTTGATGAACTGCCTTCCTGAAATGGGATTTCCAGGGGGGCCTGGCCTCTGGGTGTGTTTTTCCATCCCTGGAGCAGTAAGTTGGCAGTGAGTGACGCTGACTTCTCCATCCTCCTTGTGCTGGGTGTTGGTTTCCAGGGAACGCGTGCAGGGATGCACCGCTGGAATTTTGGTCGCTTGTGGCTTTCTGGAATTCCATCTTGCATCACTTCTGTTTTCTTTGCTGAGTTTTTGTGGGCTGAGGTACAAAGGCACAGGAGAGCCAGACAAGGAGTTCAGCTTTTCTTTTTCTCTTCCTTCCCTTTGGGTCCTACCTCGCTGCCGCGACATGAACTGCTTCTTTCAACTCAGGAAAGCTGTTCTGGTTTTAAACAAGCTGAACATCTAAAGCTTTGAACAAAGCTTTCCTGGAAGATAAAATGATCCAGATCCAATAAAGCTGCTTGTCCTTGGGGCCAGGATAAGGCAGGTGACTGCAGAGCAGTGAAATATCCTGTTGGGCAGTGTGCAAGCCCTGCCTTGGAATGTCTCAGGTGTGTTGTCCATTAGCTGTGTCCCTGTTCAGGATCTGGTACTGACCAGTGCATGGATGGATTTGGTCCTTAATTAATCACTTTATTAATCTTTTAAGAGGAGCATTTGCAGCTTTCATAGCTGCTCTGGAGACCTTCCTGGAAGCCAAGGTGCTGTTGTGACACAAAATTGCTCCTGAATTATCTGTGCCCTGTGCATCCTGATAAAGCCAGGCCTATTTCAGATGGCAAACAGAGCCCAGATTGCATCAGAGCCCCTTAGAGAAGCTGTGGAAAACAGAAACCTCAGCAAACCAAACACTCTGCTGAAGTTGGGGAAAGGTCAGCTAAGAAACTGCTTCTCCTGTGGTGATGGGTGGGAAGGATGTGGAGCTGGAAGGGGAAGCGAGCTGCTCCTGACCCAGAGATCTGTGGGTGCTGTTTGGCTCAGCCACAGCCATGCCAAAAACCTGTGCACCACTGAGGCAGGGAATTGGGTCTGGAGAGGCCTGTTCATAAAGCAGCTTGTTTTTAAATGATGGCAAGCAGGCAGCTCTGAAACCTTTGCTGGGGTTTATAAATCAGAGTTGCTGATTTATAAACCCCGTCCTGCAGGAGCAGGATACGTAGATGTGGCTCACAATAGCAGTGCTGGGAAACTCATCTGTCACCTCTGCCCCCAGCTCAGTGAAGATCTACAGGGCTGCAAATCACCTTTTGGCCAGAAAGAAGTTTCTGCTCTGGCAAGATGTGGAAATTTGGGGTGAGATTTGTGGGCCTGGGTGTCTCTTGTTGAGTGCTTTCATTGACAGCTGACACCAGTGAGGTGGCAGAGCAGTGCAGAAAGCAGGGATTTATCCTTCCAAGCAAGAGTGTCTGAAATCTGGGCACAAGCTGGGGAAGTTTTTTATGTAGTAGATAATGTTATGGTTCCCACTTTGTAGGTGGGAATATGAAACTGAAGCACTGCAGGGTGCTGTGTGTGGAGCCATACAATATTTATTTTTTTTTATTTCTCTCCTAATTTAAGAAGCAGGTAAAACTAAATAAGGTCAGATTTCTAAAAGCTTTCAGTCTTTAATTTTTTTTCCAGAGTACACTCTTGAGCCTGGAGAAAACTCTGTGTTGAAGCAGTTTATGTGCAGAGCATTTTGGTTTAGCACTTAGGTCACTTAGAGCCTTTGCTTTTATGAAAGCAGTTTGGCACAATCGAGACCAACTTGCAGGAGACCTCAAGGTGCCCTGAGCTGCAGCAGGGATGGCAAGGAGTGCTCTAAAGGCTGCCCTGCCAGGACCCTCAGCATCTCTCATGTCTCTGATTTACCCTCAGGCAGGTCCTGCCAGCTGGGCCGTGGCTGATCCTGGGGCAAGGGGAGCAGTGAGTTCCTTTCTGCAGCCCCAGAGCGGTGCTGGGAGATGTTTTATGGTCTGGGTGTCAGAAGCAGGGGGTGACAGTCCCATCCTGACCCAGATCACTGGCCTCTGCTGCCCCTTGTCAGGGAACTTTTTGCTTCTTGCTAGCTGCCCAGTCAAAATCATCTCAGCTTTTTCCAGACAGGTGCTCTGGGGATGTGCTCCAGGAGGAATCACTACTTTGGAAGAAACCTTTAAGATCATGCCCTAACACCACCTCAACTAAACCACGGCACTGTGTGCCACATCCAGTCTTTTTTTAAAAGATGGGAGATTCAGCCCTTCCTTAGAGGGGAGGCCTCCTCTCAATGTGTGTTAATTCTCTCTGTCTTACCTGAGAGATTTCATTTCCAGCCTTTAAAGATGACTGCAGCCATTGCTGTTCTCTGCTCCTCTCCTTCCTGCCCTGCGTGCTTGTGTACAAGGGACTAAAGCCCAAATTGATATGCTGGAGGAAGCCACTGTTAATTAGCTAGACTGGAAACTTTGCATGAGTGGAGCTTCTTTGACATCCCCTATACTAATAATAGGCAGGCCTGCTGTGCAGAGGTGTTGAATATTCACACAACCCACCCCCCCAGCCTGTCCTTTCTCCTCTGGAAGTCAGGAGCTCTTTCCAGAGGCTGGTGGGGGGTTGCCAGAGCGATGATGGTGGATGTGCCAGCCTCCCCAGAGCTAAATCCCCACCGGCTGTGTTTATGAGGAATAGGAAATTCAGGCAACGTGCAGCCTGTGGGAGAACAGAGTGAGGGGGAAGTTGATTTGGGTGGGAATGCTGCTTGATATTCAGGGCCAGCCCTCCTGCCTGCTATTTTTATCCTCTCACATAGTGCTGAGTGGGCAGTTTGGGCAGAGGGGGGATTTTTTTCTCTTTGCCAAGTGTCCTGCCCCGTGTTCCCGTGTACTTGGGCAGGAAGGGGGGTGTGCTGGGGCTCCTGGGCTGCAGCATCCTGGGACGTGAGTGGGATGTGATCACAGTCAGATTTTGGAGCCCCTGTGTCCCTGGGAACAGGCTGGGAGAAAAGCAGAGTCCCGAGGCTTTCCTGGTGCTAATTAGTTTAAATATCAGTGTGCTGCTACAAGAGGTTTATGTGCACGTATGGAGGGCTGCCAGGAAAACAAATCCTCATTGAATCTCTCTTCCCTCATCTTAAACATTGAGTACTTCTGCTGGCAGGGTATGTCTGAGCCATATATTTTGGGGAGGGCTGCTTTATATCTTGATAAACCTATTATGCTGCTCTACTTAGCAGTGCTCTGAAATCTTTATGGAGTTGTTCTTTGGGTGGGTTTTTTTTTAATATTTAGCCATTTATAAATGTTTTTTTGCAAGTTCTGAAAAACTGTCTGTGTGTTGTTGTTCACATAAATCAAGATTGGCTTGCTCATTCGAGGGGGAAACAGGGATTGAGCTTCAGAATATTGCAGCGCTGTGATCCAGCCCCATCTGGCTGTGTGAGGAGTGCCCAGCCAGGGTCCCTGCACCCCTGACTGCAGCACTGCAGCCTTTTCAGCACCTGAGCTGTGCCTGACCTGCTGGCTTTGGGAGCTGAGTGTGAGCTCCAGGTCATCCCTGACCCCATTGCATCCCTCTGGCATGAACAGACCCTGCTCTGGGCTCCCTCCCCGGCGAGCAGTGCAAAGCACACCTTATACAGCCTGGAGCTAGAAATGAGTGGGATTTCCAAACATCCCATGCTTTGGGTGTTTAGAAAAACATCCAGAAACGCTGTGGCTCTGTACAGAGCAGGGCTGGGGGGACACAAACCTCGGTGATTTTGGTGTTGCTCCAACAGTGCCATAACACTGGTGTTTTCCAGCACTCCTGGGGACAGACAGGGCTTCAGAGACTGAATCTTGCAGGAAGGAAAGGTTGGAAATGACAAATGGTCACCTTTTGAGTTGTGGGTTTATGTGCTGGGTAGCACAAGAGAGATTTGAAGTTCCAGACTTCTCAGCTCCTCAGCAGTTATATGTAAGTCTATATTAAGAAGAAGCTCAGCTTCCAGTTTGTGATGGTTTTTATAGTGCCATTGAAGCTCGAGGTGTCTCTGTGCAGCTGCAGGTGGCAGGTACTGCATCCTCCATGGCATTCAGTGTGTGTGCAATGGTGGCTGTACATAATCACTTCCATAGTTCAAATGGAGCTCTCAGCCTAACTTTAAATAGCACTTTGGAATGGCTCCTTTTCCCTGTTGCTCAGTAGTTCCACCTTGATTGCTCTGCTTCGACTCATTACTCAGCTCTGTCACTGTGTTTCACTCTGGGATATGGTTTATACAAAAGAAGCTTTAATGTAAACTCAATTTGTGTTGCATTGCTAAAACCTTAATGACATTTTGCTTGGCAGCAGTATAGACTCTGTGGTTTGCCCTTCCCCAGTGCACTATGTTCCCAATAAACTAAAGTTCGTGGTAGGTGTAGCATGAAAAATCCCTGCGTAAATATTGGAACAAACGCTTTTGTAGTGCTTCCTGAGCCCTGGCTGCGCTCGTGACTCAAGGTGTCACCGGTGTTTAGCTGAAAAGGAGCTAAATTTGGGAAGGACAGGCAAAAGCATGGGTCAGAGCTCTAAAATGTCTTCTGTGGCTGCTGAGGTTCGATTGTGAGATGCATCAGGCTGGAGATGCATGACAGAAGTGCTGCTGAAGGCACTGGGTGGGGTACATCACACCAGGGGTGATGGGGAGTGGCTGTGTGGGGCTCCCTGGACTCTGAGATGAGCTCTGAGTGTTTTACTGCATCAGCAGCCTGATGTGGCCAAAGGCAATTCCCTTGGGATCCTGGAGCAGCATCCTGCTCTGGGAGGAGCTCTGTGATCCCACAGTGTCCAGAGTGTGCTTTGCTTCTGTCGATGACCTGGGAGCAACATCTGGGACCATCCCCTTTGCTGTTCACCCCAAGCTGTTCAATCCTCGTGCAGTTTGGGGGGGGGTGTGTTCATAACCCCCAAATTCAGAGCACCTGCCCACACTGCTGAGGTGCTGGCACCTGAAAATTCGGGCTCCCAGGGAAACTGCAGCTGCTCTGAGTTTTGGAGAAGCTGAAGTGGATTTGGTAACAAGCTGTCCCTAGTACCAAAGGTAGGAATAAAGGGTCTAATTTTGTCCCTGGTTTTGTCCTGCAGAATTATGGGGGTTTTCACACATGAATGGAACTGGGATATTGACCCAACACTGTGCTTGTACTTGGAGGAGTATGAAATGAGCAGGGTAAGAGGCTGCAGAGGGGGCTTGGGTATTGTATCAGTGCAGTCACGTGGCCTGCAATGAGCTCCTCGATGGAGCAGGGAAAGCTTCATCTCCTAATGGACTGCACAGAATATAGAGAATAATTCCCCTAATAAATCTCTTTCAGTCTCTAATATCTAGGGAAATACATTATCCTGTCATCCAAAAACCTTGAGAGATCAGTCTTTTCCGAACAAGAGCAGACATCTTGTGGTGGCTGTGCTGTGATCGGAGCGGGGATTGTTGCCCTGGGAAGGAGATGGGAGGAGAGCTGGCTGCAGTGCTGCTGTTCCTGGTGTGCAGTCCCACACAGGAGCACGGCAGACCATGCAGGGAGCATCCTTTGGGGAGTGGGAAGGGATTGCACTGCTGGGAAGCAGCAACAGTGCAGATTGTGGCCAGTGGGGACCACTTTTGGAGAGCCTTTGGCCACTCTTGCCCTGAGCAGTGGGTTTCACTTCTGAGTGTGCAGAGCTCACGCAGTGCTGCCTTTGCCCCACCTTGCTGGCACTCCACGTGCTGCTGTCCCCTGCAGGGCTCTCCCCAGGGATGCTGTGGGATCCAGGGAGAGACAGGGGCAGCAGAGCAGCTGCTGCAAGCTGCAGCTGGGCTGGGATGCCCAGGAAGCACCTCCAAGAAGGATGAGCCCCTGTCATGTCTCCCTTTCCACTCCTCCTGGTGCAAGGACTTCACCTAAAAGCAGGAATAACTCCACTGCTTTGTATGATGGGTCTCCTTAGCTCAGTCTCTTGACATGTTTCCAAATTTTGAGGTGAATTTCTTGTAGAAATGGGTTTTGTCCCTCTTTTGCCAGGAGTTGGGACTTGAACAAGAAGAGCAAGTGGTTGGATCCTTCTGCACGCAGGATTTATTTCCATACATTCTTTATTTGAGCCATCTCTTTCTTTTCTAAGATACCTCACATTTTATTTTTAATGCTGGACAAATACCAAATATTCCTCAAGAGAGATCTGTGATTGCAGCTCAGTTCTGACAGTTGAGAATAGTCCAAGCGACGTATTTGCCTCATCTGAAATGCTGCTATTTTGAGCTGTGCTTTTGTTTTTAGCCATCAGTGATAAGTTTGCATTTCCTGCAGATGATATTTTGGGTTGATGCGAGTTGTTAAGGCCCCACTGTGTAAAATAGTTTTCTTCCTGTGTGACTTTGGCCTCATCTTTTCTGGTTTGATTCCCTCATCCAAACCAGAAGCAAAATTAAATCCCCACATCCCAGCTGGTCATCACTAAATAATTTGTTTTACATCTTGCTGAAGCGTTTTATAAGTGATGCTGCAGGAAGGCTTGCTTCCTGTTTTGTTTTGGGTTTTTTTTTTAATTCTTTTCCTTTATTTTGGAGTTAAGATAAAGACAAACTGAACTTTGCAGGCACTTCTTGGGGAATCAGACATTTTCCAGCTATTATTTTGCAAACTATTAGAGCGGCAGATCATGAGGTGGGAACCCAGTTATGCAAACAAAGCCACGTCACTCTTGGCCAAAAATAGCTTCAGTACATGTGCAGTAAGGTGGAAACGAGGGCCTTGGGTGTACACAGAGCAAACAGGGAGAGGCAAGAGGGAAGCTGCAGCTTTTTGTTTAGAGCTTCTCATATTTAGAGCAAAGTGTGTTTTCCAGAGCCAGGCAGAGCTCGGCTGCTTGTCATTTCAGTGGGCTGGGAGTCGCTGCCTTCCTCGCAGATAGAGGGGACTGAGGCTTTGAGAGGTGGCACTCTGCTTCCAGAGGTGTTGGTCGTTTTGACATCCAGGTCCCACTCAGAGCATAAAGAAATACTGGGGAAAAGTTAAAAAATGTTCCTTTTCCTTCCTGTGCTCAGCCCATCTCCAGCACGGTGGAAAGCGCAGTCCTTGCTGTGTTCCCCTGGGATTCTGAGGGAGCTCTGAGGGCTGCCTTCCCAGCTCCTGCAGAGATCCTGCCTGGCCTTGAGGCTTCATCTCCTTTCATTTCAGCCTCATCCAGCACTGCAGTGCCCTAAATAATTTCGAGATCACCCCAGTGGCTGTTTGCTGTGTACTCAGGGACTTGCTGCCTGGGAGTTTTCTGGGTATTTGCAGCAGGGCTGAAAGTGCTGCAAGTTACTCTCCACCAGGCTTAAAATAATCTTGTTTCTTCCTTCTGTGCCATCAGCACCCTGAGCATCACTTTGCAGTGATGTGGTTAATTGCAGTTTGTTATTGAGCTGTTAGGAGATTGTTTTGGGCCAGGAGAGGAGATAAAGCAGGAGATCATCTATGGAAAATGCAGCTGTAGGTGTGCAGATGGATTCAAGCCTCCTTTTTATGAAGACATGCAATTTCTTATCTCTCAATACTTTCCTGGGATGAGGCAGAAGGGGGCTGTAAAGTTGAGCAGAGACTCGATGCCTTCTGTAATGGGCAGAAAGATTCCCAGGCTCATTCCCTATTCCTCACAGACAGTTTTTGTCTCAATTAGAAATCGTGTTCAAATTATCTCTGTATTCATCCAGAATTGCAAGTGCTTATCAGAACATCTTAATGGCTTCAGGTGGGAGTTCTCTATTCCTGCTCCTCCTCTTTCCAAAGGTGTGTGTAAAGCTTTACTCCTGCCAGAATTGCCAAACACGGATTTTTATTGCTCAGGTCCCCCCTCCAAGTTTTGTTACAGGTTTCAAGGTTTGCCTGGAGCGTTTTCCATGCATGTTGCAGCTTGGGTTGTGCCAGTGGAATGTTGCTGTATTCCAGAACAGCATGCACAGCTACAGAGAGAGGGGAGATTAGTGCTGATTTATTGGCCTGTCAATTAAAGAGGAGCACGAAGATTCTCACTGCATGGCTGAGATGAAGTGTTGTGGTGGCAGCAAAAGATCAGCTTTCATAAACCTAACTGCTGGTTCCTATACATTTATGTTTAATTAAAGTGTTCCTACATCCTGCACTCCTCAACGTTAATTCGGAGATGTATTTTGAACCAGTGCCAGGGGAATACATTGTTATGGCATCCTCTTTGCACATCTATTAGCAGGAAGGGGATAATTGAGGAAATCTCACACAGATTTAATTGGGGGCTGAGGGCAGGAGCAGGGAGGGAGAGAAGCACAAGGCAGAAGTAGGTCAGAAGTTGGGTAAGAGCAGAGCTGCTGAGGATTGGGGGTGACCAGGGGAGGCTGGGGGTGCCACAGGAGCTGCTCCCACGTGCATTTAAAACATTTAAAACATCCTGCAGCTCTGGGAGCCTCTGCCCGAGTCCCAGGGGTGCTGATCCCTCGGGGGCTTGTGTGGGATGGGTGGGGAATGAGGAGCACGGCGGCCTGGCCTGGCCTGGGGCAGGAGTTTGTGATTTTAAGCTCTGATTTGGAAGGGAAATGTTTTACTCCAGTTTGTAGCTGCCTGTGCTGAGGTGGGGAGCAGGGTCCTGTCAGGGATGAGCCCAGGGAAGCAGGGTCCTGTCAGGGATGAGTTTAGGGAAGCAGGGTCCTGTCAGGGATGAGCCCAGGGAAGCAGGGTCCTGTCAGGGATGAGCCCAGGGAAGCAGGGTCCTGTCAGGGATGAGCCCAGGGAAGCAGGGTCCTGTCAGGGATGAGCCCAGGGAAGCAGGGTCCTGTCAGGGATGAGCCCAGGGAAGCAAGGTCCTGTCAGGGATGAGCCCAGGGAAGCAAGGTCCTGTAAGGGATGAGTTCAGGGAAGCAGGGTCCTGTCAGGGATGAGCCCAGGGAAGCAGGGTCCTGTCAGGGATGAGCCCAGGGAAGCAGGGTCCTGTCAGGGATGAGTTCAGGGAAGCAGGGTCCTGTCAGGGATGAGTTCAGGGAAGCAGGGTCCTGTCAGGGATGAGCCCAGGGAAGGAGGGTCCTGTCAGGGATGAGCCCAGGGAAGCAGGGTCCTGTCAGGGATGAGCCCAGGGAAGCAAGGTCCTGTCAAGGATGAGCCCAGGGAAGCAAGGTCCTGTCAGGGATGAGTTCAGGGAAGCAGGGTCCTGTCAGGGATGAGCCCAGGGAAGCAGGGTCCTGTCAGGGATGAGCCCAGGGAAGCAGGGTCCTGTCAGGGATGAGTTCAGGGAAGCAGGGTCCTGTCAGGGATGAGTTCAGGGAAGCAGGGTCCTGTCAGGGATGAGTTCAGGGAAGCAGGGTCCTGTCAGGGATGAGTTCAGGGAAGCAGGGTCCTGTCAGGGATGAGCCCAGGGAAGCAGGGTCCTGTCAGGGATGAGTTCAGGGAAGCAGGGTCCTGTCAGGGATGAGTTCAGGGAAGCAGGGTCCTGTCAGGGATGAGCCCAGGGAAGGAGGGTCCTGTCAGGGATGAGCCCAGGGAAGCAGGGTCCTGTCAGGGATGAGCCCAGGGAAGCAAGGTCCTGTCAAGGATGAGCCCAGGGAAGCAAGGTCCTGTCAGGGATGAGTTCAGGGAAGCAGGGTCCTGTCAGGGATGAGCCCAGGGAAGCAGGGTCCTGTCAGGGATGAGCCCAGGGAAGCAGGGTCCTGTCAGGGATGAGTTCAGGGAAGCAGGGTCCTGTCAGGGATGAGTTCAGGGAAGCAGGGTCCTGTCAGGGATGAGTTCAGGGAAGCAGGGTCCTGTCAGGGATGAGTTCAGGGAAGCAGGGTCCTGTCAGGGATGAGCCCAGGGAAGCAGGGTCCTGTCAGGGATGAGTTCAGGGAAGCAGGGTCCTGTCAGGGATGAGTTCAGGGAAGCAGGGTCCTGTCAGGGATGAGTTCAGGGAAGCAGGGTCCTGTCAGGGATGAGTTCAGGGAAGCAGGGTCCTGTCAGGGATGAGCCCAGGGAAGCAGGGTCCTGTCAGGGATGAGTTCAGGGAAGCAGGGTCCTGTCAGGGATGAGTTCAGGGAAGCAGGGTCCTGTCAGGGATGAGTTCAGGGAAGCAGGGTCCTGTCAGGGATGAGTTTAGGGAAGCAGGGTCCTGTCAGGGATGAGTTTAGGGAAGCAGGGTCCTGAGAGAAGCACAGCACTGCTGGGGAGGTGAACTCTGGCCCTGCTGCCTGGGATCACCGTGCCCAGGGATGCTCCAGGAGCAGGAAGAGGCTGCTGCAGGATGGTCTGGGAGCAGAGCACGGCCAGGAGCAGAACTGGCTTTGGGAAGAGGCAGCTGGGAAGGGATTTGACCAATCTGTCCCTGTGTGCAGGGAGGGCTCAGAGCAGGGCCCAGCAGTGGCACCAGAGGAACGGGCAGGGACTGAGCCCAGCAAGTCCCACCTGGACAGGAGGAAGGAGTTCCGTCCTGTGCAGCTGATAGAGCCCTGATTGCCCAGAACATTTCCCTCCCTGAGGATATTCCAGTGCTCTGGGGTGGCCCTGCTGGAGCAGGGAGTGGCAGCAGGTGCCCTCTGTGGTCCCTTCCAGCCTGACCCCTCTGGGATCCCACGAGCCAGGTGCACTTTGCCCTTGTCCCCACAACTGGAGCTGACCTAATCCTGTGCCTGGTGCCTTTTGCAGGCCTGGCCCCGTGGTTTTACTCCAGGCTGGAAGCAGAGCAGCCCATGGAGAGGTGTCCATGCTGTGGCTCTGGCTGGGCAAAGCTTGTGGCACCAGTTGGGGCTGGGTCTGTTGTTCTGAGCTTGTGCAAACAGCAAGAAGCAGCATTTGCCCTCAAGAGCCCACACTGCAAACACTTTCCAACAGACAAAACACGAGGGGAAAAAAAAAGCTTTAATTACAAATCTTGCCGTTGAATATTTTTACTGGCTTTCCTGAAAGCCTCTTCCATCAGCATTGCCAACCTGAAGCATCAACAAATACAGTTCTGGCTTAGAAATTGGTGTAATTAGGAAATGCAAACACACAGAAAAGGGTGGGGGCTATTTGCCTCTGCTTTTTGAGCCTTGAGGGAGGCTCTTCTTAAGCTTTTACATCAAATCACACAGAGCAGAAATATTTTCTGTTTTGTAGAAGAATTTTTGTATTAAGGTAAAAATGAAAAGAAAAATGATTCTCACAATAGCAGCAGGTCAGAGGCTGTTTCTCAGGCTGTGCCACTCAGGGCTGTGACTTCCATTCTTCCCTGCCAAGGTTTTGGGTTTATTCCCTCATTCCTGCTTTCTAGGATTCTCCCCCACTGCTGAGATGGGATGGGAATTTTCTCTGGGATGAGTTTTCCTCTCCAGCTACCACTTGTAAAACCCACTAGGGCTGCAGATGCACCGGCTTGTGCTGGAACAGAATGTACAAAATATCCACTCCTCAAGGACTTGGCTTTGTGTGCTCCAGTGGCTGATGTCAGAGGATGGAAAAGGTCTTGTTTTCTCCGGAAATCTTTATTCTTAATGTGCATTCGAGACAGAGAAGCAAAAAAGTGTGTTCTTCTAAACCTAAGTTAAGAAGCTTGTTCAATTTTTAAACAGTTACATAAAGCCATCAAAGTCTGACAGGAGAGAGATGCAAGTTGGTGCAAAAGAAAATGGGAAAAAGAAGCTGAAATGGAGTGTTAAACTAATTCCCCCAGGCTTATACCTAAAACAGCCTTAACTCATCAATGAACCTGCTCCTGTGCTTTCATTTTTTTTTTCCTTCCTTTCTCATTTTTTCCTCTTTCTTGCCAAACTGTGGTCTTCATGTTGCTGAACCTGGCATAAGTGTGAATGCTTCTTGAGCCAACGCTCTTCTGCTTTTACCCAGCCAGTTCTGGGTCCAGATGAGCATTTCTGTGCTGCTCCTGGGGAGACAAACCTGTGGATGTGGGTGGTGGGAATGGGGCTGAAGCACAGGAAAGGCTCCTGGGCTCCTGAGTGGTTTTGCTGCTCAGCAGCCAGCTCTGGGTGACATTCCCTGGTTTTGCCCCTCCCAGGTTTGGGTGACATTCCCTGTTTCTGCCCCTGCCAGATCTGGGTGACATTCCCTGGTTCTACCACAGCCAGATCTGGGTGACATTCCCTGGTTTTACCACAGCCAGATCTGGGTGACATTCCCTGGTTTTGCCCCTCCAAGGTTTGGGTGACATTCCCTGGTTTTGCACCTCCAAGGTTTGGGTGACATTCCCTGGTTTTACCCCTGCCAGATCTGGGTGACATTCCCTGGTTTTACCCCTGCCAGATCTGGGTGACATTCCCTGGTTTTACCACAGCCAGGTCTGGGTGACATTCCCTGGTTCTACCACAGCCAGATCTGGGTGACATTCCCTGGTTTTGCCCCTCCAAGGTTTGGGTGACATTCCCTGGTTCTACCCCTGCCAGATCTGGGTGACATTCCCTGGTTTTGCCCCTCCAAGGTTTGGGTGACATTCCCTGGTTCTACCACAGCCAGATCTGGGTGACATTCTTTGTTTTTGCCGCTGCCCAGTGAACATTTGGGATATTCAGCAGCGCTGAGACTCAAGCCTTGATGGGGAGCAAGTGCTGCTTTGGCCCATGGCTCAAAGCCAGCTGAGCCTTCCCAAAAACATCTTCATGTTCCTGATGGATTTTTTTTCCCAGTGCAAGAGGAATTTGGAGGGTTAGCACAGTGAGCTTGATGCAGGGATCGCTCTGAATGCTGGTGAGGAGGAGCTGGGGCCCTTTCCTGGGGGTCACATTCTCCCTTCCTGAGGGAAGAAAGAGGGACAACTTCACAGCCACACTGTGTGAGTCCCTCAGTGAATACCTGGGGGAGAGCACAAGAAACAGCAATCACACAGAGTTTTGGTGCTGTTCCTGCCCTCCCTGGTTTGGGTGCACCTGAGCTGGATCCCTTTGGCGCTGTGCTGTCCATGGACCCACAGTGGGTGTTCCGTGGGCTCTGGGCATTGGGGGAGGTTCTGGAGGAGCTCAGCTCGTGCCTTGGCCTGGCTGCTGGCTGTCACAGGATGGGAATAGGAATTTCTGAGGAGTTCAGAGGCAGGAATTCACCTGCTGCCTTTGAGGGCCCTGAAGCACAGCCACGGGCATCAGGCCCAGGTCTGACCTCCCATCAGGTTTTCTTGGCCCCTGATTTGACCTGAGCACTGAGGTTCCTCTGTGACTCACAGGATGGAAGGGCTCTTTGCCTGCATTCTTTGGATGCCATTTTCTCATCTTTAAAGTTTTCTGAGCCTCAGTTTTGTTGTTGGTTCTGATGTTTTTTTGTCACTGCCTTTACCAGAGCACGAGTGGACTCTGAGCAGCTGCCCAGCACCCCTTGACCATTTTCTCCCAGATACTTCCATAGAACCCCAGAATGGTTTGGGTTGGAAGGGACCTTAAAGGTTGCACCCCCTGCCATGGGCAGGGACACCTTCCCCTATCCCAGGTGCTCCCAGCCCCATCCAGCCTGGCCTTGAGCACTTCCAGGGATCCTGGGGCAGCCACAGCTGCTCTGGGAGTTCTATCCCAGCACCTCAACACCTCCACAGGGAACAATTCCCTCACTCTTCATTAGACAGCAGATATTCATGAAAGGCTATAGGATCACACCTCTCTGGATAATGCATAGAGACATTGCAGGTCTTTGAGTAATATTAATCTATTTATATCTACTACCTTGATCCTAGAAATCCATTATAGCCAGTCCTGTCTAGACATGATCAAGGACATACTTTCAACTGCCATTATTTTTCGATAGCATTAATATTCAAGCAGGTCTTTGTCTTAAAAAATGTATTCTGAAAGCTGCAGTTATTGAGGAAATTCATGGAGAATAAAAAGAAGTCCTGTGACAGAAAGGATGTCACCTCACAGAAATATCCACAGAGGGTGGCTGGCACGGCTGCTCTCACAGAGCTTTTCACCCCAGTGACTCTGAGCCATCATTCCTGAGGCTCAAGAGGCAAATGAAGCTCCAGAAAAGCCTGATGATTTCCTCCAGGTCATGGAGGAAATGAATTTGTGGAAATGAATTACCTGCTCTCCACTCCTGCCCTCTCTGTAGGTTTATGAGCCTTTTTATTCAGGCCTTGGCATTTCTGAGGTCACATTCAATCTGGAGAAGCTGGCTTTGGTTAACCCCAGCCACTGACCTCCCTCACACCTGCTGAGAAGGAGATGTTCAGCTGAAAATAGCTCCCAGAGCGTAACTGTGGCACTGAAAATTCAGGGAGTCACAGTTTAGTGGTGCTTGCTTGGAAATGGGAGCCCTGGTTTGCCCCTCTTGGGAGAGGGGAGCAGAGGTGGGAGCCAGGAATCTTGGAGAGAATCTTCCTTATGGAAAGAAGCTTCTTTCAGGAATGGCTTCATCTCCTTTCTCACGTGCAACAAGGCTTTGTTCTCTGAGGAGGATTTTCTCTGGGAGAAAAAATGCTCAAAATCCAAGGTTTGCACAAGTCTTCCCTTTAAAAAATGAGCAGCGTTGGAGACTCCCAAGTGCTCTCTGGAAATTGCAGTGTTTCCTTCCTGTGTTTGAGCAGTGCCTGCACCTCCTCTGAGCTCTCCTCAAGCTGCAGGACATCAATGTTTACTTTAGGGCCCCTGACTCTTTGGCTCCAGCCTGAAGGTCTGACCAAAAAAAATAAAAATAAAATAAGAATAAAATAAAAATCTGTTTTCAGCACATTCAGAGCACGAAAGCTTCTGTGTTTTCTGTGCTTCTGAAGAGCCACCCCTGTGTCTGCATGGCAGCGTCCCAAAGGCACTGCCTGGGGTGGGAGGACTGTGCTGAAGGTCTCAGTGATGAAAAACAAGCTGTATGAATTTTTTTGTTTGTTTGTTTTGGTTTCTCGTCACAGGTTGGGAAAACTTCCATCCTCTCCTGCCCTCTCCACCCTGGCTGTGGTGTGTTAGAGCTGCCACCTTGCACTGCTGAGGTGGCTGCAGCTCGGGGATAAATAAAGTGCTTTTCCCAGTTCTGGGGGATTCTTTGGCATGCCAGAAACACAAGGAATTGTCATTAGAAAAACTCAAAATATTTCTGCTCACAGAGCCTCAGGTGAAGGACTAATAATGAAGATGGGTCACAAGGGAGTCACTTTTGGTATAATTAAATCCACTGGTGTTTGCTGACACGTGAACCAGAAATATTTTATCTACTCAATGTGGGTGCAGTCACTGCTCAGTCAAAAATCATGGGATCCTGCTGGCTCTGCCACACTGACTCTCCTGCTTTCAAACACCACAGGTGTCCCTCATGCTGCTCCTGAAATCTCCATTAGTCTCCTCTCTGATGTTGAGAGGAGAAAGGGAAGTGTGGGGGAAGCAGTTCTGTGGCCCCAGTAATTGTTGAAGCATCAGCAATCGTAAAGAAGAAGAGAGTCTAAATGAAATATCTTTCCTTCCTTTCCTGCCAGGGCTCAGCTCATCCACTTTGTCACCTGAACTTGCAAGTATCCATCAGTTAAGAGGATGGAGATTTGCATAATTAGTGTTTTTGAGGTACCTTCTGAAACGCAGGAGAAGAACTCTTACGTGTCTCATCTCTTATCTAATGAGGTGCTGACAAAGAGGTATCCATGGAGACATCCATTATGAGACACTGTTCTGAAATTGGCTCTTTCCAATGCCTGTTAAAATGCCAAAGGGTTTTCTGGAGCATAATTTATACCATTTCTTCACTCCGTTTGTAAACAAAACCAGTTCTGCCTGAATATGATGAGAACCATAAGTTGTAAAATGAGGTTTGCAAGCTCTTAGTAAGAAACAGGGATAGGAGTGGATTGAGAGGAAAGTGCTGAGGTTTTTAAGGCATCCTTTGATGTATTGATCATGGGGATGTGCAGCGCTTTTGGATGAGGAGAGGTGCTGAGCATCCCCTGCAGCCTCGTGGAGCTGCAGGTGACCAAATTCCACCCCTCCAAACGCTGGTCATGGAGATGTTTGTGTGAGGAGGACACCCCAACATCCTCCAGGGACTTCATGGCCTCTTCCTGAGGGGCTGGAGCTCCTGGGGTGCACCAGCCTGGTGGGAAATAATTGTTTGGGTGGGGAAATACTCCTCGGTTTGTGCGGGCTTGGCCCCGAGGGCAGGCAGGTGATCACATCAGCGCTGCAGTGCTGGATTCAATTCTTAAATTCTTCTCCTCACTCCCCTCTCTGCCATTGCTCCACTCACAGCACTTTGCACTTCCTCAGCTCCTTCCAGGCCTGGAAAAGATGATTGAGGAAATCTGTGTGCTGTGGCTTTCCTGCTGGAAGCCTGGAGTTCAACCTTCCTGTGTCAGAGACATCATTCCAGGCTTTCCCAATGTGCTGCTTTGGGATCCTGACACTGCCCAGGATTTGTGTAGATCTCTTATCTGTTGTTACAGCAATATGCTGTTTAAAAAATAATAAAAAAAGATCTAAATTCACCCTTTCTCCTTTACCTTTCCTGTTTTCTTGAAGGGTAGAAATAGGAGTTCACAGAATCCTGTATATCTGACTTGGTTATTTATAGCTTGAAGCTGTTGGGGTTTATTTTTGAGTTCAGCTGATGGGTTATTCTTTGTTGGAGCTGTGAAAATTATTGGAAAAACCTACAAAATATTAGAAAACAGACTGAAGTACTGATTAAGGTGTGTGCACACCCCTTCTCTGATCCCTGATTCTGTATCCACACAAATAACTGGAGCTGTGTGTTCATAAAAGAATAAATCTCAGTCTCTAAAGCAGGAGGATTCTCCCCAAGGGAAATCTGGCCCGTGGCTGAGGCAGCATTGACTGCTGTGTGCAGCTCACACCGTGCTGCTGGGTTATGTAAGGAATCTCATTGTGAGCACACCCTGGGGAGGCTTCCATGGGAATTTGGGGGCTGGAATTGTGCTCCTGGCAGCTCAGACAGGGCAGGGCAGCCCCATCACCTCTGCATGGCTGCTGCAGATCCACATTCCAGCAAATCCAGCGGGATGAGTGGGTGAAATGGTCCTGCAGGAGTCTGGGGAAGATGGGATGGGTTGTTGAGCATGGAGCTGCAGCATCTCAGTATTTGCACAGGAGGAGGATGGGCTCCTCATGGACACCTGGCTCGGGGGATTCTTCACCCAGGGATTCAGGGCACTCCTGGATAACTGAGCTGAGAGTTAGGAGACAACAGGTTTGACAATTTGGGTGTTGTCTCAAAGAGAGGGCACAGCCTAAAACTTTATCCTTCTTTGTCACCCCGACATTCCCTCCCACTCTCTCCTGGAGCTTCCAGGGCAGCCCTCAAGCCCTGGAAATTTGCCAAACTCCAGGAACTGGTGCTGCAGGTGAATCATTTCAGCCTGTGGTTCATGAGCTGTGCTGCCTTGGAGGGAGCTCTAAACAATAACCAAGAGAAGTGAGTCTAAATAATGGGCAGCTTAAATTCATCTTGGAGCGATCTGTTGCCCTGTGCTTCTCTCCATGGAAATTTGTTAGGGCTCTACAAGCCAATTTGGCTGGAGAGCAGGAGGTGAGGCACCTGGAATTGAGCTGCCTGCTCAGGCATGGCCATTGTGGAGCAGTCCAGCAGCTGGAAAGATGTGGAGAAAATGAAACCAACAGCTGCACGCCTCTGGCAACGGGAGCTTTGGGGAGAGTGGCACCAGGATCAGGGAAGAGACAACTCCAGCTCCTTTTCTGCATAAAGTGACTGCAAGGGTTATTCAGACAGTGTCTGGTGGTGAAATTAGTACCCAAAGACCAAGTTATTTATTTGTTTTGGTGATCATATCAAAGGAGTGGGAAGCGGGGCCGGGGGGGAAAGGGACTTGGCTGTTGAGGAAAACCAAAAAAGATCTGAGCATCTCGGGGCATTTGAAGGAGCTGGGCTTCTCTTTTCTGACAGTCTCCTTTCAGCACACACCGGAGGCATCCACTTCTGCTATCTGAATATTCAAATTGCTGTGGATAACGCAGACTTAAGTGGAAAAACAAAACTGCAAAAACAGCCACTTGTGCCAGTAGATCTCAGGCTGACATCAGTCTCAGGCTGACACTTTGGATACTGAGCAGGGCTGCACGGGGAGGGAGGAGGGCTGGCAGAGCCGGGCTTGTGCTGAGCAGGAATTCTGGAAGCTCGGAGGAACTGCAGCATCCCAGATCTTTAAATACGGTCTGACAAAATTCTCAGTGGGGAGCTCCCCCTACGCCAAAGCAGAGCCTGTGTCACCTCTGTTGTGCTCCTTCCCTCTCTGTCCCTGCGGATGCTGTGGCTGTGAGGGCTTTGATGTGCAGATCCAGTGACGCATGTTTCAGTCCCTAATCACAGCCCGGATGGTTTTGGAATAGGGTGAATATTCAGGGCTCTGGATTGTACTCACTGCGGCAAAGGCAGGAGGAGGGAGGGCAAGGGGGGCACTGGAGTGGGTGGGGGAGTTTGGGCGAGGGGGAGCAGCAGAATGTCACTGCAGACCCCTCTGGGGTGGTCCCTTGCTGCTCTGGCAGCTCTGCAGTTCTCTGGTTGCAGGAATACTCTCCAGAGTTGAGAAAAAGGACATTTCATGGTGGTTTCCCCATCCCTGCAGCACTGCCAGCCTGAAGCTTTCACAAGTCCTGAGTCAGCCCTCACCACCTACCCCAAAATTATAACACTGAGGGGGAAAATTGCATCTTTGTTTTGAGTAGAAATAAAAGGAATATGTAAGTTTGGGGTTTTTTCTCCACAATGGCCTTTGGGCTGGAGCTGTTGTGTTGGGTTTGGCTCATGTGCCTCGGTCCTGTGCTTCCCTGCCTCGAGTTTTGTTCACATCAGGTTCATGCAGACTGGTGGCACTTGAGAGAAAGGAATTAAAAATTGACATTTGGGAAATGCAGGAGTTTTAGGGGATCCATGACTTGAGCCAGGCTTCAAAACTTGTCATACCCTGAGACCCACAGACAGAGAGCTGGGTGCTGGCAGAACTCTGCTTGGAACACCCTGTGCTGATTGTCCTGGTTTAAAAGACTCGAATAACCAGACTGGGATTTCAGTTGGGAGGCACAGAATTACTGTAGATCTCTGAGTTTGCTTGAGGTACCATTCATGGATTAGTCAGACAGAAGTGTCAGGACTAGATGTACCACAAGGCAAGGTGCAGTGTTCATCACAGGAGTGATCCCTCTGCCTGCCTTCAGCTCCAGTCTGCAGCCACTGTTACTCTGACCCCAAGGAGTGTGGCAGAAGTGCTGATTTGGCACTGGGCTGTGGAGCACCTTGCAAGGGAAGGAGAACTCCCTGTTTTCTTGCAAATCTGTCCATGAAAACAGGGGATGTCAGATTTTTTGACCCTTAGTGCTGCTTGTTATCTGAGTTCAGAGTTTCCACAGGACTGGCATGGCAGGGACTGAGCAGACTCTTGTTGCTCACATCCCAGAGTGTGTGGCTTTGCTCCCCCAGCCTCCAGTGGCACAGAAAAGGGATTTTCCCACTGCTCAATGCCCTTCTGCACCACCAGCTGATGGCTCAGCTGTCTCTCACCAACTTGGCAGCACTGAGCGGGGTTTATATCCCACTTGTGGCTAATGTTAATTTAGAACCTCTTTTCTCTCTCTCTGGCAGCTTCTGATTTGGAAATGAAGCTAATAGCATTTCAGCTAATTTAAAGACTCTGTATGTGAGTGTATGCCTGGTGGGAATGTGCAGCAGGTAGTTTCCCACATAAAGAAGGTTAAAGGCCTTTGTGAAGGCTGGAAATTTCCTCAGCTTTCAAAACAAGCTTCTCATCCAAAAATAGCAGCGAGCTGATAGCTTGGCTTCTCCTTATTTATTGGCAGCAGATGCTGCTGATAGATGCAGGGAGTTGTTTGGAGGAGTGATGTGCACCAGGGCACCGAGGTACCTTGCTGATTGCTGATCCAAATCAGACACTCATCAGAGGATCAGATCCACGCAGCTCTTGTGGGATTCCCAGGCCTGCTGCCATTGCAGGGAGAATGCAGCAGTGACAAGCTGGTATTTGCCCTCAGCTGTCCAAATCAGCAAGGGAAAAATCCACCCAAAGAAGCTCCTTTCTTGTGTAATAGTGATTAGCTCCTAGACCTGTGCAGGCAGATGTTCCCTGGCTGCATGGGAGGGTTATGCAGGAATTGGGGCATGGGGTGGATTTTGAGTTTTGGGGAAATCCACATCCTCCCACTGCAGACTTGAGCAGTTTGCAGGGATACAAAACTGAGCAAAGCCAGGCTTGTGCTCTGAACAAAGCTGCCTTTCCCCAAATGCCAGCACTGCCTGCGTAGGCTCTGCTGCTCCTGAGGCTGAGATCAGGGCAGCATCCCAGAGCTGGTGTGCTCTTCCTCTCCATGGAGGAACCCTGAAGCACTGGATGCTGCTGCTGTGCTTGCTGGGGGATTTTTGGGGGATGATATCCACATTCTGCTCTGGGTGTTGCCTTCCTTGGCTGCTTTTGGGAGAATGAGGGATACAGCACTGAGGTCTCCCTTTGAGAAATTCAGAATGTGCTGTGGAGTGAGCCCACCTTGCTCACAGTGTGGTAAAACTTCCTCTCCTGGCTCCCTGTCCATGAATATAGGATAGAGCAGGGCCATGGATATGGGATAGAGCTGGGACATGGATATGGGATATGGCCATGGATATAGGATAGAGCAGGGCCATGGATATAGGATAGAGCAGGGCCATGGATATAGGATAGAGCAGGGCCATGGATATAGGATAGAGCAGGGCCATGGATATGGGATAGAGCAGGACCATGGATATAGGATAGAGCAGGGCCATGGATATAGGATAGAGAATGGCCATGGATATAGGATAGAGCAGGGCCATGGATATAGGAGAGAATGGCCATGGATATGGGGTAGAGCAGGGCCATGGATATGGGATATGGCCATAGATATGGGATATAGGATATGGCCATGGATATAGGATAGAGCAGGGCCATGGATATGGGGTAGAGCAGGGCCATGGATATAGAGAATGGCCATGGATATGGGGTAGAGCAGGGCCATGGATATGGGATATAGCCATAGATATGGGATATAGGATATGGCCATGGATATGGGATATGGCCATGGGTATGGGATGTGGCCATGGATATAGGATAGAGCTGTGGATATAGGACAGAGCAGGGCCCTGCAGACAAGGGGACAGATCCTGCCTGGGTGCCCAGCCAAGAGCACACCTCCCATATAATGGGATCCCCAAATCTTGTACCCCTGCTGGATGTCCTCTTTGTCACTGTTAACATCATCCCTTTCCACAAGCAGCAGCTCCTCACACTCTCTCATGTGGCTTCTGGAAAACTGTTTGTGGGCTTGCATTTTCCATTTCCTCCAGCTTCCTGGTTTTTTTAAGCTGATAAAACAAAGCACCCTCCTAAATTCCTGTAATTACAGTCATCCAAGCAGGCACAGCCAAGATGGGCTTAATAAGGCCACAGTGTGTCAAGCCTTTCATGGAATCAGTCAGGTTAGAAAAAGTTCATTAAGTCCAACTTTTGTTTCTGAGAAAGAGGGAAAAGAAGTACTTTAGTACTAAAGTACACTTTATGACTATTTCTGTGTAATTTGCAAAGCATTAAAGCCAGGCCTGGTGGTGGCCCAAAAAGGCAGAATACAGTCATGAAAATGGAACCAAATTATGCAATTATGCAGTTCCCTACTAACATCCAGCTCCCTGAAAATGAAACATCCAGGAGGAATTTCAACTCGTGGTTTTTGAGGCTCTAACCTAATTGTAGCAGGGCTTTTTGCAAGGTGGGAGTTAACCCACTTCATTTCCATTTGTTGTGGATTTGGGTCTTTTCCCCTCCTGGCCAAGGTGAACCAAGAGTGAACACCGAGGCATCAGGTGATTTATAGTTTAAAAATTAAAGAAATGGGTGCACAGAAAGCGTAGCAGTAGTTTCATCCCAGGGATCCCATGTTCAGGACTGTGTGGTGGGAGCAGAAATGAGGAAAAGGGGATGGCAGGAACCAAACACTGCTGGTTGTTCAGAGATGACACTGGAGCTCAGGGTCCCACTGCAGCCATGTGGGCTGCTGGGGTTTGGGTCAAACCTTTGCCTCTTTGGGGAGCAGGGAATCTGAAAATCCACCTTGAGAACCCTGAAAGCCCTGGGGGTTTTGCAGTGAGGGCTTCCAGGGGGACACAGAGAGTTCCACCCCCTGCTCCCCACCTGGGCCTGCAGTGATGTGTGGTCACAGCGAGGTCAGAGCCACTTGAGCTGGCCAGAAGTTCTTCCTTCCTTATCTACAACATCTGTTTGGAGAAGGCCCAAGGCCAGCAGCGTGACCAGCTTTGGCTGATGTGTGTCACTGCTGTCCCCTCTGTCACAGCACTGACCCCAGGGCTCTGTCCAGGCCCTCCAGCAAGTGACAGCTGAAAGCTCTTGAAGCTACCAACAGACAGGCTGGAGGAATAAAACCTGCAGCTGCACAGACTGTTTTATCACCTTTGTTCTCTTTTTAGCCACCTAACTATTCCTGGAAGAGCTAATATTAGCTCCCCCATCTATTTCTTAGAAGCTGGGAAAACAAGAATCCGATTGAATGTCCTGGTTTCCAGGTGAACTGCTGGCTGCTCGGTGCAGTGGGCTCTGAAAACCTTCACAAGCTCTTGCATCACCAGCTCTTGGTGTGGGGAGCCACTGAGATCTGTGCTTGTGGAAATGGCAGCGTGAGAAGGATTAAAATTGTTGAGCACTGTGTTTAATCCTAGCAACAGACTGTTTGGGAGGCACTTCCCGTGCCATCCCCAGCCGGGCACAGATAGTCATGGCACACGCTCGCTTCGTTCTGCTGCACAGAAGCAGCTCCTGAGATGCTTTTAGTCAAGGCTTGGTGCTAAAATCAGGATTTTGGCAGGATATTTATCCAGGATTTGCCAGCTTGTCTTGTCCTAACGCTCCCATGCCATTGTGTTGGGATGCTGAAGGGCAGATTAGAGCCAGGGAAGCGAGACGGGAATGGATTGCAGAGGTTGGGGTTTATTCCCTGAGTGACAGCCACGCTCTGATTCCAGGGAAGGGATGATCCTGCTCACTGCCACTCCAGGCTCTGAGTGGGACCTGGCAGGTGAGCGTGCTCCTGCTGCCTGTGCACGTCACGGTTAAAAAAAGCCTTTTTGTCAGCCAGAGCCAGGTCAAAATGAACTCTGCCGCTCTCCCAGAGCTGTGGTGTTGCTGGGGAGAGAGGGCAGTGAGCAGTGCTTTGCCTCTGCATCCCTCTGGCTCCTGGGGAGGTGGGAAGGGCTCCATTGGGAAGGGGGGATGTGTTCTCCTGGGGCTGAGGGCAGGAAAGCGATGCCTGATGTGAGAGTTCCCTTCCCCAGAGCCCAGGGGCTGTGGCTGGGGCTGCAGAGTGGGACTGTGTTGGAGTCTGAGATACAGAGTGTGTGCCCTTGTTTCTAATACTTAGCTCTAGGATTCAAAGAAACACTGAATTTCATATGACATGAAATTCATGAGCATGTTTTCATGGTGATACATGAAAACAAATGTTAAAGTTAGATTGAAAAAGTGTAAGTGTGTAGATTAGAAAGTTTTTTAAATCACTGGGTGAAAAAGTAGTTTAGAGAACAGGAGACAAGATGGAGGATTTAGGGTGTTGTCTCTTGTCCTTCTTCTTTCTTCTTCATCTTCTTCTTCCAGAGGTTTTTGGGTAGCAGTGGGTGATTGGATAGAAAATGTCACAGTGCAGCACACAAGTGTTGGGTCATTGGGTCACTAAGAAAAATAATTTAGTTGGCATCTGTTAATTGGGTAAATGGACATATAAAAGACCTTGAAGAAGACCTTTGATGGCCATTTTACCCTTTCCTATCATAGTGCACATAGCTCCTTGTACCTTGTAATGCTGATAAGAAAAGAATAAACAACTGAGACCGAACAAGAGAAAACTGCCTCTCTCTCTCAATCTTCAGTTCAAAGGGAAAAAGAACCTAATCCAAAAGTCCTTAACGAGACAGGACTGCAGCAGCACAGCCTGGCCATGCCTCTGCACCTGGGCTGGCTGTGGGCTCCAGCAGGACCTGTCCATGCTGGAATCCTCAGGGAATATTCAGGGAGCCCCCACCTGAGTGCAGAGAGCACCAAACCCACGGCAGGTGTGGGGCAGACCCGTCCTTGGTGCCTGAAGAAGGGCTGGGCTTCTCCCAGGAGTGTGTGAGCCCAGGGGAAGTGCTTCTCCTCATGAATGAATCATGAGTGGCAGTCAGGAGCAGAGGTTTTAATTAAACAGCTCCCTGATAGCTGGCACCTTGAAAATCAGCGTGTGTGGCATCCCTCGGTGAGCAGTTGGCATCGGAGCCACCTGAGGCAGTGGCATCAATCCTCAAGGACTCTGTAAAACCAGCTAAATAATTAAAACTAATAATAATAATGAAAAAAAAAAACCCTGACAACTCCAATGTTTAAAAATTCAACGTTTTGATGAAATATTAAATGCTAATTATTTTCTTGCACTTGTGCTGGCACTGCTTCTCTTGATGTTGGCAATTTAGCATCACATAGCAGTAATTGAAGTGTATTGTCAGCTTTCGTGTTACATTTACCACCCAGGCCCCAAACCCAACGCTCCAAAGCTTCTGTTTGATTTTAAGTGTTGAATACTTTGAAGTTTGCTTTAGTGGATTGGTCATAGTGCTGTGAATACCAAAGCCAGCTGGCTAAATGGCTGTTGAAAAATGCCCCCGTTCGCTGCCAGTGTAATTTCAGTAGTGAACACAGAGAAACGGGCTCAATCCGTACACCAGACACTAAATGAAATGCAAAAGGAGAGGGCAAAAGGATATTTGGAAAGCATTTTATGGCTTTTATGTTTTATGTGTCATTTTAATTGCTACTCAGTGTGCTTGGATTAATTATTTGATATAAAAAAAAAAGTGTTGAACTTGGCTCAGGGTGGGCGGATGAGAGACGTGACTGGCAGGGGAAAATGCTGTATATATTCTTTTATTTACCTGCTTTCCTTTCTGTGCGAGGATGTATCATTCTGGGAATGTGGAGGGGGCACAGGGTGTGGATAGAACCAGAAGAATCATAAAATGACAGACCTGTGAAGTTGGGAAGACCTTTAAGGTCACCCAGTCCAACCATCAGCCAGCAGCACCCCGCTCACCACTAGCCCACATCCTCAAGTGCCACATCCACTTGTTTTTGGAGGACTCCAGTTTTTTCAAACTGGAGAAATGCTTGCATTTGGAGGTATTTGTCCTGTTGTTTCATTGTCTCAAAGACATTCAGGCAGCTTTCGTGGACAAAGCCAAGCATTTTTCCCTCCCACCATATCAGTTTATGAGTCTTGTAAGTGCTCTGGCACGTGGTTCCAGCTGGGATTTCCAAAAGCAGGCAGGAGATGCACATGAATGCACATCTGGGAATACTCCTCGTTGAAGGAGAAGGATTTGTTGCTTTGTTAGGATGTGCCTTGTTAAAGGCATCTCTCAGCTCTGAAAGAGCAGCTCCAGAAGGCAGATCAGAGTGGGAGAGGCAGTGAGAGCCCAGGGATGCTTTGGGATTCCCAAAGCTTGGCTCAGAGTGTGGAAGTGATGTTGTGGGACGTGTTTTCAGCTTGATGCTAATTGCTGAGCTCTTGGAGTGCGAGCAGAGGGTCTGGGTGAGGATTCCCACTGTGCACATCACAAGAGCAGCAGCAGCTCCCCGTTGGTGTCACTGGACTGGGCAGGGGGAGTGGGGTCACCACATTGCTAAGGAAAAACGCTTCTAAAAGGGTAAAGAAACTGATTTATTCTTGGGAAGCGAACTGGGGGTGGCACAGATGGCAGCTCCTCCGTGGTGGGGAGTGGCAGTGCCTCCTGCCCACTGCCCCAGTGGCGATATCTGTGCCCAGACTGGGGCTGGCAGGGCTTTGGGGGCACATCTGCAGGTGCAGCAGCACTGGGGGGGCTGTGCTCGCTACCTCAGGAGGGGTTTTGCTCTCAGGAGTGTTGGGTGGGCTCCTGGCAGGGCTGGGGTTGTGCTGGCAGTGCCAGGGGTGAGGAATGGACTGGCTGTACTTTGATTTTCGTGGGGCTTGGTCTCCCAAAGCCCTGATTAATGAATAGTGCAGGGAGGCTTCTGGTGGTGGTGCTTATGCAGTACCTGGTTTGGAGTCTGGGGGGGTGATTAAATTAGCATCTCTAGCCAACTCTAAATTCACTAATAACTTTTAAAAGCACAGACAATTAGCAGACTCAGTGGGAGAAAAGCTTTCACAGAGAAGCAATTTAATGTGCTGCCAGCCTGTGTTTCAGTGGACTGTATGAATATACCAGAGGTGCTTTCCCAGCAAGCTTCACATACACTGAGTTTTCAGGGTTCAATAATCTTCCTGAACTCGAGAAAGCACTAATCTCCTTCAGGGAACAAATAAATCAAGTGGGAAAAAAAAAAAGGAATTGTAATTTTATCAAGGATAAATTGTTCTGTTGTTCCTGCCACAGAGCTGATCCTCAGGGAGCTTTGCAGGTACCTGGGTCAGAGCCACGAACCTCTGGCACTGCCAGGGATTTGGGAATCCTGCTGGATGTGTTCCCTAGGGAATGGCCCTGCTGGCACCATTGCCCATCCTGGATTGCTAAACTGAGATCCACTGGCAGAGCAATGCAACATTTTGGGGGGTTTGCAGTAAATCCAAATGTAAAACTCCTGCTGGAGGCAGCAGCACCACGGTGTCCAACAAGACTTCTGCCCGTTTTCTCCTCTTTATCCATCACTAACACTGCAGGGACAGACCAGTGCACACAATTTTGCTGAATGGTTTCCTTATGGGCTGTTTGAACATTTTCCATAGTGGTTTTTGGTCAGAAAGCCAGATACACAATGAATTTTTGTTTTTATTCTGCTATCTGGAAGTTTCTCCCTTCTTTTGGAGGGTGAAAGCTCAAATAGAAAAATCAGAAAGTTTTAAGGCTCTGAATTGAAATCAAATCTCACTTTGCTTTCGGGTGAATTTTTTTTGCAGAAAGCTCATTTAAAAAAACAAACAAAATAAACCCTCCACAACCAAAGGCAGCTTTAAGAACTGTGAGTGTTTTATGCAAAAGCCACAATTTAGTGCTCAGCTCTGTGCTGGCTGGGGTACAATGGATGTTTGAGTGCTCTTTACTTTGGGGCTTAACCTATTGTAGGGTTTTCTGTGGGCTGCCATTCTCAACAACCAGCTCTGTTTCAGTGAAAGAGAAAGGGGATATTGTAATTCCTGCAAATGAGTGGAAAATGACTGGAGCTCTTACAGGATTGAACATAAAAATTATTACAAAGAAGTGAATGCTTGAAGAGCAGTAAAGCTCAGCCCCTTTGCCTGGGCTGGTTTGTGTGGGGGCAGAGAACTCCTGGGGTGTCCCAGGGGTTGGGCCCATCAGGGCTGGGGGGGCAGAGCTGTTAATGATGTTAAAAATAACCCTGAAATACAAGAAAAGTGAAGGGAGGGGGAGAACAGTAAAAGAAAAAAACCTCATTCTGGGGGCAGAGCTCATAATGAGCCATTTTCTCTCTCCATGCAGTTTGGTTTTTTTGTAGCCATCAAGTCCAAAATATTCTGGAAGTTTATGTATCACCAGGAAACAGAGGCTGAGCATCAAGTAAGGAATGAAAGAGTGTGGCTGTGAATGGAACAACAACTGGGAGGCCATAAGGGCTGAGCCTAAATATCAAATCCAGGCTTGCTGTTCCCAATGTGAGGTGTACAGGGCCAGCTGGAAGTTCTGTAGGAGTTTCCTGTGCCTTTATGACAAAAATTCTCATGTATTAGTGAGGGATTAGAGTCATTTAGAGGTGCAGAGGAATCCCCTCCCTTCTTCCTCTCCATGGGATCAGTGTGTTCTTCATGCAGGAGGCTCCATCAAATTCCCTTTCTGGCAGAGCTGACACCTGAGCATTCCTATAAATTGAAGGTACCAACATCAAGGATTTCTGCACCCAAAGTTGTGCTCAGGCAGACACAAGTGGGATATTAATGTAAATAACTGAGGTTATTAATAGAACCCAGCAGCCAACATATGGCTGTGTAGTGGAAGCAGAGTAAAGCATGAGCCACACATTCCTTTTTAAGAGCATGCATTCACACCTTTCCCTTCACACAGGATATTTTTGGGATGCCTCCACAGTTAGTCTGCTCTCCCCAACAGGCTATTTTTACCTCCTCACAACATGGCTTAGTTAAGAAAAATGGTGTTTTAGCACCAATTCTGTACATTTCCAGCCCACTCCTTTCCAAAATAGCCCCGCCCCAGCAGATGCAGGTGGTAAATGCAGTGGAGTGCTTGGATCAGCACCAGGCAGGGGAATTTTCTGGCTGCATTTCCAGCCTGGGGCACAGCTCAGCTGAGCCATGTTGTGCTTTTCATGGATTTCAGATGGCATCCCAGAGTGCAAGCAGGCAAGGGCCACGCTCCCTTCATTTATCTCGGCACCTCTTTGATTCTGGCTTGGTTTTTTTTTCACAGCTGAAGCTTGAAGGAGTCTCAGGGATTGTCTTTAGCCACGTGAGCTGCTCGTGTTCCCAGCAGCTTTGGCTTTGTGGGGGAAAATCTCAGCACCTGATCTTGCAGCCTTACCTGGCTTACACAAATAATCTCAATTTCTTTGTTGAGGGACTGTACATCCATCTGTATTTTGTACAAATTGAGGGTAAACCACAAAATCTATTCTCGTAGGTGGAAGGCAGGGAAATTTCCAATGGCTGCCTGGATCACTTATTTCTCCTGCCATATTCTTAACATGGTTAAAATTGGCAGTTTACAGGAATTGCAGGCTTGGAGGCGTTAGGACACTCATCCTGCCTGCCAGCATCCCTTTCTAAGAACCTGGGAAGATTAGTGGAGCGTAGATTTTTCCCATGTTGAAGTTTTATAAGGATGAAAAGCTCTGTGTGGAATATATCTGTGCAACTTCAGTGGCAAAAATTGCTAAGCACATTATATATAGATAGCAAAGTGCTTTCTTTAGGGACTGCCACAGACTGCTCCTGAGATAGCTAAGCAGACAAGTAAATAGTAAAATATGGGTATATTTAGCACTCCAGAAGGCGATGGATGGTGTTCAGACTTCACATCACACGGGCTCTTAAAGTCTTTACCTCAGTGTAATCCCTTGTAGTCAGCACTGATGTGGTGGCACATTTGGGACCTAATTACAAGCTCCACTGCCAGTCCAAGTACCAAATGGTGAAGGACAGATTTGGGAGGTAAAAACCAGAGGCATCCTGACTCATGGAAGGGGAGGCAGGAAAAGGCCGACGCAGTTTAATGGGATTTGAATTAAATGTGGTTTAATGGGATTTGGGTGTAATTGTGGGTTTGAATGCCTGCCTGCCTCTCTGGTTCGTGCAGGCACTGCTTGGGTGGATGTATCCTGGTTTGCATCCACTTCAAAAATCCCACTGGGGTGCCTGTGGTCAAACTGGGGATGTGATTTCACAGAAGCCCCTGCCAGGCTTGTCACAGCACATCTCCCTGGGGTGGTGGGAGAGCAGTGCCTGAATCGATGGCCAGAGAGCCAGAGGGGTCGTGGGAAGCTCTGGTAACTTTCCCACCTGAGCTCAGAACAGGTTTTCCTTTTGGATTTTTTTTTTTCCTTCTGGATGTTTTTTTCCTTCTGAATTTTTTTCCCTGTTTATGTCGAGCTCGAGGACTTCTCACTTCAAACTCCCCCTCTTTTCCTGAGGCTGTTGAAAAGACTCAGGTGTGTTTCTGGCTGCCATGCCAGCCTGGAAAATCTGCAGAGAATATTTGCAAATATTCTTTGAATCAAAAATTCAAATCATATCATTGAATCAAACCCACAGCCTCTCTTGGATAGCATCCATCTCCTCTTTCTTCCCTTCCTCCTGGCCTTTTGTAAGAACATTTCTGCTGTTGTTGAGGATATTCATACCCACACACAAACTCTGTGGTGATGCAGTGGTGCATTATTGACAGAGAGTCTCGGGATTTTTAAATACATGAAATGGCAGAGCTGTATTGCAGTTAGTGGAAAGGAGCTGTGTTGAAGTGGTTTTGAGGTTGTTGTCTTCCTTCCAAGGGTGCTGTCCTCAAACCAGTGCTCATTATTCCGAAGGAAGGTCATGCACCCTGCTAGTTGTCCTTAGAGGAAGGGTGAGGCTTATGTGGAAATAATGGAATTATTTAACAGGATAATAATTTACTCCACAACTGGAGTAAATCACCAAATCTGGGAACCTCAGGTGTGCTGCAGAGCTTGGTGTTTCTTCAGAATCCTTCAGGAGCAGTTTCTTGAGGAGCTTTTCCTCCTGTGCCATGCCAGGTGACTCCTGTGGTTTGTCTGATGCATCTCTGGGTGACTTTTTCAGGCTCGTGCTTTCCTACAAGCTCGGATGTTGTAAGGAGTGAGCAGAGCTGGCAGCCTGGCTGCTGGGAGGTGACACGGTGACAATAATGCTGAGTGGCTCCTGCGCGTTCCTGGCAGTGGGACATGGACAAGGGACACGGCAGGGAATTCATGGGCTGCTGCAGTAACCCCCAGCTGAAAGCAGGGAGAACTCCAGCCCCTGACAGTGCTGAGGAGCGTGGCAAAGGGTGTGATCCCTTTTCTGGGCTGCCTCCCTGGGGCTCTGGGGACAGGCAGCCCGGGACAACCCCATTTGTTCCCAGAAACTGCAGGGTCATGTTCCATCCCCTTCGTTTCCAAGCCTCCAGCCACTAGAGGGAGAGAATGCCACATATTTATGGCTTCGTTTTCGTGTGGGGATGTGTTTGATGAAGGAATTCACCAAGGCTTTCCAGGCAGTCCCAAAGTTGGGTTTCATTTATCCGGGCTGGTTCTACGACCGCTCCTGAGATCTGACTCCCGGAGACTTCGGCTGGCGCACACCCTGAGATCTCAAACGCTCTGGAAGCTGTTCAGTGATCCCTGGCCATGTTTTACACCCTGTACTTTCTGTCGAGCATCCCTGCTGTGAAATGGCTTGGTGGGGAAACCTTTGGCTCCCGCTGGATGCGCCTGTCCGCTCGCGTTACCCACAGCCCAGCGCACCGCCAGCACCGCGGGACACCAAACCCCCTTCCCCTTCTTCCTGGCAAACCTCCCACTCCTGGAGCCCGTGGCCTGCTCCCTGTGCTAGAATCAAACAAACCCAAGAGGCATCTGGTTTCATTTGGAATTAAAGCATCGAGTCAGTAATTGTTGTAGGCAGATGAGTTTTAACGATTTCAAAGGACACCAGCGAGGAGCTGTGGGTTGAGGGCAGGGAGCAGGGCTGGCAGCTTTAAGAAGGCAATGTCAGAAAGTGAATTTTATACACTTTTGAAAGTGAGACAAGATGGAAACTTTCCTCTGCAGATTGAGCCCAGTGGGGAGGAAGTCTGAGGAGGGGACTGCAGGGGTTTGGAGGGGTCTGGGAGTGAAAGCAGCACACTGAGTGGTTTGGAGAGACACAGCCCCCGTGTGCAGTGCTGTTTATCAGGAGATTTCACATCCCTCTGCAAGTGGTGACTGCGAAGAGAAAATCTCTTTGCTTTGCTTTTGATTCCAGAGGGTGACTCAAGGCAAGGCTCCCTCAGAAGGGAAACCTCACGATGCTTTAGCAGCCTGAAGTATTGAAGGAGAGCATTTCTCTGGGAAATGTTCCTGCCTCTAAAAGTGAATAGTTCCAGTTAATTGAGAGCCTCAGCAAAGAGGTTTCCTTAGGCTGATGGAGCATCCATGCACATGATGCCCCAGCTCAAGAAGTTCTCCTGGTGAGGTTGGGGCTGGGCTCAGCTGCTCCTTTCCCCTCCTGTTTCTCTTGCCCAGATGTGCCCTGGCTGGCACAGCTGATGGCAGGCATGGCAAAGCAGGGAGGGAATGTGCAGGAGGACACTAAAAACCTCGAGATTGACCTGACCCAGGCATGTGGGGACTAAATGTAAATGTAAATGTACATCACCCCAGTCACAGCACTCCTCACAGTCCTGGGTGCCCATCACTGGACACCCCACACTTGGAGGGCTGAGGTTGGGCTGCTCCAAGAGCATTCCCTGCTCCTCCCTGCACCCCTGGCTCTCCCAACACATCCTGGGAGCTCAGACTGGCTGAGGCCCTGAACACAGGGCTGGGAGCTGAGCTGCTTCAGCATCCAGGGCCAGGGGTCACAGCTTGAATTAAATAACAGAGTGAGAGGAGCACCCAGTGAATGTGAAATCCTCCGATGGCTCCGTGCATCCCGATGAACTGTGGCCATAAATACGAGCTGCTTGTTAAGCCCTCCTCACCTGCCTGGAGGAGATGAGAGATCCTGGGGAATCAACCTCCTTGCCTTGTGCTTTGCTGGTGGAGAGCCAAGCTGTAAAGTTGTTTTTGAGGCAGGAATCCTGTGGGTTCGAGTGGGAGCTGGGCTGTGCCTGCATCAGGCTGTGCCAGTTCACTGCTGGGCTTTCCATGGCAGGAAAAGCAGCTCTGTTCTGGGGTCTGGGTGTGTTTGTGGTGTAGGACCAGGCTGGGCAGCTCCAGCAGGATCCTCACGGGCTTTGGGTGGGGGAGAGAGGACAGGCAGGAGCTGTGTGTGGGTCTGGCTGTTGGTTTGGGACAGGCAGGAGCTGTGTGTGGGTCTGGCTGTTGGTTTGGGACAGGAGCTGTGTGTGGGTCTGGCTGTTGGTTTGGGACAGGAGCTGTGTGTGGGTCTGGCTGTTGGTTTGGGACAGGAGCTGTGTGTGGGTCTGGCTGTTGGTTTGGGACAGGCAGGAGTTTGGGTGTGGGTCTGGCTGTTGGTTTGGGACAGGCAGGAGTTTGGGTGTGGGTCTGGCTGTTGGTTTGGGACAGGCAGGAGTTTGGGTGTGGGTCTGGCTGTTGGTTTGGGACAGGCAGGAGTTTGGGTGTGGGTCTGGCTGTTGGTTTGGGACAGGCAGGAGTTTGGGTGTGGGTCTGGCTGTTGGTTTGGGACAGGCAGGAGCTCTGTGTGGGTCTGGCTGTTGGTTTGGGACAGGGCAGGGCTGTGAGAGCCCCCAGGCCATGAGGCAGGGCCATGTTGAGGACTCTGGAGGCTCCATCCCGGGCTCCTGCATGGAATTCCTGCATGGAATGTCCCTCCAGGCACCAGGGAGGAACACAGCCTCAGGGTTTATGGATTTGCCGGTGTGACCTCAAAATGCAGGACCCAGGGCAGCATTTATTGTTTCCCTGTCAATCTCACAAACAGCAATGCTAAGCTCTAGTTTTCTTTTTTAAAAAAACCCTTTTTTGGCTGCAGATCTCTTAGTACACAAATGAAATGAATTTGTATATGAGCATTGCGCTGCTTGTAAAGCCCTTTCAGTTTCAAATTTAGTTTTATTCCTTTTTTTAATCTCCATAGGATTTTCCCTAAATAAGCAGAACTAGGGCAGTGCTAGTGACAGATGGATGTAAGGAAGACTTGGATGCTGGAGACACTTTACTGGGCTTGGAGATGTGAACTGGGGTGCTTTCCTCATCACCCAAAGAGTTTAATTTGTCTGCAGGTTATTAATTTTCACCTCTAAAGCAGAGGGCATGGCAACAGAGAGCTTTCCTTGGCAACAGACTCCTTGGGTTCATTAAAGCAGAGATGGGAGGTTTGCAAATGGAAAAAGTTGAGTGATATTAGCAAATCAAATGGGCTGAGGCATCAGGAGTCTTGTCAGTCAGGCGGGGGTGACAGGAGAAGGAATAGTAAACAACATGCAAACCATCTTGAAGGAGATGTTTTGGAAGCAGGCAGATCTGGGATTTGCCTGTTTTCCTGCCTTCCCAAGAGCAGGATGGACTGGAGAGGGCTGGGAGGAACCTCTCTGTGTCTGGCAGACTGTGGGCAGTGAACTGAAGAGGTTACTTAATAAAAAAATGGCTTTTTACAAGCAGGTTTCCAACCTGTCGTTTCCCACTAGGGCTTTCATAAAAGTTCCAGTTGGTTTTGATCCTCTCCAAAGCTGAATCTGGAATTTTGTTGGTAAAAACCCACAAGAAGCTCTTTGTGAGCATGGCCATGCCCAGTCCATGCCCTCCCTCCTCTCCCATGGAGCAGGCTGTGTGTGGCACACACCTCTGCCTGGAGCCACGTGGGGGCTGTTTGCACTGGGACTGCTAAATATAAATACTGCAATTAATTAATAATGCCCAATGCATTAAATTCCTAATTAAATTAGGAATAACCGGAGTTTGGACCAGCATACTGAGTGTGCATTCAAGTGATCCAGATTGGAGAAGGGGTTTGGAGCAGGGGGAGAGGTTTGGGCTGCCCTGTCTGTCCCTGCCAGTGGGCACTGTGTCACCTGAGGAGGTCAGGGGAAGCCCCTGGTTCTCAGGTAATGATCTCTCCCTTGCTGGGGTAAACAGCCAGATCCCAATCACATCCATCACAGAGAGAAACGTTTCAGGCACTTGTTCCAGTCCTGTGCTTCTATGATTCTATAATTTATGACTGAAACTATCTTTGTGTCAGAGTTAGTTCAGGAGGACACTCGTATCTGGGCTTCTGAATATGTCATCTCCTATTAAAGAACAAACAAACTCCCTTGTAATGTACCATAAATAATAATAATACTTTGCAAGAGCCCGAAGCGCTGTGTTATTGCTGTGCTAATCAGAGAGGCACTGGGCCATTAGCAGAGTATTCCATGGGGTTTGGGCTTTTTTTTCCTGCAGGAAGGTACGAGTTTCGTAGCTGTGCAGCGTGGCTGATTGGTTTATAAAGCAAGGCTGGAGAATTCCTAGTAGAGGTTAGACAAATTCCCCTCCTTTCTCATTAATTAACCTGTAGGATTTGGTGCCTGTTCTTTGCAGTTCAATAGACACAATGACTGCAGGAACATATTTGTGCTCTCTGATATGGAATGAGGAACATCTGCCTTCTGCAGCAGTGAAATAGCAGCGTGAGACAGGGCTCTCCAAAGCCTCTCCTGCCTCAGTGAGGAAATTCCAGGCTGAAATTTCCATGGGGAGGTGTTGGATGGGAAATGTTGGCTGGGGAGGAAAGGCAGGGGGTGAAAAGCAAGAGAAGGGAAATCTCCTCATGAAATCAACAGCAGGGTGGGGGAAAAAGCGTTTTGGGAAAAGTTCCCACATCCAAAAGAGCAAAACTCTCCCAGTGGAATTAAGGGAGGGAGGCCTTGAACATCTAAAGGAGATTTCAGTGGTGATGTGGTAACACAATAGCAGGAAGAGAAGACAGGAGAGGCAGGTGAAATCCTGCAATGCTGCTCTCACAGGCTGCAAGGAAATGAACCTTCATGTTTGGGATCCCAGGGCTGGGTTCTGGGTGTCTCAAACGAGGGTTCTGCTCCCAAAAGCTGCCCTGCAATAATAATAAAAACTAATAAAATTATATTAAATTAAATTATCAATTATATTAAATTATATAATTAAATTAAATTAAATTAAATAATAAAAACTGGAAATAAAGCTGGGATAGCAGGGTGGGTTCTGGGAGGATGGGACTGTGGAGGGAATGCCAGTGAAGTCTCCTGTGTGTTATTTCCATGACTCCAGATGTGGTGGATGAGGCACAAGGACCAAGGTTATTTTTGCTGTTTCACTGTGATGTGATACTGAGTGTCCTCCTGCTTGGCTTCTGAGTGGCTCTCCAGCTGCAGGGAATTAGGAGAAAATAAATTACACGTGGAAAAGTGGCATTAATCTGATAATTCGGGCAGTCACTGCTACTGCGGAGGTAAACACTGCCCCTTCCTTCCCTGCCTTCACTTCTCTTGCCAGTCACAAGGAGGCTCCAGCCTGGACTGGGCTGAGAGTGAAGCAGGGCAGCTGATTTTGATCCTTACTCAAAAGACAGAAACTTTTGGAGGCTGTGATAGGTCAAACATGAGCAGCTCTGCTGAGACTGACTGGGACATTGTGTTATTGATGAGCAATCCACGAGTTCTTCCTGGGGATTTCCTCTGCAGAGATCCCTCAGACCTGAGCAGAGCCTCCTTCCTCCCTCCCCAGGATGTGCTCAGATGGTAGAAATTCCATTTATTTGTGAGCTAAAGAGCAGGGCAGGAGCCTGCAGTGTGAGCTCTGTGCCCAACCACTGCACCCTGAGAGCTGCCTCCGTTTCCCTGTGGGCAATGTGGGTTTTCCTACCAGAGCAGTGCCCGTGGCACAATCCCACAGTGTTCTGTGTCTCACAGCCAGCTCGGGGCTGTGCTTGGGAATATTGAACCTTTGGGATGTGCTGGGTGGGCACAGAGCCCCCCGTGCCCTCGGGTGTGCCAGGCTGCAGCAGTCCCTGGCAAAGGAGCCAGCACCTCCTGCCCATCCCTGGGAGATGCTCTCCTCCATGCAGGGAAGTGGAGAATCAGAGAATCCCTCAATCTCCTGAGCTGGAAGGAGCCCACAAGGATGATCACAGCCCTGTACAGGACCCAGAAGAAGCTCACAGGTGGCTTTTCCCTGTTCCCCCTGCTCTGGCAGGGACTCTGGGCTTGGTCCCCTGCCCGCTGGCTGCCTGCAGAGCGCTTTGCATTGACAATGAGGCAGCAGAGGTGCATTTTCTTGGCAGGGAAATGCAGCTGGGTTCTCTCTGAGCTTCCCCGTGCCAGGGAGAACAGCTGCCCCACTGCTCTGGGCAGGATGGGATTTGTGTGCAGCCTGCTGCCCGTTCAGAGATTTGGCTGATCCTGGGGCTTTCTTGCCTTTCAGCACCTTCACAGGGAGCAAGAATTAACCTGGCAACTCTTGGTTTGCTTCTCAAATCAGCTTAGAGTAAACAAGGCATAGGAAGTGAAACAGTGCAATATGAGCCTTATTGACAGGCCTGATCAACAGCTGGCAGGAGAGAAACTGGGATTGTTCTGCTCCTGAGTAACAGTCCTGCACAGAAAAATCCTCCTCCTCCTCCAGATCCACGTTCCCAATTAGAGCAGCAGGGTGGGATGTGCCAAAGAAACCCATTTGCACTGCCAGGGTGCAACTTTGACCAAAGTGAGAGGAGTTTGGATGATGCAATGCACGGTTTAAAGCTGATTTTGTGCTTAAGAGGGTCATTGTTGTATTCTCTGCGTGTGTGCTGACAACAGTGCAGATCTCATTTAATGTTTCCTTTCAGTTAGAGATAACCTGATCATTGCTGTGTTTTCAGTCCAAGTTTCTGAGGGAAGCATTGTCCACTCAGAAAATGTCTGTCTGTCAGCCAGTTCTGCTGTCCCAGCTCTCCCAGCCCCTGCAGCTTTTGAATCAGTTTTTTGGTGAGGTTGTGCTGCCTCTGGCTGACATCCCGAGCAGGTGAGGTACCTGTGAGATGAATTCCAGGGCTGCTCAGAGCCGTGGCCGTCACCTGCTGCAGGAGATGGGGCTCTCCCTGACTGACAACACATCCCAGCACGTGGGATTTTCCAATGAGAGCCCTCCTGTGGATGTAAATAACTTACCTGGTGTTACTGTCACTCGAAATTCAGGCAGAATTCTGAAGTTTGGACAGCTCTAAGCATTTGCCTCCTGACTCCTTCTTTTGTCAGTCATCTCTGGGAATAATGATGGCTGTCAGTGCCTGTACAGAAGGTGATGGGATATGGCTTGATGGAACTGGAGCAGGCTGTGTGGGGCCCCAGCAGTGCAGAGACGCTGGGCAGCGTCCCTTCAGTCCTGCCTGCACTTCTGGTCTGTCCCATTTCAATAAATAAGTGAAGACACCTAAGCTCTGATCCTGCTGAGTGGCACAGGACCAGCAGAAAGTGGCAGTCACGAGGAGCTGCGTGTTGTTCCCTGACTCAAAATCTCCAGCTGCAGGGAAAATGTTGACTCCTCCAGAGGCCAGGAGCGGGAGATCCAAATGCCCTTCTGCCCTTGAGGCATGGAGAAAAAACCCGTGCAAACACAACCCTAAATCCTCTGCAGCTGGAGCTGAGGAGATTGGAGCTTCTCCACAGATTTTACAGCACATCCTGTGCGTGGATCCAGCATGTCCAGTGTCCCCAGCGTCCTGCCCGTGCCCAGAGCACGCTGCCAGCCATTCCCCACGTTGTCTCCACGATTCCTACCTGCCCTCTCCTGTCCCTGAAGCCAGCTGCAGACTCAGCAGGGATTTTGGGAATATCGCTGGGGCATTTTCCTGTACTCAGGGGTGTGTCAGTCCTTCTCCGGGCTGCCCCTTCCTGTGGGCACCGAGCCCCGGGATGGCGGCAGGGGCTGCGCCACCGGCACCGTGAGCGGCCTTGGCCAACTCCTGGCATCCCCACATCCCCACATCCCCGTGCCCACCATGGGGAGAACCATGTCGACGTGCGTGTCCCAGCTGGAGGATCCACGAGGATTCAGCCCCGTTCCCAGTTGGCTTTACACATCCCATATGCTGCCGCCGCCTCTTCCAACCAGCGCCAGACACCGCCATCTCCTCTCCCTCGACGTGGTGGGTGGCCAGATCGATGAGCAACGCTTAAGGAGTGTGGTTTTGCTTTCTTGGCTGTGCAGAGGGGCTCTCGTTTCCTCACTGTGGCCAGAAAGTGGGGAGAGTCCGGGGGAGCAGGCAGGGGATGATGAGGAGTGGGGAGCAGGGCGCTGGAGCTGGGGGAGGATCAGGTGCGGCGCTGGGCTGGGAGCTTTGCTTTCAGTGGGAAGGGGACTCATCTTTCGTGTGGAGAGCAGAATGAGAACCTGCTGCCCTTTGAACGTCAGCAAAATCCCCAGCCCCTTGCTGAGCGTGGAACATGTGCTGGCTCTGCAGAGCCGGCGTCCTGCAGCGCTGGGGCCCAGGGTGACCGGCCACCGGCAGCAGGACCCTCCCCAAATTCGCATCGGTCCCCCCTTCCCTCCCCTCCCCTCCCGCAGAGTTTCAAAGCACGGCATGGGAAAAAAAAAAAAGAGAAAAAAAAAGAAAAAAAAAAAAGGAAAAGAAGGAAAAGAAGGACATCCCCCTCCCCTCAAATCCCTGGGTCCGTGACTGAAATAAATAAGCAGAATCCCAGGTAGTGAGGAGGCTGCTAATAACGTGCTCCTGACAGGCACGGGATTGCCGGGCTGAGGGATGGCTGACTGAAAGCTCCAGCCTAGGGTGGGGGTGGGGGGCTTCTTTTTTTTTTTTCCTGCCAGCTCTCGCCAGGCAGTAGGGATTTTTTTTCTTCCCCTCCCTGATAATAAGGACATCATCAGAAGCAAGATGCAGTGGCTAAGGGATGGAACAGGAATGGTGAGTTCAGGTAGCTATGTCTTTCTCTTTTCCTCTTATTGCAGTACTTTGACAGGGAAATGAACCTCCGTCCTATCTCCTGACTCCTCCTTTACTCCCTGTCCTTGAAACCATTGATCACTCTGTAGCCATTTTATAGACTCTGCTTCCCAAACTGCTGAGCAAAAGAAGAAATTGAGAGGAAGGAAGGAAGGAGGGTGGGCATGCCTCGGGGCGTGGGAGGGAGCGGCAGTGCTGGGGAGGGGGTTCCGCAGGGCGAGCCGGTGGCTCCGGGGGGGGAAGCAGAGGCTTTGCCCGGTTCCCCGGGCGTGTTGAGGGCTGTGAGGAGAGAGAGGAGTGCCCGGGGCAGCCGGGACCTGTCAGATGTGCCCCTCCGGCGGATGATGAGTTGCGGTGCGGGGGGAGCCCGATGTGGCGCCCGAGGCTGCAGCAGCCTGGCGGGGCTGGCGGGCGCTGCTCCGGCTCGGGGAGGCTCCGGCTGAGCTCCGCCGAGCCTCTGCCGCCCTGCGTGCCTCGCTCAGCCCCTCGGGGGGCTGCTGTGCCCGGGGAAGAGGGGAACTTCAGCTCCCCCGGCTCAGCAGGGCCCCTCCGTCTCATTCAGAAACTTCCCCGGGAAGAGATGCGGTTGTTACTGAGAGAGATCCTCCTCCTCCTCCTCCTCCTCCTCCTCCTCCTGCCCGGCTCGCCCTCCGTGCCCAGCTCGCCTTGGCGATGGCATTTCCCCCCGGCTCCGTGCGGTGCTTTGGGGTTCTCCCTTCCCTGGCTCTCCCCGTGCTGCCGGAGGGAGCCTCGGGCATCCCTGCGGGCGGCTCCCGGCTCCGGCAGCGCTGGGGCTCGGCCCGGGCCGGCATCACCCGGCTCAGCCCCCGCGTTCCGGCTCCCGGGGCAGCGGCAGATGCTGCTGGCAGCGGGGAGCCTTCGGGAGGGATGGCTGCCCGTTCTCCTCCTGCCCTCCGTCCCTTCTCCGCTGCTCCCGCACCCGGGGCTGGGGGCTTTGTGCTCCCGAAAGGCTCGGGCTGTGCTGGCGGTGTCCTGCGGGGTGTAGGCAGCGTCTGGGGTCCTGTTTAAGGTTCTGCCCACCCAGCAGCACCTCGGGGGGTTCCTGCCGCCTCCCACCCTCGGAGCATCCGCAGGGATGCGATTCCTTCCTCTGCCCTCCTCGTCCCGCGGCTCGCCCCTCTCTCTCCGCCAGTCGCCGTGTGCCGGGTCCCATTGCCAGGGATTAAAAGTGGTGCTGGGGAGCCGGGGGAGGCTCTTCTTGTCTCCTTTTACCCTCTTCTCCCAGGGATGGTGCAGGACAAAGTGCTTTTCCACTTGACACAGCACAAGACTTGACACTTTCTTGCCCTCTCATCTTCCCAGATTCTTTCCTTGCTGCCGGCTGTGTTACTCTGCTCTCCTCAGTCTAATCCTTGCTTTCTCTTGGAGAGAAATTACAGTGGCTGCTGTAGCCTGTAAGAGAAGCTATTTTGGGGGGAAAGTAAAACTCCAGTGATTGATTTTGAAGCAGGTTCTACCCGGGAATTTCCCAATATTGCTCCTTCTAACAAGGGAGAAATAAAAGAGAGAGCTGTGGTTTCTGTGTTTTATGCAGCAGTTCAACAGCCTCAGCAGTATTTGGAGATATTCCACGTATCTCCAGATGTCTGAAAATAAAAAAATTATTTCAAACCAGCAAAGTAAAACTGAACCAAAGAAGATCAATCCAGCAGAGATGTTTGCAGTCCCTGGCAGTGAGGAATCTTTCCCTGGGGATGGTTCAGGGGCTCCTGCCCTTGGAGCACAGGGATGTTGGGAGCACCTAAAGCCAACGCTCGGTCCCTACAAGTTCTGCTCCTTTAGGAAGACAAGATGTGTTGGTCCAGATGCCCTGGCCAAGTGCCAATGTGGATAGCAGTATTCCCTCCAATGCAGATTTCCTTGCTGTCCCCACTGGGAAGTTGTTTGAAATTTTAGTGCTTCAGATGTTGATCATTTGGTGGCCTGTGCTAAACAAGTGAGTTATTCCACACCAGGAGCAGCTGCATTTCAGCAATTCAGTGGGACTATTATTACCTCAGTCTGCTGGCTAAAATGTACTGTGGAACTATCAACCAGCTCTGCTCCTGAGTGAAGGCTGGCTGCTCTGCTCACACAGCCTCCTGTGCCGTGCACAACCTCACCCTTTCATCCAGAGCCTCCCTGGACCCATTTCCATGGGCACCGAGTCTCTGTTATGCTTTTTTACTCCAGTATTATTTCCTGTGTGCTGCTAAAGACCAGCAATATACATTTATTCTGTCAGCATCCCTGGATTTTGTTCTGCTCGGGCACATTGGTCAAAACCTGGATTTTAGCCTGATTTCTCCCAAGTTCTGCACAGCAGTGATTTATTCAAAATGCTGTTTTCTGTTGTTCTCAGCTTGGGTTCAACACTGAGATCTGCTCCCTTTCAGAGTTACTCATCTTTAAGAAGCGTGTCACTAATGCTTTAGAAGTGATTGTACCTTTTGTTCTCATGGCAGGTGGCTTTTTTTTTTCCAAATCAGCCCTTAAACCCAAGCTATTATTCCATAATATTAAGCTGTCGGAGCTTCTTTTTTCCCTCCTTTGCATGTGCTGCCTCCCATTTCTTAAACAATTAATCTTTTGCCAATTATGCTGGCATCCCACGGGGGTGTTTTCCATGCTTCACTGGTACCATGTTGCTGAACCCTCTAGTATTTATTCCTAACCTAGAAAATTTCAACTAATTGTCATTGGTAGTGATGAGAATCAATCTGCACATCTGAGCAGTGTGTGAGCACAATGATTATTTGGTTTGGCATTCTTCAGAGGATATTGATCCAGCATGGTAATCAAAAGAGTTGGATTAAACCAGGACAAAATACAGCCTCTTCTGGATCAGTTTTTTATCTGACAAGGGCAGAGTTTTTTCCCAAGTCTTTGATTGTATTACAAGTAACACAAATGTGGATCTTCTGTGGAATTTCCTCACAAAGGGTCTCCTTTTGGGTTTAATGTTGTGCCTGTGACAGTCCAGGTGAGTGCAGCCATCACCTTCAACAGATACAGTCTCAACTTTTTTCTTTTTTAGCCATAAGTAATGATATTTTTACACTGCCTGTTGTTCAAATCCTTAAAATCAAGGTGCTGTTGATATTTTCCATTTCTCTCCTAAGCAAAAAATTAAACTCTAGTAAATCATCACAACCTAAAATATGGTGAATATTAATTAGGTGAATCAAAGGGCCAAATGCTGCAATTGATGGAGATACTCCTGAGTTTTCCTCACTGATTCTTTTCCACTTGTCAGTCTGAAAATCACAGGGTATTGGAAGTACAAAGTACCCTTTGCACTCCATAATCCTAAAAATCTCAATGGGAAGTCTGGAAAAGAGAAGTAGGAAAAAAGCAGCTGGGGTTTGACTTTAGTTTTTGGAAGTTTGGATAAGCAAAAGCAGCTGGTGGAGGGCAGCCAGGCCAGGGCAGAATGGAAAGAGGAGCTTGTGGTATCCAGAAATTAGGGGAAAATGGGACTGGAGAGGCCCAGAGCAGTTTTTGTGCAGAGATCAAAGGGAGCAGGGAGTGCTGGAGCAGCCCCAGGGAAGCTCCTGAGTGCTCTGGGTGTCCTGCAGAGGATGCTGCCCTGTCTCCATGCCCTGTGGCCTCAGCAGGGAGGGCTTTTCCACAGCAGAGTGGGAGGTTTGGAAGCTGTTCCTGTTCATGCAGCTCTCCTGTCACTGGAGATGGTGCTTGGCTTGCCTGAGCTCTGCATGCCTGGAGAATTCTGTGGGTGCTGCAGTGCAGGAGCCCCCAAAGGCCAAAGTCCATCCCACCAAATGCATTTCTTTGTTGCTGTTTGCCATTTCTCTGCCACTTTAGGGCTGCTTTAACCTTTTATTTACGGCCTCCTGCCAGTGCTGCTGCTCCAAATGTCCCAGTTAAGAAAGGGCTGATGTTGTGGTAAATAAAAATGTTTGGATAAATCCCTGCTCCGTGCTGATGATTGTCCTTGTGTCAGTCCCAGGAGGGGCTGGGAGGAGGCCTGGCTCCTTTTCCATGACTCTGGCCCCAGTTCCTACCTGCTGGAAAACGGACACTCCAATACCCCCTCTGTCTCTTGAGATACACCAGGGATGTGTGGAGAATCCTGGGAGGGTGCCATAGGCATGGGAAGCAGGATTTTGTGGAGCTCTGAGCAGGCTGTGCTTGCTGGGAAGCCACACACCCCATGTGGTCACCACGTCCATCTGTCCCTCCTGCTCAGGGTTTCAGTGCCTGAGCCTTTGCAAACCACGAGGTGTTTTTAACTGAAGAGAACCTGATTTCCTTGGATCTCATCAAAGGGTTTTTCTTTTTTCAAACACTTCTTGAAAAATCTCTGAAATGCTTCAAGCTGACATCTTAATGTATTTATGACATTAGCTGCTTCTGCTCTGGAATGGTTGCTCCGAATCTCTTTGAGCCTGGCTGTTATTTTGAACATGACTAATTCCCTGAGTGACTAAGCTCTTAGATAATAGGAAAAATTCATCAAGTTATCTCTGGCTCCAATAGTTTCTATTGTTATGAAAAGACGACTTATGGAAAAAAAAAAAGAGAGAGATGCTTGTTATGTAATATGGGCAGGGAGAGGAGAGACAAGTGTTGGTAGGGACTGGCTGGAGTGCCAGGAGTGCCTTACCCAGGAGCCAGGTTCAGGCTGTGAAGTCTCCAGCTCAGTCTGCATGAGAAGTAAAGATTTCCTTGTCTGGAGCTCAGGTGACTCCCACTGAAGCCAAGGAGTTGTGCTCTTGTCCAGAAGTGTGTTCAGAGGGGATCCCAGCCCCTTCCTCCCCGTTCTGCCACGCTGCAGAATTCCTTGGATGTGACCCAGGATGGTGCTGGGCACGCAGTGAATTGCAGCACACCTTCTCTGCTTGTTTCAGGCAGCACCTGAAGCACTCCCCACTCCTGCAGGGCCGTGTTCCAGGCAGCACAACAAACCTCAGCTCCATCCCATTGGGATTTCCCCTCGGTGCTGCTGATCACCAGCACAGAACTGCCACTGTGCTGCACTGTGCAGCACCAGGTGCCTTCCTGTGCCTCTGTGTGCAGCTGTGTCCCACACAGGGGGCATTGTCTGTGTGATCCCTCACAGCCAGGGTCCCTGTGGCTCAGCTGGGGTCCCTATGGCACAGTCAGGATCCCTGTGGCACAGCCAGGGTCCCTGTGGCACAGCCAGGATCCCTGTGGCACAGCCAGGGTCCCTGTGGCACAGTCAGGATCCCTGTGGCACATTCAGCTCCCCATGGCACAGTCAGGATCCCTGTGGCTCAGCTGGGGTCACTGTGGCTCAGCCAGGGTCCCTGTGGCACAGCCAGGGTCCCTGTGGCACAGTCAGGATCCCTGTGGCACAGCCAGGGTCCCTGTGGCACAGTCAGGATCCCTGTGGCACAGCCAGGATCCCTGTGGCACAGCCAGGATCCCTGTGGCACAGCCAGGGTCCCTGTGGCACAGCCAGGATCCCTGTGGCACAGTCAGGGTCCCTGTGGCACAGCCAGGGTCCCTGTGGCACAGCCAGGATCCCTGTGGCACAGTCAGGGTCCCTGTGGCACAGCCAGGATCCCTGTGGCACAGCCAGGATCCCTGTGGCACAGTCAGGGTCCCTGTGGCACAGTCAGGGTCCCTGTGGCACATTCAGCTCCCCATGGCACAGCCAGGATCCCTGTGGCACATTCAGCTCCCCATGGCACAGCCAGGATCCCTGTGGCACAGCTGGGGTCCCTGTGGCACATTTGGCTCCCCATGGCACATTCAGATCTCTGTGGCACATTTGGTTCCCCGTGGCACATTCAGCTCCCCGTGGCACCGGGGTGCCCGTGGCTGTCACACATTGTCACCAGCTGCAGGAGGGCAGCGCTGGCCATTCCTGGAAGGCAGCAGCCTGTGCTCGCTCTCACTGCTCTCACAGAATCCCACTGAGCTGGGAGAGGGAATGGAGCCTACAGGCATTCACCTGCCTCGCTTGGAGAAAGCAGAAAAAAAGTAGAAAAAGGCTGTAAACTTCTTTTCTGAATGCTGATATTGCTGATAAAAACGAGTGCACTATGTTCTATTCATACACCTACTGCTATCCATCTGGAATTCCTACTTCATTAGGTTGGCTTGCACTGTTTTCTTCATTAAAAGAGTGCCAGATTCAATAGGCTGTTCCCTCTCCTTTTTTTGGGAGGCAGAGAGAGGGGGAGAGAACGATTTCTATGAAACACATCCAATTCTCTGGGTTAATTTGTGTGAAGAGCATGAGACCCACGGGTCAGCTTCTTAATGAGATGGTTTTTCCTTTCCTCAGAGTCTTGACAAGGAGAAGGCCGGGGAAGGCAGAGCCAAGTGTCGCAGGAGGGGGGTGAGGAGGCTGCAGGGAGCTCTGGCCGAGTGCTTTTCGTCCTCATTCCCTCGCAGGTGCTGAAATGCACCCTTTGATTTTCATGCCAAAGAGTTTCCTTGTGCCTGTGCAGCTGTTTTGCTTAGGGATCCCACTGGGGACACTGACCCTGAATTCAGAAGGGTTTACTTTTAGTTTCTGGCAGGTAATAACTTCTTTTTCACACAGCACTTTGCCCAGACTTGTGCTGATGTGAAGATTCTGCAGTTGAATGCCAGAGTGCCTGGAGGGAGCACTTGTCTTCCCCCAAGGAAGGGACTTGCCTTGGATTTTTCTTCAGTTTGGGCTTTGCTTTCTTTACCTTTTTCCAGGCTCAACAGTGAGCCCAAAAGCTGAGAAATGAAATGAAATGAAGAAGTAAAGGTCTCTGTGTTTCTTTAGGCCAGGGGCTGGGGTTTTTTCAGACAAGGAGAGCTTACATAAGATTGAAACGAGCATCTGAGTTGGATGGGTCCTTTCAGACACAACTTGCTCGGCCCCTGAAGTCTTTGTGACCAGGGTAATTGGTGGTACCACATCTGATTTCTGCAGGATTTGAGGGGGTTTATTTTCCTTTTCATCACTGGGAAGCTGAAGATGCTTCTGGAGTGCAGGCTGGAGTGTGCAGCAGATGCAAGGAGGGCAGAAAGCACTCGCAACACCATTGCCAGGGGCACGAGATTTTAGTCTGTCTTAATGCTTTAAGTTCAAGTAAACTTAAAAATAGAAGATTTATTGTTCTCACTGCAATCCAGAGGAGCACAATGGACTGAACCCCCCCCAGACAGGCTCTCTGTGCCATTTCAGCACGGTCTGTGTGGTGTCACAGGAGCTGTGGCACTGATTCCATCGGGACATCGCTGCTGGGGCTCAGTTTTTTCATGGACTGCTTGGAGCAGTGACCCAGAGATGCTCAGGTCCTTCCCCACGGCCTCTGAGCTTTGTGCAGCTTTTGGCCAGGTGGTTGTGGAGCTGAATTCAACCTCCAGCATTGCCCTGTGTGCTCTAAACATTGCAGAAGTGGGTTTAGAAACTTAATTTCTTCTCGTTCCAGCACTCCCAGCCTTGCCACGAGGGCATCTTGCTTCAAGTGGTCCTTCCCTGCTCTCTCCCACATCCACCTTCTCTCCCACTTCACTGCTTTGCTGCCTCTCAACTTAGGAAATCCTTCTGAAAAGGGAAATTACTGGAAAAATTTCCCAAGTTCACGTGGACAGTGAGGAAGCTTTCCATTTGAGGGATGAACAGGCAGGGAACTGTGGGTGACTGGAAAATTAATTTTCCACAGCCTAAATAAGGCCCAAGTCCAAGTCTCTACAAGTATTCCTTCATTTTTCAGTTTGGGTAAGGAATTTTAGGTGTTTGGGGATTTTTAAAGCTTCCAATGAAGCCATTCCATAAACATATAAGATTATGGAGATTCTTGAGGAAAAATCTGCTCTTTGCAGCAGCTCTGCAGCTCACAGGCTGGTGCCTCCCATCTGGCCCAGGATGGAAAAGAGGGCTCTGGCAGGCATTCCATGAAGAGAAAAGGAAAAAGAGGCAGCTCCCAGCTTAAGGAAATCCTCCTTTTTGGAAACAGCAAATCATAATCTCACTGGCCTTTAATCTCTGAAACCCCCAGTTTAATTCCTGCTTAGATTTAGGGAAAAAAAAAATAGAATTTAATGGTTTTCTTATAATCTCTAATGGAGTCTGAGTGACCCCCCCATGGTGTCCAGCATCACAGCAGCGTTTGTGAGTGCAGGAAAATGGGAATGGAGGAGCAGGTGCCCACACATCCCTGGGTTCCATGGCTGGCTGTTCCTTCCTGGGGACCCAGCTGGAAAGTTTAAACTTCCCTCATGGTGCCTTAAAGGTCTGGGGTGGGTGTTCCGAGAGGGAATCCAGAGGAGATGAAGCAGTTTGGGGCTGACAGTCACCAGCAGTGTTTTCCCTTTGACCATGGATTTCATCCATCCACACCAATTTTATTCCTGCTCAGAATCACTGAGTGATTTTGTGTGAAACTTTGTGTTTTGTGTGAAATTTCCCCCAGTTCACTGAGACTTATCTCCTTTGGCCAAAGGGTAGCAGATTTGGGCTCCTCCTGCCCCATCCCTACAGCAGCATGGCCAGAATTCTCTGGTTAATTAAGGTTAAGGGTTCAGTGGCTCATTTTCCCAGTTAATAGAAGGTGGAGCTGGAAAACAGAGATGCCTCTGCCTGTCCAAGAGTGGAGGTGTTACTCTGCACAGGGATGGGTGGATGGATGGATGGATGGATGGATGATGGATGGATGGATGATGGATGATGGATGGATGGATGATGGATGGATGATGGATGGATGGATGGATGATGGATGGATGGATGGATGGATGGATGGATGGATGATGGATGGATGATGGATGGATGGATGGATGGATGGATGATGGATGATGGATGGATGATGGATGGATGGATGGATGGATGGATGGATGGATGGATGGATGGATGGATGATGGATGGATGATGGATGGATGATGGATGGATGGATGATGGATGGATGATGGATGGATGGATGATGGATGGATGATGGATGATGGATGGATGATGGATGATGGATGGATGATGGATGGATGGATGATGGATGGATGATGGATGGATGATGGATGGATGATGGATGGATGGATGATGGATGGATGGATGGATGATGGATGGATGGATGGATGGATGGATGGATGGATGGATGGATGATGGATGGATGATGGATGGATGATGGATGGATGGATGGATGATGGATGGATGGATGGATGGATGGATGATGGATGATGGATGGATGATGGATGATGGATGGATGATGGATGATGGATGGATGGATGGATGATGGATGGATGGATGGATGGATGGATGATGGATGGATGGATGGATGGATGATGGATGGATGATGGATGGATGATGGATGATGGATGATGGATGATGGATGATGGATGGATGGATGGATGGATGGATGGATGATGGATGATGGATGGATGGATGATGGATGGATGGATGGATGGATGGATGGATGGATGATGGATGGATGGATGGATGGATGGATGGATGATGGATGGATGGATGGATGGATGGATGGATGGACAGGGCAGGGAAATGGAGCTGGCACAGCCTCACACCCCTGGACTGTCCTGGCACCTCAGGAGGGGACCAGGGAAGGGAAATCCGGGAGCTGTGAGCATTCCAATCCCAAATCCTGGCTGCTGAGTACGAGCTGTGCCTGCTGAGCTGCAAGGAGTGGGATGTGCTAATTACTGGAGACATCCATTGGAGGGAGACGTGGTCACAAGGCTGAGCCCGGTGCGTTCCGCACGGGAGGATTTGGCAGCATCCGTTTCCTCTGCTTGCTCCAAAATTCCTGTCTTGTCATTAATGTCAGTGTGGGACCCCTCTGTTTTTTATTTGGGTGTCCAGAATTCCCCATCCCATCCGTGTGTCCCTCAGAGGGATGCAGGTCCAAGGCTGGACGGGTGTGATGTGAGCTGGAGCCTCCTTCCCTGGCTGCTGTCCCTCCGCAGAGTGCTGAAATTCAAACTCCTCTCTCATCCAGGCTGATCCTGCATCACAAACTGCGCTCCCCAAAGCTCCCCGAGTTCTGCAAGTTGTGTGCAGCGAGGGATGTGGTGCTTTATGTAACTGGTACAGATCTTCCCGTTCCTCGTTCCGGGCAGAACATTAGACCAAACTTCCCGGGAAGAATTCCATGAAGTTCAACTTCACCGTGGTTTTATATAAACCCCTGCTGTGTAGGTGTGCTTTATCAGGAAGGTACCATCCATTTTCGTAGTAAAATTAACATTTAGTGCACGCAGAAGGCATGGGAAATTATATAAAGCAGCAAGTACTGTTGGGAATACTGCGAATATAATTTAAATTCTCTGCAGTAAATCTGTTTGTGCTGCTGTTACACACACACAGAGCCTCCTCTAGAGCCCCAAACCTGTCCCTGGGTGAGGTGGGGCTTTCCTGCCTGATCTTTTAGGGGGTGTTTGACCTGGGGAAGGGGATGCTGCGGCTGAGCCCCCCCGGGATGCAGCATCTCCTGGGATGCAGCATCTCTTGGGATGCAGCATCTCCTGGGATGCAGCATTTTCTGGGGTGCAGCATCCTCTGGGGTGCAGCATCCTCACAGCCTCCTGTGGGGGGTTTGGGGGCTCAGGAGGGGCTGGCTCTGTGGCTCTGTGGCTCTGTGGCTCTGTGGCTCTGTGGCTCTGTGGATCTGTGGCTCTGTGGCTCTGTGGATCTGTGGATCTGTGGCTCTGTGGCTCTGTGGCTCTGTGGCTCTGGAGCTCTGTGGCTCTGTGGCTCTGTGGATCTGTGGATCTGTGGCTCTGTGGATCTGTGGATCTGTGGATCTGAGGATCTGTGGATCTGTGGCTCTGTGGCTCTGAGGATCTGTGGCTCTGTGGCTCTGTGGATCTGTGGATCTGTGGCTCTGTGGCTCTGTGGATCTGTGGCTCTGTGGCTCTGTGGCTCTGTGGCTCTGTGGCTCTGTGGCTCTGTGGATCTGTGGCTCTGTGGATCTGTGGCTCTGTGGCTCTGGAGCTCTGTGGCTCTGTGGATCTGTGGCTCTGTGGCTCTGTGGCTCTGTGGCTCTGGAGCTCTGTGGCTCTGTGGATCTGTGGCTCTGTGGCTCTGTGGCTCTGTGGCTCTGTGGCTCTGGAGCTCTGTGGCTCTGTGGATCTGTGGCTCTGAGGATCTGTGGATCTGTGGCTCTGTGGATCTGTGGCTCTGTGGCTCTGTGGCTCTGTGGATCTGTGGCTCTGTGGCTCTGGAGCTCTGTGGCTCTGTGGCTCTGTGGATCTGTGGCTCTGTGGCTCTGTGGCTCTGGCTCTCTGTGGCTCTGTGGCTCTGTGTCTCTGTTCCTTCTCCGTGCCCTCCCCCGTGCTGTGAGTGGCTCAGCTCTCGCAGAATGGCAGCCCCAGCCCTGCCAGGCTCGGCGCTGGCAGTGAACCCCTCCCGTTGAGCTCCGGAAGTTCTCAGTGAGCATGTGTGATGTGTGCACCTTTGTTCTGGAGGTTTCCCAGCCTCTGCTGCTCCCCCTGCCCTGCTCTGGCTCCGTGCAAAGCCTCGGGGGTCCTGCCTCAAAACCACCTTGGTGCTTCCAGGAGACAGAGCCAGGGATGGGCTGTGCCCGCTGAGGATGCCCTGGGGGATTTGGACCAGCAGAACATCTCCACTGGGCTTCTCCTAACATTTCCTCTGGGCTCCACACCCAGGCTCCCTCTGTGCTCACTGCAGGTTAGAGGAAAAGATAAACTGGCCATAAAATCCCTCGGAATTCAGGCTGGTTGTATGTTTTGGGGAAGTCGTTGCTGCTTCTGAGATTGAAACTGGAATTTCCTGGCTGTTTTTTTTTAAGTTCAGGTTTATGTTTTGGAAAATTGCCTGTGTTGTTTTGGGAAAGGATGGTAGCAATAATAGGAAATATTCCACATCTATTACATATTGGAACTAAACGATCTCTGAGGTCCCTTCCAACCCAAATCATTCTATGTTTGCTATTCTGATTAAGCTAAAATTACATCAGACAGACTGGCTGTCCTAAAAATGGATCCTCAAGAGAAGATGCAGGTTTGGAAGCTGGGGACGAGGCAGATCCATCACCTGGATCCAGCCTGGTATGTGTGCTAACGGGGCAGCTTTAAAGCAGCTTCCTGTGACTGTACAGGTGAAAAAAGGGCTTTTCAGTGGCCTCCTGAAGGAGAAACTCCCTGCCTGGACAGAGCAGGGGCCTCAGGAGCTGGGCAGAGCCTCTGGCTGGCATTTGCCACCCAAAATGAACCACCTGAGGAACCTGAGCTGTTCCTGTTTCTAATGCTGCTCAACACAAGCCACCCTCTGCATCTCCAAACCCATCCCAGCCTGCTCGTGCTCCAGAGCTGCTCAGAAATGAGCAGGATGGTGCTGGCTGAGTGTTGGTCTGGCACAAACCAGTGGCTCTGAGTGGAGGCCATCGAGTGAAGACCAGTCCTGCCATGGTCTCTCCTGTGATGGTGTTTGGGGTGGATACAGGACCCTCCTGTTTTTGAGGGAGTCCTCTGGCAAAGAAAGCGAATTAAACCAAGCTTTGCATTAAACAGCTGGGTTTAGTGCTGGTGTGAGTGCTGAGCTGGGGCAGGAGCATCACCCCCTGCCCCTTCCCCAAACGCTGGTGCCCTGCAAGGACACTGCAGGGCAGGCTGCTGCTGGGGCTGAGGTTAAAACATGAAGCTGGCCAGGTTCAGACATGAAAGTCCTCCCCAGCTCTCCTTGTTGGCTACAGGAGAACAAACGAGGTGCTTGTGTGGTGCCTGTTGGCCTCGTGTCTGTGTGGGAACGTTCGGAGGCGCAGCTTTCCTGGAAGGTGCCGTGCTCAGCCCCCGGATGCACATTTTAGTGCATTATGCATATGCATTGGCAGCATTTCTATATTTGTCTTTGTCTGGAAAATCATTTGCTTTTTCCAGCTGAGTGTATCTGGTTTGTGTGCATTGTGATGCCTCTCTGAGGTGCCTGCTGGTTCTGGGAGCTAACACTGGGGTTTGGGGTAGCACCTGGACCATAAACCCTGAGTGTGTGTGTGTGATTTTAATGTAGGAATGAGCATTTCTGGCTGCCACAGAAGGAATAAAGATCCTCCATCTGTCCTCCCCCCCTTTTATAGATCTCTGCTGTAGACTCAGAATTCAGTTTAACTCCTAGATGGAGACAGCCAGCTCAGTGCAGAGGGGAGAGGTTATAGGATTCACGACAGGAGGACGATTGTATAGATCTAAAACCTGATTCCCCCAGCCCAATTCCCCCATTTCAGGCTCACAGCCAATTCCCAGGTTACCACGAACTCCTTTTCCTTACAACACCAGCTTTGCTCACTGTCCCCTCCTGGCAGCAGCGGACTGGCATTGTGCAGGGATGCTGTGCAGGGATGGATGCAGTGCAGGGATGGATGCAGTGCAGGGATGCTGTGCAGGGATGCTGTGCAGGGATGGATGCAGTGCAGGGATGGATGCAGTGCAGGGATGCTGTGCAGGGATGCTGTGCAGGGATGGATGCTGTGCAGGGATGCTGTGCAGGGATGGATGCTGTGCAGGGATGCTGTGCAGGGATGCTGTGCAGGGATGCCGTGCAGGGATGCCGTGCAAGGATGCCGTGCAGGGATGCTGTGCAGGGATGGATGCTGTGCAGGGATGCTGTGCAGGGATGCCGTGCAGGGATGCTGTGCAGGGATGCCGTGCAGGGATGCCGTGCAGGGATGCTGTGCAGGGATGGATGCTGTGCAGGGATGCTGTGCAGGGATGATGTGCAGGGATGCTGTGCAGGGATGCCGTGCAGGGATGCTGTGCAGGGATGCCGTGCAGGGATGCTGTGCAGGGATGCTGTGCAGGGATGCTGTGCAGGGATGCCGTGCGCATCCCGGGCCGGTGCGGAGCGCGATGCGCGCGGCTCGGAGCGCTCGGAGCCGCCGGGCCGGAGCAGCCGGGGGAGCGGGGGCAGAGCCGCGGCTGCGTGCCGCTCGCTGCCTCGGCGGGCGGAAGCCTCGCGTATTTATGGAGCCAGCGCTTCCTTCTGCGTTTGAGTGACAGCCGGGATGCCGTCGCTGCCTGGTCACTGGAGCTGATTTGTATGCGCCAGGGTCCGCCTCGCTCCGAGGGATGCAGCCGCAGCAGCTTGCAGAGCTGTCACACTCACACGGGCTCCGTATCTGCACTGGCTTGACGAATTAAAAAGCGAGCCAGCCAGCGAGAGAGAGACCCGGAGAGAGAGGGGGGACGAGACAGAGAGAGAAGCTTGCAGACAGCGCTCGCTCTTTTCCTAAAGGAAGGATTTTTGCATCCCGAGTGCTCACTGGTTGTGATGATGCTTCACTTAGCGGGCTCAGAATGAGCTAGAGACAGCAGATAGGGGAGAAACTAAAGGCAGAGCACAAAGCATTACGAACCAACCCAAAACCAGGAACAGTTTTCTCCTCTATTCTAGCATGGTGGATGTATGGACAGTCTTACAGAGCAGAGGTTGACTTCTCCAAATCTGCCAGCCCCACACCTCGAACACTACAGTGTTCTGCATTGCACCATGACCTTGGATGTTCAAACGGTGGTCGTTTTTGCAGTGATTGTGGTGCTATTGCTTGTGAATGTCATACTCATGTTCTTCCTGGGCACTCGTTAAATGGATTTTTTCTCCTGAGCTGTTGGGGGCTACTACTACCACTAGCAATTCAACAAGAGAGCACGAGCGGGAGAGAGAGAGAGAGAAAGGCGAGAGAGAGAGAGAAAGAGAGAGAGAGAATTTCTTACTGAGGGGGGAAACGCGTTGAGCTTCAACATGGCCTCGCTGTGATATGTATGACGTTGGTATTATTATCTCTCCCTAAATCTTTTGTCATGTCTTGTCGTTTAAGTATGCCTGTAAGTTGTAGCTGCTTTTGCCGGGGTTTTAAATGTGATAAATAATAACAGTGATCCAGTTCTGTGCTAGCGAGATAGAGCTGTGCTTCTTCAGGCAGCAGCAGAGTGAAAATGATCTGGCTGTGGTGAGCACTGGCTGTGTTGTTTTGCTTTCCTTTGAAATAGAGGCTCAAGTTAATAATAAGTCATTTTGTGTGTGATTTCTAGCAAGCAGTTAATGTGCAATGTCTGTGAGAGTAACCATGTAGGTGCCAGGTGAGAGGTGCTGGTGTGTGCAATGGAATCGAGCTGTGGGCATTTTTAAGGGGGAGGGGGGTGTTTGAGAAATCCTATTAAAGGATTAAATCTTTGCTAAAATAACATTCAGCCACAAAGGAAAAAAAAAAAAAAAAAAAGAGAGAAAAATTCTACTTAGTTTATTTATCTGTGTTGCCTTGATGATGTGATTTGATTTCTGAAGATTCAACCCCAAAGCCTCCAAATTCTATGTCCACACTGATGTAACCCAGCTCCTTTTTTTAGAGATGTGAGAGGGACTGAAACATAACCTGCTGGCTTCTTTTATTCTGGTCCTACGTGGTTTCTGTCTCTGCAAATTGGGAAGGAAAGATCAAAAGGGAGAAAGGGCAATGCAAGCTTTGTTTTTCTTTGCTAAAGCAACAGATACGGAGGGGTTGGGTTTTGCTATGATTTTCTAGAAATCTGTTTTTGCCTTTCTTTTCTTTCTTTCATGTGTGTGTATATATCAAATTTTAGGGAATGTATCTAAGAAAAATCTTTGCCCACCTCGAGGATAACGAGCTTTTGAGATGGGTTGCTTCGTGTGACTTTATTTACATTGATTTTCTGGAAAATGAAGTGCTAAGTTGTGTATTATGGGCTTGCTGGAAAGGTGTCCAGCAGTTAGAGGTGCTTCTAGCCTGAAATTGCAATGTTTACAGCTTGGAAGCAGGGCTGGCTGGGGGATCCAGCACGAGAAGTTTGGAGAGAATACGAAGGGAATGTCTGGAAATGGTAATACCTTTTCCTCTGGAAAATATCTCTCTGTTCTGTGCTTCTGTTAGAGGTCTTAGGAATTTTTTTTTATATATTATTTCCCCCTCCAGAGAAATCAGAATTGCTTAAAACAAGCAAAAATATCAGTTTGAAAATGTTTTTATCTTTGCTGATGGTCACTGGAATTTTATTGCCTTGATGATTTAATTAGTTCATGCTAATGGCAGCTGTCTATTATTTATTTGCTGTTCTCTGAGAAAAAAATAATCCTGTAACTGATGGATAAAGACAAAGCTGGAGGTTACAGATGGAGACATGGAGTTATTTCCCAGTGAGGATTTGTGTGCTGGGAGTTAAATGCTGAGCAGGGCTCGGGAGCCGATGGCTTTTCGATGGTGGCAGGATTGGAAAAGGAATTAAATCCGGCAAATTTGGCACTTTCAAAGTGCTTTTAGCTCTAAATAAAAGAGAAAACAATAATTTTCACTGAGTCCCAGGGTGGGAACAATTGTGCCCAAAAGCGTTCCGGGGCATTTTAGTGGGGAGGAAATTCAGGAGCCAGGGATCCAAGCCCAGGAAAATTCTCTGGTGTCTCTTGGCTCCGTTCCCCCTCTTCACTTGTAGCTATCTGCAAGAGGTACCTGCTTCACTTCACAGGAGACAGAGTCAATCTCCTACCCTAAAAAAATAAACCAAGTGAATCAAATTGATGTTGAGGACGGTTTGGGTTGTTAAACAGCTCAAATTTGCTCTATCTGCCTGTTGGCCATCCTGTGTCATTAGTTTTATAGGTTGCAGAATCTCCTGGAAAGGTAATAAATGAGCTGAGATCACCATGGAGAGGGAATCGATCAAACAGAAGCAAAATCATCCTTTGAGGGGAGCAGCCTTGAGCGACAAAGGGATTTGGAGGAGGAAGGGTGGAAAAATGAGCAAAAACCCAACCCCAAAACTGCCCAGTGAGTTCCAGTGGGCTGTGGCTGTGCCTGAATGTTTATTTTCTCAGGGCTCTCTGGCACTAAGGTTTACCTTTCAATACGATTTCTACGAGGAATGCCCGCTACCTACCGCGGTTTCCTGGGCGCATTCCTTGATGCAGAGCTTGTACTCCTGGGGAGATATTTGGGAGCTGTGTTTGGTGCTGGATGTTGCTGGCTCGTTCTGCAATGCCCCTGTGGTTCCATCCCTGGGCTGGGGCTGCATGGGGAGGACGAGGGGTTGTGCACGCTCAGCTGCTGGGAGGGAGCGCTGGGAGCAGAGTTTTTCCCGTCACGGAACGTGCTTGGGAGAATTCATGTGATTTTATTACAACTTTTTGCCTTTTGTCCTCCTGAAGGCTGGTGGAGTTAAAGAAGGAAAGTTCACACCGAGCAATAGGAAAGTTGGCAGCACAAACTTTGTTATCGTAGCAGCACCGTTCTCCTTATCTCGGGCTTCCTGTTGGAATTTTGGGGGGAAAGAGAGGAAATGAGAGGTGAAACAGTGAGTCAGGGCTGGGCTTGCTGCTTGTTTAGTTTGCTCTCTGTTTCCCACACCAGGCCTCAGTGCCAGCCCCTGTCCCAGCCCCAGTTTTGGGGTTTGGCAGCTGTAGTTTGGCGTTTTGTTTGTTTTGCTGCAGGAGCCCCTCGGTCCTGCCGAGCTGGGCACAGCGGCTCAGCCCATGGTGAGCCCTGGGAGCTTTTCTGGGGTGACAGCGCTGCCGGTCCCCACTACATCCCCGTGCCCCAAAGTGATGTGCCCGCAGCATTCCGGGTGTGAAATACCCCTGGGATCGGCACTTTCCATATCCCAGAGCTCCGTGGGACCATCGGGGTCACGCCTGGGTTCCCGGGGCTGCTTCAGCCCCGTGACTCCCCTGCCTTTCTTCATCTTTGTGGGGATGCTCAAACCCAGGGATGAATCAGAGGGATCATTCCTTTAAAGGAATCAAAGCGCTGACCCTCTGGAAAATACGGCTCCAAAGAAAGAAATAATAGGAATTAGTCTGCAAAAAGCATATTTGTGATGCATATAATCTCTCTCGGTGCTTGCTGCCGTGTGTGTGCTGAGGCTGGGTGATCCTGCCTCGCTGTTGTCTGCTTAAGCAGGATTCGATGTTATTTGCCACAGGATTCATGAAAATGCCTCTGCCTGTATCATAGCAACCCCGTTTCCCACAGTCCATAAAAAGTCCATTCCTCCCGAGCAGCAATCCACCGTCTTCAAGATTCAGGCACCCTCCTCGGCATGGGGAAAGGGTGATGTGCCCCTCTCCGGGCGCTTCCCAGGGAGCTCAAGTGCCGGGATGATCCCGGCTTGTCCTGCCCGCGCGGCGCTTTTAATGCTCTTTCTTTAAGGCAGATAAAGCGCTTTCATTTCGGGTTTCCGAAGGCTTCCTCCCCCCCCCGGCTATTTCCCACCTCTGTTTAAAACCTCCCGTGACGAGTTGGAGGGGATGGGACAGCTCCTTGCTCTGTGACGCGGTGGCTTTGCCCTGTCCTGCCATTTGGCTTTTCCCCCGGGATGGCAGCAGCGCAGCCCCGGCTTTTGCTGTGTAGGGAGTGAAGATGTGCCCCGATGCCAGCCCTTCTGGGGGAATGCAGAGGTGCTTTCTCAGCCCGTAGATGATTGTTATTAAGAGCTGCATGTTCACCTGACTCCTGCCCCCATCTGTTTGCATAATGTGGTTATATTTCTTTTTGGATCAGGTATTCAGTACACAGCTCAGCTGCTGTGTATAATGTCTGAAGGAAAATTACCAAAAATCCATGTAAGTTTTTGGTTTCGTTTTGTTTTCGTTTTGGTTTCTTTGGTGGGTTTTGTTGTGGTTTTTTTTGGGTTGCTTCAGTTTCAATTTGTGATTAGAACCCCTGTGTGTGTGTTTTCATTTCATTTTGTTGTGGTGCTCGGTTTGTGTGCTCAGTTTGAGTGTGCCGTGCCTGCCTGCATGTGTTGTGTCCGTGTGCTCCGTGCTGGAATGATGATCTGTCCCGGGGAGGCTCCTGTGTTTTACATTTCCAGTGTGGATTTTCTCAGCTGGGTGTGATAATCGTGCCCAGTGAAACGTTGGGAGAGCTATTTTGGTAAAACGCAAGGATTTGTCTCGGAGCTGAGGAGTCTCCAATGAGGAGAAGTTGGGAAGCTTGAGGAAAACTCCCAAATGTTAATAATTGTGTAAGAATTGTCCTGTTTGAAGAGGGTTCGTGTGCAGGGCTTCCAGGGCTGGCAGAGGACAGTTCTGCTGTATCCTGGCTTTGCCATGATTTACTGTGTGGCCTTGGGCACATTCCTTTGTTCCTTTGTCACCTTGTGGCCTCTCTTTTCCACCTGGGACAGAGGAATATCACACAGTACTGAGGTGTAGCCATGCCTGGTGTTCTCCTTGTGTCCCCTTTCTGCCTGGGGGACAGTGACAGTGGCAGTGCAGGTGGGGACGTGTGTGTGCCCACGTTGGCCCAGCTCTGCCGACCTGGGTTTTGCCTGTTGGAGCTGTTGTAGACAGCAGGAGCTGTGGTGATTGATGCTTCCCACTAAAAATAGATGCTCCTAGAGGAAGAGCTGCTGGAGGAACCGTGATTTATTGTCTTTATTTTATTAGTTGTGGTTGAATTTCTTTCCTGAGTGGAAATGAGTCTTAATCTGCAAGCACCCACAGATGGCTGGGTTGGCTCTAACCAGCAAAGGACCACGTGGCCTCTGCTCCTTATTCCTGGTTTTCCTGGGAATTACTCTGGCGTGGTCAGAAACATCACCTTGATGGGATGTCCACAAGGGCAGGAAGCCCCCAGAGCTGTGCTGGTGGGCAGCCTGAAAGCTTCAGCACCCGAATTAAAGAGAATGTTGGGGGATGAAGGGAGTGCGTGCATGCAAGGATTTAAAGAATTAGGTCTGGATTTCATCTGTCTCTGGTTTATCCCCACAGATACCATTTCATAGCAGGGTGCTGCTTTGGGGAGCTGCCCCTTGCGCTATCACAGAGCTGGGGAAACTGAGGCACGCGGCGGTTGTGCAGCGGCACGTTTTGGGATGGGGGTTAGCGGTGCTGGGGTCTGGAGCAGGGTGTGGGGAGGGTGTTTGGCACCGTGTTTGGGGTCTGGCTTGTTCAGGTTCCTCAAGCCTTGCCGTGGGGCGGTGCTGGAGGCCCGGGCTGGTGCCGGGCGCTGAGGCGCTGCAGCGTGCCCGAGGATGCGTTTGGAGGATTTTGGAGCCGGGAGCAGCCGAGTGTGGCCGTGCCCATGTGAAGGGCCATGTGGCTCAGCGCCTGCCCCTTGCTTTGCATCAGCTGAGACATATAGAACACAACGTATGGGCTGCTGGCAGCCGGCGTGGGGCTATTTTCGGCTGCATCTGCGCCTCGGCGGAGCCGGGAATGCGCTGAGCCTGCCTTGCTCGCCGGGCTGGGCTCAGGCTCCAGGGATGAGCTGTTCCCCAGCCCCTTCCCCTCCTCCAGGACCTGTCTGGGACGGGCAGGGCAGGCACTGACCCCCGAGGGTGCTGGGGAGGGCCGGCAGCCCTGCCCTGGGCTCCATAAGTAGCATCACCCCGGTTAAAGCAGCAGCCCGGCTCTTTGTGTTCCCTTTTTGTCCCTGGATAAAGCCCCAAGTGGATTTCATGGCTGGTCACTGTGGTGGGATGAGATGGTGATGTGTCCTCCTGTCCTTCTGGAGCGACGCTGTCTGCTCTGAGGGATGTCCTGCCCTGTGCCCTGTGCCATCCAGGAAAACCCTTGGATGTTCACTCTCAGTGCTCGGGGTGTTTGTCCCAAGGTTTCCAAAGGGTTAAGCTGCTGCTGGTGCCAGTTTTGGGGGTTTTGAGCCCCTGCACGGGAGCTCAGAGCTGTGAGAGCGGCTGCAGCTCACGCCGAGAAATGCCGGGAGAGGAGTCGGCCCAACTCCGAGGGCTCGGGAAGCAGAAAGGACGGAATTGTGCACGGAATTGTTCCCTTGGAATGGAGCAAATTCAGTCTGGCCTCAGCTACACCAACAGGAGTGGGGAGCAAACCCCTAAAGATCCATCTTCTCCCCCAGTAAGAGTGGATTAATTTGCTGGGCATATCTGGGGAGAAGTTTTGTCACATAAAATCATTCCATTTGACAAAAGCGTCAGCTCCTGCTGGCATTATCAGAAAACAGGGTTTTTTCAAAGCATTTCTATGGACCACATTCCCCTGCTATTTCTGCTGCTCCACTCCCCTGTATTGTGTTCAGTAAATCTGACAAGGTTCTCTCAGTACGTCGTGCACTGAAGTTTCTGTTCTGATACCAAATTTAGGGAAGGCTTGTTATCTACAGTTCTTTCTTCCTGGCTTGATAAGGTGCTGATTAATTTAATGCAACTCTTTTTGCTTATCTAGTTGAGCTTCAGTCAGTTTTAGTATAATCTTGAAGAAGCGTGATCAATCTTTAATGTTTGTTTTTAAGGTTTATTCCAAAGCCTTTTAGGTACGCTGGATGTTTGCTCTTTCCTGAAGTTCTAGGAGAATTAAGTTAAAAAGTAACAATTATAGAAACAGTTTTGAATGCAGATGAAACATTTTAAAGTTGCTCTAAAGCGAGAAGGAGCAGTTGGCTCTGATGAAGTTTTAGGCGTTAAAATAGAATTGTCTTAACTCTGGATGTGTAAGGCAGGGAATATCAACAGCCCTTGTACGGGGATGAGGATGATGCAGGGATGAAGGAGAGGGCCTGTTCCCTCTCCAGAGGTGTGTGTAAGGTGGGAAGGGACAGGGGCACTGTCACCTGTCCCAGTGTGGGGAATTGTCCCCTGCTTTTGCCCGAGGAGCAGGCAGTGCAAGGAGAGCGGGCTGTCATCGGTGCAGAGCTTTGCCAGCATTTGGTGATCAGGGGTTGACATCTGGATAGATTTTCAGTCTCCTCTGGTCCAGGGGAGATGGATCTCTGTTCCAATGCCCAGCAGCAGATCGATCCTATCTCCTGGATACTGAGGCTTTTGCAGAATTGTCAAAAAGTCTTTCCTAAAGAATTAAAAGTGCACCCAGGCACGGAGCAGAGGAGCTAAACCTCCCAAACCTGCAGGCTGGGAACAAATTTGCTTAAGACTAACAGGCTGCCTTGGAGTTAGAAATCTTCAGCCAGGAGAAGCCTGGCTTCCTCAGTACACACCCAGAGCCTGGGAAGTGTGTTCCCAGGCATTAACAGGAGCCAGCCTGTAGATTTGTGGAATTGAGGGAGCACTGCTGCTCCCAGCACCCCTCTGCAGCGGTGGATGCTGCTGAGCCACGTGCTGAGGCTGTTCCTGATGTCCCTCTCAGCCCACTGCCATTTGCACATTGTCACCGTGGCCCCAGCTGCCACAATCCCCATTTTCCCAGCTGGATTTGAAGCTCAGTACAAGTCTGGGTCTGGTCCCCAGAGCCCAGGTTTGGCTGGAGGTTGTCGGCAGCGCGCGCTCGGTGCTTCTCCCTTTGCCATCTCTCCCCATGGCTTCCCTGCTCCCTCCTGCAGTACAGAGCGGCTGTGCTTTGCCCCAGAAAGCAGTGCTGGTTTAATCTCTGTTTTCCAGCAGTAAAAAGGTTTTAATCTCTGTTTTTCCAGGCTGTCCCTGTCCCTCCTCCCCACACACGTCAGGGCACACATGTGCACATGCGTGTGCAGGCAGCAATGCACCTCCCTCTGCATCGCCCTGGACATGGGCAGGGAAACCTATGGATTAAAACACATGTGCATATGTTTTCCTTCCCAGATATATTTTGGAAAATATGAGTCAGCAGCAGCAGCAGCAGCAGCAGCAGCAGCAGCAGCAGGCAAGAACATATTACATAATCTCTGGGAGCCAAGAAAACCTCGCAGTTTATTAGGAGGGAGGCTTTCTGCAAGCAGCAGCTTTTACCATCATTTTGGGGCCACACATTGGCTCGAGCCCCAAAGTCAGTGGCCTCATTTCCATCCTGTCCTCTTGTGTCCAATGCAGGGAAGCAGTCCCAGCAGCCTTGGGTTTGGTTATATTTTTAATCCCCCCAGTACTGGTAGAATCTCAGGGTTGTGCTGTTGGTAATGACTTTTCTCTTGTTCCTTAACATGTTCTCCTGCACAGAGTCTGTGATTTTCCTTTTTGGTTCCCCCCACTCCCCACCTCCTGCTGTTTTCTCTCAGATCTCAGCACTGAGAGAAATGGCACATGAGTACAGCTGGAAATAGCTGCTGCCCCCTCCGCCTCCCCTCTGCTCACGGCCACCCACCTCCTCCACCTACTCCCAAATGGGAAAGTGAAGTCAACATCCACTTTTAGCCCTGGGCTGCTGCTCCTCGGCTCTCCCCCTCTCCCTCGCCGTGCCTGCCCTGCCCACACAGGTTTCAGAAGGGCTTCATCACCGTTTTGAGGCTCCTGCAGCTGGATGAGCGCTCGTGTGGCCCCTGTGTGATCCCCCTGGCGCTCGGGGGGGCTGACAGGGGATGCGCGCTTTGCTCCGTGCTGGCCGGGCAGGGATGGGGAGCAGCAGGAATTACAGACACACAGAGGAGCACAAACGAAAATCCAAGGAATTCAGACAGCAGGAATGTCAGGGGTTTGAATGCTCCGTGCTGGGCACATCCGTGTGAGCGTTGGCACGGGCAGGGATGGGAGCAGTGGGCGCAGAGCCCTGCACGGTGGGTGGCTGCTCTCAGCTCTCCACCGTGCTTTTAGCTCTAAATAAAAGAGAAAAAAATAAATTTCCCTGAGTCCCTGGGTGGGAACAATCCCAAAAATACCCCACCCCAAAAGGGTTATGGGGCATTTTAGTGGAGAGGAAATTCAGGAGCCAGGGATCCAAGCCCAGGAAAATTCTCTGGTGCCTGTTGGCTCCGTTCCCCCTCTTCACTTGTAGCTATCTGCAAGAGGTACCTGCTCCATCCCTAATGCCAGCCTGAATTCCTGCAGGATGCCTGGAAAGCCTAGGAGGGGAATGGACATTAGCAGAGTGAAGGGAAAGGAAGGAAAGGCCTTGTTTGTTTTTAATTTGCCCAGTAAAAGCGAAAGGTTTTGAGCCACTTTGATCTCTCAGGGCAGTGCAAACGCTTTCACTGTGCCTGAGCCCGTGGGTGCCTTTCAAGCAAAGAAAAAGCTCGGTTGTGGTTTTCCAATATCAAAGGCTTCCCAAGGAGGCAGTAAATTGCCACACTGGCTGAGAGCAGGAGTGCAGCAGCTCCGTGCCCTGTCTGGGACAGTGTCTGAGGCACTCGCTGCAGAGCAGATTGAGAGAGACACAGGAATTGATGGTGATGGAATAACCTGTTTATCCAGAGCACTCTGTCTTCACCCCCGTTAGCTCTCCAGTTCCTGGTGTTTGGAGATGAGAGAATTTAAATCTTCTATATTTTTAAAACCACAGAAGTCTGTGTTACAACCAGAAATTCTAATGAGCTCAGCAGAGGGGATGGGCTTTTCTGTCCACCATCCATCAGGGCTCTCCATATTTTATTGAAAAGCCTGGTTTGAGCCGTGTCTGCCCAGTGTTTGGAGCAGCTGGGGAGTGGTGGGACCCTCCAAGGGCTGGGATCTGGGGGAACTGCCCCCCATTCCCTACCTCCAGCAGCCAGGGTGATGCTGCAGGGGCTGTTTCATCTTTCTACGTCTTTGTTTCTCCTTCTGTAAAATGCACAGAAGGAAATCGCCCTTTCCTGTTCAAGGGTTTGGCAAGTGAGGATGAAAAGTGCTGGATTGGAGGCAGGTGGGATTGGAGCAGATGGATGAAAAATGCCTCTCACCCTCTGGGGCTTTGCGGGGGCCCCTGGCAGAGCAGAGCTCCCACCCAGGAGCTCCCTGCTTTCATTTAAAGCAACATCTTGAATTCCACCCGAGATTCCAACAGTGATGTCAGCAGGGCTCCACCAAAAATTCATTTGGCCTCAAATATTTTGCATATGCAGCGTCAGAGCTCAGCCTTCTGTTTTTGCAGCTAGAGAAGGGCTCTGCACCTCGTTAGAGCCTTCACTAATAATACACTTGTTCTCTGTTATTAATTCATCTAAATGAGGCTTTTTTGTTTCTCTAAGCCTTTTGTGGTATTTCTGTGCTGTCGAGAAATTAATCTGCATTAAGTAGAAATACCTCAGTAAAACCAGGAGCTTTGGAGTAGCTCTTGTGGCATAAGCTCTGGGGCAGAACCACTTGGGGTATCCACAATTCCCACCCCAAAGCCAGCAAAAAGAGCCAGGAGAGGCTCCTGGGGCACAAAGGAATGGCACAAAAGCCACCCAAGGCAGCCCAGCCATGCTCTGGATACTGGCTGGGAGTGCTGTCTCTGACTTGAGTGACACGAGCTCACATCTTAATTCCCAAATCTTCCCTTTTTGAGCTTCTGTGTTTGGTCACCCTCTCCCCAAAAGGAGGATTTTTCCCTGGGGCACCTTCCCTCCTGTTCTGACATGTCTGGAGTGGTTTTCTCAGCTGGTCAGAAAAGGAGAATTCTGCTCCTCCTTTGAGCAGGTCTCCCACAGCTGGAAACACCTCCCTGTCACTGCAGTGGCTTTTGCTGCCCTTTTTGCCTCTCTGTTTCTCCTGCAGACAGTTTTACCTTTGCAGGGTTTTTCCAACTCAGGTTGAAATTCAAGCGAAGATAATACTTGACATTCTTCATTCCGGCATCTTAAAAATCTTTTCTGAAGTTTAAAAGCCTTTAAAGCCTTTGTGCTGTATAAATACTTGAGTACTTCTTCTATTTTTAAATGAAAATGGTGCCTGAAAACCCTCAAAAGTCAAATGAAGATCAAAGGCTTGGGAATACCAGCAGATTTTTGTACTATTCACAGCAGCCCGAGACTGAGGTTGTATTGGCTAGGTGCAGAGGGGCTGCTGTGCTCATAATGATGCAATCATGGAATTATGGAGTGGTTTGGATTGGAAGGGACCTTCAAGCTCATCCCATTCCACCCCTGCCATGGGCAGGGACACCTCCAACTATCCTGTGTTGCTCCAAGCCCCATCCAGGGGGCATTTCCAGGGATCCAGGGGCAGCCACAGATTCTCTGGGCACCTGTGCCAGGGTCTGCCCACCCTCACAGGGAAGGATTTAGGATTTCTTCCCAATATCCCCTCTAATCCTGCTCTCTCTCATTGATCTCTGGTTATCTGTCCCAGCTGTAAAACTCAGCCTTGGTGCTCAGGGCAGCTGGGCTTGGTGTGTGACATCACTGCTGGCTGGAGATCCCATGTTTTATCATCTTGTTTTCACATCCATCCCCATGCAGGAATGGCCAGCAAAGGGCTGGAGCAGGGAAAGTGGCAGCACTGCCCTTTTCATGGGGAGCTGGCCTGGCTTCACAAGGTTTTCAGCAAAGTCAATCTCTTTTTCTTGTAACCTAGCTTTCCTCACCATTTTCCTCCCTCCCTGTTGCTTCAGAGCAGGAATCAGGACAATAGATGGAAATGGATGTCCTGGAGGTGTGTGACAAGGGGATCCTGAGGGCTCAGGGCAGCTCACAAAAGAATTGCCTCTGATAAATGCTCAGAGGTTTCTGTGGGTTTGCTCAGCAGCTGCAGTCAGGGCTCACAGTGGGGATTTTTACCACTGCCCAGGGAATTGTTCCAGGGCTGTGTGAGCCACCACCAGCAGCATCATTGCTGGAATAAAAGGTAAAAAATGGATGCAGGGCAATTTGGCTAGGAGAAGAGTGGAAAGAAAAAAAAAAGTTAAGATCCAAGGAGTGGCTGTTGAAACGCAAAAGGATCTAGAAAGCAAAGATGCAAAAATAAAATCTGAAGCGGAAATGAGTGATGTTTTTCCAGCATTGTGTAACTCATTTTAATTGCAATCCATCTAGAAATCTATTTGAGGCAAGAAATCAATGCAGAATTGTAGAGCAACGCATTGGCCTCCCAGATGTTTGCAGCTTTCTGGATTGTTATTTTCAGCTTCTCCCTCAGTTTGAGTCCCTCCTTCCTCACAGTGGCCAGGAGATGTCCCCCTGATGTGTGGCAGGTGGGCAGTGAGGGCTGTCCTGGGGCTTTCTGCTCTGAATTTGCCTCTTGTTGCATCTTGAGGAACACCCTGGAGTGGTTTTGGTGGTGGGAACGAGGTGCTGGCGTGTGGAAGCCCCGGGGTTTCTGTAGGATCACCCCACATCTCCCAGGCGTGCCTGAGGGTCAGGGCTGGGCTGTTGTCCCTCACAGGGAGTTTTCCCTGGGCAGGAATTCAGTGGGAGTGGCAGAGCTGGGGCCATGCTGTGCTCTTTGATCACCTGCTTTAAATCTGTGGGATGTGCAGCACAGGCATCAGAGCTGCCTCATCTCCTGGAGGTTCCTTTCACCGAGTGGATTCCCAGTTTAAGAGACTGGTGAAAGTCCATCAGTGCTCAAGGCTTCTGGTAATTCAGCAGAATTAAGTCCTGACTCTCACAGATGTCATCCATGTCATTCCCAGCAGTCTCCTGAAAGGCCAGCATCTTGGATTTGGTGGCATTTGTGAGGGAGGTTTTACCTTGTTTCTGCTCCATCCTCAGCGTTTGGGGCTGCTGGGGATGCTTTGCTTTGAATCCAGTTTTGGCAGGGGCCGTGTGGAGACTGAGCAGGGATGATCTGGGCAGAGCTGGGGCTGCAGGGTGGTCCCTGTGCTCCTGGAGGGAGGGAGGCTGTGCTGCTGTGGCCTTCAGAGTGTCCCTTTGCTCTGCTCCTGCCTCTTGTCCTGCCTGGAGAAGGAGTTGGGCAGTGAGGCAGGGACAGAGCTCCCCAGGAACCAGCCAGGCTCCTCAAAGATAACACAGCAGCTTCACAGACAGGTGAGGCTCTGAGCCAGCAATCCAAGGAAATCCTGACAGCCAAAACACTCACATTCCCAACAGAATGGCCCAGCAGCAATGGACTCCAGGTTTGGAATATCTCCCCTGACCTCCCTCCTGGCTTCCAAGCGTGTCCCCCTCACCGTGTCGCTCTCAGGCTGTCACTGAAGTGTTGTGTCTGTGTTTAGAATACTGGCTTGGAGCAGCAGAGAGAAATGGGAACAGAGTTTGCAGCAGGTTAGGGTGAGCTGGGAGGAATCTGATGGGATTGCATGCAAAGGAACCGGCCTCACTCTGGGAAGGAGGCAGGGAAAGGGAGGATTCAGGCTTTTCCAAATGGAGAGAGTGCAGTGGAAGAGGGGGAAGGATACAGTGCAGGAGGTAAAACTAAGAATAGAGGAGTGTGTTATAAAGGGAAATCTGGGGCTGGAGGTCAGGACAAATTAGAACACGCAGAAAATGTACTCCACTAGGCCATGGATTTGTATTTCTGGAAAATAACTGAAGTATCTTCACATGGGGCACTTCTCATGGGATTAGAAAAAATACCAGAACAGGTTCTCAAAGGAACAGTCTTCCTTTGGCTCGTGAGCAGAACAGAGGGTTCCAAGCTGGTTTTTGGAGCCCAGAGCCCCTCCAATTCCAAGAGGCACGGCTTTTCCTGCAGGCACCTCTGGACAGCAGCAGCAGGATGTGCCCAAAACAGAGTTTATTCTGATGGTGATTGTGGAGAGCGGCAGCAAAGCTCCCCAGGATAGATGGAGTCAGGAGTAGAAGGGCTCTGGAAATGGGCCCTGGGTGAGGCTGGAGCAGGGGAAGGCGGTGATTTATTGTTATTACCTGGAGTGGATCCAAGCTTTTAACAGATGGGAGGATTTACCAGTTTGGCTGTGCTGGAAAACTGGGCAGTAGAGTTATCCATGCATCCATGGATCCATCCATGGATCCATCCATGGATCCATCATCCATCCATCCATTCATCATCCATCCATGGAACCATCCATCCATCATCCATCCATCCATCATCCATCCATCCATCATCCATCCATCCATCATCCATCATCCATCCATCATCCATCCATCCATCATCCATCCATCCATCCATCCATCCATCCATCCATCCATCCATCATCCATCCATCATCCATCCATCATCCATCCATCCATCCATCATCCATCCATCATCCATCCATCCATCCATCCATCCATCCATCCATCCATCATCCATCCATCCATCATCCATCCATCCATCATCCATCCATCATCCATCCATCCATCATCCATCCATCCATCATCCATCCATCATCCATCCATCCATCCATCCATCCATCCATCCATCCATCATCCATCCATCATCCATCCATCATCCATCCATCATCCATCCATCCATCCATCATCCATCCATCCATCCATCATCCATCCATCCATCCATCCATCCATCATCCATCCATCCATCCATCCATCCATCATCCATCCATCCATCCATCCATCCATCATCCATCCATCCATCCATCCATCCATCCATCCATCCATCATCCATCCATCCATCCATCCATCCATCCATCCATCCATCCATCATCCATCCATCCATCATCCATCCATCCATCCATCCATCCATCATCCATCCATCCATCCATCCATCCATCCATCCATCCATCCATCCATCCATCCATCCATCCATCCATCATCCATCCATCCATCCATCCATCCATCCATCCATCATCCATCCATCATCCATCCATCCATCCATCATCCATCCATCCATCATCCATCATCCATCATCCATCCATCATCCATCCATCCATCCATCCTGTTGCCACCAGTGCTTTGGGGACCTGCTGCATTGGAAGGTCAGAGTTTTCTCTGGTGGTGATTTGGTGCAGGCTGTGGTTAGAGATGCCAGGAGCTGCTCGTAAGTCTTGGGTTTGGCACTGTTCCTAAAGAAGGAGAAACAAGTAAGTGAGATCCTGCAAATCAGTGTTTGGATTCCTGCTTTTGAGAAGATTGATGGAGGTGGACTGGCTGCAGGAGCAGGATTTATCTTGGCAGTTCAGCAGCTTGCCCCAAGCCTTTCCTGGTGTGTGTGGTGTGGCCAGAAATGCTCTGGATTTATGGATGACCTTAGGAAGCACAGGCAGTGCTGGGAGAGCTGCGCTGCTGCAGAGACAAGGCCAAGGAGCCTTATCTGAGTCCAGCAGCTTCAAGGCCTGATATTAAAAAAGTCTCCTGTATTCATTACCAAGAGCACTGGCTTCTTCTTCTAAAATTCTGAGATAATTCTGTTGTATCCTGTGCTACTTCTTCAGAACCTCTCCTCACCTGATGTTGGTGCATAAACACAGAACAGATTTTCCCCCCATTTTCTTTCCCTGCAGCAGCTCCAGCCATTTTAAATCTGCGAGCTGGAACTCCAGGGATCTTGCTCATCCTCATGGACCTAAAAGTGGAGTACACAGGGGAGATTCTGGGAGTTTGGCCATGAGCCCAAGACCTTTAAAATCATGAACCAGATTCTTGGTTAGCTAAGACTTTGGAGCTTTCCAGTGTGTTAGAAAGTCACAAGATTTTTTCAGCTGTCAGGTTTTAGTTTTTTCGTCTTACGCTGTCATGCACTGACATAGGATACCAATAATTTAAACCACTCTGCTTCCAGGAGAATCCTTTTGATATAAAAGTTTGTGGAGACAAACGTAAAGGTTTAATCTCTTGCTGATTTTTACTGCCTGATGTATTTATAAACTAAGAATATAAGATTTCTATAGGCTGCTTCATGTTGCAAACACACACAGTGTGAGCAAGACATGGATTTGCAGCCCCCCAGATGAGAAATGACCTGCTGGGGTGCTGGGGGATCCCAGGGCTGTGTAAAGGTGCATGCAGGGAGTGTTGAGCTGTGTGCAGCTCCAGAGACCCAAATTAGAGGGTTTGGACACCTGGGCTCTCAGGTGGCTCCTTTGGGCAGGGATGTCACACGGGCAGACGGAGCTGGCTGCTCCCAGATTCCCACGGAGATGCTCACATCCACTCTGACTCACATCCATGGCATTTTATTGTTGGGTTGAAGACTGTCTAAAAATTCCCTGGCATTTCTCCAGAGAGAGTGCCAGCAGCCCTTAAACTCAACTCATTTCCTTTCCATCAAACCACGGAGCTCATCAATAGCAATCTCAGGCTCCAGCAGGGAACTCGGAGGTGGGTGGGATTTGCCACCCTCCATCCTGGTGGTAAATTGGTCATTACCACCACAACAGCAGGAATAAAGCACAGAGGGGGGATTTGGAGAGGGAGAAATGATGGTCCTTTCCCTTGGGGAGCAGGTATTTTTGCTGGTGCCAGCAGATTGATTTAGGCAATATTCACTTGTTACTTTATGGAATCAATGAACAGCATCTTTTCCTAGGTTTGTGTCTGGGGATTGACAAATTCTCAGGTGCTTTTGCACCTCTGTGGTTGCTTTTATTAACTCATGGGAGCTTAAAAGGTGAAGCCCAGGAGCTCCCTGCAGACTGGAGCTCTTACCTGTTCATTGGAGCCTTTTCCCAGCAAGTTGCTCTCTGAGCCCTTTTTTTGCATAGGAATGTCACACATGATAGAGGGACTCAGAGGGGCCAGTTTTACCTTTAAAGTCTAGGTTTAATTTTTTTTTTCTGTTAAAAAAAATGTGTTTCGGCAGTTTGTCACATCGGCTCAGCCTGCCACGTCGTGGGCAGTGAAGTGTTAGGAAGGAAAAGCAGAAAGTATTTTGATGAAGGATCAAGTCAACTCACTAATGTTTTTTGAACATCTCCTGTGTTGACCTTGGTCCACACAGACACCCCCCTGCTCCTGCAGAGTTTCTGGAGGAGCTGAGGGAATTGCCAGGCAGGATGTGGGGAGATGGCAGGAAAAGTTCTTGCGGGAGGTCTGTGCTTTGCAGCAGAGGCATTTGCCAGCTTCTCCTGAAGCCTCCATCCTGTGTTTATTTTGGAGCTGAGGAGGAGGGAAGGAGGGAGGGAGGCATCATCATGCTTTTGGTAGCTATGGAGAGTGGGGAGGGCAAAGTCTGTGGAGCACAAGAACCCCCAGATCTCCACACTCAGCTTCCAGAAAAGCTCAGCCCAGTCTCTCCTGTTGGGCTTGTTTTTATCACCAGACAAACATTTAATTATTTTACCTTCATGCTGCCACTGAATCAACTGAGAGAACTACAAAAGATAATGCACTTCTATTTTTATACCTTATACTAATGAAGCTCAGGCTGGAATTTTCCCCTGCACGATTGGCTGGAACAGGGGAGGAAAAATTCCGAGGGAGAGGAGGAGGGAGCGAGACGCTCAACATTTAGCAGCGAGCATGGCTGTGGTTGGAGCAAACCTGCAGCACCCCAGACAGTGCTGGAAAGTGAGGAGAGCAGCGTTTCATCCCTGTGCAAGGATCACAGAGGATGTTTCTCCTCGGTGAAGGATGGATGGAGGCAGTGACACTCCAGGATTGTGCTGCTGGCAGGGCTGAGCACCAAGGCTGGGCTGCCCCCAGCTCCCAGTTTGGGATCCCTGGAAAACATTCCCTGGGACTTGGCAGGGGCCGAGTGCTCCATCCAGAGCTCAGGAATATGTTGAGCTGCAGCTGCACGCTGGGACACACCAGTGTTGGGACAGGGCCCACCAGGCTGCACCACAAAGAGTTAAAAATGTGTAGGGACACTAAAACATGAGTGGGGAGGCAGGTGCTTAGGGCTGGCCTGTGGTGACACCTTAATCTGAGGTGGCACCACGGCGGTGACCGATGGCCCCTGAGCTGGATGGGTGTCCCTGGAGAGCTCGGCTTAGCCAGAGCTGGTGTTTGCAGCTCAGCATCAAGATGAAAATCCAGCCTAAAGACTCCGTATCTGATAAGAATTTCAGTCCCAGGCAGCAGAGATTTGGCCTCACTGCTGGAGTCAGCCTGGCAGGATTTGGATTGCAGCTCTGCTGGGATCAGCAGTGGGATGTGGGGCTGTGTGAGGAGCAGCCGGTTCTTTCCGAGGTGAGAAACTGCTCCTAAACTGCTCAAAGGCTCCTGGGAGAGTCAAATTAAAGGATTGGACATTTTCTTTCATAATAAAAGAGAGGGAGTAATCAAGGCACAGTTGTGGATGGGTTTGTTAATTTGCTGAGCCGCTGCACTGTCAGTCAGTGGGAAATAAAACATTGGGTTTTATTTGGGAAACATGAGGGGAGAAAATAAAGAAGAAATCCCATAGAAACAGCATTTACATAGCAGCTGATTTGAGCTGACCCAAAGGACCTGAAGGCCACAGGTCCTGAGCATCCTTGCTTGCATTTTGGGGGTGGTAATGTTCAATATCTGCACCCTACAGAAAGCAGCTGCAATATTTCAGTACCTGGCTGGGTATGTCACAGGTCAGACTCCCTTTGAAGGGGACAAAGAGGATGTGATCCAATGAGGAAAACCAGGAATGTGCTAGAAGAATCCCCCTCAGATCCCAGAAGGTCTCTGTAGAAATTTATCCTCTTGAACAGTGCCCAAATGTGGAATGGTGCTTTACAGTGCCCATAAAAAGAGCTGTTATTAAAATGAATCTGGGAGGGAAGGGCAGCACAGAAAGAAAGATGAAATTTTACAGCCCCAGCACGGAGTAGATGAAAAGTGTAAATCCACTGGTAGTGCCTGGAAAGCCACTGTTTGACCCCAAGGAATGTCACAGCTTCAGTCCAGCTGGACAGGCGCCACAGCACCATCACTGCCGTAATTCCTGTCCCTGCTTGCAGATATTTGTCAGGGCCAGGGGGATGGAGCTCCTTGAGCCCCTGGTGTCCATCAGAACTGGTGTGGCACAGCCTTGGGTTTCAGGCTGCCAGGGAAGAACAGATCAGAATCTCAACAGAATCACCAGGTTGGAAGAGACCTCCAAGATCATCGAGTCCAACCCAGCTCTAACACCTCAACAACCATGGCATCGAGTGCCACATCCAGGCTTTTGTTAAACATCCAGGGATGGTGACTCCACCACCTCCCCAGACAGACCATTCCAGTACTTTATCACCCTTTCTGTAAAAATCTTTTTGCTAATATCCAACCTGTATTTCCCTTGGAGCAGCTTGAGGCTGTGTCCTCTGGTTCTGTCAGTGCTGCCTGGAGAAGGAGACTGACCCCACCTGGCTCAGTGATGAGGTCACCTCTGAGTCTCTTTTTCTCCAGGCTGAACAACCCCAGCTCCCTCACCTGCTCCTCACAGGGTTTGTGTTCCCAGCCCCTCACCAGCGTGGCCATGAGGGCAGGAGGAGGGAGATAAACACAAACCACTTCAGTCCGTTCCAGCCGTGCTTACGGGAGACAGGGACCTACCTGGAGGAGATTCAGGGAAACTGTCCAGCCCAGGGAAGTGGGCACCAGGATTCCATGGGGTCCTGAGCTTCATTAGCTGATGCTGTTCAGCCTGAAGGGTCCCATGACAGCTGATTACAGATTTTTAGGAGAAGTTTTATCTCAAAATTGCAAAAAGAGCTTTGGGCATTTGGAATATCGTTGCCCAGAGAAGCTGTGGCTGCCCCATCCCTGGAAGGGTCCAAGGCCAGGTTGGAGCACCCTGGGAAAGTGGAAGGTGTCCCTGCCCATGGCCTGAGCAAGATGAGCATTAAGGTCCCTTCCAACCCAAAGCATTCCATGATTTTCTGAGGAGGAAAGCTGAAAAAAGGAAATGGCGCAGGGTTAATGTGGGAATCAGCTCTTGTGCACGGGGAGGACAAAACCTGAGAGCTGGGAAGGATGGCTGGACCTGTGATAGAAGCTGATGGCTGAGGCTTCCTTGGCTCACAGGAACAGTTTGTGCCTCTGGCCTTTTAAAAACTGAACCTTGAAAATCTGGGAGAAATAGACTTTTTATTTGGTTAGTGTTTTGGACCTATAAAACTGAAAGTCATAATACCCTGTAAAACATTTGAGGCAATTTGGGAATATGGCATTCCTTATTAAACTCCGTGGGTTTTAGAGACTCAGGTTTTCACCGTGGCACAGTCTGTGACCTCTATAATGTTCAACAGGATCCCTGAAAAATTGAGACCAATTTAACAAGAATAGCTGCTGCCTTGGTGCTCCAGATCTTCCATTTCTTTCCTGGAGTTAAGTTCATAATGGTTTATCAGAACCTTTTTAGTTGCTAAAAAAGATTATTGTGGTCTGGGCATTGGGGACTACTTTGTGACAGATATTTTAGCAGAGCTATTTGTTCCTGGCTGGAATAACAAAGTGAAATGTCACAACTACAATACTTTGAAGGTCAGAAATCATAACTCTTTGCATATTTTCAACGTTATTTTTGTCCAGTGTAACAAAATATATCTTTGTTTGGGAGTTTGGGGAAATACAAAGCTCTGTGGATAAAGAGGAGACCTGGCAGTTTTTTACAGCTGATGTTTCCTGATGTGTAGGAGTGGGCAGAGTGTTTGTACCAGACCTAGAGAGAAATCCCCAAAATCCAGCAGCAGGGATGTTTTTGTGTAGCTGGAATTTTACTCTCTGTCTGAAAATCCAAAGCCCCTGTTGGGTTAAGCTGAGAGCTGGTGCACATCAGAATTCTGTGGCTCTGGGATGTTTCCTCCTCTGGGATGCCAGGCTTGTCTTTAGCTTGTTTTCTCTTTATTTCTGGGTGTACTTTGCCCAGTTTGCTGCACCAGGCAGAGGATGTTGGTGCTGTGCTCTCTGCAGGTGGGATGCTTTGTGTCCTGCAGTCTTCCCTGGAATTCTGCTCCCAAATCTCTGGGTATTTACAGGGTGAGCAGCATCCCTTCTGTGTCCCTGTCCGTGGCACTTGGGAAGAGCAGGCAGAATAAATATTGCTGTCTTTCCTTCACACACAGCCTTCCCTCAGGTGGCATAAGGATGTGGCTGCATTTCTCCTGCAGGAAGCTCACGGGAGCTCTCAGAGGCTGCAGGCCACTGTGCCTCAGGAGCTTTTGGTCTTTAACCTTCCCCTGATTAACAATTCCTTGCTGTGCCATGCAGATGTGAGGTTTTTTCAGGGATTCCACAGCACTTCCCTCTTTTCAGTGTTGCCTAATGAGGAGTCTGAGCTGAGAATTCACTGCTCCAATACTTTCTTCCTCCAAACCCTCCATCCCTGAGGCTGGTCCCTTGCAAAGGCAGAGAGTGAGCAGCCTTCACCCTCCAGTAGTGACTGCTCAGGGCTGGTGTGTGTTTAGAGCACAGAAAGTCTGTAGGAATATGTAGGAAGGGACAGTGATTTCTCCCAGGTCTGGCTGTGGTTATCCCAGAGCTATTCCCAGGAATGCCACAGGGCTGCCTGCAGAAGGACATGGGTAGGAAATGCACTGGGAAATGAAATGGAAATGCAGAATCTTATCTCTCACCTTACCTCTCAGTTAAGATACCATCCTCTCCTGACATCCGTGATCCTGAGTGTCAAGGTTTGCACACAACATCAAAGGAGTGGCTTGAGCTGAAGCCTTTTGGGGCAGAGATGCTTTCCTGGGAGGAGTGGATCTGCCAGGCTGGGAAGGGATGGCTGCTGGTGTTTCTGCAAACCCCAGTGTCTTCCTTTTCAATTGCTCAACTCACCTGCATGGGCTGTGGGAATTATCCACATGCTCTGGAGTCAGTGTGACAGTCCCAGCTTGGCTCAGGGAGCTGAGCTTCGGTTTGGAGCAGGGATTAAATGATGTTTATTAAAACTTGACCAGCCAAGGAAAACCTGCTGGCCAGTTGTTTTTGGGGGAGAGGGGACTGAGCATGGTGAGCTGCTCTGAGGTGAATTGCTTTTCCACAGTGTGGAATGCTGCACACTTTGAGATCTTGTGGTGATGGAAAATGGGAAAGATCAATCTGAGGTTGCAGGGAGCCCCAGCCAGGCTGCTGCTCCTCCCTGGTGGAGGACATGCCCTCTCAGCTGGCCTGGTGCTCACCACAACCAGCACCACACCAGCATTTTTGACTGGTTTACCCTCCACCTCAACATCTCCTTGTCCTTCCTTCTCCCAGCTGGTTTTGAGCTGGGTTTGCCCCGAATTTGAGCATTGTTTCCTCTGGGTTTAATAATTTGTGAGGCTGCTCTGTTCCCCTCGCCAGGCTGGTGGCTGATGTGCTTTCTGTGCCAGCAGCACAGCTCTGAGCAGGTAGATCTAGGTGGAACAGAGGTTTTGGAGGTGTGTGCACCCGTTCTTTGGGCCCTCAGTATATTCTGTGCCAAACTCTCAAGCAGTAAAAGGAAGCTGAGGGAGGAATTGCTGTTGTGGGACCTTCATCCCACTCGTGGTCCTTCAGAACCAAAGCACACACAGACACAAAAAACCTTCAATCAGTGGTTGCAAATTAATACAGACAGGAGCTTACAAGCTCAGAGCAAATCTCTGTTGCTAATTTTCCAGAGGCACCACTGAAAGAATGAAAATTTCATGCAGGACACTAAAAAAACACTCAAAAAAAAGCCAAAATAAAGGAAGGTCCCTCCAGCTTTCAGTTCCAGAATTACCCCGATGTATCAGCTGCCCACGGTTTTCTCTGCAGAATATCCCTTGGGTCCATCTGAGTCTGGAATTCTTTCCAGCACTGAGGATGGGGAGTAGAGGGAAGCAAGGAATGCTCCTTTCCATCCAGAGCTGTGCCACAGGAGGTTGAGCATCCCCGTGGCTCCGGTGCCTTCCCACGGGCACCATCCCAGCTGCCAGCTGGTCTGCAAAGGTTGGCATCTGTAAGGTCTCCTGTTTAAAAATAACAGAGACAAATCTCCCTTCTACAAGGCACAAATGAAAAGAGGATGGTTGAGGTAACAGTGATTTAAAAACTCCTGGTACTGCCTGGGGCACTGCAGGGAGGGAATTGCAGGGCCATGACAGCTTTTCCCACGGACACCAGGTGCTTTCCTTGTCCTGCTGGGGGAACCCACTTTTCAGTTTCATTTTTCTTTAGGTTTTCTTCAATTTCTGTGTTTTTCTTTAGAATTCTTAGGCTCACTCTGTGCCTGTCAGCCCCTCTGCCCTGGGTTTGCAGTGGGGATGAAACAAGTTTAGGAGGATATGGGAGAAGGTTGTACTGTGTTGAGCTTAATTTCTGTTAAAAATCTGAGGTGCTGGGGAAAAGGAGTTTCTGTGCTGGTTGAAGCAAGGAATTTGGGATGAGATGCTGTAAAGTGCTGAGAAGCTGAAAATGCAGGGTTGGTAGCAGCTCATGGATCTGTGACCTGCTGAGCTGTGTACCTGCAGCACCTTTTAGGAGAAATTGGGTGGATTTGGGGGTTGAAAGTGTAGTAAGTAATGCCAGGTGATGCTTTGCAGCCCTGAGGAAGGCCAGACACAGGCACGGTGCTGCTGCCTCATGGCTGGGATGTTCTCTGTGAGCCTGGAAGATCTGAGGGAGGGATGGATGGATGATGGATGGATGGATGGATGATGGATGGATGGATGATGGATGGATGGATGGATGGATGGATGGATGATGGATGATGGATGGATGGATGGATGGATGGATGATGGATGGATGATGGATGGATGGATGGATGGATGATGGATGGATGGATGGATGGATGGATGGATGGATGGATAAATGGATGGATGATGGATGGATGGATGATGGATGGATGGATGGATGATGGATGGATGGATGATGGATGGATGGATGGATGGATGATGGATGGATGGATGGATGGATGGTGGATGGATGGATGGATGGATGGATGGATGATGGATGGATGGATGATGGATGGATGGATGGATGATGGATGGATGATGGATGATGGATGGATGGATGGATGGATGATGGATGGATGGATGGATGGATGATGGATGATGGATGGATGGATGGATGGATGGATGATGGATGGATGGATGGATGGATGGATGGATGGATGATGGATGATGGATGGATGGATGGATGGATGGATGGATGATGGATGGATGGATGATGGATGGATGGCTGGATGGATGGATGGATGGATGGGTGGATGGTGAATGGATGATGGATGCTTGGATGGATGATGATGGATGGATGGATGGATGGATGGATGATGGATGGATGGATGGATGATGGATGGATGGATGGATGGATGGATGGATGGATGGATGGATGGATGGATGGATGGATGGATGATGGATGATGGATGGATGGATGATGGATGATGGATGGATGGATGGATGATGGATGATGGATGGATGGATGATGGATGGATGGATGGATGATGGATGGATGGATGGATGGATGGATGATGGATGGATGATGGATGGATGATGGATGGATGGATGATGGATGGATGGATGGATGATGGATGGATGGATGATGGATGGATGGATGGACGGATGGATGGATGGATGATGGATGGATGATGGATAGATGGATGGATGGATGGATGGATGGATGGATGGATGATGGATGGATGATGGATGGATGATGGATGGATGGATGATGGATGGATGATGGATGGATGGATGGATGGATGGATGGATGATGGATGGATGCATGGATGGATGATGGATGGATCCATGGATGGAGGGATGGACAGATGGATGAAGGGATGACTCTGTGAGTGTTTTCACCCAGGTGCAGGAAGCGTTGCACACACCTTGATGGCCTTGGCAATGAGGAGGTGGTGGAGGCAGCCCCTTCGGATCCTGCACAGTGACATTTCCAGAGCAGCCTCGCACTGCAAACTCCCGGCTCTGTCCGAAGCAAGTTCCTGCACGCTGGCATCATTTGCATGCATCAGGATAAATCTGCCTTGCCCAGGAAAGCTCTGCCAGCAAGAGCTCTGCAGCTCCCAGTGCAGGGCAATGCTCAGATGAAAGCTGCTGCAGAGATGTCGGGAGGGCAGGGAGCAGAGAGGGGAGATAAGGGGAGAGCTGATGGCACACGCAGAGCTGCAGCCCCAGCTTGGGGGGCTCACAGCTGGGCCTGCCCAACATGAGGGCTTGGAGGGGAACAGTGACAGAGCATCCAATCTGGCCAAATAAAAGGCATTCATTCCTGGAGGGAAGGTTCAGGGGGGTGTTTCATCTCTTCTCCAGGGGGTTTGCAGTGGAGGTTCACACACATGTTCGGTAGCTCTGAGAGGCACCGAAGCAGCAGTAATGGTTGAGGCAGAGCTGAGGAGCTGCAGGGAGAGGTTTTGGGCATGTGGCTGGTTTTGCTGTGCTGCTTCTCGGTGCTCCCTCCCCAAGCATGTCCCTTGTCTCCTTGGGCTGCTTAGTTTTGGTGGCATTCAGTGTTTCCAGGTTAGACACCAGAACAAGAATCACTCCTAGAGATTGGCAGTCCCAGATTTCCCACATTTCCACTGTTGCAGAGCCTGGGCAGGGCAGCACTCCTGAGCTGTTCAGTGGGTTACAGGAGGGAAGAGATTTCTCTTGGGAGGCAGATCCCCTGTGCTGAGGACCCTGAGCAGCTGTGCTGTGTCCAGACACTCGATCCGAGCGCTGGTGACCTCCAGTGCTGACCCTTCCAGCTCCTCACCTCGTGTTCCTCTGCTTTAACCTTTGCCTGCCTGTCCCAGCCCTTCCTTTGGGCAGGTCCTGGCCTCAGTCACAGCAATGGCAGCTGGGGTTGGAGCTCCATGGACGAGGCTCCAAGGCTGGCAGGACAGTGTGGCCAGAGCAGGGGGTTACTGCCCCTGGGTTCATCCAGGCTTGGCTCTGAGTGACAGAACCACACACCCACTGAGCAGTTAGCAGGAGTTTTGGGTTCTGTCTGTAATAAAGACATAGAAAGTCCATAAATCCCATAAGGAATTATGGCCTGGAGCAGCTGGAATGGGATAATGGCATTATTGTGTGTGGGCTGTACCTGCACCTCTGCATGTACAGGGTTGGTAGTGCATGGCTGTGGCCCCTGGGGCTGTGTGCATGTTTATTATTCTTTCCTGGACTTTTTTTTGGCTTGGATACTCACAAAATGCCTGGGAATTATCCAAGTGTAGTCACATCTTGTTGCAAATTTGGATGACTTGTCTACTTTCTTCATTCCCCTTAATTCTTGATCTCCCTTGTTATTCTTCCCTTTACCAGGAATCCTGCAGGAGTAGGTAACCAATCCTACCCTGGCACAAGAAGACCCAATCCTGATCTCATTCACTCTCCTAAAAGTCAAAATTAAATCTACTGGATTTAGCATATTGACATTGATTTCCCACCTCTGCTGGTGCTTTCTGGATTCCCATCTGCTTGAAACTGGACGGAGATGGAAAATCCTGGATTAATTCAGGAAACAGCAATTTGGGCTTGATGGGGATGTACTGACCTTAAGCCTTCATTAATATAATTAGTGCCCTTGGTTTGAGGAGGGCTGTCTCCACTTGGACTGTGTGACATGAAAGCTCTGAGTCCCTCTGACCTGAGGTGGAGCAGCGGGCACTGGGGCGTGGGAGATGCTCTGCGCTGTCGAAAAGTTGTTTTTGCAGAAGCTGAGTCTCTCTTGTTTCAGGTTTCCCATTCAGTTGGGCTTTGGAGACCAGCCTTGGTTTAGCATTTCTGTTCCTCGCTGTTTATGTCTTTTTTGGGCCCTTGAATTATGTAAGAGGAAAGCGAGTCACAGAAACATCAGCCTGTGAAGGAAAGTTTCTGGAGCTTTTAGCACAAGGCACAAATGTTTTTCCCCAGAGTTTGGAGGGTGTATTGAGGATTTGAGCTTGAAGGAGATGCCAGAGAAGGTTTGAAAGTATAGAAAATGTTTTTGTCTTCCCTTAGGTGCAAAAATGACTATTTATTCAAGATGAGAAAAACTCCTGCGGGTGGATTGCTAGAAAATGATGTGAAGGGCTGGAGTAATTTGGCAGTGGGGATCTTTTTCAGATTGATTTCTTTAATGGTTTGGTGAAATTTAATTTTCTTAATGTGGTTACTCCGGGAGAAGCTGAGCTTGCCCACGTAACTTGCTCTGGTGAACCTGAACATCTCTTTCTTTCTCTTGAAATCCAGAGGTGTGTGGGCTGGTTCTCATTGCACAGATGTGCTGAGCCCTGGCAGGGGCTGGTGCTGAGGTGTGAGAGGAGGAGCTGCCGAGTGGGAAACAGTCCTGGAGTAGGAGGAGGTGTTTGGAGGTGGAATTAGGTGGGAAGTCACCACACCTTCAGCAGGGACATGTTCAGGGCTGGTTCCCTGTTCCTTCTTTAGGATTTGACACAAGCCATGTGCATCATTCTGCAGAGAGAGAAAGGGAAAAGTGTTAAAAATGTCATATCTGGCTCCTCCTTCCTAGTGAAGCGTTTGTAGGTGCAGGGGGAAGGTGGGTGCCCTCAGCAGGGTGGGCTCTGCCTGGGCTCTGCTCTTTCACATGATGGAAAAGCCAAAATTCTTTCTCTTCCAGCAAGTGGAGGAGAGGGGAATCTGCCTTGACCTGCTGGTGGGCACCTGGCCTTGCATTCCTTAGGAGCTCAGCAAAGTGCAGACACATCCCTGCTTTATTTCAGGTTCTGTTGGCTGGAGGAAGCTGGGATCTTGTTCTGCTTCTGAAATAACTTTCCTTATTACAGTGCTGAGACTTGGGGCTAATTTTACCCAGATAGTGAAAGTGGACTATTTAGAGAGGTGGTTGAAGCCTTGAATTTTCCTGCAGAGGAGGATGTGGAATATTCCCAGGGTTGCAGAGAAGCAGCCAGCAGGTCTGAGATCCCTGGCAGCACAGGGCAGCAGGGTGAGGCTCCCAGGGAGAGCAGTGCCTGCTGCAGCTTCCAGCCCGTGCCCAGGACAAAGCCTGGCTTCCACCAGGGGACCAAAGGCTGACAGGGAGCTGACAGCGTGACATGGCCAGGAAAAAGCAAGGTGTGATCCAAGGATAGATCAGAAAATGAATTTCCAGGAGAGATGAATGCCCTGTAGCAGACAGTGGTGCAGCCTCGCTCGGGCTGGGGCAGAATGATGGGCAGCATTTCACAGGAGTTGGAGCTGGAACAGGGACAGGGGAATGAGGGATGTGAAGGTGAGCAGAGAGCCTCACCTGGTGCTGGTGGAGCTGCTCTGGGAATGCTCTGAGGACAGAGCTGCTGAGCAGAACTGCTGCAGGGGGAAGAACCAGCAGGTGTGGGATGATCCCAGCAACATCCAGGCTCTTAGGAGGAGTATCTGATCACCAGGCTGGAGTGTGGTGATGGAGAAACCTCTCTTGGGGTGTCACAGGGCTGCAAATCCAGAAGGAGTGGAGATCCCTTCAGGCAGGGACCCCTCCAGAGCAGCCTGGTCACTGCCATGGCTCACCCTGCTGCTGACTGCAGTTTGCCACAGGCTTTAAGCTGGACAAGGTTTATTGATAATTATTGATAATTAATTATTTGCAGTGAGTGCCTGGGGCTGGGCACATGCCTGAGCTTTTTTCATACACTCTCAGCTCAACCTGTTTTGCTTCACTTTGATTTCTGCCAGGGTCCTAAACTGCATTTATTAAAACATCAGGGAAATGGAGCCTGTGCTCGGACTCATCCTCACAGTCACTGGTCCTGATGTCACAGAATCCCAGAAGGATTTGGATTGGAAAGGACCTTAAAACCCACCCAGTGCCACCCCTGCCATGACAGGGACACCTTGCACTGTCCCAGGCTGCTCCAGCCCCAGCCTTGGGCACTGCCAGGGACCCAGGGACAGCCCCAGCTGCTCTGGGCACCTGTGCCAGGGCCCAGGGAGCAATTTCTTCTCACTATTCCCTTTAAATCTACTCTCCTTCAGCTTAACACCATTCCCCCTTGTCCCATCACCGCAGATCCTTGCAATATCCAGGTTTTTAGCAGTTTTTCCAACTTAGACTGAGCAGAGAGACGTCAAAGCCTCCATCAGAGGACCAATCTGGCTGCAGCACGTCCCCAGCTCTGGTGCGGGGCTCTTGCCCACGTTCATTTCCAACATGGTGAATTCTGCGGTGCTAACGAGCATTTCTGGGTTCCCATGGCAACCCTTGCGCTAATTAACGCACAGTAGCCAGGGAAAAAAATAAAAATCTGTCCTTACTGATGAATTAATTTGACAGGATTGATACGGGGGGAAGAGTTGGGGACGGCTGCTCCGAAGGTGCTCGCGCTGCTTCGGTGACACAAACCTGTGTTACCCTGACCTTGCAGCCTTCAGAAACCTTGCTCACCACTTGGAAAGGGTTTGTGTTTTGGAAGGAATAAAATTATCCTGACAAATGTCTAAGAGCATAACTCAAGCAGTTAGGCTTTTTTTGTTCCTTTTATTTTTTTCTTGTTACGACATTTTAACTCGGGGGTTTTTTTTTGGGTTTTTTTTTTTTTTTTTTGGTGTTTAAAAGATTAAATAAAGCCCAAGTCAATTTTAGAAGTTAAATGCTTGAAAGAATCAGAAAATGCACACTTAAAAGACTACATTATGTCAGGAAAAAGCCTCCAGTTCCTGAGGACTCCTCCCAAATTCCAGCCCCCTCGGCTGGCTCTCGCTCCAGTTCCCCTGCTTGCTGTAGCTGTTAGAGATGGGCCCAAATGGAAATCATGGATCCAGCTTGGTGCTCTGAAATGCAGAGGAAATTTCTCTGTCCCAGCGTGGTCCTGGTGGTGGAGCAGTGGCCTTGGAAGTAAATCAGGAGTGGGAAAAGCAGCGCCTGTGTGCTGGGCGTGAGTCACGAGCCAGTTCCCATCAGCGACGACAATTAAACTCCTTCAGCACTTGGTGCACAAAGCACTGGCTTAAGTCACTGTGTCCTGGCAAAATTCTTCCTTGGATAATTGTCCTCAGACTTGCTGAATGCTCCCCTCCTGCAGTTTTAATTAGCTGGAGCTGTGGCTCACCAGCTCCTGCGTTGTGATGGCCACGACCTAACGGGGTTTGTGATCCCAGGACCGCCTGCCTGTTGTGCCTGCAGCAATTACCTGCAGCCAAAAGGAGCCTGAGGAAATAATAACTGTGCTTTAGGGCTATTTAATGAGATTTCCAAACTCTCTGCTGCCTTCAGCACCGAGAAGTTCTGGAGTCTCAGCTGTTGGCACTTGGGGGCTTCAGACATTTTCATGTGGGGAACCGAGGGGTTTTCCCTGGGGCTGTGGCTCAGGATGGAGTGGTTGTTACTCTGGGGCTACTGCAGGAGAATTTGGGGTGTCATTGGCAGGAACAGCTTTGGTTTTGGCTGATTGGTTTTGGATCTGGCTGCTCTGGTGCACGTCCCTGGCTGGAGAGCAGGGACTGAGCGGGGACAGCGCTGCCATCCCGAGAGCTCCGGGGAATCCGCCCTTCCCCTCGTCTGCAGCAGGACAAGCAGGATAAGGACTCTGAAGGAGGTTCTCCCGTGAGAATTCTGATCTCTGGGCACTTTGAGGTGGTGCCTGGCCCTGTGACAGATGTGTGCTCCCCTGGGAAGTCTGTCCCTAGGTACCTGTGCCAGGTGCCAGCCTGCACAGGTCCCCCCAGCCTGTGCACACCTGGGACAGCAGCTTTGGATGGACACAGGAGCTCCTGGAAAATGTGTTCCCAGTGTCCAGAGGTCACAGAAAAGTAGCTGCATCTATTTTTTCTTTCCATGCTTGCCCCTGTGAAACAGGAATGCTGCATCCAGGAAAATCTTTCCCCTGGATAGCTGCTGCTCCCTGAATATGCCTGTGCCAAAGCCTCATACCAGGATCTAATCTGCATTTCAATTCCTCCAGCTCTAAGTGCAAATAAAATATTCCCAGTTCTTTCTCTAAGTGACCCCACTGGCACTAGTGATAGTGCAGACACCTTTATTGCAGTACTCTGTAGTATTTATATATATATCTTACTTAATTGAGGTTATTTTGGGCACTAAAGTGCTTTGAAACATTGACAAATGTCCTCTGGATTTACTGGTTGGTGACTGGAGTTGCTAAAAGTTGTTTGAGGTGCTCCATTTCCAAGGAGTGTAATAGATAACAGAGATGGGATTATTTTTGTCTTTTTAAGGAGAGGAAGAGGATGTGTCCACGTACTTAGATACCTTTTGGGATAAGTGAATTCCCAGAAGGGTGGAAAAGGTGAGGCTGAACACCCAAACAGCCACAGGGTGTGAGGGGGCAGGTGGATCCAAAGCTCTCATGGTCTGGAGTTCTGGTTCCTGGTGCAGAGAGGGGATCTCTCCTGGCTCTGCTCCCTCCAGCCGTCCTGGACTGCCTTGGGAAAATTCCCTATTTCATTTTTTATTTCTCACCTTCTTGATCCTCTGATTGAACTCCTTTGTTGGTGTTTTCTTTTCAGATGGTTAAAATGGAGCGTTTCTCCATTTCAGACTCCCAGCTCTCCCCGTTATACACAGCTAATGCCTCTCTGGAGCTATTGAAGCCGTGTTAGCAGGCTCTGAAATGGGAGTTTAGCTGAGCTTTTAACGGGTTTAATCTTTTCCTGGGTATTAATCCTTCCAGAACCTCTGATAAAATTTGTTGCTTCTTCTCAGAATGCCTCCCACGCTGTCGATATCTGTCTGGAATGAGTTGCTTGGTGCAGAACAAGCCATGGAGGAGGGAATGTTACAGCCTCCCATGGATCTTGCTCTCATTTCAGCGCGTTCCCCACTCCTCTCTGACTCCCTGCCACCGCTGCTCCTGTGATTCCTTGCCCTGGGAGCATCTCTCCCGTTGAATCTGGGGCTGGAATGAGTTTGTTTCCTGTTTATCAGCTCAGTTCTCAGGCTCATTCCCGAGGTTTGCCTGTTTGATGGCAGCAGAGAACGTCAGGGAGGAGCATCACCTCTTCCACACTGCGCTGGAGATGGAAACGTATCAAAGACCACAACAAATGTTGGCTTTGGTTTTTTGCACTCGATTTTTATTGCTTTGTGCTGCATCACAGGATCCTAAACCTGTGTGACAGCAGACTCAGACTGTGATCCAGGTTATCAAAGACTGCAGCTGAACTGGAGGGGAAATGATCCTTTTTTTCCATCATGTTAGTGTGGAAACAATGCCATCTCCTGTGGGGTAACAGCAGACTTGGGACAGCCTCCCCCTCCTGTGTCAGCTCTGGGAAACACAGGATCTGAGCCAGGAAACCAACCCAGCAAACATAAACCCAAGGAAAAATCTCTCCACGCTTTTGAGATGTCCAGGTTCTCCCAGACTCCAGCTATTACAGATGAAATAGGAAGGAGAAGGGGATGTTTCCATCGTGCCTGACCATGGAGGCTCTTGCCCAGTTGCTCTTGCCACTGGCCACGTGTCTCCAATGGCAGCTCTTTTCCATAGCTTTTCCTTTTGGAAGCATCCTGGCTGCCCCAGCTGTGCAGTTCCAGAAAGGCAGCTCCTTTCTTGAGCATTGCTGACCATCAAAATGATTGTGCAAATTTGTGAGAGTAGGATAATTTATCGTTTCCATGGCAGTGCTGGAGGAGAGAAGAGCACTGAGGAGTGAGGTACGGAATAGCAACAGGAACCTGGGAGACACAGAACACATTCCATCTTCCCTGTTCCTTTTCTTCTGAGTGGGTCATAAAACAAAAGCAAATGAGGCAATTGGAACTCCCTGTCCATTTTCCTGGGGCTTGTTTAAATGAGGATTTACTTCAACTAAAAGCTCCTTAGAGCCACTTAATTCTTCCAGGTGAAGTAAATATCTAGGCCAGTAGTAAAAATTCCTTACAGATGTCTTCAGGAGGGTACTTAGCAAGCACTTTCCTGAAGAGAACATCTTGGATGCCTTCAAAGAGCAGAATCAGTTCTTAATGATGGTACATTAGATAGTGGGGCAGGATTGGCGTAGCCTTGGGAATATTTGGAAGTTGCTCCAGTGCTAGAGAGAGGGATGAAATGGGCTGCAGAGCAGTGAGGGTGCACGCTCTGATTTTCAGCTGTTAGCCAAAATAACTCTAGCTAAAGTTTTATTTCAGAGATCTGGGCATATTTCACTATCAATTAATGTTATCTCCTGTGGTTCTGCATTGCAAAATCCCTGTGAATTCCCTGGGTGGATCCCTTTGCCATGTTTGTCCCATCCCTAGTGTGGTTGGTGTGACCTGCCCACCACATGGAACATCTGAGGGAGGCTCACACACTCAACTTCTCATTTAGCTGGAAAAAAAATAAAATCTCACTGAGAAGAGCTGGAGATTTCCCATTAGGTCAGAGTCTCTCTTTGTTATTTGGTCTCTTTTCTGGCTCTTCCTATCCTAGAAGTAGCAATCCTTTAAGGCATCCTTTCTGTGTTCTGGGTAGGGAAAACCTATGTCTGAAAGGAATAATAATTATATTCTGGATATAATTGAGTATGGACTGCTTGCCAGGCAAATAATATATGGAATAGCTGAGGCTGTGCCTGAGAGGATCCTTGGATGGGAATTCCTTGGACTCAGCCTTGACAGCTCCATTTGGGCACGTTTCAGTCCAGACCCAAGCTCTGTGTGCTCTCAAATCTCTCTGTGCCTGTGTGTGCCAACCTCCTGGGCTGCCATTCGTGCTTTACTCCAGTTCTGCTCTAAAAATGGGAAGCAGAACTGGAATTGTCTGTCAGCCACCAGGGCTGGGTGTTCCCTGGGGGAAGAACCCGAGCTGTTGGATGAACTGGGGCTCCCAGGTGTTGCCATGGACTTTGGTGTTGCTCCTCACTAAGGACAAAGCCTCACACGAGGCTGGCTGTGCTCAGCTGGCTGCAGGAGGATTGCAGGGAAATCCCAACCTCTCCCAGTCCTGTCCCAGCAGGGAGCAGCTCATGAAGTTTGGGATCAGATCCTTGTGCTCCACCTGCATCCAAGAGCTGCCACTGCCCACCAGTGCTGCTCTGGAGCCACCTTTCCACTACAGGGAAAGTCGAGGTGCTTTGGGGATCTGACTGGGAGGAAAGTTGCTTGTTGTGAAAGTTGTGAGGCTCCTGGATCATTCCTGAACTGAAGCCAGAGCAGGATTTGCATTTGCTCCTTCCTGGCACTCCATGGTGTGGTGGCATGTGGTCAAAGGTTGGGTTTGATGACCTCGGAGCTGTTTTCTGGCATTAATTTAGATTTGGTAACTCTGGGAGTGTGAGTGACCGATTTCATGCCGGTGGTTATCCCAAGCATGCAGGGAGCAGAGAGCCCAGCCCAGGCAGAGCTCTGCACAGGGAGCCAGGGAGGACGAGCTGTTTTCATGGAAACCACTGCAGGGTTCTGTAGCTCAGCCAGTGGGACAGGCCAGGGAAAGGACACATCTCCAGCAGCACAGCCAGGGATTAGCTTCACATGGGCTCTGCTGCTGCCAGCTCCTCTGGGGTGAATCACGTCCTTCCCACCCAGAGCCTGCTAGGGATTTTATACACACTCCATTTGCCTTTCCCCTCAGCTTGGATGCTTGAGGTTTTTTTCAGGTTTGGGGATTTATTTTTTTTTTTTTGAAGCTTAGGTGTTTTAAAAGTAACATTTTGGTTCACCTTTGGAGTTGCCATTTGACTTCTGTGTAGCACATGGTGATTAGTGATTAATTGCACAGGACATGCTGTGACTCCAGCCCGTGTCCTGGGGTGCTTGTCGCAGCAATGATGCACTGGGTGATTACTCACTCCCCTTAACCTGACAGCTGTATTTCTTCCCCTGACTGCTTAATGACCTTGGCCAGGTACATGCCTTGTGTTTTGTTGGAGGACAATGGGGGTGTGCAAATTTTTCTTTCCCTTGCATGACCTTCATCCTGCCTCGGTAAGAGAAGGGAACTGTTCCATGAACAGATGGAGCGTTATTTCTAGAGGAAGGTGGATAACACAGGAAATTATTCATTCAAAACCCCTTCAGACAACTCAGATGTTTGCCCTGAGAGAGTGTTGCAAACCCTAGTGCAAATACCTGCTCACACAAACTATCCAACTATCTCAAAAATTGCGTGTGAATGTGGAAGTCACCCAGTCCAGGAGCACGACGGTGCCAGGGGACTTCACTGAGCCATTAAGGAAATTAGGAACAAGCAGGATTTTAAGCAGTAGTTACAGAAGAGATATTTTGTAAGCCATGTGTAGGCAAGTTAGACTAAAAAAGGTTGTCAAGTCATAGCAGGTGAAAAAGAAGAGTGTGCAAAGCAGTCTGGGGATGGATAATTCACTGCTAAAAGCAGCAAGGTTTGCTGCAAGTGGTGCTTGGCTCTTGTTATTCCTTAATGAATCGAATCTATTAGCCAGGGAAAACATCACGTTATCTTGAAAAACAAATCATATTTGGATGCCTCTTTCCCTGCATTTGTACCCATTTTAACACGAGCACACTAATTATGCTGTGGAGATGATTTTGTTATGGCAGAAATGGAGCTGAGTTTGCAGCTGTAAGTGTGGAGCTCTGGAGTGCTGGAATAGGTACATGGGGAGAGAAGCCTTTTCATTCCATTGCCTTTCTCTTGAATATTTGTGCCCCTGTGCTTCATGTTCAGCTTCACAGAGTGTTTCTGCTCCCTTGGGTGCAGAGGCAAAGGCCTGACTTTGGGGGCTCAGCAGCTTCCAGACTCCCGTGGATGCCAGAGGAATGGTTTGAGGAATCATGTCCACAGCCCAGTTTCTACACAGATGGCAACGGGCTCACGAATTCCCAGGCTTCCTGACATGTTTCCTGATGCACAGGGAGCTGCATGAGTCATATTGCTCCAGCTCTGGTCCTTTTGGATGGAAATTATACTTTTAAATACATTCTGTGATTACATGCAGCGGTGATGGGCTCGTTTGGAGGAGCTGGAATTCGAGCCATTAAGTTGAGTGGCTGCCATTATGTCCCGTGTTTGCCAACAGATAATACACAGACCTACTTCATCTGTGACAGCTTTGCCCTCTAGACTTTGAATAGAATTATCTTGGTACAGAGCTGATCTCTCCAACACCATCCAGGTGCTTATTTCCTTGCACCAGGCAGCAAAGGTGGCCTCGTGATGAGGTGAAGTGGCCCAGGGAAGGGACAGCACTTGTGTCCTGTGCAGCATGAGCTGGAGAGAGGAGAAAGGGACAATTACACAGTGGATGAGGTGACACTGATGTGTCCTGGTGGAGTCCCTGCCCATCCCACCCCTCTGTCAGGGCTTTCAGGGCTCCTGACAGAGCTCTGAGCTTGCAGCTATGGGCCGGGGTGATGTGGGTGCTCATGGCTGTTCCCACTGTGCCTGGGTTGCTGCTGGCTCCCTGAGCAGCCCGAGGGGCTGGGGACAGCTCCTGGGTCAGGATGTGGTGGTGGCTTGGAAAATCAGCTGCTGTTACCTCTCCATCCTGCAGAAGTCCTGCCGTGGCCCAGCTGAGGGAGTGGGTTGTAGCCAGTGGCTGCATTGAGTTTCTCCTGCTGAAGGGGCTGTTTTGGCTGTGCCCATGTGCCCATGAAACCTGAGAGGCCATCAGCCAGTGACTTCCATTCATTCCTAGGCTGAACTGAGCAAAGCAGCTTAGAGCTGGAAGGCTGCAGATCCCTGTGCTGATCTGGCCAATCCCTGGAACAGCTTACGGGATCCAGTGGCAATCTGTGGGGCAATCCCGAGCCTCTAACGAGCTCATAACCTCAAACTCATTAACTTCTTGATGAGACAGCCTGTCCAGCCAGCATTGTCCCTTCAGCTTTTAGGGGGAGAAAGTTCCAGGAGTAAGAAAATGATGTGAGATCCCACCTGGAGCGTCGCTGCTGGAGCCCAGGGACCAAGGAGGGGTTGTCACACAGCCCTGCAGTGCCACCCCTGGGCTCTCCATTGCCCCAGGTGCTGCTTCCAAAAGCAGCAGGAAGGCAGGATTTGCTCTGGGAATGGTCAGTGCTTCCCAGCTCTTAGTGGGGCAGGATGTTCTTGGGCCAGTCCAGGGCCTCAGAGAGCCAGAGCCACAAGCTTTGGCTCAACAAGCCAAGGGGAGAAGCTGCTTTGCTCTTATCTCCTGGCTTTATCTCTTTGGAGTCCTGCCTGTTTGCCCTCTCAGGAGCTGGGGGTGGAAGGTGAGATGTGGCTGTGAGATGTGGTTGCTGTGAGGACGTGAGCTGTGCCTGGCAGGCTTTGCTGGATGGCAGGGACTGCTCATCCCTGTGTTCTCTCAGCATCCCTGTGGCTGCTTCTTGGTCCAGGTGCTGGAATCCTGGAAATCATGAGGAAGACTTATGGCTTTGCTGGAAGAATTCTCATGAATATCATCACTTTGGTGGTGAAAAGCTTTGTCTGGCCATTTCTTTTTCACGGTGTTCATCCAGGTTTTTCCTTTTGTTCCTGGGAGTGGAATCAAAGGGATTTCTCACTGGGTGACTCTTGGTTTGCACAAGAGCAGCTGGACAGAGCTGGGCAGCTCTGCTTGCCCCTGGCTTGGGAGGAAAGGCTGTCACTGCCCCTGCAGTCACCCAAAGCCAGGCTGGTTCCTGGGGCCGTTGCTCCCTTTGTTCTTCCTTTAATTAAATTTTCCAGGAGCTCAGGGTCTGTGAAAGAGTTTGTAGATGTCATTCCCCTCCTCTGCCAACAAGCCCCTCCTGGACTGCGTTAGATGGGAGCTGCAGGGACTTACCCTGAGAAACCAGGAGATGAGAACAGCAAATAAGGAGCCCAGGTGGTGAATTTAATCAGTGTAATTCATTCATCTGGACTTTAATGCCTTTAATGCCTGGGCATTGATTTGCACTAATAGCAGCCACCACTTTTTAAGTTCCAAGTTCTCAGTACTAAAAATATCTTTCTTTTTTTTTTTTTTTTTAAATATTATCATGTTGGCCTCTTAATACAATACCAATATATGGGAATCATGCATTATTGAGGATTCCTGGGGATGTGTTTAATGTCCAGCATGACACAATCCAGGCCTCTGCTCCATGATTAAATGGGGTTTTAGAACACATTGCAGTCACTCAGTCACAAAGGGGCTCTTGCTGCTGCTTCCCTGTTCATCATCCAGGAGTGATGTTCCTGGTTTGTATTCCTCTCTCCACTTGAAATCATTTCCTTCCATGATGTTCAGACCTGGCCAACTGTGTCAGCTTTTGGAGGACAGAGTATCCACACAGAGTTTTGTGAGTTCTGCTCCTGTCACTTTCTTCATGTCCCTGGGAACTCCTGGTGTGTGTCCCTGTGCCATCACTCCTGCTGGGGACAGCTGCATGGCTTAGCTGGGTGTCACCAGCTTTGGGCTGGCTGGTGGCACTTCTGCAGCTGCAGGGATACAGATCCCACATCTGGGATGAGCAGAGCCGTGTGTTGTTTCCTTTGGGAGGAGTTGTGTTAAATAGTTCAGTCCACTCAGAGTCACTTGGGTGATTTTCTTCTTAATTCTGTTTTGCTTTGGAAACTTCCATGTCCAGAGTAACAGGTGATGTACATTTTAACATAAATATTTATAACGTGGGTTACTCTTGCTTTCCTCAGAGCAAGGACAATTTTATCTCCTCTCTTTGCAAAAGCCATTCAATCGCTCGGATGAACTCGGTTTTCTCACACTCTGCTCCATGGCAGGGAAGTTATTTGTTTTCCAGATTTAATAGGGACAGGCTTTTGGGCTAAAATGAGCCTAGATTTGGCATTCCTGACATTTCCAGGAAATGGTCATCCATGGAGGGGTTTTGAGGCTGTGGATGCAGCACGGGCATAGGGATGCTCAGGGTGGTGTCCACACTCTGTCCCTTAGCCCAGGGCTCAGCATTCCCCAGCAGCATCTCGTCCTTCTCTGTATATTCCCAGAGCCAAATTTATATCTGTTTTGTAATATTTATATCTATTTAGCAATATTCTCTTTGCTTATCTGTCTTACTCTGCCCCTTGGGTGGCAGAACCAGATCCTTCCTTGCCCAGGTGCTGCTGTGGGCTATACACGATGCCTCGATGTTACTGGGCCCGGTGCTTGCTGGGCTGGGACTTTATGGGACTGGGAACACACCTTTATGGGACTGGGAACACACCTTTATGGGACTGGGAACACACCTTGGGAATCCTGGCTGCTCCCCACCCAGCCAGCATTCCTGCAGGCTCAGCCAGTGAGACTGGGCTGGGCAGAAACCAAAGCCCAGCTCCAGCTGCCTGCTCAGGAGGGATTTCAGTACAACTCCAGGTCTTTGAGGCTGTTGTGGCCTTGGCTTGGGAATGTCAGGAGTCCCTTCTGGGGCCAGGAGGGTGGGATTTGTGTGAGTATCTTCGATTTGGATCTTGGGGAGTGTTTATTGTTCATTGCTGAGTGCTGCAGTGAGGGATCTGTGCTGACAGCCCCTGCCAGCCTCGAGTCCACAGCGCTGGCAGCTGCCCTGGCTCTGCTTGCTGAAGGTGCTGCTTGCCCTGGAGCAGTTCAAACTTGGACTTCCAACCCCAATCCCATCATTTATCTGAGTTAAAAGATGATGGCGAGTGGTTATTTGTAATTACTCTACATGAAAGATATGTCACGAGGCAAGGGGAGGCAGAACGTGCCTCACGCACGGAGGGCTTGGGAAGCGATTAGGGTGACATATGCTGCATCCAAACAGCTCAAACCTGCATGGGCTGTGCTTTACTGGGGTCCCTCTGCCTTGTTACCACCTTCCATTCTCCTCCTCGCTGCTGCCAGGGTTTTACTCAGCTCTCCATCCACGGCCCTGCCTTGTGGCTGCTGTTATTAATAGGCATGACATGGGCAATAATCATAATAAGGTGGAAAATGAGACTAATGCCATCCCCTGGGCTCTGCTGCTGCAGCCTGGCTGAGGCCAGGTGGTTTCCTATCTGCCAGGTGAGATCTTCTCAAGAAAGTGTAAATCAATGAAAAATAGAACAACCCAGTCCTAAGGAACCTTTCTGTCTCTACTGACTCTCCACGTAACATATAGATAAATAAAAGATAGATGAAGCTTCCAGCTGAGTGTGGCAGCCTTCCCAGGATATGGGATATGGGAGACTCTCACTCCAATCAGCCTCTTTCAGCTGAAATCCAGTCATTAGTTAAATTCATCAAAGGGCTTGAAAGCAGAAAGGGAAATTCTTTGACTTGTGCTTAACCTTTGGGTGATTGCACCTCTTGAGAGAATGAGCAAATCAAGTGGAGCTGCCCTCCCCTGTGTTTGGTGAATGAGCAGTGGGGCCATTCACTGGGATTGGGCATTATTCACTTTGTATAATTCCTGACGAGAGGTTTAAAAATAAACACAGCATCAAAGGGACTCGGGGGAGATTATACAAGAGCAGGAGTGCAGCGGGATGGGCTGGGGTGACTCCTCTTGTGCTCTTCCCTTGGTCACATCAGCTGAGTGACCCTGTCCTGCCTGGGAGCAGCAGCAGGATGTGGGGCTGGAACACGGGATGCACTGCTCCCCTCCTCACCCCATGGGCATGGCTGTGCTGGGGACTCCAGGAGTGAATCCCAGCAGAATTGAGGGGGGATCTGGGAGGTGACAGCAGATTCCCAGCCCGTGCAGTGTTGCTGCCACTGAGGCAGCGTGAGGTGCGTTCCCTGCGGAATCACCGGGACCAGAGCGCTGCTCTCCTGGCCTGGGGGTCTGGGGAGCTCTGCTGTGTCCTGTCCTTCCCCCAGCATTGATTTCTTTGAGCACCAGCTCTGTGTATCCTTCTTTGAAGCTGTTTGGGCTGCCTCCATTGTGGAAGGGCCCAGTGAGCACAGTGTGGGAAATGCTATTGTGATTTTACAGGGCTTTTATGTTGTCTGAATAAAGGGCATCTCTGTACCAGAACAATTTGAACAAATGGCATCCACTCACCACATTTCTCCCTCTTCCCCTCACAGCCTGCTCCTATTCCTGCATCCTGCTCCTGTGGAGGAGGACACAGTTTATGTAATGCTGATTTGAAAGGGAACTACCCAGAGCTCTCATTTTTTACTGTTACAACTCTACTGATACAGTAATAAATGATCTAAGAGAGAAACACTTTCCTGCCTTAAGATTATTCATATTCCCAGAGACCATGGTCCTGGAAACTTTGAGGTCCTTGAAGTTTTCTAAGGAGATGGTGAATGATGATAGATTTATTTAGGGTTTTCTGGGAATGTGGCTCTCCATAAAGTGCACTCTGGATTAGTGAGAAGCTCTGTGCTGAAAACTCAGGGTTTTCATTATTTATCCCTGGAAGAGGTATGGACAGGTGAGAGTGGTTTGAATGGCCCTTTTGTGCCCATTTCAGTCCCCAGGGACCACTAAGCCCCTGATTTCTTCTTCAAGTCGGCCCATAAGTAGGCAGTAAGTGTTGATGAGTTGGGAATATTTAGCAAAACGTTGCAGTAGGGGCTGATTTCACTCAAAGATGTTTAATCCTCGACTGCCTCACTGCAGGCAGGGACTGAGGTGGAGCAGATGTTCCTGTCCAGTTGTGCATCCTGGCTTGGGAAGTGAGCAGAGCCAGGGAAAATGCATCAGATTGGAGGCACCCCTTCCCCAAAATGATTTTCCAGTTGGTCCTGTCGTGTGGAGCTGGGGCAGAGTCCCCCTGCAGGGACACAGCTGGGTCGTGGCTCGGAGGTTTAAACCCTGCAGTGGCCTGGGAGAAGCTGTAAGGCCTGGCTCAGAGGTCACGCTGTAAATGTGCTTTGGGAAGCCATCCTAGGTGGTGTTGCTGGGCTTTTCTCATCAGGATGTGCTGTGGACAGACTGTGAGAGGCATTCTCCCCTTCCCTTCCTCTCCGTTGGCTCATGTGGATTGCTCCAGACCCGCTCCAGTAACAGGGTCAGACAGATTCCACCAGGTCCTGTGACAGGGAGCTGTTCCTGTTATTCCTTTTAGTCTTTGTTTTCCTGCTTACTTTGATGGGAACAGTTACTTGATCTTGATAAAGGTGCCACAAAGGCATGGCTGGAGAAGAAAACTGTAAAATCTCGAGTCAAACTCCCACTTTTGAGCAGCTCCTTTGTATTCCTTGGGAGCTCCCCTGTGGCATTAATGACACAATAAAGCCCTTTGGCTTTGGAAGGTGTGAGGGGAGAGGGGGACAGTGGGGATCTTGGGCCAGATGGACCTTTCTGAGCTTTGCCAGCACAGGTGAGGACAGAGTTCAGCATCCCTGGCACGCACTGTCGGAGGTGGGGCCTTGCAGAGTCCCCTGGAACCTTTTTTTACTGTTTGTTGTTGTCATCGTTTTATTTTGGCAGCACCTCCAGTGTAATTCTGTCTTTCCAGTGGCCACATTCCATCCTGGAAATGACACCAGATGGGAAGACAAAGCAAGGAATGGTTTCATTCCTTTCCTCCTGCTTTGCTCGCTGTTGTAAAGCACTCACCTGTTGTGCTGAGAGTGTCTTGAAGGAGCATCTGTAGAGGGAGGGTTTGTGACTGAGTTGTTGGAGGTTTCCTGTGGAAACCTGTGGGGAAATTCCCTGGGAAGGCTGAGGCTGTGGTCCTGGTGCTTCAGTGATAATACACCCCATTCTTAGCGTGCTTACAGCTGTGCATGGAATTAGGGAGAGCCTTGTCTTTCTGCCCTTCTTATTTTCCTCATGAAATCCATTTGTTTGTGGTGCAGGGATGTGGAAGTGGCTCCTCCTGTCTGTGCCCTGGGATTTCCCTTTGCCCATGGCCAGGTGTTGGTTGGGCTAGTGCCTGGGGCCCAGCCCACAACATCCCAAGAGTTCATCTGCTCTTCTGCCCACTGAGAAAGCTTTTCCTCCACCCCCAGAAAGTGCTCTGCAGGCTCCTGTAAAGCAGGAAACATTATTCTCAGGTCTGTAGTTCCCAAAGGCTCCTGGGCATTTCTGCATTGATGTTACGAGGTGAAAGCATTGAGGAATTTTTCTCTTTGGGCTCTTTACTTTGAACAAGCAACTGACAGGAATAATTGATTTTAATAGGAAGTAGGACTTCCACCTGGCAGACAGGCAGTGCTCAGGGGTGTCAGACTCAATGTCCTTGTCACCTGCTGCATTTCTTCTCGCTGCTTCTCTTTTCCTATGGGTAGGACACTTTCCCAGATATCCAAGTTCTAATTTTTGTCAATTTACAAGGCTGAGATTTTGTGAATTCTTCTGGTGGGCACAGAGAACATAACTTTATTTCCATCAACCTTTACCCTACAGAAAACCTCTGTGTCTGGGAGAATGTGCTTTAATATTTGACTATTCCTGTAGTGATTATTATTCTCAAATTCCATTCTTTGGTTTTGGCAGCAGCCAAATTGTAGATGGGATGAACATTAAGATGTGGGAAATGTAAACTTCTGCCTCAGCCAGTTAAGCAGGGTGATTTCTAGGGCATGATTCACCTGGCTGGAAGGTAGATTGCTGAAATAGCTGGGATGAATCATGCTCCAGATGTGTCTCTTTCTCTTCACTGGCTATCAGGGAGTCCAGATGACTCCCTCAGCTGCAGTGTGGGAGAATCTGACTTCATGACAGACAAGTTCCTTCCCAACAAGGTCTCTGGTTGAATATCTCTGACCACAGCTCTAAGCCCAGCTTTGAAGCTGAGAGAAGTGAACTTTGTGCAGCAAAGAGCTCCTGTGCTGAATTCTCTGAGAAAATTATATTTCATGCTGACCTTTCTCCAGTTTGTCATCTCTTGCTGCTGCAGATGTCAGATTCTGTCTCCATAACCCTGGCCTGAGAGAGCTGGACGGCTCCATGGATGCAGCAAGATGTCTTGCAAGATAAATTAAAGTGGATCTTTTCATTTTAGGCCCTGACATTCTCTCAATGGACTCAGCACGTGGGGTGGCTGGAACTCCAGTTCTCGCCATCCTTTTGGTGCAGGCTGAGCTGGGTTTGTGTTCCAAAAGGCCAAGGCTTGCTTGGAGGATTCCTGGGATGTGGAGCCCTTCTTTGGGCTGAGAGCAAGGACCAGGGGCTGGGTGGGACCAGCCCCCGCTGGCTCTGCTCAGTGAGAACCAAGCACTTGGAGCCTTTCTCCTTGAGATCAAGAAGCGCCTTGCAAAGCCATCCCAACTCCTGACATCCCCTGAAAGCACCTTGCAGACCTGTGTGTTAACAGCAGAAACAGGCTGAGGTGTGAGCCGTGTCCCTCTGTGTCCCTCTGTGTCCCTCTGTGTCCCTCTGTGTCCCTCTGTGTCCCTTTGTGTCCCTTTGTGTCCCTCTGTGTCCCTCTGTGTCCCTTTGTGTCCCTTTGTGTCCCTCTGTGTCCCTCTGTGTCCCTTTGTGTCCCTTTGTGTCCCTCTGTGTCCCTCTGTGTCCCTTTGTGTCCCTCTGTGTCCCTCTGTGTCCCTTTGTGTCCCTTTGTGTCCCTCTGTGTCCCTTTGTGTCCCTTTGTGTCCCTTTGTGTCCCTCTGTGTCCCTTTGTGTCCCCCCTCCAGCCCTCCCTGGCCAGGCCCTGCTCCTCAGAGCTGGCATTTGTGCCTTGGGCTCGGGAAGGGATTTTTGCAAAGTAGGCTGGGAGGGTTTGAAGCTCAGTCCCTGTGAAGTTGGGGCTCAGTGACGTTTCTGTGGCAGGTTGTGCCCAGAACTGGCTGTGTGTGAAGTGACAGCAGTCTCTGTCAGCTGGAGCAGAAGCAGCAGGGACACGGCTCCTGCGTAATAGCTCTGTTCCTGGTTCCTCAGCACTGCAAAAGGGACTAAAATACCCAATGGCATTAACAAAAGGAACAAGTGTCAGGCCAACCCGATTCATTTTTTGACAAGAAAACTGATTTTTGAGCCAAAGAGAACGTACTCTACTGCGTTTACTGAGAGGGGCTGAATGCAGGATCACTGTGAGCCACGGCTGGGAGGTGGCCATGGGGAAAGGAGGACGTGAGGTATTACTGGGAGGTCTCTGTGACTCTGGAATAAATATTTCATGCTGTTCCACAAATCTCTGGTAAGGTCCCTTTGGGAATAGTATTTGCAATTCTGGTCATCTGTGTTCCAGAAAAATGCAGGCAGGGTACGTGGAAGCCTGAAAGGGCTGGTGAGATGCCTGGGGGAAGGAAAAGCTGGGGGCTGGAAGGGCAGAACTTCCTTACCTGGGAAAGCACACCTGGACAGCATCCAGAAATACGGCAGAGGGGCACTGGTGAAGGATGAGAGCTCAGTGCTGGCAGAAGAAGAGAGAAATGGTTCCTGCTCTCAAATGTATCGTGGGGTCTGAAGTCTCGTCCCTGCCAGATCTGTCCTGGGGTTCTCTGTGCTTTAAACTGATCCCTATTTATGGGAGCATCCAGAAACCTTGACTGGGAGCAGAGAAGGGGCTGTGAGGAGGCACTGGAACACCTCTGAGCATCCAGCTGTTGCACTGGGATCAGGACTCTGTACCTGTTACTTCTCCAGATGTGGCTCCCCTGCTCTGGGGTGAGCTGGGGCTCCATCACCCTCTGACTGCAGCAGCTGCTGGTTTGGGTGGGACTCTCTGGTGCCCAGCTGTGTTTCAAAAGCCCAGATGTGGCATAACCCCTCCCTGAAGCAGGAGGTGCCCTCTGCCACCACCTGAGGCCTTGATCCGTGCCTTGGTTTCCTGCCTGGTGTCCCAGGACCTTGTGAGGCTCATGTGGAAAAGTCCCCTGTGTGACACTCAAAGGGGACAGGTTTCTTCTGCAGCTGAGTTTGACTTAGAAGGGCCAGTTTGTCAGAGTGAAAGTGGGAGGAACACAGCTTTACTTCAATTTTTTTCCCACTGACTGCATCCATCTGGGTTTGAGGATGAAAGGCACTGCCAGGTTAAGCCTCGCAGGTCTTGCTGCTTTGTGTGGCTGCCTACAACTGAAGGGCTGGAACTGCAGCTCCCACTGTCCCAAACCCAAGGAGTTCAGATTTTTAAAGGAAAGCCAGTCCAAGGCAAATGGTAAATCAGGCCCTTTAATGTGTTGGCTGGATTGTCTGCAGGACTTGAGTGTTCTCTGAGGCTGTACTAGAAGGTCTCCTTCGAGTTCTCACTGTGCAGGCAGTGATTAACAGGGGTTTGGGGGAGCAGCTGTCATGAAGAGCTTCTACACTTGCATACCCCCAGCGAGGGGTTTTTATCTGTGTGCTTGGTGTTCTGCCTCACCACAACAAGGGCTGGAATGGTCACAGGGTTGAGCTCTGTCCCTGTGAGCTCAAACTGGGCCTTGGAGGGAGCCCAAGTCCATGGTCAGGGTGTCTCAGTGGCAGAACTAATGAACGAGGCCCAGGATGGCTCTGACAGGCTGATGGGGAAAATCTGTATTTGCTGGGGCAGCCTCAGTGCTCAGTGCAGTTCCTGCAGTGGGCAAAACGTAAACACAATTTATTACTCTGTTAAAAACCACACAGCTGTCAGTCAGAGGAGCAGGGGCTGTCCTGGCCGTGGATGGATGGATGGATGGATGGATGGATGGATGGATGGATGGATGGATGGATGGATGGATGGATGGTGGTGTGGAAGCCACCAGTGATGGGATGATCCCTCCTGCCAGGAGGAGCAGGAGTTTCCTGTCTGTCACAAAGGAGGCCTGGGCTGTGGGTTCTGAGGCTCCCTGAGCTCCACAGGCAGAGATGTTCCCAAGCTCCTGTCAGATGCCAGGCTGGCCTCAGTCCAGTGTCCAGGGTCCAGGATCTGCTCCATGTGCTGTCCCCACGGGCAGGAGCAGCAGGATGGGGCAGAGCTCGGGCTGGGCCAGGCTGGGGCAGGTCAGCAGCGTGCCAGGAGTGAGGGGTGTCAGTACATCACCAGCACTGAACCAGGCAGCCTCCAGTTTCAAAAAAACCCTTCTAAACACGTGCACTAACTTTGCTTGGATCTGCATGGAAAGCCTCCCCGAGCCTCTGACATTTCCACTGAAGTGAAAATTCCTTTGCAGGCCTCCACCGCTTGTTCTGGCTGGTTTTGGGATCTGTGCAGCGGAATTATCCCTGACAGATGTGCACGTGTGGGGGTGGGAGGGGAGGTGCCAGGCCCTGGGGGACACCCAGAGCTTTCCTGGCACGGTTGGGAGCGGGATGAGGGCGGTGGGAACGGAAAAACGCGAGGGTGGAATCGCCACGGAGCCGATGTTTGGCTGCGAGCTTGGCTGCGTGTGCTGCTGTGCATGTGTGGGGCTGGGGCTGCAGGCGCTCCCTGACTCTGCTTTTCTCTCCCCAAGCTGATCAGTGGTGGTTCCATTGTCAGTGCTGAGGCAGTATGGGATCACGTCACCATGGCCAACCGGGAGTTGGCGTTTAAAGCAGGAGACGTCATCAAGGTCCTGGATGCTTCCAACAAGGACTGGTGGTGGGGTCAGATCGATGATGAGGAAGGATGGTTTCCCGCCAGCTTCGTGAGGGTGAGTGCTCTTCTGTTTTTTACTGCTCAGGACATCAAGGACTGAGCTCTTCCTCAGTTTTTAATGTGTTTGTTCTCCCTGATGCTGATTCCCACTTCACTGCCTGTTTTCTGTCCAAAAATGAGAAGCAAAGAAGGTTTCTGCTTGCTGCTGCCTCCCCAGAACATAACTTTACCCCTCTGGTGCAGCTCCTGTGTCTCCCCCAGGTCTGGCCAGTACCAAGAGTGAGAGATCCATGACTGGAACTGGAGCTGGGCTGCCCAAAAAAGCTAATTCTGTTTCTCTGGCCTGGGATTACAAATTGTGTTTGGTATTTTGAGTCTGACCCTGCAGCCGGTGGTGGCAACAGGTCTGGAGAATGGATTTGTGTCAGGTGTGATTGAGGTGAAAACCTTCCTGCAGAAACACTCTCACCTGTGTCACTGACACGTCTCCCAGAACAATTCTCATTTTGTTTGCTTCATTTAAACTCTGAAATATCCTGGGCCAGTTTAACCCCTCAGTGCACTGACTGCTGCTGATTTCTTTGTGGTTCTGGGGAAAAGATTTTTAACAGCCCTTCAGTGTGGTGTCATAAACAATCTGTCCATGGGAGGTTTAAGAGCAGTCTGGAAAGCACTGTCCTGTCTTAAAAACACACCAAAAATCCAAATGAACCAGTGGCTTTAGGGTCACTTGTCTTGGCTGAATTCCCCACATTGCCCTACACTTTTCAAAGGCTGGAAGGATGAAATTGAGGGGAACAAAGGAGAGGGGAATCAGTGAATCTCAGACAAATGTCTGGAACAAATCCTGGATCCTCATCCTTGGTGCTGAGGGTCACAGCAGCCTGATCATGCAGGTTTATTTCCTGTATCCCAGTGAGACCAATCCTTCCATCAGCTCTGCAAGAGGCTGGCTTGGCTATTCCATTTGGGAATCACTTGCTGAGGGCAGGCAGGGACCAGACACCTGCCCTTGCCCCTCCCAGAGGGGAACAACACCTGGCTGTGCTGCCTTTGTGAGAATTAATATTTAAAAACAAGAGTTCTGGCTCATTTTGTCTGCAGGTCTTGAAGGGAGGCTGGAGGGAAAGATTTTCCCCCCCCAGGTTTCCAAATCAGCTGGATGAGAAATGAAAGAACTGTGAGAGGAGCAGAGGATCACTCACATCATGAGGAGGCTCCGTTTTCCTCTGTTGTACTTTGAGCCCTCCTTTTTTAAGATTATTCTCTTCTTTTAAGAGAAGTTTTAAGATCAGGAAACTGCCTGATTTAGCCTGGGTGATTCTAGTTTTACTTGCAAAATAATTGTTTTTCTTTATATCTGTATTTCTCTTCTGCAAGCACAGAAGGAAAAAGGAACAATATGTTGCATAGAATACGAATAACATTCAAGTGAGGGATGTCAGACAGACCAGACAGGTATAAAGCCAAGTAGGATTGATTTCAGGATATTTTAGACTTCAGGCCTCTTGTAAGGACTAGCAGGAGTGCAGGAGAAGATCACTGCACAGTTGGGTTCCTCTCAAAGTCCTTTGAATCACTTCTGAGGACAAAACTGGGCTGGGAACCCAGTTTGCAATGAGATGTCTGACGCTTCTTGCTCTCCAGCCAGATCATCTGAAAACCTTTGGCAAAGCATTTGGCACTCACGAAATCTCATAGCAGGGAACTTCACATTTGCAAGTGGAGAGGAAAACAGGAACCTGCTGATTCCCTTGGCCTCCTTTACATGACAGCCAGGGGTGGGAAACAAAATTTCTCCTGAATTCCCTGCACACACAGCAATTGTTGTCTCCTTGCTCACACCTGCACTAATCCTCTTAGGAGCTTGGGACTTGGGTAGAAAGAAGGTGGGGAGAGGAAACCACGGAGGTTTGGGAGCTCAGGAACTTTAAAGGAGAAACTGGATGATAAAGCAATGTTTTTTTTGGGGGAAGAGAAAGCACAGCATAGGAGAAGTCAAATTTGGAGCCAGCAGGGAATGGTGAATGATTTCTGCAGGGAGCTGCTGCACTCAGGGAGAAGATTATGAAAACCCCTAAGTCAGAAAGGGGGATAAGAACTCCAGAATTAAATTTAAGAGCCAGCAACGAGCTGGGTTTAGACAGATGAAGGTGTCTGTGGTGTATTTTAGTGCCTGTTCTGAGCACACTGGACACCCACAGGGTGTAGCCATGGTTGCTGCACGATGTCTTTGAACATCCTGTCAACTTCCAGTGGTCTGACAGGTTGGGAGGTACAGCTGGGGAAAAAACAGCAGGAATTTCAAGCAAGATTTCACATTCTTGTGGTGGAAATGCCACTTTTTTCTCCTCTGTGGATGGCAGAGCCTTGGGCTGTCTGTACATCATGGGCATGAGATGAGTTTTTGCATAACCTTTGACACTGGCTCAGAAAACCAGGCTCAGTGTTGGTAGGGAGGGATTTACAGCAGAGAACAACAGTCCAGGGCTGCCCATGGATCCATGGCTGTACCTTGAGGTCTCCTTTAAAAAGCACAGCAAACCTCAAAACAAAGTTCTGATTGCAGAGCCCCTCATCAAGGCTCCAAAACAGCCCAGGTGAGACACTCCCAACACAGGAAATTAAACACAAGAAATCAAATGGCTTTGTGTTTGGGCTCTGACATATTTCCACTGCAAGAGAAATAAAAAGAGTAAAGCTTATGGATGCTGTGCAGTGGAATCTTCCCTCTGAGACACAGCAGAGTGCCCCTGTCCTGGGCAGAGAGGGGGATTTATTCCTGTGTAAAGCTCTCCTCAGTCTCTCTGGATACCAGACTGAGCTTGCAGAATATATTTCTTCTCACCTCAGCAATGCTGAGTCTCCCTTCCTTATGTTACTAAGCCAAAGTAAAGAGCAAAACTGGGGCTGAGGAGCTTTTACTGCAGCTTTCATAGTGCCTGGTGACCAAGGAAGGGAAGAAATGGTCCTCCCAAGGCCTGAGCAAGGAGGGGATATAAAATCTTCTTGGTGTCCTCTTGCAGGAGAAGGTGCAGGGGTGGAGGAGTGCAGGGGTGGCAGTGCTCCGTGTTCTCTCTCACCACTGCCTTGGTTCCCCCAAGTGTTGTAATTTTAGATTGATTTTCCTGCTGAAAAGCTGCCTTTGACCCACTTTATTTTCTGCTGCTAAAGGAGAAGTGCTGGATAAATTGGAGTGAGCTTTTAAGGCACTGGGGAGAAGGAGACTGAGAAGCCAGAGCCTGGTCCCAGTGCCTGGCAGCTCGTGCCCTTACTGGGCTGGTGGGTTTAGATTTTAGCTGTGCCTGCTCTGAATTGCAGGTGTAATTCCCCATCTTTCTGCCCCATCTGCTGCCTTTTGCCTGTAAAATGTGATTCTGTCTTGTTGAACTCATCACTCAGCTGTTTTTCCCCTGCTGCAGCTCTTGCATTAGCATTCCCTCAGAGCCAGGGGCATCAAGCTGAGATTTCCCAAAGGAAGGGGCTGGAGCTGAGCTGTCCTCACCTGTTGGATGTGTTGGGATGTGCTGCAGTGCCTGCTGCAGTCAGAGCCCTCGAGAGGAGATTTGATTCTCCTGTGGCAAATCCAGCTCAAAAATAGCAGTGCTGGAGGTAGGGCCTGGCATGGGCAGAGCTGCTGGGGACAGCTGAGCTGCAGTTTGGGGTTTCCTAAAGACAAGGAGCATCTCAGCATCCCCAGAGCTCCTGTGCCACCTGCAGCTCAGACAGCTCCCCCAGAGGGGCACACACTGGCACCGTGTCCTTCCCTAGACCAGCTGGTTTGGAGAGAGGTGCAAAAACAGAGTTTTAAAGGCAAACCAGGCAGGAATCTCCACAGCCCCTCCCAGGCACAAACCTGCAGAGCCCCTTCCCTGGCCCTGCCCTTCCTCACCCTGGCAGGGCTCTGCAGTGAGCTCTGAGCTTCTGCTGTGCCACCTGTGTGTCCCACAGCAGGGATGAGCCCTAATTCCCAGTCTTCTGATGGATGGAGTGGAGCACATCCAGTTTGCTGCAGCGTCCAAGCAGCTTTTGGTCCCTGCTGGAGCTCCAGCCCCTGGGAATCTGTGTTGGGATTGCAGGGAACAGGGAGGGAGCACAGGGAGCTGCTCTTGTTCACCTTTTGGGGATACAGAGCCTGAGGCTGTCCCTGCACAATCCCTTCTTTTCTCCTTTGCCAGGAATGAATAAAAGGTGTTTCTCACCTTGGGTAAAGGGAATTTCTGAGGAAAAGGGCTTGGGAATGTGACACTGCACAGGACACAGCCCTGGCAGCAGCTCAGGGAGTCAGGGAAGGGGCAGATCCTGCAGGAGTGTGTGGATGGGTGGGAGAGAGCCCTGAGGCTCTGTGCTTCCATGGATTCCTGCAGGTTTGGAGCCTCTGGCACTGCAACCCCCTGTGCTGGCCACACTTGTCCTGTCCAATCCAGATTCCCTGGAATGGCAGCAGCTCTCTGGAAGGATGTGTCAGTGTCATTAATCTGCCACGTTCGTTAATTGTGAGCGAGAATCCAGAGCGGCACATCAGCTGCTGGTTTTGTTCTTGTGAATATCCACTGGAAGCAGGTTAATAATCCAGCTGGCTGGTAAAAATGTTTGGTTTATTGTGGTTTCTGATCATTATGAGGAGATCAGGCCTCAGTGCCTGTTGAAGGAAAAAGTCCTCTCCATCCAGTGCCTGCAGTGAGCAGGGTAAATCTGCAATAATTGCAGGTCACTGATGCTGGCCCAGTGCCATTGGGTGATTTCATGCACCATTTGGGTAAAGCTGCAAGCTGATAAATTGTATTTATAGAAATTTTATATCATAGAATCACAGCTTGGTTTGGCTTGGGAGGACCTCAAAGCCCACCCAGTGCCACCCCTGCCATGGCAGGGACACCTCCCACTGTCCCAGGTGCTCCCAGCCCCAATGTCCAGCCTGGCCTTGGACATTCCAGGGATCCAGGGGCAGCCCCAGCTGCTCTGGGAATTCCATCCCAGCCCCTCCCCACCCTCACAGGGAACAATTCCTGCCCAGTATCCCATCCAGCCCTGCCCTCTGGCACTGGGAGCCATTCCCTGTGTCCTGTCCCTCCATCCCTTGTCCCCAGTCCCTCTCCAGCTCTCCTGGAGCTCCTTTAGGTCCTGGAAGGGGCTCTGAGCTCTGAAACCACCTTGCCACAGGTCCCTGGGTGTGTCAGGCATGTTCTGCCCTCAGTGAAGCTGTGGTGGCTCTCACCTCCTTGTTTTCCACGTGCCTGGATGTATTTTCCAGGAATCTGCTCCATGCTCTTGCTGGGCACTGAGGTGAGCCTGCCTGGCCTGTGGTTCCCTGGGTGTTCCTTTTTTCCCTTTCTGAAGGGATATCAGTCATAGAGAACATGAATTAGCACAAAGCCACCATCAGCTCTCCCTGCCTCCCAGAACTGGTCCTTAGGGAAAAGGGCTTTTTTTATTTGATTATTTTACTTTTATCTGCCTCTGCAGGTTCTTGCATTACGCAAGAGCTGGTCATGACTTCCCAATTAGGGTTGAATTTTGAAATAGGACTGGGAGCCTCATGATAAGCCTGTTCCTCTCCACATGGAGGGGCCTTTCAATGGGAAACATCACGTAGGACCAACATTATGCAACTGGATTTTTTTTTTCTGTAGTTTTCACTGATTTCTTTTAATTAATTCTTGACACAGAGTGCTTGAAATGGCTCTCAGGGCTTGTTTGGCTGCCGGGCCTTTTTCATGGCCTGGGGGAAACCCTCCCAGTCCTGTTTTATTTTACAGCTCCTGATGTTTTGCATTACAGAGGTGTTTAAAGAGACCTCGGATTTATTATTGTAGGGTTGTTTATCCTTAAAACCAGTGTCATTGGATGCAGGAATTCAATCTGGGATCCCAGTGCTGTGCCAAGCCCTGAACTGCTGAGGAGCTTCTTGGAATCCGAGTGAGCAGCAGAGCTGAGAAGCTGCCAGGGAGCTCCTGTCCCATCCCTGCTCCCTGGAAATCCTCACAGGGATAGCAGCCACCCATCCTGAGCTGGGAGTGCTGGGGAGATAGGATTAAAGTGGGAGAAAACAAGAGTTGTGAGGTTTCTTTTCTAACACTGGAGATGTTTGCACTGAGGGGTGTTTGTGCATTTGTTCTGGTTGGAAGGACGGGGAGCAGACAGAACTTTTTCCAGGTGTGGGATCTCAGCTGTTCCCGACAGGAAGGAGGGAAATTCAGGCATTTCAGGCAATTTTGGGAGCCTCATGTGTGTGAAACAGAGGGGTCACCCTGTTAGAGCTGCTGGGCTAAAACAGGAGCATTCACAGCTTTGTCTAAATCAGCTCAGTCTGACATTTCAGAAGTTTTTGGGCAAGGCCAGCATCTCCCCAGTGTGCCTGTGCCCACCTGGCTGTCACCTGCAGCTCCATCACTGCTGATGCATTTCAGTCCATATTGAAACAGCTCCATGAGTTTTTCCATGATTATCCCTGGGTTTAGGTGAGGAAACCTCCTCCAGCTTCAAGGACTGGCCCAAGGTCAGTTCCAGAGCTGCCACTGCACCTCAGCTTTTGTTAGTCATGGTCCCAACTTCCAGTGATGCCCTGGAAGAAGAATCCTTGCTGGAATTTCAGAGGTTTAGGTGGAAACAGGACTGGGATTCATCCTTCCATCAGCAGCAGAGGCTGGAGAGCACAGGGTGGAACCTTCAGCTTCCTCTGGAGCTGATAAAATTGTTGCATTTGTTTTTAATCTAAGGCAGAAGTCATCTAGATTAGAACTGTATTTTTTTTTTTCCCTTTGGGAACATGGATCCTAGCAGGAAGGAGCAAAAATTTCATTAAGGAAGAAAGCAGGACTCCTGAGATTCTCAGATGAGGAAGGAGGGAGTGCTCCTGCTGTGCACAAAAAGCTGCCTGAATTTGAGGAATCATGAAAGTTTGCAAGTTTGCTATCTGCCTTGAAGTTTCAAAGCCCTTTAGGATTCATGACTCAGGCTTACACACACTTGCCTTGTAATGATTAGATCTTTCTGGCTTTTTTTTGAAGTGAAACTCAATTTTTTTCTCATGATCACCTGACTCCAGGAGGAAGAGCTTTAAAAATATGCTCTGCTGCCAAACTGGCAGGAATGTCATCAAACTTGGTAACAAGCTGTTCCAGTTGGGTTTGGGAAGGCTGCAAAATCCTTTTCTGTAGGAGAAGAAAAGCAGGGTGACAAGTTATTTTAAACTTCACCCAACAGGGTTTAATCCCCACACTGGTCCTGGATTTTCCACATCTCTTTGCTTTGGGATGCCAGTGAAGCTGTCACCAGGACATATCCCTTGGAGGACTCCCTGTGCCATTCTGTCCTTCCCAGGACCCATTTTCCCTTCTCAAGGTGCCCCCAAGTTTTCTCAGCACTGAAATTGGTGGCACTGATGGCAGTAGTTGGCCCCCGAAGTCACTTAGCCCAACAGGGACATTGCTCAGCAGCAGCACTTCTATATTTATTTTATTTTATTTTATTTTATTTTATTTTATTTTATTTTATTTTATTTTATTTCATTTCATTTCATTTCATTTCATTTCATTTCATTTTATTATTATTTTAGTTTAGTTTAGTTTAGTTTGGTTTAGTTTAATTTAGTTTAGTTTAATTTGGTTTATTTTATTTTAGTTTGGTTTATTTTATTTTAGTTTGGTTTATTTTATTTTAGTTTATTTTATTTTATTATTATTTTAGTTTAGTTTAGTTTAGTTTGGTTTAGTTTAGTAGTTTGGTTTATTTTATTTTATTTTAGTTTGGTTTATTTTATTTTATTTTATTTTAGTTTAGTTTAGTTTAGTTTGGTTTATTTTAGTTTGGTTTATTTTATTTTATTTTATTTTGGTTTATTTTATTTTATTTTATTTTGGTTTATTTTATTTTATTTTATTTTATTTTTTATTTTATTTCATTTTATTATTATTTTAGTTTAGTTTAGTTTGGTTTAATTTAGTATAGTTTAGTTTAGTTTAATTTGGTTTATATTATTTTATTTTGGTTTATTTTATTTTATTTTGGTTTATTTTATTTTATTTTATTTTATTTTATTTTATTTTATTTTATTTTATTTTATTTTATTATTATTTTATATTTATCTTTTATTTCTTTTCCAGCATAAACCACTGCTCATGTTCATGGGGTGTTGCTCTGCCTCAGTGGACCCCAAACCCCTTCCAGAGCAGGGGGGGTTTGCTGAAAGAGATGTTTTTCTAGCCAGCTTTTGGGCTGTTTTTCTGAACAAGAGACATTTGTTTCAGCGTGCCAGGAGAGGTTTTCCATGCTGAATTCCACTGTATTTGTTGGGCTTGGATCAGCAGCTCCCTCCTTTCCCTCACAGCACCCCAGGGCTCAGCCAGGCCTCCCAGTGCTGATGGAAATCCTACAAAACCCCTTTGAATCCCCCAAATTTGCAGGTCATTAACATCCTGCTAAAGAAGCGATGGGTTTGGGGTTTTTGGGATTTTTTTAGTTGTTTTATTTTGGCCTTTACAACTCCCTGTGGGAGGGCAGAACGTGGGAGCTGCAAAAGGTGGTTTAGCAGAACAGCTGCTGGTTGGGAAAGCAGGGAAGGAGCAGGGCCAGGCTTGGAGGTTTTTACTTCCCTAATTTACAGGAGCACTGCCCTTTACAATCTGTGCAAAACCCAGTTTAAACTGAATAATGGGAAAGCAGGAAAAACTATTAACACTGACAGGAAGCCTGAAGATCAGGTTAATGATGCTGCCTGGTTTCCTTGTACTCTGTGTGTGGACAGTTCCACTCCTCACAGGAAAAGGTATTTTTAGGTTTGAAAATCCCCAGGATTTGGGGACTTCAAATGCTGAGGAGAGAAGTTGCTTCATTTCCATCACAGCTGAGGTGGTCTGTGAAAGACAGAGGTAATTCTGTCAGCTCTAAGCTTTATTTAATGTTTGTTTATAAACTACCCTGAGCCCAATTTGAGTCAATCAGAGTTATTTTAAGCGGGTTTTGTGGGAAAAGGTAGCAGAAGGTACCTTGATCCTTATGGAGCACAGCCTGGTTCAGGCACACAGGAGAGAGCTGGAATTTGCAATTTCCATGGATGTTTTTGATTTGCTGTTGGAAGGGAGCTTCAGTGTGCTGGAAACACAGAGATCCTTTTTCACTGCATTTTTGGAATTGTCAGTGCCCACTGCACCCATCCCAAGCTGCCCCCAGGTTTTAGGAGACTTGCTCAGGGGTGTCCATTCCGTGGGATCTGGGGATCCCAGTCCTGGGATGCCGAGGATTTGTCTGAGCCTTTGTCCCTGTGAGCTGCTGAGAATGGAATGGAATGAAAAATGGAATCAGGGCTCTCACAAAGCCCCAGAAACACAGCCCAGAGCTGATGATGATGCACTTCAGATCCCTGAACCAGCCACATCTCCAATCAGCCCCTGGGAAGGGTTTATCCCTGCTCCCAGAGGATCTTCCCGTTCAGAGGGGGCCCAGCTGGAGGTGGCAGGAGCTGGGACAGCAGTGCTTGCCACCAGTAGCTGCAGTTCTCCTGTTTCACTCGTGTCCATCTCAGTCTGGAGCTGTTGGATTTCCCTGTTCACCCTGCCACAGCGTGATCTTACATTTGGGATGGAAGCAGCCAGCACTGGCAACCCCCTCCAGTGTGGGGCAGCGTGTGGGGCTGCACCAGTATGGGACTGGGCAGCGTGTGCTGGGAGCTGTGGGGTCAGCAGGGCTGCATCCACCAGAGCTGGCACTGCCAATAACCCCTTTGCTGTCCCCGTGTCCTGCAGCTGTGGGTGAACCAGGAGGATGGGGTGGAGGAGGGAACCAGCGAGGTGCAGAACGGGCACCTGGACCCCAGCGCCGACTGCCTGTGCCTGGGCAGGACCGTGCAGAACCGCGACCAGATGAGAGCCAACGTCATCAACGAGATCATGAGCACCGAGCGCCACTACATCAAACACCTCAAGGACATCTGTGAGGTACCTGGGGGGGCTGGGGCACACCTGGGGCTGTCCCCACTACATCAAACACCTCAAGGACATCTGTGAGGTACCTGGGGGGGCTGGGGCACACCTGGGGCTGTCCCCACTACACCAAACACCTCGGGGCATCTCTGAGGTACCTGGGGCTGTTCCCATGGCATCAAACACCTCAGGGACATTTCTGAGGTACCTGGGGCACACCTGGGGCTGTCCCCACTACATCAAACACCTCAAGGACATCTGTGAGGTACCTGGGGCTGGTCTGGGGCTGTCCCCATGGCATCAAACACCTCAGGGATGTCTGTGAGGTACCTGGGGCTGGCCTGGGGCTGTCCCCTCTGCATCAAACACCTCAGGGATGTCTGTGAGGTACATGGGGCACACCTGGGGCTGTCCCCATGGCATCAAACACCTCAGGGATGTCTGTGAGGTACCTGGGGCACACCTGGGGCTGTCCCCTCTGCATCAAACACCTCAGGGACATTTCTGAGGTACCTGGGGCTGGCACACCTGCCCATGAGGGGAGCTGGCAAGGGCTGAGCCTGGGTTTGTCCCTGGGCGATTTGGGAACAAGCTGGAGTGTCTGAGGACTGTGTCTAATGGAGGAGCATGCTCTGTCAATATGTATTGACAGTTCTGAGAATTTCCTGCTGGATCTGATAATTCCTTTGGTTTGTATTAACCAAAAGTGCAATTTCCTGACCTTTATTCCATAGCTCTTTGACTAAAACATGATGAGGTTGAGATCCTTCAAGCAGTCCTCTTAATTAAAACCCAATGCCATCTACTTTTGAACTTGTGATTGAGGAAATTAGGTTGTAATTAAAGCAATCAGTTACCCATGTCATCTGTGCCTTTCATGTTGGGTTCACAATTTCCCCTGGCTCAGGATGGCCCCCATTTGCCTTTTTTATGGCGAGACTCAGGGCAAAATGTTTCCACTGTGAGAAATGAAGAAGGGAACCAGCAAGTAGTGGACTTCAGCAACTGACCCCACAAATCCCCAACTTGGTTGTTGTTCATTAGGTTACAATTAACCTCTACAACCCCTTCAATTCAGGATTAGTGCCCTGAGCTGAGCCCAAAGTGCAGAGCCTGTGGTGCTGGGTTTTTGGGAAGGTGGCAGAGTTTGAGCACTGTGTGTAGAGATGTCCTTATCACTGAGAGGCAGAAGTTTGTTAGCACTGAAGTCAAAGTCTGGGGATGGCTTTCAGCTCATCCCTCGCAATGTTTAGGATTTAGTGAGCCTGTGCCCAGTCAGTGTGGTGAAGGCCCTTGGGAGCTGTGCTTAGAGGAATGTCTTCCTCCCTCATCCTTGCTGCTTTTCTCTCGGCGAGGCAGAGCAGCCATCCAAAAAGCATCTATGACACTTTGCAAATATGGAAGAGCCTTGGGATTTCAATTTGGAAACAAATGAGCTTAATTTCAATGTGCTATTTCGGTCAGAGAGCTTTGCATTGGAGAAGGGAAGAACTGCAGGCACTTCTCCACATATTGTTTCTTTCCCTGCATTTGCACTTTCCTGTTGGAAACGAAATGAACCTTCACTTGCATCTCCAGCCATGTCACCTTGTTTCTGCCAGCTGGGATCCTCAGGAGCTGCAGACAGGTTCAGCTGCAGTGGGGGAACACTGCTTTACTGCCCCCAGTGATAAATCCCAGACAGGAGAGATCCAGAAAGCTCTTTCTCTGCTCTGTGTGATGCAGACAGGGATTGAGGGGATAAATCTTACCTGCAGGTAGAGCACCAGGAAATGATTCAGCTGAGCAGGGAGGAGGACTGAAATGGGCATTCTCATCTGTGCAGTGCTGGGCTGTGCTTGCTGGAGAGAGGCTCATTATGCTCAGTGTAATCACAGCAATGCCTCTGCCTGGGGAGGGCTCCCAGAGCTCCGTGACACAGCGGGACTGGGAGAGCTGGGCTGGACTGGGAGAGCTGGGATGGACTGGGAGAGCTGGGCTGGACTGGGAGAGCTGGGCTGGACTGGGAGAGCTGGGCTGGACTGGGAGAGCTGGGATGGACTGGGAGAGTTGGGCTGGACTGGGCTCCACGTGCCCCTGGTGGGCTGTTCAGGGCTGTTGTTTGTGCCATGGCACGAGCAGGCAGCAGACGGCCCCCGATGAGCTGCTCTGACAGTGGCACATTCCCCTCTTCCCAGGGTTTTTGTTTTTGGGTTCCAGGAAGGATGAAGGGTGTGAGGTGTGAAGAGGGGATGGCAGAGCAGCTGTGGCTGGGCTGAGCCTGGGTTAGTGCTGAGTTTAGCAGTGTTCTGAGCTGCAGTGAATTAACAAATCCTGGTACCAGTGAGGCACCTGAGGATGCGAGGTCATTACTGGAGGGTGCTGATTAAGCTCCCCTCTGCTTCAGGACGCATTTCCACTCACTGCTCCCGTGCCATTACACACCCTGTTCCTACTCCCAGCACCCATGGCATGAGTCTGGCCAGGCAGGGAGCTCAGGAGCTGGCCAGCCCCGGGATGAAAATCCCCTGTGCCAGCCGAGGCCTGCGGGAGCAGCTGGATTGGAGGGAATTCCTCACCACAGCAAAGCCCCACTGCCCCCATGGCTTGCTGTGGACCAGTATCCAAGTCCTGCTTGCCTGGGACCTGGCTCTGGTTTGCTTTTCCTGTTCAAACAGTCTGAGCTTTGCTCCTGTGCTGATTCTGGTTGTGTCCCTTTGGCACCACCCTCACCTGTGTGCTGGGAGCCCTGCACTGGGAGCACTGGTGCAGCCCAAGTGGTGCTGGGCCTGGCTCAGAGATGGCTCCAGGACAGGGTAAACAGCCCCAAACTGGCTCAGAGAGGGAAAAAAAATGGAATATCATCACATCTGCCTTTGAAGTTACAGCCTGCAGCCTCCTTCACCTGCTCTCAGCCAGATGGGAAGGATGGATGGATGATGGATGGATGGATGGATGATGGATGGATGATGGATGGATGGATGGATGATGGATGGATGGATGGATGATGGATGGATGATGGATGATGGATGGATGGATGGGTGGATGGATGATGGATGGATGGATGGATGGATGATGGATGGATGGATGATGGATGGATGATGGATGGATGGATGATGGATGGATGGATGGATGGATGGATGGATGATGGATGGATGATGGATGGATGGATGGATGGATGATGGATGGATGGATGATGGATGGATGGATGATGGATGGATGGATGATGGATGGATGATGGATGGATGATGGATGGATGGATGGATGGATGGATGATGGATGGATGATGGATGGATGATGGATGGATGATGGATGATGGATGGATGGATGGATGATGGATGGATGATGGATGGATGGATGGATGATGGATGATGGATGATGGATGGATGGATGGATGGATGATGGATGATGGATGATGGATGGATGGATGATGGATGGATGATGGATGATGGATGGATGGATGGATGATGGATGGATGATGGATGGATGGATGGATGATGGATGGATGGATGGATGATGGATGATGGATGATGGATGGATGGATGATGGATGGATGATGGATGGATGGATGGATGGATGGATGATGGATGGATGGATGGATGGATGGATGGATGATGGATGATGGATGGATGATGGATGGATGATGGATGGATGATGGATGGATGGATGGATGATGGATGGATGATGGATGGATGGATGGATGGATGGATGGATGATGGATGGATGATGGATGGATGGATGGATGATGGATGGATGGATGATGGATGGATGGATGGATGGATGATGGATGGATGATGGATGGATGGATGATGGATGGATGGATGGATGGATGATGGATGATGGATGGATGATGGATGGATGGATGATGGATGGATGGATGGGTGGATGGATGATGGATGATGGATGGATGGATGATGGATGGATGATGGATGGATGGATGATGGATGGATGATGGATGGATGATGGATGGATGATGGATGGATGATGGATGGATGATGGATGGATGATGGATGGATGATGGATGGATGGATGGATGGATGGATGGATGGAATTGATGGACTGCCCACCTCTCCTGGCTGTCTCTAAACCCACTGTGGGGTGAAGAAAACTCAGCACTTAACCTCCTGCAAATCCTGCCCAACTTTGGCCTATACTTCAGGGACTACATGGAAAAGTACTTTGGAGACAGTCTGGCAGCTATTTTTAGGTATTCATTGAGCAAAACACTCTCCAACATCTGCTCATCAGTCAGCTATCCCTTCTCTGAGCAAACCTGACGGCATGAGCAGAAGGAAGATGACATTGTTTTATATAACAGAAGTAAATTTACTGGAAAAGCTCTGCAGCAGCCTCCTCTGCTGCGTGTTGTGGATGAATCTTCAGTCTCCTTTTCCTGGCTTGTGCTGGAAACCACCTTCAAACGCACAGAGAGGATGAGGCTCGGGAGCTCCTCGCATTCCTTTATTCTCCCTGTGCTTTCAGAGGTGCCTGCACTGAAATGTGCTGCTTCAGCTCCTCCAGACACGTGATTCCAGAGAAATGATGAAGCAGCACAGGGAGAGTGGGAATAGTGAGGATGGGAATTGCAGCCAATGGCAACCCCGGGGCTGGGAGGTGTTCCTGTGTTCGGGAAGGGAAGGATGGCACGGAGCAGGGTGAAGGGACACTGCTCCATGGGCACAGGGAGGGCTTTCTCCTGGCTTTCTCCTGGCTTTTTCCCCAGGCTGTTCTGAGATCAGCGGGAAAATCTGCATGGAGAGATGCTCTGTGTCCTTTCTCCCCTGTTTGGATTTTGGGTTGCCCTGTGACCATCCCGCGGCGTGGGAAGCAGCCTGCTCCCATTCCTCGTGGCCTTGGCAAATCAGAGAGGGAAACCCAGGGAAATGAGTCATCAAGGAGCTCCTGGGGGAAGAGAGACCTAGATTAGGAAGTGTAGAAGGTGTTCCATAACCCAAACTTCTCAGCTGAAAAAGCCAGGAAATTCAGGGAAATTCAGCTCAGCTGGACATGGCAGAGGTTGGGTCCGGGCCAGGTCAGACAGAATTGCATTTCTCATTCATGTTTGAAGTTCTACCTGCCAGGAACCACATGGTGAGGCTGAAGGACAGTTCATTGCAGGGTTCCAATGTTCATTGTGGCCCAGCAGCTGCATGTCACCAGCTGGCAGCGTGGCTGTGTGACTAAGCATCCCGAGTTCCCAAATTTAGCCATTCCACTGGAGCTGCTGGCGTTTTCTTCCCTTCATTTTTTTCCCTTTCCTATCTAATAAAGGCAAGCAAAGTAAGCAAAGTCATCTCCTGATGACCCCTGTGTTGTTTCTTTCCAGTCAGGATGCTGCAGAATGGACCAGGCCAGTTGCAACATCTGAGATTTGGCCTTGCAAAGTTTCTATCTAAATCATTCTGCTTGAACCTGATGATCTTAAAGATCTTTTCCAGCATTAACAATTCTGTGATTTAGTGCTGATCATCCTGACAGGTGAAGTGTGGGAGGATGAGGGGATTTGTTCAAGAACCTTCCCACCCTGCAGCACATCAGCTGCAAACTTGTTGGGGGTGCACTCAATCCCCTCATCCGGGGTTGTTGATGAAGATCTTAAACAGAACTTGATGATGGTATAAAACAGCTTCCTTGTCCTGATTACTGGGCTGAAAGGAGAAATCAGAGCAGGCTCAAACAGCCCCTCAGAGCTTTCTGTGGAAGCTGTGTCAGTGGAAGGACAGTGCTTGTAGGAGAGCTGGGTGTGAGGTGTTGGAGGCAGTGGGGTTGGCAGGACCAGGCACCCAGCACTGAACACACCTCCTTGGGGCTGTCCCCTGGATTTTGCTGCTCTCTGCAAATCCTTCTTTCTCACTGCCACAGGGTTACTTAAAGCAGTGCCGGAAGAGAAGGGACATGTTCAGCGATGAGCAGCTGAAAATCATCTTTGGGAACATCGAAGACATCTACAGATTTCAGATGGGATTTGTGCGGGACCTGGAGAAGCAGTACAACAACGAGGACCCCCATCTCAGTGAGATTGGGCCCTGCTTCCTGGAACACGTGAGTTCACTGGGCATTGTCCATGGGAGCTGGAGTGGGGAGGGAGGAGATAAAGCCAGCAGGCAGGTTCCTCTTCTAGTAACATATCAGGGATTGCTCCATGTACTTTGTGAGATACTGAGGAGGGAGGACTTGGAGATGCATTTGGATGACCCTCAGTACATCTGAACTGTAAATCCTGGAGGATTTTGCCTAGCCCATCCTCCTGTTCCATAAACCACCTCCTGCAGGAGCTGATAAATTGGCCAATGTTGTAAATATGTCAGGAAATGTCAAACAATTGCCAGGCCTGGAGCTGGAGGCTTTTCTGGAGGGAGAGGGGAGCAAGGTATCAGAGCTCACAGGTGCTGCAGCTCCTGGGCTGTGTCAGGGCAGCAGTCCCTGCTTATCAGGCAAACTCCTGGTAAACATTCCTGAAACTTCAGCAGGACCTCCCTAAAGTTTCACAGCATCTTTTAAACATCCCTGGGTCTCTCACTGAGGTTTCCTCTGAGAAGGTGCATGAGGTGTTAACATGGCTGGTTCTTATCAGAGCCTGCAAAAAGCAGCATCACTTCCACCTCTGGCTGGGAAGATGTATGAAATCTTGGTGAGAATCAGTAGCTCAAATGTCATGACTTGAGGCTGTGCTGTCAATTCATTGATAGTGACAATAGCAAGAATTGCTGCTGAGATTCAGAGGGAGATCTGACACTTGCCTGTCACCAGACAGGGGCTGAGAGCTGGCTGATAAACTCCTGATGAGTTATCCCTGCCTAGCCATTTGGGAAACCAAAGGGTGAGGATGCTGTTTAGGGATCTCCAGAGCATCTTGTTGCTCATTTTCTTCAGGAAGAGAGAGCTGGGTCAGCTGTGGTGATGAGAAGGACACTGGGTCCCTGTTCCCAGAGAAGCAGCTTGTTTGGACCCTCAGGGACTGAGAAGCAATTGCTGGGCAGGCAATTGCTGTGTTGGCTAAATAGAATCTGTCCTTCGGAAGGCATTGACCACAGCTGGGTGGAAGTGGTTGGTTTGCAACACCTGACTTTCACCTGGGCTGGCTCAGGGTTCATTTGTGGTGCTGGGCTGTGCCCATCTCTGTCCCAGTGAAGTCTTTCTCTGCCCTTTCATCGCCTCGTCTGCATGGCCCTGATGAATCAAACCCAAGTTAAAGGTGACAATCTGTGGTCAGTGAAGGCAGAAAAGGGACATTCCAACAAAATAGACACCGGAAAACTTGTTAGACCAGTCCAAAAGGTGGAGGGGCACGTGTGAGTGGGATTTTTGTTTGTTTTTAGCGTTTTCTGGGGCTGTGTTCCTGGGGAAATCCTTGCAGTGTCTTTGGTTCCCCATTGGTAAAGGGAATTTCAAACATACCCAGCCCCAAACACTCGCCAGGTGCTTCAGGATCTTTCAGGGAAAGAACTCCAGAAATAACAGGGAAGAGCTCTGGCTTTTGTCTTACCAAAAGCCAGAGCTCTGCTGGGTTGTTCCCTTCAAGCCCTCCCTGCACAATTTGAAGCTGAGAACAAGCACAGCTCTGTGCAGGGCTCACATTAACACACCTGGACCTGCAGAAACCTCAGCCATGTGTCAGAGTGCAGGGCCCTCTCCGCACTCCCTCCTTTCCCAGCACCTCTTCCAAACAGGAGAAGCACTGTAGGGTCTGTCCTTTCTCCTGCTGGGGCTGTCCTTTCTTAGAAATCCTGACTGGTTGGGGTTGGAAGGGTTGGGTTGGGAAGATCATTTTGTTTCAGAGCCTGCTGTGGGCAGGACACCTTCTTGGAGCAGGATGCTCCAAGCTCATCCTTGAGCACTTCCAGGGATGGAGCAGCCACAGCTTCTCTGGGACTTCCATCCCAGGGCCTCCCCACCCTCCCAGGAGGAATTTGTCCCGATGTCCCGTGGAACCCTGCCCTTCCCAGCCCGGGTGTGGCATTGATCAGCCGGGTCTCTGCCTGACCCGTCCTTCTCATTCTGCCCTCACAGCAAGACGGCTTCTGGATCTACTCAGAGTACTGTAACAACCACCTGGACGCGTGCATGGAGCTCTCCAAGCTGATGAAGGACAGCAGGTACCAGCACTTCTTCGAGGCGTGCCGCCTGCTGCAGCAGATGATCGACATCGCCATCGACGGCTTCCTGCTGACGCCCGTGCAGAAGATCTGCAAGTACCCCCTGCAGCTGGCAGAGCTGCTCAAGTACACGGCCCAGGAGCACAGGTAAGCCAGCAGGCACAGGGCCCAGGCTGCTTCCCAGCATGGCTTGGGCTGTTCTGTCCAGGGCTCCTTCCCTCCACAGGGCTTGGGCTTTCCTGTCCACTGCTCCTTCCCACCCAAGGCTTGGGCTTTCCTGTCCACTGCTCCTTCCCACCCAAGGCTTCTCTGTCCAGCTCTTGTCCCTGTGACATCCTCGATAAATGGGGGCAGGACAAAGGGTCAGCAAACAGTTCAGTCTTCTCAAAGCAGCAATTCTCGATGGACACGCACTCAGCTCTGTTCTAATCAGACATGTGAACTAATTACCCTTGGATGTACTTTCTGATGCTGCCAGTTACACTGGAAAAATTACCTAATTAGCATTCAGTGGTCTGAGAGGCTCCTTCCCTGCTCCTGGGGAGAACCTGGGCACACAGCGAGTACAGGGCCAGGATCTGCAGCTGGAGCCTGATGTGGGGAGAACTCCAAACCTGCTCAGCTTTTCAGCCCTGTCCTATCTCTGGTCTTGCCACGGGGTTCAGAGGAGCACCCACAGTTTGATTGCTTCCCAAAATTTCCAGGATCTCTTTTGCTGCTGCTGAGGACAATCAGCCTGGCAGCCTGACAGTGTGAATCAGGAGCAGTGCCTGTGATACCACTTGGGATTTACTGCTGTGAAAATAAGGTGAAAGAAAAATCAGGCCCTGTAAGAGCAGATTTGCTCCTGCCCTGCCAATTTTCTTTCTTTTTCCAAAACCCATTTAAAAACAAGTGAGAACAGAAAAGACCAGAGATGTTTCAGAAACTTTTGCAAGTGTTTGATGGCTTGTTTTTCCCAAGCCCAGCCCCAGAAGAGCAGAAGTGATGTGAGCATTGATTTGCTTCAAGCTGACCCACAAGTTTGAGTGATTCAGGGTAACCAAATGCCCAAAATCACAAATTTGGAGGAGCCATTGGATTCAGATCCAATTCCTGCTTTTCCAAAGACCAACTCAAACTTGGGATGGACTCGTGGGAACCTCGGGGTATGGGAAAGCAGCTCTGGGATCCCACAGCTTGTGGGTTTTCCCCTCAGCAGCCACGTGAGGACAGCCTGGGAGCTCAGATGTGGCTGGGAGGGTGTGGAAAATGTCCCTGTGGGAGTTATTTGGGAGCCATAGCAAAGGGGATGTGGGCAGTGTGATAACACCAGGCCTGGGCTGTTTGGGGAGCACATTCCTGTTCCCTTTGGGATGTTTGAAACTCACACAGAGTCGTGTTCTGAGGAGCTTTGGGAGCTCTCCTGTGGTTCTGCAGCAGTTGGGTGAGTCAGCCTGAGAGCTCAGTGCCTCTGGATTGCCGTGGACACTCCTGGGAAGGGAAGCAGGGTGAGGTTTGCTCACCTTGCATTAGGAGGAGTAGCCCCTGCAGCACAGGGGGGAAACCTGCGGCTGCACAGAGCCGGTGCCATATCCCAGGAGTGAGGCAAAACACGGAAAAACACGGGATTCCCAGGGGAAGCAGGGATGTGAGCTTCATCTAAGAGAGGAACACGATCCTCTTTTTCCTTTTTCCTTCCTTTTCACTAACACCACACCTGCAGAGCTGTGGATTTTCCCTGCAGCAGGTCAGGACAATGCTGAAACCTGAATCCAGACCAGGCTCCCCAGAGCTAGCATGTGATGCTTGGCAAGGATCTAGACTTGGATTCTGATGGAGCACTGGGAAGTGGCTGCTGCAGCCCCAATAGAATTGACAAACCATTTATTTACCTTCATCTCATGGTTAATGGGATCCTATTATTGCCTCATGGCCAAATGCTCTCTGCTTCTGTTGTTTTTTTTCTTCTAAGTTTTTGCCAGCTCTGCCACAGACACGGGCTGGGAGCCCAAAAAGTTCAGTCCTGAGCCTTTTCTTCATTACAGCGTGACAGGAAAACATTGCTGGGGTTTTCTCATGGAATTAGGGAATTAGCATTCCCAAGATAAACGGCTGGCACCGTCCCACTCTGCACGGAGGCAGGATGGGGGTGAGCTCAGAGCCTGCCTCCCTCCAACTGCTGCCTGTTTGCAGCCTGCTTCATTTGAATTTTTCACAGAGCCACATCTGTTCACCTCTTAAAGATCTACTCCAGCTTAATATGAATTAAATATAGGAAGGTCCTAAGTGCAGCTTGCTGGAATCCTGAGCATTCCCAGAGCAGAAGGGAGCTGGAGCTGGGAATGTGGGAACATGTGAGGAGCCTCTGCCAGGGAATGCCCTCCTGAGCATGAGCATCACTGCTGGGAGATGATTAGTGCCTGTCTGGAAACCCTGAACCTCTCCCTTGCCTCTCCAGATCCTTCCTGGCCGTAGGGACTTCCCTGTTTCCCTAAAGAACTCCTGGATGTTCTCCAGGCCCCCCCGATGTCCCCCTGGCACAGCTCCTTTCCTGCCTTGCACCACCAGCGCTCCCTTCCCACAGCTGCTGGCACAGAGGGAGGCACAGCAAGTTCTTCATTGTGTAGCACGATCCCTTCCATCCCTGGAAGTGTCCAAGGCCAGGCTGGATGGGACTTGGAGCACCCTGGGATAGTGGAAAGTGTCCCTGCCCATGGCAGGGAGTGGAGCTGGATGGGCTTTGAGGTCCCTTCCCACCCAGACCTCCCTGTGATGGAGATACCAGGCAGCCCATCCTTTATTTTTCTTTATTTTGCTGAAGGCCCAGTCCTGCTTTCCTGGAATTTGTGGGATTACTTTTAACCACACCTAGAATTTTGATGTAAGAATTTAAGAAAAAAAATGAAAACTCAAGATTTCATCCGAGCAAGGATGCCAGAAGAGTAAATATTTTTTGTATATCACAGTGTGTTTGTTTCTTAGTATTTATCCTGTTGGGAACACATGGAGAGGGGATCAAATTCCCAGCATTCACCCCTCTTTTAGCTGTCACCAGCACAATCCTTAGCAATAATCAATAAAGCCATTCCCCCTGCAGCTGCCCAAGATGGCAGTTTTTCTCATTAGTCAGCAATCAATAGCAGCCCTTAAGTTAATAATACATTGTGGTGGTGGTGTGGCAGCTGGCCTCGCCTGCCTTCCCTGTGGAAATGAACATTACAGCTCCTTGGAATGGAAAAGCAGGAGCAGGGCAGGAATCAATGGCATTGATTTCAGCATCACTTTTTGAAAAGACTGATCATCATCCTCAGTGGCCCTGGCAGGAGCCTGTTCCCACTCTGTGTTACTGCACTCACAGGGCCATGCAGGGGGGAAAAAAAAAGGAGTTGCTTGATTTGCTCACCTGAAATCTGCAGTGAATTCCACGGGGTGGCTGCTCTGGGAGGGGCTTGGGAGGTGCTCTGGTCTTTGTCTAAATGAACCCTTTCCTAAATGATCATTTTAAAACCAGAAAAGTCCAGACTGAAGGACAGAGGCTGGAAAAGTGTTCAGCCTGTGTTTAGAACGTTCTTCAGCTGGGCACCTTGGGGCTGTGAAGGGCTCACCAGGGCTGGGTTGGTGAAGGTCACACTGAGCTCCCAATTCCCGTTTCCACTGAGCTGCTCCGCCGTGACAATCCAGATGAAAAACGCCATCCTAGCACTGAGAGGTCACCCCTTCCCGTGTCCCTGTGGGCTGGTGAGGTTGTGACAGACTCCTGGGTGTGTCCTTCTGCCTTTAATGGCCTTTTTCTCTCTTTTTTCTCTGTGTCCAGTGACTACAGGTACGTGGCCGCTGCCCTCGCCGTCATGAGGAACGTGACCCTCCAGATCAACGAGCGCAAGCGGAGGCTGGAGAACATCGACAAGATAGCTCAGTGGCAGGCCTCTGTCCTGGACTGGGAGGTACAGTAAACCCAGCCTGGCAACCTGGCAAGGGCCAATTCCAGGCTCTTCTTGAATTATCTCAGTCCCTCTGGTTCATTTCCCACAGTTTGGGGTTAAGCCTGGGGTGGAGAAGGAGCAATCGTGGCCTCGGGGTGGTGCTTAAACCTTAATGGTGCCCTAAAGAAAAGCCAGGGTTCAGTTCCAGTTTCATCACTGGCAACCTGAGTGACTTTTGTGATTGCAGTGCTGGTAGTGGGTGAGACTTGGAGCAAGCTCTGTGTGCATCCTGCCCCTGTGCTGTGTCACTGGGGAGGGACGAGGGGAAGACGTAGCAAAAAGCCCTGGGAATTGAAGAGGTTAAGAAAATGAAGAAAATCCTCCTGGTGGCTGCTTTATGACTGGAAGCCAAACTGTTAAACCGGAGTTAGAGATGCTATTTGCATTTTATAAATGACATCCCACTTAAAGATATTTCTGAACCAGCCCTGTGTGTAGTGATGGTGTAATTAAGGAGCCGAGAGGCACAGGGAAGGCAGAGTCAGCAGAAGGATTCCTCACCAGCAGGCCTTCAGTCTCTACATTTGTGCCATGTGTTTGGAAGAAAAGCCATACTAAAATTATGTTCTCCCTTTCTCTTTGTCCCTGATTTTTTAAAATCATTGTATGGAAGTAATCCGTAAATAGGGTTTCGCAGCAGATTGAGGACAAACGTTTTTGTAAATCCTCTCGCTGTTGTCATCAGCCCATGTGTTCAGCAAGGAGATAATCAGAGTGATGGAGCAGCCTTTCTGCTTCCTCACTTGTGAAGTCTGAAATAACTCCCATTCCAGTCATTGGGATCATGCTGTGTAAATGAGTGTATGGGAAACAGGCGTTAATCCTTTAATTATTTTATTTCTGGTCAAGATCTGTGAAGGCTGGGAGGAGAAGGGGAGAAATACAGGTGCATCACCTGTGTCCTCCTTGGCTGAATGAGTTTCATTGCTGTGATGGAGGTTGGGTTTAACCCTGGATCTGCTGATAAAACACACAATAAAAGCCATAAATGCAGCAATCAGAGCTGGCATGCTGGCTGGCTGGGAGAGCAGAGAGCACAGACCATGTGTCTGATTGTTTTCCTGCTCAGGAACATCTCTCACTGCCACACAGACTCATTTGCAGAAGGAGGAATCTGCTCTGCAGGACCATCAGCTCCTGCTCAGCCCTGGAGTGTGCCATGGGATGAGCTAATGGGGGTCATTTGTGAGGAGCTCCGAGCCCCTCGCTGCAAATAAATCTCGATTAAGGACAGATCCATTCCGAGCCAGTGAATATTCATGTGTGAGAGGGAAGCCAAGGTGACCTCCACACAGGATCTGTGGAATAGCAGTTGCTTCTTCTCTTCCATTAGCTCAGTTGATAATTCATTTTTATTTAGCCCTATCCTTGATAATTCATTCCTGCTTAGCAGTACCCATTCTTTATCTCCATCCTATCCCCAGGAACTTGCCAAATTATTCTTTCAGCCTTTTTTCAGCTATTCCAGATTTTTGAGCACATTATTGCAGCAGCATCCTTCGACTTCTCGTAGCATAGCAAAGGCTGCTGTTGGTAAGCTCAGAAATCCGATGGGAACACAGCTCCTGGTCCAAGGAAAACGCCCTCCTTGCCCTGTTCAGTCTGGGTTTTGGATCGAGAAGAGTCACAGAGTTTTGATGAGGAAGTAGAGGATGAGAGCTGGACCCAGCAGAGGATTTCACTGCTTGATTCTTTCCTCTAAAGCAATTCTGAATCATCAGATCCAGCCCCCACTGCACAGCTGTCCCTGGAACAGCCAGAAGGATGCACAGAAACCCAAAATACCCAGAAGTGAGCCACAGGAATGCAGGAAGAGAGTGGGAGAAATGAAAAGATGGGATCTTTGGGAAGTGCTGAGATGTGTGCAGCTGTTCCTGCACAAATCCCCAAATGCCACTCGGTGGCTGCAGGAATGTCCCCAGGACACGGAGCATCGGGGTTGGCTCCTCAGCCAGCCCCTGAGGGCTCAGAGCTTTGTCTCCTGTGCAGTTTGGGGTACAGGAGGGACCTCCTGGTCGGTGTCCCCAGCCTCCTCTCCAGGCTGTGGGGAAGGGACATCTCTGGTTTGAGGAGAAGAACACAGCTCCCAGTTGGTGTTTGCTGTCCCTGCTGGATGGCCTGTCCATCTGTGTGAGGTTCCCTGAGCAGAGAGAGGAACCCACAGCTGTAATTCCCAGTTTTCCTGGCCCTGCTCCTGCTCTATCCACACCTTGCTGTCCCTGTTCTGTCCACCCCAGTGGCTCCAGAGCACAGCCCTCCTGAGACCCCCTGAAAACAGCACTGAACACAGGGAAACAGGAGTAAAAAAATCACAAGTTTGGTCTGGTTTCCACCAGAAATCCAGGCAGGGAACTGGATAGAGCTAATCCCAAATTCCCACCACGTTGGCACTTGGTGAATGATTTCAGTGGCTGAATGTTTCAGCACGTGGAAATATTTCATTTGGAGGAATGTCTGTTTTTCCTCAGCATCTCGAGACTGATGATGCTGATTCTCTGCTCTCAAGCTGCGTTTTCATTTCTAAATTTACCCATGTTTTGTGAGGAGATGGTGGAGAAAGATTTATTTTTTTTAAAGAAGAAGGAAAAATTCCCAACCAAACAAAAAATACCTAGTGAGGGAATATTTGAAATGGTCTCATTTGTAAAATGTGTGCAAGTTTTCTTGCAAGGAGAGGTGGTGTTGGGAATGCTGATCCTAAAACAAAATAGGAAAAGTAAGGGCATGTCCAAGCTGCTTTAAGCAGCGGGGTTTTACTGAATCCCATGTTTTAGGAATCATTTTTATTCCTCCCACGGGATAAAAATGTATCCCTTGGTGGTGAATTTCAGGGTAAGGATTTGAAAACTGCAAATATCCTTGAGTTAAGCAAAGCCAGAGGTTTTCCCCAAGACATCCTGCGAGCAGGATCTGATTGTTTAAATTGCCAGTGGGACCAGGAAAGGGTGGCCTGGCACGAGGGACAGCCAGGCCTGAAGTCTTAAGGAATTATTGACAGCTTTGGCAGCTTCAGACAAGTAATGACTGAGCAGAATCTTAAGGGAAGATTGTGATCTCACTGTCTGCTGTAAATCAGGAATAATCCCAGGCACTGTGAGATGAGTTCCTGTGTAATTTGTGGCAATGTGGCCTGGCTTGGTCTGTTGCCACGTGTGACTCACTTCTTTATTTTGTAACCTGAATTCCCAGTGTATCAACAGACCCAGGGAAGTGCTGCCCACACCAATCCTCCAGTGCCTTTTGTCCTTTGAGCTCAGATTTTGGGGCTTCCACCACCTCCCACCGAGCCCTTTCAGTGCCTTTCAGTTCTGAAGCGTTCCCTGACGTTCCAGCTCCATTTCCCCCTGCTCAGCATCGTCTCCTTGCTCGCAGAGAAACACCCTCAGATCAAACCAGTGACATTTCAAGGCAGCAAGGCAAACCAGCACACAGAGCTGGCTTCAAAGGGGGCAGCCAGAGCCCATCCTGGGCAGCCTTTGCTGCTCTCTCCCTCCCTGTTTCTGCCCTCTGAGGGAGCTCCAGCCCTCAAAGCTTGGTGGGAATAGCTCCACACGCATACACAGAGTGGAATTAAAAGAGATTTCTACAAAGCCCATCCTCATTTCCAAGTCCTTGCCAGCCCCAGCGTGGGCAGGGCTGTATTTACACAGCTCAGAGGAGCATCCCTGCCTTCCCCTCTGCTCCTGGTCCCTCTCTCCTGCCCCCCAGAGGGATCCTGTGAGCCCCTGGAGCCCTGTGCCCCCTGTGCTGGGCTCTGCTCCTGGGCAGGATCTGGGCTCTTTTCTCATGGGCACAGCCTCCCTGAGTGGCCTGGATGGGTGATGGGAGATGGAAAACAGGTCTGTGCCTCAGCACACCTGGAATTGCTCAATTTTATGCCTTTTCACATAGCTCTTGAACCACATCAAAACAAAATGAAGCAGCCATCACTGCAGCAGTTCAGGCTCCCTCTCCAGCCCTCCAGCAGCACTTTCCTCGCTTTCAGCCCAGTTTTTCCTCAAAGGAGGGAGGTGATGTGGCTCCCATTCCCTGGGAGGAGATCTGTGAAGGTCCCTGATCCAACAGGGGGATGTTTGGCACAGGACAGAGCTTTGCTCATCAGCCTGGATGCATTTGAGCTTGCTATTTAAACAGATTACTTTGGTTTGTGTGGATATTTAGCTATTTCTACCAAAGATTCCCATGGGGTGCCACTGTGGCAGCTTCCGAGAGTATTCAATTTCCATGAAGGGAGAAATATATATCTTTGAGAAATTTAATGGGCATTGTCCTTTTAAATTTCTCCTCATTCCTGTTATTTACGGGTCCTTTAAATCAAGACTTGCTGCCCTTAATTATGTAATCTATAATCACTGGCCTCAGCCTGATGCTGCATTAGTGAATCCAAGAGTGCCACAAAAGGAAGCTGCCTGTAACCACCAAAGTGAGGACAGCCTGATGAGAAATCCTCCTGGGAAAAAGACCATGGCAGGGACTGAAATGGAGCTTTCTTTTTTTCTCATCTTCCTTTTTTTCCACCTCCCCCCCCCAGCTACAGAAGGTATCAGAACTGAGCCTGTTGAAAAGGACAACATTTTGCTGGCGTTCCTTTTTGTGATCTCAGCGTAGCCCCGGGTGCTAATCAGCCTGTCAGTCTCTAATTGCAGAACAACGGTGTCAGGCACGAGAGAGCCCTGCTGGCTCCCTGGGAACGGGGAAAGAGCACAAAATCCCCTCCTGGTGCCCAGCAGGGACAGCAGAGGGTGTCAGGGTGGGCTGGGAGCAGCTCTGGGGGGCTCTGAGCATTCCAGAGCCCAGGGAAGGGTGAGCAGCTCTCAGTGCCAGCCCTTCCTTGATATCCTGCTGCTCCCAACAGCATTTATTTCACAGCACTCTTAAACCTCTTTGGTTCCTCCCAGCTGCCCATTCCCTTTGCAGGGAGCTGAGGATCCACATCTTTCCAGGCAGCAGCAGCAGCAGAGCTGAGCCTGTCACAGTCAGGAGTGGCCTGGGGACTCAGTGTGTCACTGCAGGGCTCGGGGCAGCTCACATCCCCAGATCTGGGTGACCTTCTGCTCCCATTTCTGCACACCAAGGGCTGGGGCTCTGCCCAGCACGGCGTGGAGAAGAGAGGAGTCAGCTTTCCTTGGGATGCCCTCTGGATGCTGCACTGAAAAGCCTGGATGTATCTGGGGAGGGCTGAGGGGTTTTTTGGAGGCTCATGGGGCAAAAGTCAGGTCGGGAAAGGCGTCAGGAGTCAGGGCTTCTCTTGGCCACTCTGCTGAACGTCTGCCAGTTCAGAGCACCTAAAAGTTCAGCCCTTTTTTCAGCAGGGTTTATCTTAATTTACAGAAGGATACAGATAATCCAGCCTCTGTGGGAGCTGGAAAAAAAATGGAGGAGAAAAAGGAAATTTTTTTCCTGTTTCTGTACAGATTTGGAGGCGTGGGACTGGGACAGACGTTTGGGGAAGTCTGCCTGGAGCAGGGATCGAGGCGTTCTGGGGGAGCCACGGTGGCAGTGGAGCTGAGAAGCCAATGTTTGCCCCTCCTCACCCTGCAACTGCCCCCTGAACCCCTCAGGAGAAGATAATTTGTACTCATCAGAGAGGTACAGCTGTGTCAGGACAGGAACAGCCTCTGGAGGTTCAGAGGTTCTGCCCTGAGGCTGCTCTGTGGGAATTGGCACAGGCTGGAGCAGCAGGGCAGGACCATGGACACGCTGCTCTTGGCCAGCCACGTGCCACTCCCAAACTCTCTGCAATCTGAATTTCCCAATTTGCTCACCCCAACTGGGAAATGAGCTATTTCTAGCCTGTAGACTGGATACAGAGATTGTTTTCCCCACATAAGAAATGCAATACAAATCCCATCATTTCGGATCTGGATGTTTTTGGGTTATGTTGCTTGCAGGGACTACACAGTTTGGATTCAGCTAATCAAGTAGAAGTGTTTACAGAGCCCTCTGTGTGTCCTCAGGCTTCGATGCTACCACAGGAGTAAAAGACAAAGCTGGCTTTCTATTTTTAGCAGCCAGCCTCTCCTAAGATCGCCCCCTCTCCTAAAGCTCCCATCCATAGGCTTGTGGGAATCTTCTTCATGTAAGCTGATGTGTAGCCAGGAAAGCTCACAATTTCTGGAGCTGGTGTGTTTTCTTCAGAGGCTTCTTGTTGTGGGGCTGGTGTCCCCCTGAGCTGTGGCAGCAGCACTCGCTCCCTGGGCTCTGGCCAGGCTGGAGTGGGACCCTGCTGAGGCACTGGCAGATCACAGCCCATCCCTTTGGGCACTGACCCTCTGTGTCCCTGGGAATTCATCCCTGGTTAGCCCCTGGGACAGCACAGGCACAGGAGGGAGGCAGGGAGGTGGATAAAGCCCTGGCTAAGGCGATTTGAAGTCTGTGCTGCAGCTCGGTGATGCAGTGACTTAATGAAGCTGCTGTTGTCACAGGGCCCGGCGACACAGGCAGTCGCTCCCAATCAATGCTGAGAGGTTAATTACACATTTACCTGAGCAGCACTTTGAAATCCTCACCACGGAATCAGGAGTGGGGGGGACCCCTGGCTGCCTTGGTGCCTGAAGTGTGAGCAGCACCAGAAGTGTGTGTCTAGCTAGATGCCCCCCAGAGCTGGCTGAACCTTGACAAGCTGCTTGCTGGGATTTTGGGGACGTTCTTGTCCCAGAAATCGGTTCCAGCTTGGCATCAAAGGCAGAACTGCAGTAGTTCACAGCCAAAAAAGAAAAAAAACCTCTTCTCTGTCTTGTTCCTGAATGCTGCTCCTCAATCCTCCTCAATCCTGCTCCTCACTCCTGCCCCTCAATCCTGATCCTCAATCCTGCTCCTCAATCCTCCTCAATCCTGCTCCTCAATCCTGCTCAATCCTGCTCCTCAATCCTGCTCCTCAATCCTGCTCAATCCTGCTCCTCAATCCTGCTCCTCAATCCTGCCCCTCAATCCTGCCCCTCAATCCTGATCCTCAATCCTGCTCCTCAATCCTGCCCCTCAATCCTGCTCCTCAATCCTGATCCTCAATCCTGCCCCTCAATCCTGCTCCTCAATCCTGCTCCTCAATCCTGCCCCTCAATCCTGATCCTCAGTCCTGCTCAATCCTGCTCCTCAATCCTGCCCCTCAATCCTGCTCCTCAATCCTGCTCAATCCTGCTCCTCAGTCCTGCTCCTCAATCCTGCCCCTCAATCCTGCTCCTCAATCCTGCTCAATCCTGCTCCTCAGTCCTGCTCCTCAATCCTGCCCCTCAATCCTGCCCCTCAATCCTGATCCTCAATCCTGATCCTCAATCCTGCTCCTCAATCCTGCTCAATCCTGCTCAATCCTGCTCAATCCTGCTCCTCAATCCTGATCCTCAATCCTGCTCAATCCTGCCCCTCAATCCTGCCCCTCAATCCTGCCCCTCAGTCCTGCTCCTCAATCCTGCTCCTCAATCCTGCTCCTCAGTCCTGCTCCTCAATCCTGCTCCTCAATCCTGCCCCTCAATCCTGCTCCTCAATCCTGCTCCTCAATCCTGCTCCTCAATCCTGATCCTCAATCCTGCTCCTCAATCCTGCTGCTCAGTGCTGCTCCTCACCTTTCAGCTGGAGCCATCCCGCCTCCTTCCGCGGTGCCCGCAGGGCAGGTGGTGGTGAATTCACCCATTTTTAATAAATAGATTTTAATTAACTTTTTAAAAAGTCCAGCTCATTCCAATTAGTGGAGGGTGACTGCATTTGTTCTCTCAGAGAGTGGGAGAGCTCGCTCGCTGTGTTTTCAAGACCATCTGCTCATGAATCCTTTAAAAAAAAAACCTGGGAGAGGAAAAGAAGCGTGCTCCGGAGGCAGGGAAGGGTGAGGGCAGTGTGGCAGCCAGCAGGGAGGCCTGGCCAGCCAGGGGTCCCGGGGCTGCCACAGGAGCCAGGGTGGGCCTGACGGGATTTTGGAGCTGGAGCTCTAACAAGCTCTGGGAGAAGGGAATGGCAGTGCCTGCATGAGGGAGAAGAGAGGCAGCAATCCAGAGGGCTGAGTTGTGACAGCCTCAGAGATGGGGAGCTGATACCCCAGTGTGTCCCAGGCTTTTGGAGCTGGTTGGAGATACCAGTGCTTTGGGATGCTGATTTAAAGGGAGGGCGCGCGGGGAATTTGGTGCCCTGAATTCCAAGTGCCTCTGGGGTGGGCAGGAGGAAGGGGCTTTGTTTTCCTGATGCCAGCAGCACCTGCAGCAAGATCCAGGGCTCTGGGGGTACCTGGAGAGGGGAAGGGGGACAGTGTCTGGGGCAGTGTGAGCTGCAGTGACCGTGTTTCAAGCACCCACACCTCTTTCATTTACTCCCCTTCCTTCAGAATTATCCCCCAATCCAAATTTCTGGTCCGAAATCAGATGGGGTGGCTTTGAGAGCTGCACAGGGGCCAAAACCTTCCTAAACCGCTGCTTCTCCCCATGGTGCAAAGACAAACTTGTCAGTGCAGTTGACTCAGCCTCGTTCCCTGTGCCCTCCAGGGAGACGATATCTTGGACCGCAGCTCGGAGCTGATCTACACGGGAGAGATGTCCTGGATTTACCAGCCTTATGGACGGAACCAGCAGCGAGTTTTCTTTCTCTTTGATCACCAGATGGTTCTCTGCAAGAAGGTAAGGACACAGCTAAGGGCACGCTGTGGGCAGGCTCGCCAGTCCAAAGCGGTTTTCGGGGCACGGTGGCTGCTGGCCACACGTGCAGAAGAGGATGTGGAGAGCCCTGAGAAGGACAATCCGCATGCTCGGCGTGGGGAGCACGCAGTGATAGAGGGATTTTTGTGCTCATAGCAAATCCAGCTTCCACTTGCTCTTTTCATGCCTTTATCTCATGTGCCCCTGGTTTGGCTCGTTGCCTCCCTTCTCGTTTTAGGTTTTGGCTGCGGTGTATGATCTGGGATTAGATAGCCCTGCAATTCCTGTATGAACTACAAAAGCTGGCACTGGGGCTGACAGCCCAATTGCTGCATTGAGCTGGTGATGAGCAGCAGCCAGGCTGTGCTGGGTGTCTGTGCTGCAGCTTGGGGAGAGGCTTTTTAAGCCTCATCCTCCTGTCTCTGCCGTGCTGGGTTTTACAGGGCCCCTCCCTGCCCGGGAAGCCGTGGAGAAGGTGGGAGGGCAGTGCAGGGTGCTGGTGCTGGTGTGCTGTGCTGTCAGTAGCAGCAGGTGAGCTGTGATCCCCAGAAACTGTGTCCAGCAGCAGCTCTGGTAGCCCTGTGTCCCACTGAGTGACCCCAGCTCAGTGCCACCACGCCTGTGTGACACAAAGGGACAGAGCTCCTCAGTGCTGGGTTTGCTGTCACCCCCTGCAGCACACAGAGCTGTGCAGGGGCTGTGTTCCTGTCACAGCTCCTGGGCTCAGGGCAGGCTGAGCCTGGCACCCTCCGTGGGAGGGGGCGTGGGTGGCTCCTGACTCAGCGCGGCATCACTGCCCCCTCCGTGGCCCGGCCACTGCAGTGGGTGGCACTTGCTTCTCCTGAGTCATGGCTGACTGAAATTTTGCCTTCTGGAATGCCTCTGCTTGTTTTTCCCCTCCTGGTTGCTGTGCCTTTCCCCCCTTGTCCAGCCCTGTGCAGAATCAGGCACAGAGCTGCTGTGAGGCTGGGGGAGCACAGCTGCTTTCCTTCCTAATGCTGACCTCCTCCTCCTCCTCCTCCTCCTCCTCCTCTCTGACTCTGAGCCTGAATTTCCAGTTCAGAAGGCAGCACCCAGTCTGGGACTGGTCCAGAGAGGTACTGAGCATTCCCTTAACTCTGGGAAAATCAGGGCTGGGATTTCCATGGTGGTCAGCAATTCACAGCGGGCTGCTGGGGGCCTGCAGGGTTCCAGCAGAGTTCAGTGCTGGTGTGACACTGTCCTCATCCCTTCTGCATGGAGAAGGCACTGTGGGAGGTGTGGAGGTGCTGCCCAGAGGTGCCTGCATGGAAAGCACCATGGATGGTGCCAGGGGGTCTGGCCCTTCCTGGCAGGGCCACTGGCTCCGTGTCAGGATCTGCCAAGGGGGCTGGGAGTGCCCACCCAGCTCTGGGGTGACAGCAGAGGGTGGCAGCCCCTCTGGTGACCCCCTGGGCACGGGGATCAGGTTCTCCCCCTGTGTCTGCTCCCAGCACCAAACTGCAGCTGCTGCTTTTCAGCATTGGGGTAGGAGGGGACATGAGGTTCCTGCTCCCATCCTGAGTACACTCTCCTTTATTCAGAGTGAGTGTCCAAGTCTGGAATTCAGAGGAGTTTTAGCTCCGTTTTGGGACCATGCATCCCATATAGAAAATAAATGTGAGTGGTTTGTAGTCTGTGCTGTCTCCACCTCCCTGACAGATCCCAAGAGAAAGGATCAGCTCTGCTTCAGAGCTGGGGGATGGAGGCACCATTTACCTTGAGGTTTGGGAAGCTGGGGCCAGCCTTCCTTAGCCCCTGCTCTAAAATTGAGGGATGGAATATGATCCACACACCCCTGAGAGCAGCTTTGGAGCCACTTAGGATGGCACATCTCAGTGAATCTTCAGAAAATCTGCATTTGTGGGTTTTCTTCAGCTGTGATAAATTAATAGGTATGATACATCCCTCATCATGACACAGTCTATATGAAAATCCTATTTATTTTTTTTTTTAGATTATTATAGTTGATTTTTATCTCTTTGTTGGTCCAAAGAGATTTTTAGTAGAAATCATTTAAAATAAATATGCCACATATATTTAAATATGCCACAGATGCTTCAGTTTGATGAAGGTATGAGAGATATCCCGAGTGGCTTTAGAAGGCAAACAGATATTTCGGCCAGGATCCCTCACTCCTCCAACTTCACTGCAGTTACTGCACATCCTCCTCTCCTCCCTGACCTGGGGAGGTGTTTGCATCCTTGGGTAATTCAGATGCTTGGGGAGGGTGATAGAGCTGTTCCTGCTGGGACAGAGTTTGATATCAGGCTGTCACAGAGCTCTGTGACAATTCTGCTGCTGGCATTCCCCGTGAGCTCCCTTGTTCCCCTGGGGCTCGCCCTGCAGGCTCCTGCTCACAGTGGAAGATGAAGGTTTTTCCTGCTGGCCCATCCAGTGTTCCCTGGTGGGAACAGGAGCACTGTTGGCTGTGCAGGTGTTCCCAGTGTCAGCTTTCAGCACAGGGAACCCATTTCCTGACAAAGCCCACCTGCCCTGCTCGTGTCCTGCTCCCCAGAGGCTTTGCCACCCCTTTCTCTCGGTGTCTGGAAATGTTTCGAGGTTTCAGGGCCTTTTCTTGTTGGACACCTGGCCAAGGCATTTCTGTGAGGGGAATAACTCTCAGGATGGTTGTTCCTGACATTATCACCTGGTTGTTGCCTACTTTTTACACTGGGAATTCCTGAATGCATTTCCATGACCACCAGGCCTTCAGACAGAGACCTGGGCTGGGAAATGAGTGATTACCCAGGGCTGCACTCAAATGTGCTTGGCAGATGTTATTTCCACCACTGTGGGTGTGCTGAAGTCTTCCTTCCAAGCAGGAAAGCTGCACTGATGTTTGCAAGGGCTGCAGCAAATGGAGAAGCTGACACCACAGCAGACACCTTGCAAAGCAAATTGTGTGGGATGATTTTCACCAAAATAGTTTCCAAGCTTTACAGATAGGTCTCTTTGGCTTAGATTTTGCCACCAGAGACAGAACTGGTCACTTCCTAACATCACCACTGAATTTTTTCCTGGTTCCAGGCAATGAGGAGTTTGATCAGAGGAAACATGGCCTTGTCAGCTATTTCAGGGTTCAACAAACTGAATGCTGAAACACCGGTTTGGATGCTACAGTTCCTGATCCAGAGCCACTGGGAGAGCTCAGGATCCAGCTTTTCCTTGCAAAGCTTGGTGACTTTCAGCTGTTGGACCGATGTGAAACTCCCCCAGTGAATTTCTGCCCATGTTTCCTGAACCAGAGGCTGGGACACTGCTGTGGGCATGAGGACAAAGTGGTGCCTTTCCCAAAGAGTTGGTTGGATGCCCTAATTCAGAGCTGCCTTTTGGGAAGGCAGAAGGGAATAGTCTGGGCAGGAAGCAAGCAGTGCCTCAGTGTGCCTTGCCATATGTGTATAATCAGGAGAAAAATGCCTATTCTGGGATGCTGGCCGTAATTACCAAGAAATGAAGGCAATCCTGGATGATGGTAACACTAAAAGATGTTGCCTTAAAGGCACAAGGTCCACTTTCCTAATCACCCTGAAGTTGAGAGAGTTTGACACCGAGATGCTTTAGATTTGCAAATCATGGTACTTAACATCCAGGCCTGTGACACACAGCATTAATTATGATCACTTTGGGGACGCTCGAGGTTCTGGGCAGATGAGGATCTTCTTTTTTCTGTTCTGGGTAATAATTTGAATTCTCCCAACAGGCTCCAGGGCACTGTGGCATGAGGTTGGGAATGACAGTGTGAAGTAGGAAGAGTTAACAGAGTTACTCCTCTAAATTCCACTTCTCTTTCACCAATAGCCGAGCAGTCCTTGATGGGGCCCCGAGTTTAGTGTTCTCTGACAGCGCAGGAAGATCAGTGACTGCATGAAACACATTTAGTTTTCATTTGTGCTTTCTATGTGTCTCTTGTAATCAGGAGGCAATGCAAGCTCCAGCTTGTGGTTTATTGCTGTTGCTGTCTTCCCTTGAGCTGCCCGAGCAAAGCAGGGTGGATGGGAAGCAAAATGAGACCAGTTTAATAGCAGTAGCCAGACAGGCAGCCAGAAATAGCGGTGCTACGGGAGATGGAGTAAATAAAATAATCCTGTCAGACTCCATTGCAGTCCAGGTTTCCAAATGAGAAGATAAAAGAGACTTTGCTGAGTCCTTTCAGTGGAAGGAGGAGTAGCTCCTGTGTTGGAGGAAACTCTGCACCAAAACAGCGGCCCTGCTTTTATTACAGGCTAAAGAGGGCCTGTGGGACCAGCCAAAAATCCTGTTTGCAAACACACAGCAGCTCTGGGACAGTTCTTATTACTTTAAATGGGTTTTCGACTTCATCAGCACCTGCCAGCTCTTCTCCTTTTCTCCCAGTGACACAGATCTCCACAAAATGCCACGTTTTGGGTCGGGCTGGGTTTTGGCAGCTCAGGAGAAACTCGGTGCTGCCCTGACAGGCAGAGCCTGCTGCCGGAGCTGGGGTGATCCCTGGGGTGTCTGTGCAGGGCCAGGAGTCGGACTCAGATGATCCTTGTGGGTCCCTTCCAGCTCAGGATGTTCCATGACTCTACGAGGTGGGCATGGAGAGAACACAGTGGCTTGGTCCCAAATGAAATGAAGTTTTTAGCGAGCAGCATTTCCCCAGCCCCACTGGGAGACCCCTGAGCTCTTTCCCAGCTGGTGCTGTCTGCAGGCAAGAGGTTTCTGTGGGCCCACAGAGCATGGGAGGGAATTTGGGTGCTTCAGCAGTCCCTTGGCCAGCAGACAGCCAAGGAAGGCGATTAACAGGTATAAATTAAAATAAAATATAGATTAAAAGCAATTATGAAACAGCACTCCAGCTATCAGGCAGGGAAGGAAACATTCCTGGGAATGGTCCCACAGGCTGGAGCCTTTGCAGGGCTGTGCAGTGACGTGCCCTGAGCAGTGTCACAGGAGCTCCTGCTGACCTGGAGCCACTGCCTGACAGGAGCAGAGAGGGAACAGCAGGATCCAGAGGGACTGGAGGAGGCAGCAGGAGGATGCTGAATTCCAGAAAAGGCTGAATTTTGAGTCCTCCACTGCCTGTGTGGTGGGCAGGGATCGGGGTTAGCCTCCTGTGTCCATACAGATCTGCAGGGTGCTCTGTGAAACACTTTGTGCCTCTGGGTGTAAATTTGGCCCACGGGCAAACCTCCAGAGCTGAAAACTTGCCCTGCTGCTGCGGCCTTTGTCAGCAGCACGTGAAGGCCCTGGGAGCAGCTGGAGAGGCCAGCAGAGCAGAGACATGGCTGCTCAAGGGTTCCCAAGTGGAAAGGCACTCGCCCTGGCTGAAGGGATTGAGCTCAGGCTGGAACAAGGCATCCAAATGTTCCACTGCTGTTCCTCTAAATCCACGGGATGGAAATAGCAGCTCCACACAAGCACTGGCAGCTCCAGCCCTCCCCCTGCAGATCCCACACTGCAGCTCCACGGAGCTGGCGAGGATGAATCAAACGTCTCTTCCCGAGCTCAGGAGACAGACAGTGCTGAATAATTTGGCAGGGATCTGCCGACCTCCCCGGCACAGCTGTCCTTGTGCGGGAGGAGTTACGTAAACTGAGAGCATCTCGGCTGCCCCTGGGACACTCCTGGCCAGTTTGGGGTGGGAAGAGAGCGGCTGAGGGGTTTTGGGGGACTTGGGACATCTCCCTGTTGATAGGATCCGTCCTGCAGCTCATTCCTGGCTGGGCTGAGCACACCCCGTTTCCCTCAGCCCCAGCTGCTGTGTCTGAGGGCTCAGAGCAAAGCTCGCAGGCTCTGCCATCCAAAAATCCAATGAGTTCGGCATCCACACTCTTAGCAGGGCTTAGATTTATTTCCTGAGATCAAGAATATTTAGGACAAAAACATTCCAAAGGGTTCTTTGAGCTTTAGGATTTTGTTTGGACTGAGGAGAGGCCCTGTGTGGCGCTGCATGAGCTCTGCCGTGTGTCACTGTCACTGTCCCATCTGAACACTCAGCCCACTCTAGGGTTAAATTAAATGCAATTTCATTTAACTCTGGGGTTAAATTAAATGTACAAATCCTACAGAAAACCATCCCCTTGTTGTTCATGAGAAGCAGGCTGGGAAGCTTTCATCAGAGGGTCTCTTTAAGGTAAATTAGACTTTAAAAATGTAGGCTCGGAATCTTTTTTTTTTAAAAAAAGTCAAAGAACGTTGAAAGCCCTCATGACTAAAGATACCCAAAGACATGGCAAAGTGGCAACGTGCCATGCTCTCATTGCTCACGGCAGGCTGGGCAGAGGGGAGAGAGAGAGCAGGCAAGCAGGAAAATCAGGACAAATTTCAGTTGGAAAACTCTGCTCCTCTGCTGTGCAGTCAGCGGCCAGGCCAGTGGGAAATCACAGACAGGGGCTGAACCCACCCACACCTCAGTGCAGAAGGCAACTCAGCCTTTTCCAAACCTCTGCCTTTCCCAAACCATGAGTTTGGTGCAGTTATTGTGAGGCCTGGCTTAGCCTTTGCCTAATTCCAGCTGTTCCCTGGTCATCACCTGCCCCACAGCAGCTGGTCCCGAGGGCACAGCTGGCCTGGGGTGGCTGTGTCCAGCCTCATCCTCAGCTGGCTGTTCTCCCCTGGGCACTGGGAGCACCCCATCCCTGCTGAGGGGATCTGCAGGGATTGCTGCTTTCATCCTGCACAGACACCCCAAAAACCCCACCCTGGGCACCCCTGGCAGCACTGTCCAAACACTCCTGGAGCTCCTTGGGACCATTCCCTGGGGAGCCTGGGCAGTGCCAGCACCCTCTGGAGGAAGAACCTTTCCTGATATCCCACCTAACCCTGCCCTGGCCCAGCTCCAGCCCTTCCCTGTCCTGTCACAAGTGAAGAGATGGGAGCTGCCCCTGGGGAGGATGGCAAACACCTCGCTGAGGTCCCTCTTCAGTCTCCTCCAGCTGAACAAACCAGCTGCTCCTCCAGGCCCCTCCAGAGCCTTCCCCATCCTCGTGGCCTCCTTTGGATGCTCTCCAGTGGCTAAATGTCTTTTTTATATTGTTGTGCCCAAAACTGCCCCAGCACTGGAGGTGAATCTGCCCCAGGGCAGGGCAGGACAGTGCTCTCCCTGGCCCCAGGACAGGAATGTTCTGTAGAGCTTCCTGATGTTCTGTAGAGCTGCTGGGGATGGAGACATGATCCCCACAGGAAGAACCACCCTGTTGCCTGTTCCTCCTCCTCCCTGTGCTGCCCACAGGCCTCCCCTGCCTCCCTTGGCTCTGCCAGCTCTGATCCCAAGGAATGGGAAGTGCTGAGCTGTTCCCACACAGCTTTGAGCTGTTTGAGATCCACCATCAGAGCCCTCCAGTGTCTCTCACCCATTACTTAGAGCTCCCCACGGATCTGAACAGCAAATAAATGTCATTATCCCATGGTGGAGATGGGGAAGGGCAGAGGAAGAAATGGCATTTCACCTGGAGCCCCAGGAGCTGCCCCCACAGGGCCTGGCTGCATCCTTGCCCTCAGAGCACACAGTTCCTCCCCGAGTCATTCTGAAGCTCCTTTGCCACTGGAATATGCAGGGTTTGATAAACAGGAGCACCAATAACCTACATATGCAGTGAGGAAGTTGTAATGGATTGTTCTGTGGCTGGCATCTCCTGTCCTGTCAGCTCCTAAGAGGGATCTAATGACTCATGGCTGGAAATGGCTCTTCCTCCGTTTGAGTTTCACGGATGATTTGTTTTACGCATCAGGAGCCGAGTGTGACCTAGCACAGAGTAAACCACAGCTCCTGAGAAAAGGCACCATCCCAAATCCAAGCCCTTGCTTGAGGCCTCCCCACCTGCCCCATCCTCCACACACTCAGGAGTTCACAGGAGGAATATGGAACTCCTGGAATGCTGCACACTTGGGATGAAGGTCTGGGACCAGGCCAGCTCCTCTCACGAGCTCATTTCCTCCTCCTGCCCTGTGCTGCTGACTTTTGGTTGTGATTTTGCACTGGTGACTGCAGATTGCCCTCCTTGTCATTATTGTTCTTTTTCCCCTTGAGTGACCTGGGAGGGTTTGACCTTTCCTCTCCCACAGGCAGTGCCAGGTACAAGGAGCTGTGCTCTGGACTAGTGGGGCAGAAAAAAAGTGAGAGATGAAAACTAGAGAGCAGGAGAAGCAGTACAGAAGGCAAGGAGGAGTCAAAGAGCTACTGAACAGTGATTTACAGTCCTTCCTGCAGGTGTCTAAATCCACTACAGCAGGAGCACAGTTCATCCTGGGAGCCCATCCCAGCTTCCAGGTTTTCCAGTAAAGCTCAGCCTTGCTTTCCTTATGCCACACACTAAATGTTTAATGTAAGACGTTTCTTTATAAGAAGATTATCTCTTTGTAAGAGATTTCTTTATAAAGTCACCTTCCCCCTTCCAGGAGGGGACGGTGATGGGGGTGGCCCTGGCAGGTCCCAAGGCAGGGCCAGCCCCGAGCGTGGCCACAAGCCCAGCACAGAACCCGGAGAGCAGAGCTGTGGGGGGCTTATGTAACCAGTCAGAACTTGCCTTTGTGCTCTCATCAAACCACTTTCTTCAGCTTCATCTTTTCCTTGTGAATCCTTAGTACAGATTACGTGAACAGACTGCAGAGCATTATTCAGAAGAGCTTAATTAACCTCAGCGAGGGGAAGAAAAGGAAATCGTAGAAGCTGTAGGGTAAAAAAAGATCATATTTAGACAAATAAGTGCAAATGACCCAGATGCATCCATTTCCTTTCCAGGCAGGCTGGGTGCTCTGCAGAGCTGCAGGTCTGTGCTGCTGTCCCCACGCTGCACCAGGTGCTGCCCATCCTACCTGCTCCAGCTGTCACCTCCTCTGCCACCAGCCAGCTGCAGAGCTGGGAGGGAGCCCAGGAGAGCAGATATTCCCTCTGCAGGATTAAGCACACTCGGATCATCTCTGATGGATGTTTGTCTAACCTTCTTTTGAAAATCCCCCAGGAATGCCATCCCAAGACTTCCTTATTTTGTCTGTTCTAGGGTTTAACTACTCTTCTAGATAGAAAGTGTTTTTTTTTCCAAGTTTCTAATCCTGTTCTCCCTTGTGGTAAATTAAGCCAAGCCACAATCAAAATGGAGAATAATTGATCACCTTAAAAGAGGAGCAGCTTTCACATTTCACATACTGGAATACCAACAGCACATTCCTTTTTAGTTATGGCCTTTCTAGATTAAACAGCTTCATTTCTTTGGCCTTTCCCCACTGATAAGGTTTTGAGAGTATTTTTGGGGGTTTTTATGTTTTCTAGCTCTTGCCTGATTTAACTACAGGAAATAATCTTGTGTGACATTCAGAACTGGCCAGTGCAGAGCAGCTGATGGTCACCCTGGCTGAGGATAATGAACAGGACCAAACTGAGCCAGCCTGTGAACAGAGCTATATCCTAGAGACTAATAATTTTTTCATTTCTCTCCTTCTAATTCTCTCATTTATCCCTGGATAAGCAGGAGCAGGAGCAGCATTCCTGTCCCCCACAAAGCCAGAGCTCCTCTCAGCTTCTGTAGCAGATAAAATGCATTTTTGTGCACGGATCTGCTTTGTCCTCCTGCCACGCAGTACTAACACCAGGCTGGTGGAACAATCCATTTCCCTCCTCAGCCTCACAGCTGCTTTCCTTAATCTCACATTTTCTTTGACTCCATGGATATGCTGGGAAAAGGACAGAGGGGTGTGAAGAGCAACAGGTTCACATTGAGCACTGCAGCTGCACCTGGCAGAGAGCACACAGGCAGCATCCCTTCATGGCCTCGGTGCTCTCTCAGTTTCTATCCTCTTCTCCACGTGCATAAAAAGCTCATTAAAACAAGAGTTTGGCCCTGTTTGCTGGCTGCTGCAGATGAACACCTTCATTTTCTTGAGCCCAGGTACAGTGCAAGGTGTTTGAAGAGGGCCCTGCTTCACTAAGGAGCTGAGTGGTGTCTGTTATTCTTTAAAAGCTGTGATAAAATGGATCAAATCATTATTGTGCTTCCCCTACTACGGGTGTTCAAGTTTATTCAGTTTGGGAGATAATATCCATTCACTGAGTGCTGGCAAGAAGAAGGGAGAATGATGATAGGAGATGCTGAGCCCATTAAAAATGAAATAATCCAGTTACAGTTGTTAATCTGTGGACTGAACTTTCTGGAAGCAAAGTCCTCCATGTCCAGGCACGTGCTGCTCATGAGATGTTTGTGTGGGGAATAAAGTGTCTGTTCTTTATTCAGTGTGGAGTTATGGCCAACAAGTGTAGAATGCTCCTTCTTTTGAAGCATTGGGAGAAAAGATGATCCATTTCTTCTGGAGTCCTTATTGAATTTCCTTCTCCAAATGACAGTGGAAGTGGCAGCCAGGAGCTTTGTGCTGTTGTCTTTCCCTTGCTCAGCTCAAGGCCAAACTGCAGCGTTTCCTCCTCTGCAGCTGAGCTCCTTCTTCCCCACTCCTGCCTTTCACCAGCAATAACCTGTGGGGCCATTTGATCTCCAGAGGCACTTGTAGGATTCCATTTTCTCCTTGCTGCTCCTTGAGGAACTCCTGGGCAGCACCTTTATCCTCACATCAGTTCTCAGCAGCCTCACCAGAGACAGGGACAGCTCCTGCTGCATCCCAGGAGGGGAAATGTGTGGAGCAGCTCAGTCAGACACGTCCAAACCCATGGATTGTCTTCGGGAAGCACAAAGCTGGTGAAGCATTCACTGTTAAAAACAGCTCATGATGTTTTCTGACTCAAAATTGGGGAGATAAGAGAGGGGAAACGTCTTACATTAAACATTTAGTGTGTGTAAGGAAAGAGGCAGTGCACAGAGCCTGAGATTTTCAGAGCTTGTGATTGTTGATTCTTGTAATACCTGTATGAGGAAATCTCTCCACAATCATGAAGATTCCCTGGAAGGATGCACTGGATCCTCAGCAGACATTCCGTGGGGCTGGCTCTGGAAGTTCTCAGTGGGAAGGGGAGCGGCTGCTGTGCCGCCGATGGAAGGAGCACATCCCCGTTCCTGGGAGATTTGGTGTCAGGTTTTTTTTGGAGAACGTGGTGCAGATAAATGTTCTCTCTAAGAGCAAGCCCCAGCCTCCCATCAAAGCCTGTGTGTGGTATTGAGCTGATTGATCAGGCTCCACGTGGCTCTCTTTCACAGCACCGCCGAGGGAAAGGAGCAATTCCTGAAGTCAGGACGAGACTAAAAAGATTTTCTGTTGCCTGTTCAGCCTGAAATACCTTTTCCTTATGGTTTGGACTGTCACTATTCCAGGCCTACACCATAGAAAGGTTTTTGTACAAGATATTTATTAATGGAATTCCTCCCCACCCCTGCCCAGAGCGTTCCAAAGGAAGGAGTCAGGATTTAAAGCCTGTGAGCTTCTGGCCAGTCTTGGGATAGTTAATACTGTCTGGCAGATTCATGAGCAAGTTTGCTAAATCGTTATGATTTAGAGTTTATTTTCCAAGATGAATTTGTTTAAAATAATACCTACTGCTTATCTTGAAAAAGCCTCACTGCTAAATATTATTTCAATAAATAAATGCTGTACATTGCCTTCATTTTTCCTCTCAAATGAATCCTTTGACATAGCATTTATCTTTAGGGCACTCTGAAAAATCCAAAGTTGTTTAGGTGAAATTGATTTAATATACCTAAATATTGCTTTTGAGAGTGGTTAGAGGAAGGAAATCTTGATTGTGTGTTGCTGAATTTGGTTTTTAATAAATCGAATCACTGTCTGTGGCCATGACTAGAGAATTAACATTCTGTTTTCTGCAGATCATCTTCTGTTACCCGAGATAACAGGCACAGAGATGTGGGGCCAGTGGGGAATTTACTTTTCCCTTCCAGAGAAGGCAGAGAAATGAGCTAGTGCTGAAAGACAGGGAATAACCAGCTGAGAAAGGAGATGAGCATAAACAGGTTTGATTGAAAAGGTTATAATCATCGAGGAGAGATAAAAAGCAAAAGCTAGGCTGGACCAAGAGATTAAATCCAGAGTGGAATGAGACCAGAGGTAGATTAGGAGTGCTTTGAGCTGAGAATCAGGGTGGTTTCTCAGCAGTGAGTGGGAATGGGAAATGGGTCCCAAGGAGAAGGGGCAGAGGCCAGTCCCCCCTGGGTGTGGGAATGTGTGTGGAAAACAGATCTGGGCATCCTGTGCTGGCTCCAGACTGGTGCTGTGCCCCCGCTGGGCCTGTGCCTCCCACTCCTCACCCTGTGGAGCAAAACGTCCCATGTGGAAAGGCTGGAACATGTCACCCACTCAGAGGCATTCCTTTGTGCCTACAAACTGAATTTTGCAGCTCAAGGATGTGTGTTTTGTTCCTCTCTGCCCATGGTCTGCCCTGTTTGGCCAGCAAGAGATGTGTTCACAGCAGGTGAGGCTGGAAGGATCTGACCAGGTCTCACCATCACTTCTTTCCTTCCCTCCTCTCTCTCAGGAACTGAAGGATCTGACCAGGTCTCACCATCACTTCTTCTCTCCCTTCTCTCTCTCAGGAACTGAAGGATCTGACCAGGTCTCACCATCACTTCTTCTCTCCCTTCTCTCTCCCAGGAATTGAAGGATCTGACCAGGTCTCACCATCACTTCCTTCTCTCCCTCAGCTCTCCCAGGAATTCCCTGCTCCATGAGCTCTCCCCATGATGCCTGTCTCCCTTTCCCTCTGCAGGATCTGATCCGAAGGGATATCCTGTATTACAAAGGGCGCATAGACATGGATAAATATGAAGTGGTGGATATAGAAGATGGGAGAGATGATGACTTCAATGTCAGCATGAAGAATGCCTTCAAACTGCATAACAAGGAGACTGAGGAAATGCACTTATTCTTTGCCAAGAAACTGGAGGAGAAGTTACGATGGCTTAGAGCTTTCAGAGAAGAAAGGAAGATGGTAAAAGAAGATGAAAAGATAGGTGAGGAATGTGGAAATGAATCTGACAGGAGGTTGTTGGTAGTGGTTAATTTAGCCCCAATGGGTGGAGGAGCCCACATTTTCTTTGTGGTAGAACTACAGTTCAGCCTTGTTGACATGTCCTTGGTTGCTCTCCTAGCCATGAATAGGTCTCTTTCCAGCTCGGGTACTGTTCTTTTTGGCCCTCAATAAACAAATTCTGCCCATAGCTCAAGCCTGGAGCTCCGTGGGTGTGTGGGAGAGGGAACTCTTTGGCCACCCACCTTCAGGGTGTCCTGGCTGCATCCTCCTGCTCTGGTTAAGGATGTTTCATGCAGAGGGGAGGCAGCAGTGACAGCCCTTCCCTTGCACCAGCCCCTAAACTGACCGTGGCCAGTGTCAGTCCAGGCTCAGCTTGTCGCTCAGCTCTGAAGCACCAGGCATATTTAACATGTATAAAATAAAAACTCCTCTAATCTCACTTTCCATCCAGCCCCTGCACGAGTGAGATTAGAAAGAGGCCAAGGAAGGCCTGCAAGGAATTTCTGCTTTTCAGTAGAACACCCAGAGCATCCCCCTCCCCAAAAGGAAATGAGGCTTTGTGAGCAACCTTCTGAATTGTGTTTGCCGTGTTCCCTTTTCCAGGCTTTGAAATTTCTGAGAATCAAAAGCGGCAAGCGGCAATGACAGTAAAGAAAGTCAGTAAGCAAAAAGGTAACCGGCAACACGCTCTGTGCCTGGTGATGTGAGGGTGGAGCGGGCTGGGCTGAATCCTGCTGGGTTAGGATCCAGCATCCCCTCAACTTCCCCCTCCCTTCTCTTTTTATATCAAATACCGTTTGTGCTTTGTATCCTTCCTTAATGTATCTGTGGGCCAAATTAATCTCTGGTCGAAGGTGGTTGAAAGCCAGTGGAACTGCACCAGAGATGAATTTGATCTCGTGTCTCCAGTCTGATGTCCAGAAGCTGTCCCTGGGGGCAGAAATCTATCTCAGTTGTTTATCTCAGGCTGAAATGGGAGTGAGTGCGGAGGTGTGTAGAGGTTCTGCTAATTCCCAAAGTCTCCCATTAGCAAAAAAAAAAATTTAAAAAATTGCTAAAATGCTGGAACTGGGGAGGGAGTACCCCTTTCCTGCTGCTGGAAAGGAAAGGGACACTCTTGTTCCCTGGGGCTGCCTGTAACTTTTTTAAGCCAGCACAGTAGCATCAACTCTAGGAAACAAAAGTATTTTAGTAAAGACATGGTATCTCTGGAATGTCAGATTCATTTCCCCGGCCAGGCAGGCTGCAGCCAGCTGAGCAAGGCCCTGCCTGGCGTTAGGCAGAGTCTCAACTGGCCAAAGCCAGCGTTAATTCTCTCTCGCAATAACTCTTGCAGCTACAGCTTTGGAAATACTCAACCCAGAGGGAAGGTCAGGGAGGTCATTCCTCAAGGTCTCCAAAGCTTCACACAGTCATGGATGTATTGATTTGTTACCAAAGTACCATAGCACAAGTAGGCCTACAAGTGGGTTTTGAGAGAGCTGCTCGAGGCTTGGCTCAGGTCAGGTGCAGGCAGGTTGGTCCCCGCTCTGTGCAGGTGTTTTGGGGGGGTTTTGCAGAAGTTGAAGGAGCTCTTTGCTTTCTGCCTCACCTGTGTGTTGTCTACTGGCTTTGCTGGTCCAGGAGTGGTTTGCCAGGCCAGCTGTGAACTCCTTGGTTTGCTGTGTCTCTCCATTGTCATCAGTCTTCTCCTCTCTACTAACTTCTTCTGTTGTCTCCTGAGATGTTCTCTAAAAACTCTCCTGGCCAGATGTTCTAGAGTGTGCACACCCAGAGCAGGCCCAGGTGCCTCACACTGTGCCCCTGTCACAGCCCCTCAGCACCTGCATGTCTGTCCCTGAGCATGGGAGCATCCACAGGGCTCGTGGAGCTGCACACTGAGAGAGCCTGACTTGCATGACTGCCGTGACAAAACCAGGTTCAGTTATTGCTAGCTGTTCAGTTCATTATATTATTAATTAATAGAGGTATTAATTAATAACTGTGCTGTTCAGCCAGTAAGTGATACAGTTCAGAGGTGCCTGAGCATGCCTGCCAGTATTCCCACGTAAATCACTGGACTTGCATCCTGACAAATACAATCTGCCTGACAGGACTTGTGTCTTACACAGCAATTGCTCTCTGTCTGCTCTCTTTGTCTTTCTCTCTCTTTCTCTCTGGGATGAAAAAGGAGGGGTTGTTATCTCGGGCTTCTCGGACTATGAAATTCATTAGCTCCTAAAACAGCAGTCAGCATTTCTTTAGTGAAAAACGAGCTTAGGCTGTGGCACTGGCAGTTCTTTTTACGGGATTAAGTCCTCGAGCCAGACAGAAGTTCAGTCTCACCCCAGCACCGAGTTAAGCACAGCCTGGTTGGTTTTAGGACGTGAAATCTGAAAAACAACAAATAGGGTCATTAAAATGGTAGCTGTGAATGCTTTGCCCTACACTGTGGTGATCATAGCTCAGTCTCAGGTTGATTAAATTAAATATTGACACTGAGAACTCCCTCTTTTGTTACTCTGTGGTTTGCCTTGTGCCCACGACCCAACGAGAGGCACAAGGCTGCCAAAGCAGGGAGCTGCTGGCACTGCTCAGAAGAGGGAGGTAGGAGGAAACTCCTGAGAGCTGGATTGGGTGATTGACTTTTTAAATCTTACCCTATGCATTTTACAGATATTGACAACATTTTATTTTGCCAAGACCTTGGCAGCACTTGGGGCTGCAGGTGTGCCCGGGCTGGGGGCTGCTGCTGCCTCTGCCCTCCCACAGCACCACAGGAGCCTTGGAAAGGGCTTGGAGCTGCTTTTGGAGCATCAGTTATACCTGAAAAGCAGGGAGGCCCTTCAGAAGGAGGAACAGGTCACTGCATTCAGTAAAAGCATTTATTTATTTAAATGCAGGCTGGTCTCAGTGGCTGCAGCAGGCAGGGCTTGGCAGCTCAGCAGCTCGAGGTGCTGCCAGCCCAGCTCCTGTGCCACAGGATGCCTATTACAGACTTGTTCCTAGATTATCTCACTTGTTCCCTGCACCTCTTAAATGGGAAACCATGGTAATTCCCCTGTCACAGAACACTTAAGGAAGAGAGAAAAGCCGTGAAGGAGGTGAAATGGAAAATGCAATCAACTTTGTTAGAGGTGAAGCAGAAAAACATTTTTCAAATAGTATAAACTGCTGCTTATTTCATGCACTGTTGTACCACACCTCCCAGAAGTATTGCTCTGGAGATGGCTGGCATGTGTTTGAGAAGGAGGCATTTAAACCTCTGCTGGCTGCAGCAGGAGAGGGGGAGAGCAGCTGAGAGCAGCAGAAGAAACCTTCAAACTCTGCTTTTGAAACTAACAGGACCTTTATGGAGGTGAGGGAGTGAGAACATTCCCGCAGTGTTTTGAGAAGGGTTTGATGCCCAGCTGAGGGTGCTGTGTGGGGCAGCAGCCCCCTCGAGGCTCTCAGCTCTGGCCAGCAGTGTGTGCAGGGCCAGGCTCCCTGCCAGCCCCACTTACTGGTGGGCAATATCCCAGGATCTGCACTCCTTACTGGATGGGGAAAAACAATTATATTAGACCAGCTGCCTTAAGACAGCATCAAACCAATTTTTTGCCTTCTTTAAGTCCAGTAGAAATCCAGTGAATGGGCAGTGCTGGCTCTGCACCTCACAGAGAAAAGGGCTGGTTGATGCGCTGATTGTTGAAGATTTTGCCTCTTGGTTGCTGCTCTTCATCTTCCTTCAGTGGCACTGAGGGAACTGGGAACAGAATTCAGTCTGGTGTCTCCTGGAAGTAGTGAAATAATGGGAGAAATGTATTTGTTTTATCTTACAAAAGCCCCTCGCTGCAGCCCTGAGCGTGAGCCAGGCACAGGCTCTGTGCAGAGAGCTCCCACCAAGGCACACAAGGGTGGCACTGGCCTCTTCTGCCTGTCTCTGACTAAAGGAGTGGAAACTGCCTGGAAAATGGATCCCTTGTGGATCTCCAGTCCATCCTTAATGTCGACAAAGCTTAATCCAGGGTAATTTTCCTATTTCTAGGCATTTGGAAACAGAAGCTCATGGAGTGCCTCTCTCCATGAGGGTCCTCTGGCCACTTGTGATCCCTGCTCCAAGGGCTGGTGTTTGCAGTTCCCTCTCTGATCCCCAGCCCTGTCCACATCTGGCCCCTTGCAGGACAGCCTGTCCACAGAAGGGATATTTGTTCATATTCCTAGCAGCTACCAGGGGGCAGGGAATTGAGGCCCTTCCAGGAAGGGGACTCCTTAAAGCACCATTTCCCACTTTGGGAAAAGGGAATGTCTGTCGAGATTTAAAGAAGTGACTTTAGTGTGAGCTGGGGGTGTTTCCCACCTCAGGAAAGCTCTTGAGCCCCACAGCACATGCGGCTCCTCAGCCCTGACAGGTCCCTGGGATGGGGTAAGCAGAGATTCAGTCAGCATCACCTGAGAAAGATGCTGTCACTAAACCTGCCCGTGAGCACTCAGCCATGCAAATCATGGGGTTAAATCATCAGCCAGCACGAACTGCCTTGGCCTGTCACCAAACACCCTCTGAATCACTGGGTTTTCCTGTTAATTTATTCCTTTCTGATCACCCGAGCTCACAGCCAGCTATGGCATAAAAACCCTGACCCAGACACGCAGCAGCTTCTCTGCCTTGCCACAGTTCTGCACCTGAGGCTCTCCCAGCACCTCTGCAGAACTGACCAGGGTCCCTCCCATGCTTCTCTCGGCTTTTTAATCCCATTTTATTGTATCTTCCTGCCTGACAAGATTGACGTGGCCCTGCCGTGTTTCCCCATGGATTCACTCGTGTAGGCACAGCCTCGGGGGATTGCAGGAGCCTGAGCAAGCACAGCCCAACCTGGAAAACAATCAGGGGCATTTGCATTTTCAGATAATCAGGGTCACTTCCCTTCTTTCACAGCACGGGAGGTGAGGGGATGGAGCTGATCGTGTTGTCAGTGGTATTTCCCCACAGATTCAGGGCAGTCTCAGAGTTTACCCCATTCCTTGTACAATCCAGACCCTACATGTGGGTCCGTGAGCACCGTCCCACTGGTGGCATCAGCTGCAGTCCTCAGCCTCCTCCAGGAACCAGATCTGAGGCAAATCAGGAATAAATCCTTGTCTGAGGGGCCTCTGAGGATGGTGCTGGTGACACTTGCTGAGCAAGTCCCCCGGGGCAGTTTTTTGGTGAGGTGTTAGTGGGGAGAGCCAAGGTGATGACATCAATGACATGGTGAGATTCCATCTGAAATAAGTTTGTGAGCCCAGATACTCCTGCACCTTGAGTTTGGTGAGGGGTTTGAGGAAGGAATTGCTCCCCAGAAGCTGAACTGATCCTTTCCTATCAATGAAACCCACAGAGTTTGTGTGATCAGCCTGCAGGGCGCTGCAGGAGAGGGAGGCTGTACAAACACAGGATGGCAGAAATCAGTTTTCCCCCAGCTCTGATGGATAAAACCCCAGTATCATTTATTCCATCTTGCCTCGATTAGCTTTTCTTATCACACGAGGAATCATTATCTTAATGTCTGCTCTAATGACATCAGGCTGCAGCAGCAGACTTGATGAATAGCCTCCAGAGGGTCGGGTTAGCTCAGTGTGTGTAGGTAGATGTTGTGGTTGTCTGGGGAACATCAAAATGACTGTTTCCTCCTGCATTTCTCAAGCTGCAGCCAGCCCTCTCCCTCCTAAACAGAGAAGGGAGGTTGGTGGTTAGAAAAAGGAGTTAAGGCATGTTCTCCTCAGCAGAACCATCCCTGGAAACTCCAGGGCCTGGAGTGAAGGCCTGGCTGTGTCAGAGCCGTGGCTGAGGCACCGCTGGAATTCCTCTGGAGCTGGGCAAAAGCAGCAAAGTGAGAGTTAGTGGTTCAGCAGGGAGGTGCAGAGGGAGGAGATGCAGGACTGCCTGGGCAGGCAGAGGGTTCCTGTTCACAGCTCCATCCTCACCTCGGGGACAGCCAGCTCCAGGCACATCATCCTTTGCCAGCCCTGCGTGGCCCAGGCAGTGGTGGGGCAGTGCTTTGAGATCCTCTGTTGAAGTGTGCTGAGGAGGGCAAAGGGCTGGACCCACCCAGCCAGTTCTGCTCGTTTCTTTAACCTAAACTCTTTGCTGTGACAGGAGTAATTAACCACACGACAATTAGCGCTCTGGGGGCGCATCCCTGGCTTCCCCACGTGTGGGGGTTACTGTATTCAGGACACTGAATTTGTGGCTTTCTGGGCATTTCCTGAAAGATGCAATTTGGCTGAGTTGCTGTTGAGCTCTGAGGAGCTGGAAGGTTCCTCATGGCAGAAGTGCCAGCAGGGGTGGCGATGTCACTGTCCCCTCCCCAGCTCTGCTAAATGAGACCCGGACAGCGGGGTGGGGGCAAAGCCTGGGAAACAGCTGCTGATCAAAGGATAAACTGAAATCTCCTAGGTGGAGGATGGAGTAAACAGCTTGTAAGGCAAGTTTCCATGGTTATGTGGAGGAGATGTGCGTGTTCTCCGTGTCTGTGTCGTGTGAGCCCGGGCAGGGGCCGTGTCCTGCTGGATGATCCGTCTGCACGAGTCCCTGTGGATTGCCTGTGGGTGACCAGCATGCTGCCAGCATGCTTCACGTGCTGCTGAAATCGTGTTGTAACCTCAAAAGAAAAAAAAAAAAAACCAAAAAATAAAACACAAAAAAACCCACCCCAACCTAGAAGGGAAAAACGAGACAGTTTTAAGTCTTTTTTAATTGTTTCCTTCTGAGCTGAGAAATCTGAAAGGCTCCGAGTGACGTTGCCTGGTGCTATAAAAAGACATGATTTCAAGTGACAGCGCAGCATCTCTCACCAGTTTTGTCTAGCCAAATTATGAATCTGGGAATTTTCTTGTTCTCCTCGTGAGCAGCTCTCCCCAGCCCCTCCCTGTGAGCCATCCCTGCTTGCAGCTGCAGCCTCGCTGCAGAATGAGGCACGAACCAGCAGAAGGAGCTCCAGCTCTGCCCGTGGGGTGGAGTTGGCTGCTGTGCCTGGAGATGGTTCCTTATCCATCGATTCTTCCCTTTGTGCTTTGAATTCCGCTCGCCACTCTGCCCAAAATTGCCTTGGGAAAGAGCTTTGCTCGTTTCTTCCTGGTGAATTGCAGCGGAGTTCTGGTTATGCATTTTAAAAAAATATCCCTCAAGAGACAATTTTGCACAATGGCCCCGAGTTCTGATGAGGGAACAAACCACTTCAGAGCAGAACAGAAAAATACCTGCCTGCCAGGCTTCTCCCCAAATTGCTCTTCCTTAGGATTTGAGGATGTGCAGATTAGGTGAATCTTCCCCTCCCAGTTTCTGCTTTCCAGAACATGGGTATGCCCAAAAGGAAAAAGAGAAATTGAGAAGTCATTCTTGGGGCACCTCAAGCTATGGCGAAGTGCTGTCTCACAGTTCCACAAGGAAACAATGAGTTCTGGAATTACCAGAGCACAAAGGTTTTTATTTGCATGTCCCACACACACGGCCATGGTGCGCGTCCTTGAGATCCACAGCTTTGATCCTTCAGGCCATTGGATAAACCAGAGAAATGTGAAACCTTTGCTTATGCAAATAGGAGCAGTCAGGAGCTTTTGGCATTCATCCAGCCCACATGTTGGTGCCAGTAGCCCAGATGTTGGTGCCAGTAGCCCAGATGTTGGTTTCAGTAGCCCAGCTCCACAGGGCTACACATAGATCTGTGGGAAGAACTGCTTTACCGAGGGAAGGGCAGGCTGTGCATGGGTGTGTTCCAAGCAAGGACAGGCATTTTTCAGGAGTTTTGGGAAAGAACTGAACGGGGTTTGGTAGTGATCTGGCCAGGTGAGTCTGCCCTTTTCCCTTTTGGAGAAGACAGGCTGTGGATTCCATTCCTTGCAGTAACTCCATCACTGTCAGTGGACATCAGCCAGACTGTCCTTTCTCTACTTCTTCAGCTTCCCAAGTGCACAGCGTTTTGCTGATCCAGGAGATTTCCTAGCATTTTGTATCATCATTAAAAAATACGTTAGTTTACTCTCCTCAGACTGGTTTAGAGGCAGTAAAGAGCCCAGCTGCAGGATGCCAAAGCCATGGGACCATGTCACTAAAGCAAGGTGGCTTTAAGGACTTCCAAAGCTAAAAACAATTTCTGTGTCCCCCCTGCCAGTAGCGGCTTTAGATTCACAGCTCTTCTGCTGTAGAACATGAGCAATTTTAGTGGAACAAGGACTGTTTGCCTTTGAGGTAATTTCCTGGTCAGTCTGAGAGCCAAAGCAGATTTATTTCCCAGCTCTAGCCATGTAAGGGACCTGTAACAGATCCTAAAATCCCTCACCAGTCTCTGCTGGGAAAATTGGCCAAGGGCTGGTGGCCTCCAGGAGAAGGTTAACACTCCGGGATGGGCTCAGGGCTGGAGTTTGTCCTCTGCAGTTTGCCACACATTGGCCAGCCTGGAGATGGGCAGCTCAGAGCAGGACAGTGCCAGGAGAAGGGATGGGAGAGGTGGGCAGAGAGCAGTGCCCTGCCCTGGTGGGTTTCAGTCACCCAGTGGTTGGAATTCAAACTGTTCCTTGGAGTTCTGTAGCAGTGAGGGTGGTGCAGAAGTTGTGTCAGGTTTCCTGCAGCTGCCCCTGCCCACAGGGGCACAGCTCTGGGGCTGCCCTCGGCTCTGCAGCTGGGAGACAGGAGCTTGGGAAGGCAGAGCAGAGAAGTCATTGATGAGGAGCTATTCCAGCATGCAGGTACAGATGCAGAACATCTCCAGGTCAATCTTTCCAAGTAAGTTTGAAATGCTGATTGTGATTAATTCGTTAAAGGTTAACGAGTGTGATTCGCAGAGCGGTTTTTGCCCACTGTGAGGAATGATCTTGGTTATTCTCTACAGTGGACAGAGAGCTGCACAAAATACAGTAAAGAAGGAGAAATCAGTTAGACGTACTCAAGACATCTCCATTCGGTCTGAACCTTTTGAGGATTTTCACCCTCGATCGCTAAATTCCGTAGCAGGGCGAAGCGAATCAATCCTCTTCCCTCCAGACACACCTTAGCTCCTACCCCAAAGAGGCCCAGCCTGCCCGAGCAGCACCTGGCCAAGCTGTGTGGTGAGCTCTGTGGGTGCCCTCGTGAGGCTTTCCCTGTGTGTCAGTGCCCGTCGTGTGCCGCCGTCCGTGCCCGGCCAGCGCTGGTGTGTCTGTGTGTGGTAGGAGCCGCATTGCTGTGCACACCTTGCTCTGGTACCTGGGTGCTAATCACCGTATTTTGCCTTCTCCAGCACCTTCCCAGCCGAGGATCTCAAAGTGTTTTACAAACATTAATTAATTTAGCTTCACAACCCTCCTGTGAGGTAGGTGGGGGATGCCGTCCCGCTGTCCAGATGAGGACACTGAGCTGCTCGGGGACAGTGGCCTCGCTGCTGTGGTTAAAGCCCGGGGAGGCGACGGCCCCCTCCTGCAGAAGGAAGAGCAGTTCTGCATGATCCAGAGATGGCCAGAGCTTACAGCAAGCTGCTCCACAGCCCTGCTCCTCTCTCCTTCCTGCAGTCACGGTTTCCAGCCGGCCCCGCTGCCCCGAGGCTGAAGGAGGGGTTGTCCTTGTGGGGAAGGACATCCAGACTGTGTCACTGTGCCCTGTAGGCTGCGCTCTGGTGGTGACACACATCCTTTCTGTTCCACTTCAGTCACCCCGAGCCACCCTTTACACGCCGTCCTTCACAGCAGGACGCTGAAGGCCCCTCGTTCGTGGGGAAACTGCAAGGGCAGCATCCCCTCTCCCCACTGCTGTGTGGGAATTGAACATCTCAGCCCTAAAAGCGTGGCCTCGCCATCCATTGCTGCCAGTTTGGATTGAGCAGAGTCAGCCTTTTCTGCCTTGTGTGCAGCCGGTTTTGGGCTGAGACCAGACTGGTGAATTGAGAACAAACCCTATGGAAAAGTCCTAAATGTCCCAAAAGAAGGAGTTGCCCTCTGTGTAGGCGCATCCCTGCAGGGCAGGGCTTCTCCCACAGCAGCCCTGCTCCGTTCCGTGCGGGAAGCGGAGCGGGGCAGCGCTCGGGGTCGTGCTCGGGGCCGGTCAGCGGGGCATGTCGGGGCAAGGCTGTTCTCCAGGGAGAGCTGGGAGCTGGGAGGGAGAGCAGGAGCTCGGAGCAGGAGCCGTTCGATCCGAGCGGGATGAGTTGGCCTCGGCGGGGCAGGGCCTGTCGCGGCTCTCCTCGCTCACACAGGACTTTTCCATGAGGGCGGGCAGAACTCTGCCCAACAAAAGTAATGGATCCTAGGATCTGTCCCAGCCGTGGAGCTTTGGCGTAGGGAGGCAGCCTCGGAGCCCAGAGGTCAGGCAGGTTCTGGAGATTGGCCAGCCCTGGCACGTGCTGGCGCGTGGGACCCGGTTACAGAGCAATAAGGAGCGATAAGGAGCAGTAGCATGACGAAGAACGACTATTGACCCGATTGCTCTTTGACTGATCTGTTTCTTTTTCCCCCCAATCATCGATGCAGGTGTGAGCTACTCCAAGTCGGTTCCTCCAGCCTACCCACCACCCCAGGATCCATTAAATCAGGGACAATACATGGTGACAGATGGCATATCCCAGTCCCAGGTCTTCGAGTTCACCGAACCCAGACGCAGCCAGGCACCATTCTGGCAAAACTTCAGCAGGTTAACACCATTCAAAAAATAATACCTAGAGAGATGGAGAATTTTAACTTAAAAGAACTAAAATTTAAAAAATAAAAATAAATAAAATTATATTTATAGATGGACCTTTTTTCGGAGAAGCACTGTTGCAACTAAATATATATACATATATATATGTATACACACATTTTAAAAATAATAATATATATACATATATGTATATATATAGAAGGACCAAAAACTTTTTTTTTTTTGTTCTTTTTGGGAAGTAATCTGCTACTAGATACTAGGAAGCACCAATGATTTCTAACCATGTGACCTGTTTTATTTTATTTTACTCCATTGGTTGGACATCTCTTTTTGTTGTTATTTTTTTTTTTTTCCTGTTTTCCTTCATTCCCATCCGAGTCGTCATTGGCATCCCAGAATGCTTTCTCGCTTGTGTGACTCCGTCATGGAACTTCCTCATGGACTACATTGGTGTATATTTCCTTTGATTTTATTTATGGGGGGGGGTGTTGTTTGTTTTTTGGAGTGCTGGGAGGTCTCTGCTCCCTCTCCCTCCCTCTCTGTCCCTCCCTTGGCTGTCCCCAGTCCCCGGCCCGGGGCTGTCCCCGTGCTGCATCCCCTGCTCCGACTCGTGCCTGTCTGGATGTGCTCCCTGTGCTCCCGCTGTGCTGCGCAGTATTTCTCTGGCTTTAGCTGTTCTCTCGTGGGCAGGTGAAACCCAGCAGAAGGGCCAGCAGCTGTTTAGGAAGTGAGAGATGGGTTTTCCTCAGTTGGTGGGGTTTTTTTTTGCGTTTTTTTAAGCACTTGTCTTTTTCTCAATTCGGTGTGATTTGTTCACGCTCGGAGTAAGACTGAGAAAAGAGAATCGGGGGCTTTTCTTCTTTTTGCTTTGTTTCTGTGGGCTTATCTTTGATTTATTTTCTTTTCAAGCTGAGACACTTGAAAAGCCCACTCCTATCTTTGTTTTCCATGCAAAGATAAAAGCTCAAAAACCGATGGCTTCACGCCTCCGTTGCAGAGAGGAAAATTGGCTCCGAGGCTCCGCCAGTTTTCCGTCTTCAGGAACTAAGGTCCCATCCTTTGGCCACCCTCAGCCCGCACAGCAGCACCCTAACGAAGCCCTGATTGCCATTTGCAGGGGCAGGGACCCCAAGAACAAGGGCCCAGCCCAGGCCAGGTCCCCCCAGCTCTGCCCCGGTAGCAGAAGGATCCTGGCCCCAGCCCTGGCAGTGCCCAGCTGAGGTTAAAGCCGAGCTGCAGAGCCCTCCTTGCAGGAGCTGTGGCGTTCCCATGGTTCTGTGCCATGGTCCAGGCACGGTGGGGCTGGGGTGATGGATCAGCCCAACCCTCCCGGTCTCTTTCTCTCTCTTTTTCTCCCTCTGGAGATTCACAGCTCTATTTTTCAAGACCCTTCCTACAATTTCAGCCTTAAGTACATTTGTTGGCAAGCGCAGGAGCTTATGGTTAAGCTTGTAAAACAGACCATTGTCAGGAGAAGGATTTTTTTTTTTTTTTCCTAGGGCAAATGAGGCTGTTTAACCAGATTTAGAAGATGAACTTGAAATCTTTGCAGAGCTATTCTGCAAGCTCCTTTGAAAATGAGGGATGAAGTGATTGATCACGGTATTTGTCATTTTCTTTGGAATCTGATCCACCACATAAGCACCCCAGGACAAAGAGTGTGGAGATACATTTTTATTTTTTTTTTTTTTGCCCCTAAGAATTCCAAATGAATGGGAAGAGCAGAGAGTGTGATTTCATTGTTTCCATGGAGCCTGTTTTATTTCAGGGCATATCACAAAGGCGGAATTAATTTTATTTAAATCCAAAAATAAGCTCACTTATACTTTTGAATAATCTAGAAACTATCAATAACCAGCAAAGCCAGATTTGTGTTTTGGAGAGGAGGAGTGGTCCCTCTGTGACAGGCAGCAGGCAAACACCAGGAATCCCAAACAGGAAGCAACCCAATTTTATATCAGAAATTATTTTTATGCTCTTTTGTATCTTTGCATTTTTATGGCTAGATTTTAATATGGGATACGTAGCAAATATTGTTTTGTTTCTTTAACAGAATGGGTGTTTAAAGCAGTGCATGAGATGGGTTCTCGTCAGTTAAATGAAATGTTTTACTCTTTCTGAATGGCTGGAGAGAGGCAGAGAGAGAGAGAGAGAGAGAGAAAGAAAGAGAGAGAGATTCCAAAATGTTGTCAACATGATGAAAATTTCACTTACTCCTTTTGCCTTTTTAATTGCTTAGGGATAAAAAAAAAAAAAAAAGAAAAAAAAACCAAGTAACGAGCACATTAGTTAAGCCTGTTCATTTACTGTTTTGTGCCTCAGAGAGTGAGAATGAGACATCCATAATTTTTATGAGAAGATGCTTCCTAAATATTCAGCACTAGGAAAAAAGAAACACCACCGCCACACCATTATTTGCATCATAAATCAAGATCTGACAAGGCCACTTGTTGGACTCGCAGCTTCTTTGTTAAGTGGGAAGCCCGCCCGGGGCAGCGCCGCTGGTGCTGGCGCTGGCACAGCGGCCGCAGGGACGAGGGGCTTGGCTCTCGGGCCTTCAAGAAAGCTCTTGCCCTCCATAAATTGCCGAGGTGCTGCGGGAGATGGAGCATTGGCACAAAGAAGAAGCAGCACTGGGTCCCAGTGTTGTCCCACTGCTGTGGCTGTCCCAGCAGGGAGCGGGGCTGGAGCGCGCGTGGGAGCAGCGCCCGTGCAGATGGGGGTGACTTGACTGAGCATCTGGTACAGACTTTTCATTCCAATGCCAGACAGGAGGAACCCACTTCCCATTCCATATGCAGAAACAAGAGAGTTGTAACAAACTTACATGTTTACGGTATTTCTCTGGCTGAATCTATATATATATATATATATATATATAAAAAAAAAGACAAATAAAAAGAAACCCTCTTCCCTAGGTAAATGACATGCATTACCCTTAACCTAGACACTAGAACAGAGGATCTAAATTCAAGACTTTCGCCTCCCCACCCTCTCCAAAAAGTCAAACAAGAGCCAACCTAGGTGCATCTAACAGTTGTAAATAGAAAATACTACATAGAGAAATATATTTGAAATTTGTTTCAGTTTCTGGATGGGCACCAGCTGTCCATTGCAATGTTATTGATAGTACACTGTGGTGCTTTGGGTTTCTGGTTTTGTTCTCTTTATGCTCTGTCATCTTTTCATTGCAGCTACATTTCAGGGAACATGTATATTTAGTAGCTATTGTAAGTTCTGCATGGCATCACCAAGCTTATTTTTCCTTAAGAAGAAAAGAAGAGTCTGTAGGAGCTTAAAGGCACTATGACGACAGGGACTTGTAGCAGAGAATTTAAAAAAAAAAAAGAAAAAAAAAGAAAAAAAAAAAGGTTTTTAAAATTCTAGTTTGAAGCCAAATACTGATATTTTAGTGCTTTTGGGGTTTTAACAGTAAGAGCAAAAAAAAAAAAAAGAAAAAAAAAAAAGAAAAAAAGGATTTTGGTAACCCAGCTGATCCGCACTTGCCAGTTTTATTATTTTGTTTATATTGGACTGTTTGACCCTGTCAAACAAGTGTCAAAGTTGTGTGTATAAAACAAACAAACAAAAAAAAGTGTTTAAAAAAGTGTTGTAAAGACACTGAGCCTTATGAAAATATTTATGGAATTAAATAAAAAGAAGTGAAAAGGCATCTGAAGGCATTTTAAATCATTTTCCTCAGAGCGGGGTCACCCTTCTCCCAAGGCTGAGCACGGGGTGGGGCTCCAGAGGCCACCCAAAAAATGTAGGATTGTCCTGGAAAAATCCCTCTGCCCTTTGTGGCTCCCTGTGAGCGCAGGGTCCTCGGCTGGGGCTGCTCCCGGCGGATCCAGCTGGGATCAAACACGGGGGGAAATCCTCCCGGAGCCGGAGATCTGCCCGGCTCCCAGCGCGGGGGGACAGCGGGGCTGCCGGCAGACAGACAGACAGACAGACAGCCCGGGACAGACAGACAGACAGACAGACCGGGAAATACAGGCAGACAGCCCGGGACAGACAGATGGACACCCAGGACAGACACACACCCAGGACAGACGGACACCCAGGACAGACAGACGGACACCCAGGACAGACAGACACACACCCGGGACAGACAGACACACACCCAGGACAGACAGACACACACCCGGGACAGACAGACACACACCCAGGACAGACAGACACACACCCAGGACAGACAGACACACACCCGGGACAGACAGACGGACACCCAGGACAGACAGACACACACCCAGGACAGACAGACACACACCCAGGACAGACAGACGGACACCCAGGACAGACAGACACACACCCAGGACAGACAGACACACACCCGGGACAGACAGACACACACCCGGGACAGACAGACGGACACCCAGGACAGACAGACGGACACCCAGGACAGACAGACGGACAGCCGGGCCAGCCGGGGCCGCTGCCGGCTGCTCGGGGAGCGGCTCCGGGCGGTTCTCAGGAGGGATCGCGGCCGCAGAGCCGCGGGCCGGGAGCGGCGCTCCCCGCACATCCCGGGGCTCCCCGCACATCCCGGGACTCCCCGCACATCCCGGGACTCCCCGCACATCCCGGGGCTCCCGCACATCCCGGGGCTCCCCGCACATCCCGGGACTCCCCGCACATCCCGGGGCTCCCGCACATCCCGGGGATCCCCGCACATCCCGGGGCCTTTCCAGAGAGCCGGGAAATGCCATTAGAGCCGGGAAAAGCGGCTTGGGAGCGGCGCTCGTCCCGCAGGAACAGGGACACGGTGCTGGGAATAACCCAGCAGCATCGCTCCTCTTGCACTGAGGATTTCCTTCCCTCTCGGGGTGAGGAGAGACCAGGCTTCTGTCACCCAAGGGAGGGAACCAGTCAGGGCACAAAAAACCCCAAGAACTCTGAGAGAACGAGAGAGGCAGAGCTGCGGGGCCACACTTTGAGCAGGTTCAGGAGCAGAGCAGAGCTCAAACATCTCAGCTTCACATTCGCCTCCTGCTTCAGCAGCTCCGAGCTTGTTTTCTCTCGCTTGCCTCGCTTGCAGTGCAGAGGACACCGGGGCTGTGCTGGGCTCAGCTCTGCGGGTGATGCTGTTTCCCAAAACGCGGCTCCTCTCGAAGCTCGCCCTGCAGAGCTCCTCTCCTCGCACAGCCCCGGCTCTCCAGGCCAGCAGGGCTCTGTGCCGGCGTTTTGCGCTCCCCAGGAGGATGGGGAAGGATGGGATGGGATGGGATGGGATACCCGAAGCAGGAGCCCAGGCACCCGGCGTGTGCTCCGGGAGCGGCACCGAGGCTTCCTGAGCTCCAAACGAGCTCTCTCCCTGCCCTCACCTGCTTCCACCCCAGCTCGCTTCTCCAGCACTGGGAAGAGCCCCCCATGGCCGGGAATGCTGCTGCTGCTGCCTGTAGCTGATGGCCAACTTCTGTCTTTGGTGTGATTTGTTTGGTTTCAGCTTTTCCAGCCCCCCCTGCCCCCCAGCATTCAGCTACTCCCAACTTTGCTTGCATAAAACAAAAACCAAGACCAAAGAAACCCGTTTGAAACTCCCTTCCCTTGTGGGGAGGGTTGGGCTGTGTGCCAGGGGGTGTCTGTGCCTCACCTGGAGGACAGGAGCATCGTGTGGAGCTGGAAACATCCGTGGGCAGGGTGGGCTCTTGGAGTGAGTGACGTGTTTGTGGCATGGCAGGAGTGTTTGTGAAGAGCTCTGTGTCAGAGCTGTCTCTGGGTTATCCCTGTGTCTCTCCATGGTGTTACAGACCAGCTTTTGCTTTTGAAAGGAATGAGATTTTCAACCTGAGTGATGGTGCAGGGCTTCCACCTCCCAATCCACCCCAAACAATCCTTGTTACGCTGGAGCTGAGCAGCAGCACCAGCTTCTGCACCAAGTGCAGCATCCCAAAGCATGTAAGGCACCATCTGTACTGGTTTCTAAGGAACAACTGAAATTGCATGTGCTGGGAGATGAAATGGGAATAACTGGCATTTTCAGAGTGTTTCCAAGCCCTGTCCACAGAAGGTTCCAGCTGCTAAGGACAGGAGCTGTTAAACTACAAATACAATCCCCAAAGCTGCAAGTACAAATTGTGAAACTGCCTTTATTTGTCTGCACCTCCCAGCTTTGCTATGGGAAAGAGGTAGAAGGTATTTCTGAAATGCTTTTAATGTTCACATCCTTTTTTTTTCCAGCTCTCTCCAGGCAAAATTCATCCTGGTGAAGATTTGCACCTTCTCCTGTCAGAGCCACAGGAGTTTGTCACCTCTTGGAGGTTTGACAGATCTCTGTGCTCAGCCCTTTCCCCAGGCTGGAAATGGCTCAAAAGTTTCAAGAGCCCCCCAGGGCACATCCCCGAATTTCCCTCCAGCCCTTCCCTGTCCAAAACCAGGGTGATCTGGGTGTTTGAGGGACACAGAGCACTTTCCTCTCCTCCTGGCACCTCCAAAGCAGCAGGGAGACAGGGAAGGCTGGAGAGGATTTGTTTTCCATTCAGGAGAGAGTGTTGAAGGTGCCACCTTGCAGGACACATGTGTCACAGAGCAATCAGCAGTGCCAGGTCTGGGGTGTCCTGGCAGATGTGACACCGCTGGCTGTCACCACTCCCAGCTGGGGGGGAGCTGGGGGACTTTGGGGTGGGGACAGGGATGGGGACACACAGGGATGGACACAGGGATGGGGACACACACAAGGCTGGACACATCTGGACAAGCAGAGCTCTGGACACACAAAATTGGGCACAGAGCTCTGCAAAGGAGCAGATCTTGTCCACACTCACAGACCCATAACACACACCTACAGCCTCTCTGGCCTTTCTTCCTGCTTCACAGCTGGATGGGAACAGAGACACGTTTTTGCCAGGATCTGGTTTTTCCACAACAAATCCCAGCACTAAATTCGCTTATAAATAACCTCTGAGAATCAGCTCCAAGACACTCAGGGCTGCCTTCGTGTCCAGCCCTGGAAGCCAGAGGAGTTAACTTCAGAAGAGAAGTTTCATTCTCTGTTTTTCATCTGGAGAAGCAATTACAGGATCTATTGGTGTATTTGCTTCTCTTCTTAGCTCACCTTTACAAAAGCTGTGCAGCTTTTATTCGGTAAATCCTCAGAGGGTGCATTCAAACCTCTGCAGGGTCACAGGAAATCAAAAAGCAGCTGGCCCTTGCCCACAGAGTGGCTTGCCCTGGGTGGAAACAGCTTAGGACTTAAGAGGTGCCTCATCCTAAAGACAGCAGTCTTTAAGTCTGGTTTTATAGAGGCTGGGTTGATAAGCCTGAGCCTGCAGAAATGTGAGGGGAGCAGCAGGTTTGAACAAAGAAGTCATTTACAGGAGTGGAGTCACTGCTGCTGTGTCACAAAGTCCTTTGTCAGCAGCCTGGTGAGACCTGGCCTCTCCAGATGAATGTTGTGGGCAGAGCTGCACTGCCCAGCCTGGTTCAATATCAGCCTGGTGCTGGCTGACCTGGACATTTGACAGCTTTTCCTTCATCACTCTCTCCTGTGCAGGGAGGTTTGGGTCTGAGGAATGGTAGCACATCTTGAGGTGGAATTGCTTTCCACACATTTGAGCCCTCTGTGCTTGCTTTGCTGCATAAAGCAAATTGCCATTTGCCTCTGTTTAACTCCTCAGCAGCCAAACTGAGCTTTTTCTGTGCCAAAAAAAAGAGCAGCCTGACAGCACCCAAGCTCAGGTGACCAGAAAATGGGTGTTTTTTACAGAGCCTGGTTTTTACATGGCCCTAAATCAGCAAAGGATAAGACAAGCAAATTGCACTGATAGTGCAGTTATCAAAATCTCTGTCACTTGCTGCCTGATCTGTCCTAAACCACACTGTTTGTGTTTTGTGATTTATTTTCGTTTATTTGTGATTTATTTTTTGGGCTGGCTCTGCTGCGTTGGTGTCCAGGGTGTCCATGGAGGCTCTGGCATTCCCAGGGGACACCCAGGTGACACCAAGGCCTGGGACAGTCTCTCCCATTCCCACAGGTGGCATTCCCGGGGTGGGGCTGTGTGGACAGGGAACAGGGAGGGTTTTTCCCTGATCCCACCATGGGGAGCTGTCCCCACCTGCCTTAACAAACCTCATCCCTCGAGCTGCTTTTTTCAGGGAATGTGTGACCAACACTCTGCTTTCCTCAAAGTCTCACTCCCCCACAGATCCAGGGCAGCATGAGAGGAGTCCCTGGCCAGCCCTGCTGCTGCGGTGGTTTCACACAATTCAGAGGAAATCCCGAATCTTTGGACCAGGAAAGGAAAATAGGAGCACATACAATAAATACCCGTAACCGTGCTGGGAGCCCGGGGGGAGCTGTGGCCTCTGGCTCCAGCAGGGATCATTCCCATTCCCCAAGGACTGGGCAGGCTCCCACAGCCCCACCTGCTCCTGCTGGATCTCCTGCTGGATCTCCTGCTGGATCTCCTGCTGGATCTCCTGCTGGATCTCCTCCTGGAGGCACCAGACTCTGATGGGGATGCTGCAGGGGCTGTGAAACTCCAGGTTGGTATCCCAGCCCCTCCCTGGCTGTGGAATTCCCAGGAATGACCCTGCTGGTCAGCTTGGGGTGGAAGGGAATGGATGGAGAGAAATGTTGGATGGCCCTGGTGCTGCCAGGGGGCCTGGCTGTGTTTCTCCTGTCTGGATGCACCATTAAAAAGTTTGATTTTGCCTCCTGCTTACAGCTGAGTGGTTTCAGCCTCCCAAGGGCTGTGTTAAAGACGTCTCTGGCTGTGTGGGGGTCCCAGGTGGGTTTGTGGGGCAGGGGGTAACAACATTTCCCTGGGTTTTTGCTTTGTTTGGGTTCTCCTGGCCGCTCCTTGCACCTGGGATGTGCTGGCTGCTGATTTCCAGCACGGGGAGCCAGCCTGGCAAGCTGAGAGGATGAGTTCTGCCATCTCCTGCAGGCTGGAGAAGGAATCAGAGCAGGTCCCAGAGGCTGCCCAAAGCCCACGTCCACCCCCAGAGTTCATCCCACAAATTCCACCTGGGATTTTAACCCTGGAGTGAGGGTTAATGGGGGTGGCTGACACTTAGGGAGAAGCCAGTGCCCAAAAATCCAGAGATAACAGCTGGGAGGGAGGGAGGAAACCTGCCCAGCGCTGGCTTTTGTCCTGACTCTGTAATTCTTCTGGCTTCCCATAAAAAGGCACATTGGTGATAGGTAAAGGGGGGTAAAGGCCACGCTCCTCCTGCAGCAAACACAAGCAAAGGCTGATCCAAAGTGCTGTAGAAATGCCAGTTTGAATGTCTGAATTCCACCCCCCCAACCCAGTTATAATCCCTCTACCATTCCCAGGAGAAATTCCAAGAGGGCAGCAGGAAAAGGGCACTGCCTTCAGCGCCAGGATTATTTATCCCTGCACCAAACCACATCCTGAGCTGCTGTTAACACCAGGGGCTGCTCACTTGGGTCTGCCAGCTGTGCAAGGAGTCTGGAAACCAGCAGAAATGTTGTGATGGGCTCCCTGTGTGCCAGTGCAAACAGCTGCTTTCGATAAATAACCATTTTTGGGAGTGTTTCTATCCAAACCTGGCAGAGGGGATCCCTCAGATGGAACGGGAGAACCTGCCAGCAAAGGCAGCAGCAGAGGAGGCTCCAGGCTGAGGGGATGGAAAAAGCCTTAGCATCAAAGGCAGAATGAATGAGATGGGAAGGCTTGTCTAGGTAAAATATATGGAATTTTTTTTAAAGAAATTGTTCCTCTTGACTCGTGGCTCGTAAGGAATTAAAGCTGCTGTGGAAGACATCTCATTTCTGTTTGGCTCCAGTGCTGGGCTGGACTGGGCTGGGCTGGGCTGGGCTGGGCTGGGCTGGGCTGGGCTGGGCTGGACTGGGCTGGGCTGGGCTGGGCTGGGCTGGGCTGGGCTGGGCTGGGCTGGACTGGGCTGGGCTGGACTGGACTGGGCTGGGCTGGGCTGGGCTGGGCGGGGCTGGGCTGAGCTGGACTGGAAGGCCGAGGTGGTGGCAGGAACATCAGCCCAGGCCTGCTGGGGCCAGGAGCAGAGGGGCTGGGGGCTCACAAAGCCAACCCTGTGAGCAGAGGCAGTGCCTGCAGGGATGCCAGAGACCCCTGGGGACACAGCACAGCTGAAAACCCCTCGGTGCCTCGGTCCCACCTGGCTGGGTGTCCCCAAGGGCCACCCCAAGCCGGGCATTTGTGGCTTCTGAGGTGCTGAGGAGCTGGGTCAGTTTGTTCTTGCTGGACACCCACAGATCCCCAGTTTTCATCATGGTTGTGGTGGCTACTCCCCTTTCATCCTTCCTTCTCCTGAGTCACTCAGGGTTTTACTCTGGACTTGCAGCATTTCAGCCTTTCCCAGGAAATGAAGCTGCAGTCCAAGCACCACAAGTGTTTCAGTGCAGATGTGCCACTCAAAATCCCACCCTCCCCAAAATGCTCCAGGAGGAGCAAGGCTGCTTAGGCAGGAGGGGATCTCAAGTGCACTTTATTGAACTAAAAATAAGTTTATTCAAGGAAAACTAAGCCCACATCCAACAAAGACGTGAGGGGATGATGGCAAAGAGATGACAACAAACCAGGAGAAAACTTTCCTCAGACTTTGTGCTGAAAGCACAGGAGGGGTGAGGTTCTGCTGCTGAGAAAGAAAAGATTGTTAGCAAGTTTGTTATAAATGCTATCCTCAGGAAAGCCTGGAGTGCAGCAGAGCTCACATTAACCAGGCAGAATTAAAGAAAGGCTCCATCATGTGAGCCTTACCCATGGTTCTGCTGGGTTCTTACACAATTAAACCCTGAGCTTGGGGCTGCTCCTGTGGCCTGTTCTTAACCAGAGCTCTCACCCTGCGAGGCACAGCTAAAATTAGCTGGGCAAGAATTGCACAAGCCAGCCACAAATTAGCAGATCCAGAGCGTGATGCTTGACATTGTCCCAGAGTCCTCAGTTCCCACTGGAAAATAAAGCTGGTCTGGAGACTGGGACTTGGCAGGAGAAGGGAAAGCTCAGAATAGACGTGGCTGCCTGCTCTGGGTACGGAGAGTGCCGGCTGAATGGTTTAATTAGCTCCTGTTAATGAAAAGTAAATTTTGAATACTCTCTCCTCCAGATTTTCATCTTGCCAAATGTTCAGATAATGCACTTTCAGATGGCTGAACTCCTAAACACCAAACCGTTGGAAGCTCCAGGGTAGCAATGATCCCAAGGTTCAGAGCCCGACATTCCTTCCATCCCAACAGGACAGGTTGTTCCCAGGTTGGAAAACCATGGGAACAAACAATCCTTGCTCCAAGGGCCAGGATCACCTTTTCCTTTGTGCTCAGCCACAAAGACCCTTAATGCAGCCCCATTTCAGCCTCAGACTGCTTCCCAAAATCAAAGCTAACATGGAGATAGGTTGGATAGCTGAAAAACATCCAGCAAAAAATACCTGAGAACAGCCCTGAAAGGCAAATTGGGATTTATTTTGGTGAGGGCATCATGCAGTGCCTGCCCAGCCACCTTTGCTTCCATCAGAAATAAGGGAAGATAAATCCCAATTATTTTTTACTAAAGCCCATCTTCACTTAAAATGGGAGAAAAAATGAAATGTTCTGTTTCAAAATGAGCAGTCTGCTCTGTTATTTTATGTATTTTATTTTATTTATTATTTAATTTATTATTCAGGCATCATTGTCAGCCTCTGGCTGTGGGTCAGAGGGAGGGCAGGGGAAGAAGAGCTTTTCTCCCCCAGAGCAGCAGAGTCTTTGGCTTAAGAAATCCAGGCAAAACTGCTGAGAAAGTGCTGCCAAACCCCAACCATTCCAGGGGAACCCCAAAACCATTCCCTTTGTCTGCTGCTGGTTGGATTTCTCCACTGTCCATCTGTGCTCAAAAAAAAAAAAAAACACCTGGAAAAAGTTCTCCAGGGAAGCATCCACACCAGAGGACCTTGAAATCCACACAAAAAAAGAAAAGCCACTGCAAGTGGTTTGGGGAGGAGACAACAACTCCATTTCTGTGTCCCCCTTCCTTCTCTAGCTGACAAAACATTGCTGAGGGGGTTTCTGACAATAAAATAAATCCAGGGAGTTGGGCTGCTCCCTGTTCCTGGGTTCTGACTGTCCTTTAAGTAATTGTTGTTAATGGGGGAGGGAAAAAGATTGGCCATTTTTTCCTCCAGAGTGCTGGAAATGCAGAAAATTTGTATTTTTGATGCATGCCAAATTCAGCAGAACAGGGAAGAATTTAATTTTTGCTTTCAGGCAACGTTTGCTGTATCACTATTTCCATTTATTTGTGCAAGTGCCTTCCCTACTTCTGCTTTGTACTGGCAGTTCATAAAAAGCAGATAAGAGAAACTGTTTTTAGTGTCTGCAAACTAATTTTGTGAAATCAATTAACACGTTAATGAATTAAAGAGTGTTACCATTTTCACATTTCTTCTCCTTGATAATGCCAAACAGTGGAATTGGAGGGCAAAGATTTGCACAGTTTGTTATTGCTGGGAGCTCTGCTAATTATTTTTTTCCTGCCTTTCTGTCCCAGGAAATGCCATCAAACCAAGCAGGGTTTATTCCTCACTTGAAAAAATCCAGGGAAAAGGGATCCCAGATGGAAATCAATAAACCACAGCCCCTCTGGGCCTTGTTACTCCCAAAATGTGGGAGCAGGGGTGGTGCTGGAGAAAGCAGCTGAGGAGCAGGAGGGGAGGAAAGGAAAATATCTGCCAATACATCATTGCCATGCTGGTGAAGCCTCCACTGGGTCAGTCAGGGGTGAGAAGGGAGCTCAGCACAGGCAGGGCTGAGGAATTCCTGCCCCAAACCCAGCTCTTCCATCTTCTCAGTTCTCTAATGCCAAAGCTGCAAAACACCCAGGGAATTGTGTTTCCCTTCACTTCCCACCTGACTCCAGCCTCTCTCCAGGTATTTCTCTGTTTGGGGGGAGCAGGAAGCCAGATTCACACATCAAATTATTTCTTTGTCCTGCTTACAAACCCAGGGGCTTGAGGTTGTCGAGGGAGAGGGGGGGGATTTGCCTCCCCATATTTATTATTTTAAATAAAAACTCTTTCAGAGCTTGGAAGAGAGTTGTTTCCATCCTGGTACCCAACACATCCAGCAGAGCATCCACAAATGTCACTCAGCTGGAAGGAAGATGCAAAGAATCCAGAGGGAATTCACGGTGCAACATTATTTTCCTGTCAGTGGGCACACAGATCACAGCCACCACACAGGGACAGGGGTCACCCTCTCCCTGGCTTGAGGGAGACAATTCCCAGAGTCATTGGGTGAGGATAAACCCCTTCACAGCAACACCACAGCACCTCTGTCCATCCCAGGGCCGAGGATCAAAGCACAAGCAGAGAAGTGTCTGAATTCCCTTCTCCATCCAGACATTCCCTTTTTGCCAAGTGCCAGGCTCAGAGGGAGCCAGGAGCTGATATGGGAGAGGTGGAGCAGAAAAATGTGTGGGGTGAGTGGAGTTCAGGGCAGTTTCATTCTTTCATCTCTCATTAGGACTCTCCCAGTCTCAATCTGCACTTCTTTGAAATGGCTTGGGAGCTGGGAATGGGGGAGATGAAACTTCCAGGAGCTGATTCCTAAAAGATGTTGGCTGGAAAGAATTGCCACGGGGGGATTTGGATTGAGAAATCTGTGTGATATCATCACTTTCACCCAAAATAACAGAGGAAACCAAACTCCCCAGCAGGCTGAAAGCAGACCACTGATGCTGCCCAGATCCTGCCCCTCATTCCCAGCAGGAAAATGGGGCAGGAATTCCTTCTCCACACACAGGCCCAGCGGGAGTGGGAGCAGCAATGCAAACCCCAGCAGGGTTTGGGGCCCCCAGCCCTGGCAGGGAGGATTTGGGAATGTTCCCTTGGGCTGAGCAGGAGCACATGGGCAGCCCCAGCTCTGCCAGGACACCCCCAAAGAGAAAATCTCATGCTTGGAGTTCAGAAGTGTTTAGTTAAATGTTTAGCAAATATCCAAGAGAGGAGGGCTCTGCTGGGAAGGGCCACAAGTGGCCACAAAGGCTCCAGGTGCACCAGGCACCGCTCACTGAAGGGATAAAAAGGTTCAGGGGATTCTCTGGGAGGAGGTTGAAGGGTCAGCTCTGAGGTTTTTTTCATTTTTTCTCTTCTTTTATTTTGCTTTGCACCTGCATTTTTTGCCTTTGTCCCTCAGAGGCTCCTGTGTTGGATGCCAGCCCTGTTCCCACACAGGGGAACAAGGACACATCACAGGCCCAAAATTAACTGCCCAGAGAAGAAAAAACTCAAGTTCCAATCCCAAGTCCTCCAGACAAGATGAACCCTTTGACCTCACCTTTGGAGAGATTTAATTTCTCTTTCCAACCCCAAACCAACAACCTGCTTTTGTACACACCCCCAAATCTTGCTTTTTAGCAGGTGAAATGTGCCCTGTGAGGAGGAAGGCTCTGCCTCCACAGGTTCCTGCTCCAGAATTCCCTCCCAGTGTCCATAGGATTTCTTGTCCAGGCTCTCAGTGCCAAAGCAGAGCTGCTCCATCCCAGCTTTTGTTATCTCCCAGTCCCTCCGGGCTCATTAAGGGCTGAATGAGACTGTCCATGGCACTAATTAATCCTTCAGCTCTCTGGGAAGCAGCCAGGGCTGTTGCACCCAGCGCTGCTCAGCCGTGGATCCAGTCCCTGCTGGGATCTGGATTGGAAACCCGGGCACTGCTCTTAATTGGCGTTAATTGCAATGGCCATGAGGGGACACGCAGGACACGGAGGAGATGCAGCTTGGGCTTGTTTTGGGAGGCTGTTTTCCCAAAAAACACAGTGAGGGTTTGGGGACAACCCAGTGTGGGGATTTGTGAAGGACAGCAAAGCTCCAGGCAAGGGCAGAGCCGTGGGGAAGACCTGGAAGGAACAGGAATATCCCATCTGAGAACTCTCAGGGATGCACAGGGTGGGATTTTTGGGGTGTTTGTTTGGACTGGATGACCCTGATTGTTACATACAATATATAATAATGAGATATAATAATAATAAATAAATGATAATATAATAATATGTTAATATATTATTAATTACAACATAATATGTTAATAATATATTAATAATGATAATAATTATATTATTATTATAAAATAATATGTTAATATTATATATATAACATATATTATACATTATATATATTAATATATTTTATAATATTATTATTTAATAAAATATATTAATACTTCATATAATATATTGATAATATATTAATATATGTTAATATATATTATTATATTATTAATAGAATACATTATAATAACAATAGAATTACATTTAATTAATAATAAATATAATATAATATAATATAATATAATATAATATAATATTATATTATATTATATTATATTATATTATATTATGATATGATATGATATTATATTATATTATATTATATTATATTATGATATGATATGATATGATATTATATTATATTATATTATAGTATTTAATATATTCATATATCATATGTATTTTAAATTATAATTTTATATTATATATAATATATAATTTAAATATAATATATATTATATAATAGAACCTATTATATATAATAGAACAATATAATGAATTATATATTATATATAAATTATATACATAAATTATATAATATAAATAAAAATAATAATATAGACATTAAATAAAATATAGTATAATATAAATACTATAACATATACTAAAATAATAATAATATAATATAATAATAATAATAATAATAATAATAATAATCAGTTAAAGATATTATAAAATAAAAGCCTCATAAAATATAGTCTAGGCCTGCCACTTCTGGTGCAGCTAAGCAGCTGGTTAAGTTCCCATGAAAAAAGAATTTTAAGAATGAAAAGTCAGTTAATATAACAAGTTATTCTTGTGAAGAAAATAAGTGTGCACCTGTAATAACAAAAGATCTGTCCCATGAGCATTCACAATGAAAATATGTAAACACTTTTGAATAGAAAAAGTCTTAGCACATTCACAAAACCAATGAACTGAGTGGCAAGAAAACTGCCAGCCAATTCGAGTTAGACACGAGGTGGGTGAAAACTGTGGGAAAATGAGTTATGTGAACAAAGAATTGGCTTTTCCTGCAGAAAGAAGCTGAGTTCTGTGTGCTTTATCGCAGCACCTGATGTGTCCCTTCCAGCACAGAACATTGTGGGCTTCTGTCACTTCAGAAAGCCACAGAACATCTCTGGCCCTGACAGCAAAATGGGAACAACGCCTCCCTTGTGTGGGACCCCAAAGAGCTGATCCTGGAAGCTGCTCGTGGGCCTGCAGAGTGTGTGGGGTAGCTGGGGCCACAGAAATCCTACAAATCAGATGTGTCCGTGCTCTCAGAGTGCTCTGCCAAGCTGGGAACACGCTGATCTCCTCCCAAACACCATGGCAGTGCAGAGGGTTAGAGAGAGAGCAGGGCTGGAGGTGTTCGGGAGGTCACCCATGAGACCCCCAGGGATGGGGGAGCTGGGCTTCACCCTGAGCTCAGCCCCAAAGCTGTCACAGGGCTTTGCAGAGGGCAATTCCAGGGAAAGGATGAATTCCAGGGAAAAGATGAATTCCAGGGAAAGGACAGGCTCGGGAGCTCCAGGAGCCTCCCTCTGTCCCCAGCCCTCAGCAACCCCAAGGAAACAAACAGCTCTGCTCCTTAACAGCTTTACAAGATTATTCTTAGGAAAAGTCTTCCCATTCCTCTGGAGTGACAAAATCAGGAAGTGATCCCATTCCACACCTGCACAGAAAAGCAGCTGTGGGCTCTTATTGCTGCTGAGGGAAACCTGTTATTGCTGCTGAGGGAAACCTGGGCCCTGCTGAGCACCAGGCCTGCACTGCCAGCCTGCTCAGAAACCAGGCAAATATTCCATATTTCCACCATCAGACTGAGAAAAGCCCTGCTGCAAACAGGAATTTGAGGGAATAAGGCTGGTCCAGACTTGCCTTTTTTTGTTTGTTTGTTTGGGTTTTTTTTGGTCTTCTTGACACCACACCAGACAAGTTGAGCTGCCAGAATTGCGACAATTGTGGTGCAATTCTGGCACTGCTTACCCACCCAAGAGGCTGTTCGGACCCTGATGGGATCATAAAGTTCACCGAGAAGTCTCAGGAGCTTTTGTTAATACCACAAACAAGTAACAAACAGAGACCTGCAAGCTCCACTTTCTACAGCAGCACCAAGAAAAGTTAGGAAATGATCCCAGACCAGAATTTGGCTTCTCTTGGCTCTCTCAGCAGGGTGAAGAAAGCCAAAAAGCAGAGGTGCAGGCCTTGTCCTGCCAGCTGCATTGACAGAGTCCCTGCAGATCTGTCTCAAAATGAAAACACCTACTTTTATTTTTGAAAACAGCCTTGCAGCCAGAGCTTTGTGCCCTGCAGAGGACACGTCTAAGGAGCCCTGGAGTCTCCAAGCAGAACAGGAGATCCCTTTTCTATGGATTTTATGGCACCTGTCCCATTTTCCTGGCAATCCCTCTTGCCTTTTCACTCATTCACAGTGTGCAGCTGCAGGTGGGGGCACTGCTAATTAATGCAAATTTTCTGTGCCTATATTAACCCCCACCTCCGGCTCACCAACTCGGTGTCTCCTGCAGTCACTCCCAAGACAAGAAGGGATTTTTACTGCAGGTCTTCAGGAGGTCAGGCCTCATCTGCATCCCTGGGTGTGAGGCATTAGCAGGGCCAGGCCAGATTTGGGATGTCTAGCAGATTTGGGATGCAGAGCAGATTTGGGATGCAGGGCAGATTTGAGATACAGGGCAGATTTAGGATGCAGGGCAAATGTGGGATGCAGGGCAAATGTGGGATGCAGGGCAGATGTGGGATGTGTAGCAGATTTGGGGTGCAGAGCAGATTTGGGGTGCAGGGCATATGTGGGATGCAGAGCAGATTTGGGATGTGTAGCAGATGTGGGATGCAGGGCAGATTTGGGGTGCAGAACAGATTTGGGGTGCAGGGCAGATTTGGGGTGCAGGGCAGATGTGGGATGTGTAGCAGATTTGGGGTGCAGGGCAGATTTGGGGTGCAGGGCAGATGTGGGATGCAGGGCAGATGTGGGATGCAGGGCAGATTTGGGATGCAGGGCAGATTTGGGGTGCAGGGCAGATGTGGGATGTGTAGCAGATGTGGGATGCAGGGCAGATTTGGGATGCAGGGCAGATTTGGGATGCAGGGCAGATGTGGGATGTGTAGCAGATGTGGGATGTGTAGCAGATGTGGGATGCAGGGCAGATTTGGGGTGCAGGGCAGATTTGGGGTGCAGGGCAGATTTGGGGTGCAGGGCAGATGTGGGATGCAGGGCAGATGTGGGATGTGTAGCAGATGTGGGATGCAGGGCAGATTTGGGATGCAGGGCAGATGTGGGATGTGTAGCAGATGTGGGATGCAGGGCAGATTTGGGATGCAGGGCAGATTTGGGATGCAGGGCAGATTTGGGATGTGTAGCAGATGTGGGGTGCAGGGCAGATGTGGGATACAGGGCAGATGTGGGATGTGTAGCAGATGTGGGATGCAGGGCAGATTTGGGATGCAGGGCAGATTTGGGATGCAGCTCTTGGGGTCGGCAGCCAGGGCTCACATTATGCAAACAGCTCTGATTATCACCACAGCCAAGGCCTTCTGCAATCAGGCCAGCTCATGGCTTTAGGCTTCCCACTTGAAATGAAGTTAAAAATAGTTGGCCTTTGTTTTACTGAAAGCTTGGGCAGCGGTGACCTTTTGTGTCTGCGGCGCCTCTCCCGTAACGCGCCCCTTAACATTTAGAGGATGCGCTCGGCTCTGGCGAGCTGCTCCCTCCGCTCTGGCTCTTTTAACTCGTGCTGTTTTCCTCAGGACCAGCCCTGCTGGGGAGCATCAAGGAATTTGGATGGGTTTGGAGATATGGAAGCACGCAGCCGCTGGGAAATCCTTCCTCTGGCGCTCCCGGAGCGCGCAGGTCTGGGCACGGCACCCCTGCTGCCCCTGTGCTGCTCTGCACACCTCAAGCTGAGTTTGGCACCAAATTTCTTCTCAGAAACTTGACTTTCCACCTTCTGAAATTCCCACACATCCTTGTAGCTCCCTGAGGGATAAGCTGAGGAAGAATCACTGTGTTGGAAGAGCCCACACTCAGTGCTCACCCAACACCCACCCCTCCAACTCCACACTGGGAATTTTCGGGCCGAATTTTCAGGGTGAGCTGCCTTGCAGAGGATATTCCTTTATGCAGGATGGGAATATTTAAGGTTTACCCAAAAAGGAGCATTGCAGCACGTCAGATTTCAAAATCAAACCCCAAACTTTTGCTGGCAGCACCAAAACCAAGTGAGTTATCCCATGGAGGAAGCAGGAAAAGCCTCACAGTTTGCAGGGAGCCACTGAGGAGTCTGATAGAGAACACGGACAAGAAGTTGAACCAAAATCTAATATTCTGGTATTTTTACTGAGCACAGGGAGTGAAATTCAAAGTGCAAAGGCACAACAGACAGTAGCAGATGCCTTAATTTTGTCACCTCCAAATGTGTCCATAGGAAGAATTTCCTCAAAGAGCCCAAGTGAGAGAAGCATTTATGAGAGCAAAAAATCCAAGTCATCTTCAACTCATCCACCTACAATTTCCCACCAGGCTGGATCTTCTCCAAGCAGTTGGGACCATGATATGTGGTGGCTTCATGCCCCAATCCATGGCTAAAGCTGGCCCTGCTTTGAGGAAGTGAAGCTTCAAGAGGCCCCTTCCAACCTGAGATCACTCAGTTTCCTGGAGAGGCTCTTAGAAACTCCACCTTCTGCTGTTTCAGAGTGCTGTGCTTGCCCCACATTCTTCTGAGTTTTCTGCTCTGCCCTAATGGGCACACCAGGAATTCTGGAATGCTGTTTCCAAGCAGCCTGTCTGCTCCTCCTGCCCTCTGTGGGATGAGGGCACCACCAGAGAGAGATGGGAAGGCTGCATCCCTGTCCTTCGGAGAAGTTGTAACCAAATTCCTGGGAAATGAGGGATGCAGCCCTTCCAAACCTGGCTCTGGGGCTGCATCCCTGTCCTTAGGAGATGATGTAACCAAATTCCTGGGAAATGAGGGGTGCAGCCCCACAGCCAAGGCTCCTGACGGAGCAGCTGGGTCCCCCTGTCCCAGCAGCCCCTCCAGTGTCCCCAGCTGCTTGGGGCAGGTCTCAGCTCTGGGTCTGGGGTACCAGTAAAGCCTTAAGGGAAGGATCCCCCCAAGCAGGGTGGTGGAGAGCTGGGATGGAGACTGAGCCCACACAACATCCTGAGCCACAGGACCTGTGAGCCAAAGGAAGTGGGAATGACTGGGAGAAGGATTAGGAGTGGCTGCAAATGAGCTAAATTTGCTGAAGACCGTTGATCTTCCCTGAGCCATCTTATTTGGGACCAAGGGTGCTGCAGAGCAGTTCACACAATTCTTATTGCAGGTCAAAGCCAAGCAATTCTGCGTTATTATTTTTAAAAATCCCCATATCCTGTCCTTGAACGTGATTCTGACAACAGCAGTGGTGGAAATATATCAGCCATTTAAGATAATTCCTTTCAAAGAAACAAGAGTCACTTCAATTTCTGAAACAAGGCCAGGAATAATTTTCTGTGGGAGAAAACAGACACTGATTATTTACTGTCACTGACGCAGAAAAATTTCCTCAATTACTCCTGACGCATGTCAGGCATCAGATAGCACAGGATGGATCTCAAGAGCAGCTCCAGCAGAACTTCTCTGAAGAAAGATCTTCAATTTTTTCCACTCTTAAATACCAAGAAAATATAAAAGCAGGTGATGTATCCACTAGAGAAAAGAGGCAGAACATAATACGAGGAAAAGACACTCGATGGTGAAAGGAGAAGATGCTGAATTAATTTTGTAATGTACCAGGACTGTTTTCCAGGAATCAGGGTGGCTCAAGAGATACCCATTATTAGGACAAAGGTTAATGCATTGCAAAGAGTTTGCTCACTTTTCCTTCAGCAGAAGGAGCAGTTACAGATGTGGCTGAAAGGATTTATGGCCATGGAACCATGGAAGTGGCCAAGTGCTTCCCAAAAGTGTCTGGCACTGCTGGGAAAGGAGTGATGTGTGATCCCATGGGATCCCTGAGCATGGGAACTGCAGGGATCTGCCCCTCCCAGGGCTCGGACTACCCAGGACATCCTCAGCTTTTGGTTTGGGGGCAACCAGGTGGCACCTGAGAGCCACCTCTGTTGGGAAAAGCCCTCCCAGGAGCTTGCCCACCCCCCTGGGTCACCTTCCAGACGCAGTGAGGATGCTCCAATCCTCCCTAATCGTCCAAAAAAGCTGCCATACCCTGAAAAGGAGAACTGTGTGCCACACAGCTTATGCCAAAGTGGAGAACAACACAGGGATTGCAAGAGGAGCCACACACAAGGAAGCAACAGGTGGCAAGAATTTGATCACAATATAAATATTGGAGCACTGAAAAGCCCACGTGGCAAAGGAGGGAAATGATCCTTTGGTTGGTTCTCCATCTCCTGCCATAACCAGATTCAATCACTTCCACAGGGAGGAAAAGGGAAAAAATAATTAATAAATCAATAAGTAAATAAATAAATAGGTAGATGAATAAATAAATAAGAAATTTTAATTATGAGTAGAAATTGGTGGATTTAAAATGATAATGCTGCGTTCTTCCAGGAAAACCTGGGTGAGGAAATCTCCTCTTTAATTAATAATATTCTTGGGTCATGTGCTGCTTATGAATGTTTGTCCACGGATAAACTGGATAGAAAATAAATAAATAAATAAAAATAGAAACTAAAAATATATAATACATATATACAATTATTTAATTATATAATATCATTATATAACTATATTTATAACATATATATAACATATATAATATATAATCATATTATATATAATATATAATATGTAATTATATAATATATACTATATACTATATACTATATACTATATACTATATACTATATACTATATAATATATAATATATAATATATAATATATAATATATAATATATAATATAATATATTATATATTATATATAATATATAATATATAATTATATTATATATTATATATTATATATTATATATTATATGCTGTATATTGTATATAATATATAATATAATAAAATACAGTAGAATACAATATAATATCTAATAATATAATAAATACCATAAATCATAATATCATAAAAATTTATTATAATAAATAAATAATATAATGGATATATATAAATATACATAATACAATACAATATATAATAATATATAATAATGTAATATAATGTAATGTAATTAATATAATATATATTATATTATATTGTATTATATTATATTATATTATATTATTTTATATTATGTTATATTATGTTATATTATGTTATATTATGTTATGTTATGTTATATTATATTATATTGTATTATATTATATTATATTATATTATATTATATTATATTATATTATACTATATTATATTATATTATAATATTTATAATAAGATAAAATAAAAATATATGAAAATACATAAAATATATAAAATAAACATATATATAATATAAAATAGAGTCCACTCTGCACTTTATTTAGAGCAACAGATTGAAATTTTTTCACCATTATCCACTTTTATTTTTTAATATTTCCCTCTTACATGGATCAGCTTAAAATATAACTCAGAGTCATGGCAGGGCTTTCCATTTTCCTCATGGCCTCGTCCTCCCTCTCAGTTTTCCAGGTCGAACAGGAGCACAGCTGTCCTGAGAGCTGTGGGAGAGGCTGGGGGTGGCAGTCACTGCACATTGCAGAGATGGCTTCACACACCTCACTGCCCTGCTTTTCCAGAGTGACAGCCACAGCATTTCGGGTTTCACGCCATTCCCTCTCTCCAAACCCCACAGCTCTCCCACCTCCCTTGGATTTGCTGTTTGGGGGTGGACAGGGCAGAGGAAATGAAGGGTTTGGGGTTCTGCCCCAATCCACCCCTGAAAACCAGCATCATTCCTCACCATCCACTGCTCTTTATTCAAAACACTTGGGAACATGGCTCAGGCTCTCCCTGGGCTGGGAGCAGCAGCAGCAGCAGGGTTTGGTTCTCATCTCCCTGTGGGGATCCTGACGTGTCTGCACGGCACAGAGAGCACGGCTGGTTATCCTCGTCCCTTTGCACATCTTGACTTTGGGAGCTCTCTGAAAACAGGCCTGGCCAGTGAGTCACAGCCACTAATCCTCCTCCTCGGCCTCTGAACACATCCATTAATCCCAGAGCTGTTGGCTCTGGGCTGAACTCACCTCACCCCATCTTCACTAAAGGAGATTTCTTGGAAAATTTCTCCAGCACGTCACTCTGGTCTGGGCTGCAATTTCCAGCATATAAGCACAATAAAAATAGATGGTTCAGAGCAGCTCAACCTACAGAGCACTACACTCTAATATTTATTAAAAATTCCATGTCTTTTCCTAGCAGGGATTCCAGAAACTTCCTTGAACACAGTAAACAACCTAAAGCCCAAACTGAGCAGCCAGGCAGCTCCTAAAGCTGAACCCACAGTTTTGCAGGGACACCTGCACAGGTATTTTTACACAGACACAGCTGAGCCTTTTCTAAACAATTTTTGCATAAATCTGGCTTGGTCTACTGGAGGAAACCACAGGGAAAAAAAGAGGAAAGACAAACAGGAGGACAGCAAGTGCAGCGTAGCTGAAGGGCTCAGCACAAACCCTCCAGTGGGGTCTTGAGCAGAGGTGACCACGAGCCTCAAATCTTTTAAATTTTTAGAAAAATGTGGCAGAGCCCAGTCAAAACCACCTACTGCAGGTTAGTAAAACCCTCAGTAGAGGATGCAGGAGCCTCCCAGCCTGTGAGGAGGGGGCTCAGCAAGCAGAGCCTCGGTCCCTCAAGGAATTACATAAGGATTTGTACCTGCACAGCTCCCTCAGGTGCCTCAGTTCTTTATCTGAACAGGTGGGAGGGATGTGAAGCATCCAGTAAAACAACCAAAGCCACTATCTGCTCCCAGGCAGTGCAGAAAAGCAGCTGAAGGTTCTGGGAGCCGTTCCTGTGGGAATTGCAGCATTCCTACAGCAGGCTGGCCTGTGGCAGAGCAGGGATAACCACCAAATGGAGTCATCTGGGTGCCCAGCCTGGATCTGTGTCCACCCCGCTGCTCACACACATCCCCCCAGTCCATCACCCCCCAAGGGCTGCCTGGAGCTGCTCTGGAGGTGAGGTTTGGAAGGAGAGCCCCAGGATGGCCATGGTTCCTCTCAAGCTGATGTCCTGTGGTCCACAGATGTCCCTCGTGCTGTCTGCTCTGACCCCTTCCCCACAGGGCAGCTCCTCCTGGTGCCTGAAGAGGCTCTTGGGACAGAGTTAAAGGAATAAAATGGGGATTTATTAAAATGCCTTTAAAGGATCACTTTGGGCAGTGCCAGAGCCTGGCTGAGGCTACACTCAAGATGGACCTCAGGTCAGTTTTCACACCTTTATAGGTTTTGGTCCATTTCCATATTGGGGTTAATTGTACAATTCCAGCTCCAGGTGATGCAGTCCCATCCTCCCAGATTGCTCTCCTCAGTTCCCTGCTGTTCACACATTTTGGGGCTGAAGCTGCAGCGATGTCCTTGGTTCTGGGGCTGGAAAAGGATTGTTGTGTCTGCCTGGGCTGTGAGGAGAACTGGCTGACGCTTTATCTGAAGTTCAGAGTTACGAACCAATGCAGTGCAGAACCTGGAAAATATAAAAGCCAAAACTTACAGCATCACTACAGCCCCAGCCCAGCTCCTTCTCCAAACCTCTCCTCAGGTGTGGAATTCAAGCTAAAATTGTCCAACACTTTGTTTTTCACAGCTCAAAGGAGAATTTCTTCCCTAAAGCAGTGCAGAGCAGTACCCTAAGTGCTGGTTATTTGTTGGCTTTTGAATCAAATATTCAGCATCTGAATTGGGGAACAAGGAGAGAGGATTCAGAGAACCCCTGTGCACACACACAGCCCCTGACATTTCCAGGCAGTGGGAACAGAGCTGGAATTCCAGGAGGAGCCCTGAATAACAGCAGGAAACCTCCTGAGCAGCAAGGTCTCCATTTCAAGTGGAGTTTATCCCCTAAAATCTGGCTGGTCCAGCAGTGGGGCTCTTCAGGAGGCACAGAGGGGCTGATCTGGGATCATTGGGATATCAGTGGATATTTGTGCCTGGCAGTGTGATCTGTGCTGAAAAAGGAGGAATGGGAGCAAATCGAAGCAAAATTGAGCCCAGATAAAATATAGAGGGTTAGGATGTATTTGCAGTGATGCAAAAATAGATTCCAGAGGCTGAAATGTGTCTGGTAAAATGATATTTTTTTTCTTATAGGAAACTTCTTTCAACAAAATGCTGTCTGAGATTTTGGTGTTTTGTTTGGTTTTTTTACTTCAAACAGGACTCATTTCATGCAGATATGGATATCTAAGAAAATAAAATTTTCAATCTAAGCTGGTCATCTAAGCTTGCTCTCCAAAGGCAAATTTCTAAGTTGAGAGGCAGTTTCCAGCCACCCCCTCTAAATGTCACTTCAGCTTTTTGTATCCTCTGTCTTTAAAATTAGCACTGGGAGTGTAGTACATCAAATACCTGCCCCAGCAGCCCAGAATGAGGTCAATTAATATTTGTACACTTTCCTTTTCAATTCATTTCTGCCTAGTGCTGGAGAGGACGAGGAGATGAGCAGGAATTAGAGGGCGTTTGAAGTGAAGTCTGAGCTCAGAATTGTGTGTATTTGCACTCAGCCAGAGAATGGAAATAGTAATTGGTGACCTAAGCCTCCCCTCAAGATTAGCCACTGCAGCAGAAAATCTAAATATAGAGCTGAGCTAGGAAAGACTGAGAATTACTCATAAAACTTATCTGATGAATACCTGGTACCTCCCAGGAAAGAATGGGGGTGATGCAGAAAACTGGAAGCAGTTTAGAAGCTGCTCAGAAAACTTCTGTGAGCAGCAATGAAGAGGCAAAGTCACTGAGCAAATTATTCCTTTGACTGAGATTTCATTGTTTGAATCCCTGCAAAACTGGAGCCAGGTTTTAAGGAAACGTTAATTGTGGCCAATTTTGTAGCTTTGCTTTGCAGCTTGCTAAGAAATTAAATGTCACCATGTGCCTGAATGTGCTTTCTGAGAAATGAAGCTCTCTTGAAGTCATTTAAATTCCTAATCTTACTGAGCTTAAATGTTGTTCCTTGAAGTGAAGGAACAATTTAATGAAGTACAGTGTATTTCTGCCTGGCACATAGAAATGTCCAGCTCACCAAGCTTTTATCACATCAGTTTTCTCTTCCCACCCTGGTTGGAAATGCAGTGACCCTGGAATGGTGGAGCTCTTTATCCTGGGATTCAGGAGAGCAGATCTGGCCCCTGTGGGGATCTGCTGGGACAGTCCCATGGGACAGAGGCCTGGAGGGAAGAGGGGCTTGGATGATTCCCAAGGATCAGCTTCTCCAGGCTCAGGAGTGGCACATCCCAGCAGAGGAGCACCCAGAAGACAACGGCAGGGGCTGGGGAAAGGGAGAAATTGAGGTTGGAACACCCAAGGAAGCTGAAATCCCTGGAGCTGATGAGACGCATGTTGCTCCTGGATGGACTCATGGACTGGCCAAGCCACTTCCCAACACATCCAAGAAGTTGTGGCAACCCAGTGCCTGGAAAAGGGGAAACAACTCAATTTTTAAAGAGGGGAGAGAAGGAGAAGCTGGGAACTCCAGACCAGTCAGTCTCACCTGTGCCTGGCAGGAGCACAGAGCAGATCCTCCTGGAAACTCTGCCCAGGTCAGGGCACCTTCCACAGGACTGGGCTGCTCAAAGTCCCACCCAGCCTGCTCTGCAGCACGTCCAGGGATGAGGCAAATATGTGTATTCCCTATTAAAATCCCTATTTCATTTGAAACTGTAAACTGCCCACCTGGTCACTGGGGATATTTCTGTGTCATTCATTCAGTGTCACATGGCTCATGATCAAGCTTGATTTGATAAATCAATAATTTATTAAGAACTTGGAACTTAAAAAACCCACACATTTTCCCTCATTTGTCTCATTTTTCACATGTTTGTTTGAGCTGGAGAAAATGAACCAAACAGGAATGTTGGGGATCTGCCTCCAGCAACTCATTTTTCACTCTGCAATTTTTCCTCTCCCCTCTGCTCCTCAGGAGGGATCATTTCCCTGCAGTGCCAGGGGCACAGGCCAGCAATCCCACATTCCTCCCAGTTCTTCCAGCCTGCCGTGCCCCCCTCCAGCTCTGCAGGTGGGAACAGATGGTTTGGGGATCCAGAAGGTTCTGGGATTTATTCACCAGCTGCTCCAGGTGCTCAGCAAACCTCAGCTTCCCTGCAGCATTTCCAGGGGAATTGGGGGGGTTCTGCCCCTGGGGGTGGGAATTCTGAGGCACAGAAGGTTTCAGACATGTGGGGTCTCACAGCTGGCTGGGGATGGCTGTGCTCTCCACGCAGCTTGTCCTGCTGGCTGGGTCATTTTTGGGGCATCAGGATGGGTTATCAAGCCCAGCACCACCCAGGAGAAAGCAGGGAGAGTGCTGAGGAGTAAAAGATGAGCTCCAAGCAGTTTGCTAATGATGTGTGTCCTCCCCAGCAGAGAATTTCTGTGTCAGGAGCAGGGAAGTGATCAATCCCTGGCACTGTGACTGATGCCTCAGGATTTTAGCTTTTCAATTTTTCATATATTTGTAACTCTGCAATTCTTTAGTGCATAACTCTAAACTCCACACACAGTGAGAGCTGCTGCCTTCACATTTTGGTCAGGCACAGCAATTCCTCTCCAGGCCTGGCAATCAAGGACACCTCACTCAGGCCCTGAGAGATGGAAACAAAAGTGAGTTGTGGGGGGAGCAAACCTGGGGTAAATGACTTCATTACCTGAAGCTGGAATTGGAAGATTAACCCCCAATATGCAAATGGACCAAACTTATAAAAGTGTGCAAACCTTTGAACCCACCATCCATTTTGGGTGCAGCCCCTGGGGGGCTTTGTCTGCCCTAAATGTACCTGAAGGCCCTTCAATAAATACAACTGCTTTTTATTCCCTTATTTTTGTCTCTGTTTTTAGGTAGTCCCAACAAGGCATTGTGACAGCACCAGCACAGGAACAGGGACAACCCTGCAAGTGCAGGGAATCACTTGGGCTGGAAACCTCTCTGGCTGGGGTGAGGAATTAGCCCTGAGAATTACTCACTGTTGCTATCTCCGAGCTCCCACATTATCACCACCATCGTCCAGGGGGAAATGCTGGGAAAATTCAAAATTTCAAACTGGAGAAAATCATAAATGTCATGAGAAAAATCACAAGCACAGAAAAAACAGCACCGAGGCCTCTGGGGCTGTTTGAGCATGTTATCAGTGGAAATCTGACCGTGTTGTCAGATTAACCCTTGGCATCTCCCCTCCCTGCCCCTCAGCCCTGCTGCTGGAGATGCTCTTGGGGAGCAGGGTGGGCAGGGGCAGCAGGGCACCAAGGAGCAGCCCCACCTCAGGGTGGTGGTGACCTTTCTGTTCCTATTTAGCAGCTCAGGGAAAAAAAAAAAAGGAAACTCCTTTTTAGCTGAGCTCTGTGCCCCCATTCCCTGTTATCCCACCCTCCTTCCCCGTGGATTCTCCTCAGCTCAGCTGTAAAATATTCTGTGCATTTTTTGGGCCAGTCCCCGCCCTGTCCCCGTTTCCTTCTGAGCCCTGCTGGAGCCGTGCTGGCAGCCCTGGAAGGAAACTGGCAGCGTCACAATGGAGCTTTATCAGCCCCAAACTTGGAAATATTTCCTTTCAAACGTGACCCGAAGTCAGTTCCCACACCAGGCTGCTCGGGTCCTCCCTCTCCTCCTGCAGGTCAATCCCAAGGGGTTCCAGCACTGTCAGCCACCAAAAAGGGGAATTTTCCTCAATAAAGCAAAACTGAGTGGAAAGCTCAGGCCTAACTAAAACATCCCTGCCCAGGGACTTATCCAGCCAGGAAGGAGCAGGGGGAATGTTGGGTGCTGAAAGTAAGGTGAGCTAGATCTTCAATTTATCCCTAGATCCTAAATTCATCCCTAGATCTTAAATTCATCTCTAGATATTAAATTTATCCCTAGATCCTAAATTCATCCCTAGATCTTAAATTCATCTCTAGATATTAAATTTATCCCTAGATCCTAAATTCATTCCTAGATCTCCAATTCATCCTTAGATCTCCAATTCATCCCTAGTCCCTAAATTCATCCCTAGATCTTAAATTCATCTCTAGATCTTCAATTCATCTCTAGATCTTAAATTCATTCCTAGATCTTAAATTCATCTCTAGATATTCAATTTATCCCTAGATCCTAAATTCATCCCTAGATGTTAAATTCATCCCTAGATCTCCAATCCATCCCTAGATCTCCAATCCATCCCTAGGTCTCCAGTCCATCCTAGATCCCCAATCCATCCCTAGGTCTCCAGTCCATCCTAGATCCCCAATCCATCCCTAGGTCTCCAGTCCATCCCTGGGCCTCCAATCCATCCCTAGATCCCCAATTCACCCCTAAATCCCGAATCCATGCCCAGTTCCTGTGCACAGTGGGGAGGGCAGTGCTTTGCTGGCAGCTCCTGCCCGTAGCCACCCCCACATCCCCCACATGGAATTCCAGACCCTTCCCACATCCCTGCCAGGAACAGGAGCACCAAGGCTGCAGAAAGCCCCCACCACCCCCTGTTTCCATCCTCACCTCTCCTCTCTCACAGCTGCAGCCAAACCTCAGCTTTAATGCAGTTTTCCCCCGCTGAAAGCAGCACGGACATGGCAATTTATTCCCAGATCATCCTTCAGATCATTTTCTCCCCTGTTAAATGAAACCCGTGGTCCTTGAGCACCCAATTCCCTCAGACAAGGCTGGCTCTGGGGGCTCTGTTAATAAAGGCACAGGGATGGAAATTGCCACACAAGTGGGAACAGTTCTCATCATTTTAATAATCTACGAGCAGCACAGGTAGAGATATTCCTAAACTCTGATTTTATCATGATGGCATCAGTATCAGAGATGTGTTTTTCCTGAGGCTAGACAGCAGAGAAGGGAAGATATTGTGTTTCCTTGACTACCTTTCATCTGCCTTAAAAAACATAATTTTTCCTTTATTAGCTGCTTTCTTTGGTTATTGCAAGTAAAATAACACATCCTGAGTCCTGATAATAAGTTGTATGTTGGTGGCCTTCCCCCTTCTCTCTCTTCTCTCCACAGATTTCCTGGTTTCCTCCTCCCCACCTCTCCCTCCACATTTTGAACCAGGAAAAAATTATTTTGTTTGTTCACAAATAGGAGGGAGAATATATGTAACGAACAGGTGATGTGCAGGGGCAGACTTTGACTAATTGCTGAATTCCTGTAAAAGCAGTGATTGTATTTCAGCTGGGCTGGTCCTGAGGAGGGGTTGAACCCTCCAGGCCTGAGCTCCCTCTCAGCTTAAATTGCTGCTTATTGATTATCCCACCCCAAAAATCCCCTCTGTCTCCTCTGTCTCATCCCTGGGAACAGGAAAAGCATGGAAGGAGCAATGAGCTCTGTCTTGTTGACACATATTGAGCTAATCCAAATTCAATCATTTTGTCCAGATTGGAATTTAAAGATCCCATCTATTTTCCTTGTTGCTGCTGTTTGAGGTGCAGTAGTTTTAAATGAACACTCTTATTGCCCTTAAATGATCATTATCTGGCACAAGGCAAAGCTCCAACAGAGTGCAGGGGGCATTTAGGGAGTGAAAATTGAGAAATGAATCCATCCTGAGCTGCTGGGCAGGCCCTGATCCTGTCCTGGCCCAGCCCAGATGTGCTGGCAGCACAGCAAGGACAGCAGGTAAACTGCCACCAGGGAAAAAAAAAAAATCCTTATTTTTATCCTTCAGCCCTCAGGAAGACAATCTGCAGGTTCACTGAAAATTCCAGTTTGCATCTGCCTTGGACAGGAACTGGATAAATGCAGATCATTCTTTTTTTAAAATTCCAAGACCTTGTAGCAAAATCACACGTTTGTTTTTCTCTTTTTAAGCCTCCTCAGAGACTTTGTTGAGGCTTTATTGAAATGCTGTTCAGAATACCTCTGACCTGCTGTATTGCCACAGAAACTGGGGACAAATCTGACCCACAGAACAGCTTCTGCTTCCTGAGCCTGATGAAAATCAACATGTGGAACCTGTGAGCTCTCACCTGGGCTTTCCCCCTCAGCTGTGATGGCTGCAGACTTCCCTGTGCCAGGAAAAGGGAGCCTCTCACACACCCTCCTCCCTGCAGGACCCTGGCAAACACCAAATGATGAGAGGTGCCCAAAGCAAGGCTCCTCCAGGTGAGTTCCACACTCAGGCTGTGATGAGCCATGAACAAAAGCAGAAATGGAGAGGAGAAACCCCTGTGAGGTGTGTTGGCCAGACATTACCACTGGCTCTGCAGCTTCCTACGAGCATTCCATGGGGTAAATCCCCCCTAATTTGGTGTCTTGCTGCAGTTCTGCCCTGGCAGCAGGGCCAAGGCTGCTTTGGGAGGCCCCAACACCTTTTGCAGTCCCATTCTCTTCTAAAAAAAATTCTCTTCTTCCCCTCAATCATCCTTCCAGTTTGTTGTAGAGATAGACTCAGCTTGGCAACGTTGATCTTCTTTGGGATCCTTTTAATTGCAATTTTCTGGCTGGCAGCCTCCCTGCCAATGATGACAGAGGAAGGAATGGTCACAGAAGGAGGAAATTCATTCCTGTGGTGAGTACAGAGGTAACAGAGCCAAAAGTTTTAAGCCCTCCTCCAAACTGTGCTATAGATACATTTCCTTTTTGCAGGGCAAACCATTTAACCTCTTTACCTGTTTGTCCTCATCTCCAAAATGAGGAAGGCAGAACTGACCCAGTTCTTATTATAAAGTCAAATGGTTCCAAAGCATTTTGAAGTCATTAAATAAAAGGCCTTGCAGGAGGACGATGCATTGTTCCTGCTGGAACACATAACAAGAGGTAAGATAGGAAATCAAGGGAAAGCTGAAATCCCTCCTGAAGCTTACAAAGTTTCATGCTCTGCCTTCAGATTGCAGCGTGAGAAGTGTCCTGAACATGCTACACATATTTAGGATGAAGCAGTAATCGAGCTGACAAAAAAGCAGCTGCCTGTCTCTCTGCTTGTAGAGGCTTTCACACCTTGGTATCAGCTCTTGCCTTGGTGAAAAGCAGACACAGGGCTGGGGGAGGTTTGGCTCCTCTTATGAAGGCTGCCTCAGGTGAGGATCTGGCTCAAAGGTTTTGTTTTGCTCTTTCTTTCTCCTTCTCCTCATACAGATGAAATTATTATGCCATGAAGCTGCTCAGCAGGGAAGGGGGGTGATGAAAAGCAGTCCAGAGGTACAGGGGGTGGAATTCAGCTCCTGGACACAAGAGCAGAGCTCATGTGAACAACTTTTGCAGGGTGCTTGGCTGCTCCATCGTGCCCAGCCCTGCTGGAAAATGAGCATTTAATGCTCCCCTTCAGCTTCAGCCACATCTGCCTGTGTTTGTCTCAGAACAAGGCATTGCTGCTGCTGCTAGAAATTCATTTGGGGATGCTGTCAGGGTCAGGACATGGGTATGAGACCTTGACTCATACAAAACACCCTTGGAAGAGCTGGTAGGAATTTCTAACTGGAGGAAGCTGGAAGAGCTGGTAGGAGCTGGAGAAGGTGAGAGAGGCAACCACAAAATCCAGATTTTAACCTGAGAATGAAATTAAATTAAATTAAATTTATTAAATCAAACCCCTGAAATTCAAGAGCAAAAGCCACACAGATATTCACTGCAAGCCCTAAGACAGCAGAGAGACTTGGTGAAGCTGCTCTGGAGGAATTTCACAGGGGGAAAAGCCGATCCCAAGATATGAAAGAAGAACCCAATCTCTTCTGATTGCCCCACACATAACCTGAGCACAATTTCCACATGGACACGAGCCCCAGCTCTCCCCCTCTGGTCTCTGTAGAGCTGACCTGGTGTTTCTCAGTTCATTTATTTCGGTGGGATTTCCATTTTTAATACAGTTTATTGTTCTCCCGCTGGGATTTCCAGCATTCAAGTGTTTATCGATCCTGGGGAAAACAACTGGCCATGACAGAGGGAAGAAAATTAAATGCAACATCGATGCTGCTCATCTAAAATCCTCCTGGAGGAATTGTGTCTATTTTCCTGTGAGCAGGAGGTGTGTTCTGTATTAATGTCCAGGATTCCATTCTTCCACAAGGTGCTCCCTCCTCTCCCACTTCCCCTCTCCCAGTATCAGACAGCATCTCGGGCAATAAAATGTTTTATAGGATCCTCGTTTTTCTTCAGAGAGAGGAAGACAATTATGACTGTCTCTCCAAGATTAAAAGCTTTTCCTGTGTATCCCTGTATTTAGCTCACTGGAGGCTGTTTTGTTTAGGCTTTGGGGTTTTTTTCCAGGATGTTCTGTCTGCCACCAGGGAATCTTGCAGAGCATGGATCACTCAGCTTGGGTGCTCTGAAAGCTGACCTGGAGCCACTTGGTTCAGACCAGGGGAGTTGCTTTATCCGTTGCTGGAAGGATGTGGGATATATTTATAATCACTGTTTGCAGCAGCATCTCCACCCTGTTCCCATCAGTAAACACGGAACAGCTCACCAGACAGGGCCTGCCAAAAAGCCAGCCACAGCCAGGAGTGACCTCAAAACAGGCTTTTCTTGGGAATTCTGCACAGGGCTGGGGGTCAGGGGCTGCTGTCACCCCTCTGTTACAGGTTCTGGAGAGCCTCCAGAGGCAGGGCAGTGTTTGGAGCAGGATGGAGAAGGTGCTGGGGTGAGGGGATTCCAGCAGCAAGGAACAGAGCCCAGGCTGGGCTGCAGCCTCGGAGGATTTTTCTGCACAATCTTTACCCATCTTCAAAATCACTTTGATGAACAACACTTTGGGGCTTTTTTCAGCCCAAATGATTTTTAAATTGTTGAGATGAAGCGAGCCAAATACCTCAGATGACATTCTTGGGCAGCTGGACATTTGGCTCCTTCCAGTTGGTGTCAAAGCCTAATATTTATTTAAAGCCAGGCTTTAAAGTGCTCGTTATTACATTTAAATATTTTCTTTCAGTCTCAGGGAAGCTGCCAGCTCATCTTGGCCAAAAGTGATTCCTGCAGCCTGAAACGATTGCCTGGTCACATGGAGCCCATTTTGGGGGGACAGAATGAGGAGCACACTGAGTGATTTCTGCACTGCAGAGCCAGCCAAGGCTGAGGAGCTGCTCAGGACAGCAAGTGCTAACAGGATCATCTGTTCCCAAGCCAAAATCAGGCACCCAGAGAACAGCAGTGGCTTCATCACACCCCTGGCAGCTGAGGCCAGGCTGGCTGACACACACAGGACACCCCTGGGGCTGGGAGCCAAGAGCTTGTCCCAGGAACTCCCACCCAGGCAAAGGGAAGGGGGAGATCAAAGTCCCACAGTTCTGCAAAGGAGCTGGGTTATTCCTGCTCTGCTCACCTCTCTGAACAGCCCTCAGGTAGTTTAGTGCACCTGGGCTGTCCTTAATTCCAGGAATTGATCTAATAATCAATAAGCAGCACCAGGGATGGTGAGCACGTGCTCTTGGGGCCACTGGGGAGAGACAGAGCCAAAGGACAGGAGAAAACAGCTCTCCAGGAGGGATCAAAGAGCTCTCAAACAGCTCTCCAGGAGGGATCAAACAGTTCTCTGTGAGGGGTTAAAGAGATCTCCATGAGGGATTAAAGAGATCTCCATGAGGGACTAAAGAGATCTCTATGAGGGATTAAAGAGCTCTCCAGGAGGGATCAAACAGTTCTCTGTGAGGGGTTAAAGAAATCTCCATGAGGGATTAAAGAGATCTCCATGAGGGATTAAAGAGATCTCCATGAGGGATTAAGATCTCCATGAGGGACTAAACAGCTCTTTGTGAGGGATTAAAGAGATCTCCATGAGGGATTAAAGAGATCTCCATGTGGAATCAGATATCTCCATGAGGTATCAGAGAGATCTCCATGAGGGATCAAAGAAATCTCCATAAGGGATCAAAGAGTTCTCTGTGAGGGATTAAAGAGATCTCCATGAGGGATCAAACAACTCTTTGTGAGGGATCAAACAACTCTTTGTGAGGGATCAAACAACTCTTTGTGAGGGATCAAACAGATCTCCATGAGGGATTAAAGAGATCTCCATGTGGGATTAAAGAGATCTCCATGAGGGATTAAAGAAATCTCCATGAGGGAAGAAGATCTCCAAGAGGGACTAAACAGCTCTTTGTGAGGGATAAAACAGCTCTGATGAGGGATTAAAGAGATATCCATGAGGGATCAAAGAGCTGTCTGTGAGGGATCAGACAGCAGCAGAGGTCGGTGGCTGAGGTGTGATGTGATGTGATGTGATCTGGGGGATCTCCCGGAACAGGTCTCTCCTGACAGCTGTCAATCAACCTGCAGACCCTGCACTAGAACACTGATGAGCTCTTGGATAATTGCTTTTTGATTAATGTGGAATGTCAGGAAAAGTCACGGTGGGGCAGGAAGGGGAGGATGGAACTTGTAAATGGAAATAAATCCTGTAATGTTTTTAGCTCAGTACAGGCCTTGGAAGTCCTGTGAGCATTACTGACACATTCCATGTCTACAAACAAACAAACAAAGGATGTCCTACAGAAATAGCATGGAAACATGACACAGAAATATACAGAACTACTAAATATTTAACAGATAAAGTGCATCCCAGGCCTGGGGAGATGTTCTGTAGTTCTGTAGACCCAGTCCTAAGGGGTCTCAGCCCCCTGCAGACCCTGCACAGAGGACAGGCTTTGGAGAAGCCCTTTTTGCAACCAGGAGACAGAGCACTGTGCACAGCATCCCAAAACCTCGTTGTGAGGAAGGCCAGAAGGTCTGTGGCTGCTGTCCCAGCTGGAAGAATTCAGTGTTTATTCCGTTTCCTTCTCCCAGGTCAGTGATAAAGTTCTGGTACATCTTGGAAGGAAAAGTAATCCCATTTCCCAGCTCACGCAGACACACGGACATACAAAAGCTGGAGTCCACCTTGACACAAACCCAAAAGCCTGACACCAGCACCTGGCACCTCCAAGAGCCAGAATCAGCAGCACCTGGAGCCAGCTCAGCTCTCACACTCTGCTGTGAGCTCCCCACAAAAATCTGGGAGCTCTGGGAACACAAACCCAGCCCTGTCCTTCCCCTCATGCTGCTGGGAGCTCACAGCAGCTCCTGGCATGCAGCTCCTGGGATTTTCCAGAGGCTGCTGAAGCCAGAGGTGAGATCCCAGCGTGGAAGCTGGAGTTGCACCACTCACCGTGGCTGTGCAAAGGAAAGGAAAGGAGGGTCTTTATGCCCAGCTGATCCATGGAACAATGTTACCCCAAAATCTCATCCCAGCCAGGAGCTTTGCAGGGCTGTTCACAGCAGGGCTGCACAGAACTCCATAAAAACCTGGGAATGTTCTGCCCCAAGGTGTCCATCACTGCACATTTGGCTCAGGGAGCAGATGCACCAGCAAAGGCAAAGCACTGGGTTTGATCCTGATCTCAGCCACTTCAGGAATTCCTTTGTTTCTGTGACTCCACAAGAATGGCTCCATGTGTCATCTGAAGAATATCTGGTTTATTTATTTCCCATCTTTTCATCCCCTCTCTCCATTTTTATAGATCTGTTGGCATAGGAGCTGGATACTTCAGCAAATGAGGTTAACCTCTGACCATAAATTACTGCTCCCTCAGGAGGAAGTGGCCATAAAAAAAGGAAACAGCCACAACTCCAGCGGAGAGCAGCAAAGGCAGAGAGAGCAAGGGCTGTACAAATTACAAAACCACCAGCCCCTGAAACCCTTACCAGGGCTGGCCATGCAAATAATAAAGTGTGACATAAACACACACAAAACTGGGCTCAGCCTGGCCAGAACAATCATTAGAATGCCAAGAAAAATAAGCAGCTTTCCCATTTTCCCTGGAGCTTCCTATATAATGGCTCCTGGGGACAGCACGTGGCCAAAGACCACAGGCAGCTGAGGAGAGAAATGATCTAATCATCTGTAGCATTGCTTTTAACTGTCATAGCATGCAGGAATAGAGGGCAAGACAGCCCATGATAAAACCTGAGGGGTTTTTTTCACTCTGATAAGACTGAAAAGCCAGTCAGGTGCACTATCAGGTGTCCATCGTGATTTCCATGTCAGAATTGTGGGATCATCCCACAGTTTGTGGCTGGGATTTGCTTCTGAGAATTTAAGTGCTCATCTGGAGAGTGTTTAAAAGAATGAGAAAGAGATAAACGACTTTTATCTCTTCAGCTGATCTCTGAGGCACCTTCAGAGCATGGAGGGACCCTAAAATCGCTGCCACTGGGGTGGAAAATGTCACAGCTCAGTTGGTAGAAGGGAAGGGAGAGAGGATGGAATTGTGCAGGGGAGATGGAGTTTCTGGATGAGGGGTTCAGGTCTCTGCTTGGGGCTGTCATGCACAGGTGGCTTCCTCAAATACCCTGCACAAAGTGTGGCTGAAAATGAAACCTGAGCTCAGCACGGGAATAAACAGAGCCAGGCACTTGGGAAATTTGTCTCAGAACCTCTCCCTGATAGCTTCAAGAATGCTTTCTGCTCTGCTTCTCATTTTCTTGGATGATGGGAACCTCCCTGTGGTTCTCCTAGAATATATTTTGGGTTTCTAGGGGCCAAAACCTTGTCCACATCAACATAGTGGCCAGCTCCACCACTCCTTGGGATTTTTGTTCCATAGGTGCAGAGGAAGTAATTACTTCTTTTATCAGCATCAAGTTACAAACTCCATTGGAAAGAGTAAAAAATAATAATAAAGTGAGATGGAACAGCTTCAATACCAGCAATGGCTAAGGAAACTGTGAGGTCCCAGGCTGAGGATGGGAATGATGTAGGTCTTTAAATTCCAGGAGGGTGAAGAGGCAGCAAGAGCTGCTCTGAGAGCCTTGAGGAGCAGCAGATGAAACCAGCAGGTGACGTGCTGGAAGGAAGACCAAGGAGAGGTTCCTGTGTGCACTTTACTCTGGAAAACCTTGCTGTGGGTGTTGTGCCCTCAAGAGGAGCACGGGGAAGGTCACAGCAAAGAAATCAGGATTATTAAACCAGAAGACAGCACCTCTCTGGCAGCTTGTGCCGGACAGTCCCAGGCTGGGAAACCAATCCTGGAAAAGACAATTTCCTCACTGTCCTCTTAAAAGCCTCCAGTCTGAGCCCCTGGCTCAGATGGTGGAGTGGAGGAATCTCTGACAGGATCTACTGTGCATGATCTTATGTTCGGAAATGTTTTTGTGATGAATGGGAACATTACTGGGAGCTGCCTCTCCCTCACCCACTGCTGTGCTCTGCTCCCAGCTGAGCCTTTATTTCCTGCTATCCTTAGATATTCCCTGCCTCTCCACAAGCATCCACAGGCAAGGTCTTAAACCTGCCTGCCCTCCCTTCCTGTGCAAAAAGCAGGAGGAATGTGGGAGCCAGAGGGGAGATTTGCTGCCTTCCTGCAGCCAGGGCTGTGGGGGAACACGGGGAGCTGGCTGCTCCCATGCTCCTGCCTCTCCTCCTGATTTCCAGCTGCTGAACTGCATGAAGAAAAAGCCAGGAGTGCAACTGAATAACAGGACTGTGCAGTGGAAACAACTGCAAAGACTGAGGGATGTGGCCCTGGGGAAGGAGACTCACCCAGGGGAGGGGAGGGTTCACACTCACCATTAAAATGAGATCCGTGCTTTTCCTTCCTTTTCCAAGCCATTTTCCCCACCTTGTTTTTGTGTTCGGTGGGGGTGGAGGAGTGACATCAGCACTGCTGTGAGATTGGAGCAGTAAATAATTCTTTATCACCACAACATTGCAGACCACTGCAAAAATCTCTGCAATTGCCAAGGCTTGTAATGAGCTACTGCCAAACTGGATGGCAAAAAGCAAAAATTAGCAGCTGACCCTGGAATATTTCCTTTGTCATCCAGAGGCATTGCTCTCTTGATTCAAGGAAGAAGACAAAGAACAGTCAAATCACACAGAACTGAGCTGATAGCAGAGCTGTGAGGATGCCATGACATTTCTTGTCAAAGGGATTTCTAAAATCCAGCCTGGGTTTCCAGGGCGAGGAGCAGGGGTCTGAAGGATGTTATTATTTTGTTAAAGATGCTGTTATTTTATTACATGAGTTTGTCCCAGCGACAGTGTGGCCAGCAGGGAAGGGATCAATGCCACACATCCAGTCCTGGGGGCAGTTCAGGAATGACATTTTGGGGCTGGAGCGTGTCCAGGGAAGGGAACGGAGCTGGGAAGGGGCTGAAGCACCAGGAGAGGCTGAGAGAGCTGGAAAAGGGCTCAGCCTGGAGAAAAGGAGGCTCAGGGGGAATTTCTGGCTCTGCACAACTCCCTGCCAGGAGGGGACAGCCAGGGGGGATCGGGCTCTGCTCCCAGAGAACAGGGACAGGAGGAGAGGGAACAGCCTCAGATTGTTCCAGAAGAGGCTTGGGTTTGATATTTGGGGAAATTCCTCCCTGTGCTGGGCTGTCCTGCCCAGAGCAGAGGTGGAGTGCCCATCCCTGCAGGGATTTAAAGTCACATGGAGGTGGCACTTGGGGACACGGGGCAGGGGTGGCCTCGGCAGTGCTGGGGAATTTTGGACTCCCTGGTCTCTGAGGGCTTTTCCAACCACAATCATTCCATGAATCTCTGATTCTGTGATTATGCAGCCAACAAGCTCTAGCACTTTGATGTTCATGGAACAGAAAAACTCTTCTAGGGGAACGCTCAATGTTTTAGCACAGGCTGATAACTTCAGCCCACAATTTGGGACCACACTCCAGTAGCCCATGACAGACTGGGCTCTGTCACTCAATTTTATGGCACAGACAAGTATCAAACATAATATACAAATAGACAAATAACAACTTCTGATTGTGCCAATCTGCACTAATAGAAAACACAGGAAAGGCTTCTTTTTTAAAACAACTTCCATGAAACAGTGTTAGATTTTTCCACAGAACCTGGGTGCTTTCTTGCCTATTAAATTTTAATGCAGCAGATAAAATTGGCAGAAATTACCTTGTGAAATGCTCCTTATTACATCTCTGTATCAGGCTCCATCTGCCAGATTCTGCTACCTTGGTGCATTTTGAAGAGTCCCTTACTCCTGAAATAATCCCATGAAAGTGATGGGAGCACTTCAGTGTGCCTCTAACAGAGCAACAAAACCCTTCAGGGCCGGAGCAATAAATCCAGCACAGAGAAAATTTAAAATAAATAAAATTGCACCCCCACAATAATTATCTCTCCCCTTGGAAAGGAGACACGTGGCAATTTTTAGATCCTGCACATTTCCTTTTCCACACTAATGAGCATCACCCTCATCAAGGAAAGGGGAGGGATATTGCTATAGAAAGGAGAAGTCAAATCTTCCTGCCGAGGCTCTGGCAGTGTTGGTGTTGCCAACTCTTGGCTCCAGCAAGTGGAAAGGGGAAACTTTCCTGAAGGAAAGAGTCAAAGGATTTCCGTAGTGCTCTGGGATAATGCTGGGAAGGAAGAGGCAGATCTTGGCCTTGGAGCATCCCCTCAACCCACGGGTGCTGGCACCAATCCTCGGTGGCTCTTTAGCCAGGGCTGCCCCAAAAGAAGCTGCCAGCTCGATCCTTCTGCAGGCTGAGGGTGTCCTCAGGGAAATCTCACCTGCACAGTGCCAGTTTATGACTGGGAGCAAACCTGGGGAAGTTTTCTCCTCTAAAAGCCACCCGTGGTCCTGTGGGGCTGGTAAATGAGAGCACGGCGCCATAGAGTAAGGGTGACACACTGTGTGGACACAGAGAAGTGCAAGTCCTCCCCTCCTGCCCGACTTGTTTTCAGAGGTTTGATCCTTTTTTTCTAAATCTGAGTGAGGACTGAAGCAAAGCCAGAGCAGTCCCACTGGAGATCTCCTTTGGGCCCCTCCTGAGAAAAGGCTGAGGCTGCACTTCCACACCGAGCACTCCCACCTTGGATGGTGCCAGAGCAAGGGACAATAAATCTGAGGATGTCCACGGACTCTGGAGAAGAACAGAAAGTTTTCTGTGACCTACTAATTGCTGCCACAGAGCTCTGAGTAACGAGACACACAGCACCAGAGCAAATGTGCCTTTAGCTGCAGAAAATCCCTCCGGCAGCCAGCGTGGGCTCAGCACTGCCTGGAGAAAAGCAGCAAGTCTGGCTCAAGGAGTTAAAGCTCAGAGGGAAAAAAAAAAGATGAAGCAGCAGTTTCATGGTGTGTTTTCATTTTTAAACCAGGCTGTGAATGTAACTCTTATGTGAAAAATGTACAAGCTAAAAAGGTGGAGCTCAACCCTCACTGCCAAAGACAGCAGCAGAGACTGAGACAAATGCTGGGACAAGGAGACGATGAGAGGAGGAAGCAGAGACGAGAAATGCACAGGGCAGTCCTCAGAGCCCACCTTGCTGATTTTTAAATCCTTGTTTTCCTACTGAAAGCCCTTGTTATTCCACCTCTGTCATTTAGAGTAGGAAATCCCTGCAGTATTTTCATTTTTCCTGGTGCCCAGAAGACAAAGAACCTCTGTACAGAAGAGCCTTGTGGCACTGTTGGGGACAGCAAGACTTTTATAAAATCACTGTTTGTTCTTGAAAGGCTGGGACATGGCAGGTGCCTGGCCTGCAGAGAACACTGAGTTTGGGGGCTTTAAGAAAAGAGGGGCAGCATTTTTCTTTTAAGCTGTGAGCTTCACCTGTTAGTGAACATCACAGGCAGGAACAAGCAGGATGCCCAGCCATGGGACACAGGTTTCACTGCAGATCCAGTTCAGTTTGCCAGGACCTGTTGGGCCAGGGGATGGGAGGCTGCAGTGACACCCTCCTCCCCTTTAACCCCAAAGCACGTCCCCTCCTTGCTGGCAAACCTGAGATCCTGCCAGGCTGAGGCTCCCTGCTCAGGACAACCTCAGCACCCCGTGGCTGTGTCACTGCAGATGTGGAGCACAGCTCTTCTGGGAACGTGGATAAATCCTCAGCCCAGCTGTGCAGACGAGGAACAGGACACAGAGACCCAGGAACACACAGGTGAGCTTTGGAGGAGCAGTTTGAATCCCACCATGGAATCAGAATGCCCTGACAGGGAGATGGTTCCTCCCATCCCACGTCTGACATCACCTGGAGTTTGAGTCTGCTGAGGGAGAAACTTGGGGAAGGGAAAGAAATGGAGACAACAAATCTGACTTTATTTACAGGCCGAGCAGCAGAATGCTGAGAGTGGGGAGCTCTTTTCTTGGGAAAGAGCATCCAAGAAATGTGTGCTTTATCTCTGGAATTCATGGGCAGAGTGTGCTGAAGCGAGGGTCTGAGCAGGGCTGGGACTCCTGAGGGACAAAGGAGGGCCTGTTGTCTCCAGCTCCACATCAGGCTGCTCCTGAGCGCTATTCCTGGCCCTGCACTGACTCATTCGCTGACCTTGCTGAGAAAGGCTCTCACATCCAGCTCTGCCTGCCTGCAAAAGCCACCACAGCCTCCTCAGACTGGATTCTGTTCAAAGCATGGGTGATGAACAAAGATGAAACATCTGCTTTCCTTCAACTGCTGGGGTGAGCAGGAACTGGACAGACAAATGAACCCTGCTATCCTCCTATAAACTCTCCTTGCATTTCCTTCTTAATTTTCCAATTAACTGTGCCAATGTCTTGTTTTGGTGCCCTAGGGCTGCACCAAACCCTTCCAGCAAGAGGAAACACCACAGCTTTGAGACAGGTGCCCATTTTCCTGCAGCACTTTCCATTTCTAGTCAGAGCTGTTCACAGCTGCTCTTCTCAGTGTGACACCTCCACTCCAGGTAACAAGGCTGCCCTTGGTGGCAGGGGGACAAAGGGGGCTGGAAAAGCTGGTGGAGCCTGGACATGTTTGGGATTTCTGCTTTGAGGTTCCAGTCTGGTGGCTGCAGCTGCTGACCCGTGCAAGGACACCACCCACAGCTCAGCCTTTCTGCTCCATGTGGGACACAGCCACCTTTGGGAAACAAAACTGCATCGTAAACAGATTCCCTCTGGCACTTCACTAATTCCAGCCTGTCCTGTCGAAGGTGAAAGGATTTTTAGAATCCAGTTTATTCACTGCTAGTTAGGTTTCTTCATGTAGGTTCAGAGCCAAAACTCATTAAGGGCAGTGGGAATCTCCCCATTCCCTTCTATTCACTCCACTGGCTCCAGTTCAAGCTTTTATTCAGTCCCTCTTGGCGTGGACAATGCAGATCAGTGATGGCAGCTCCACTATCAGTGTCTTTGTGCCACCATGTCTCGTTTCTCAAACCTTCAGCACAATGTCCACTTGTCTTCAGCAACTGCTTCCTTTCAGATCTAGAAAATAAATAAGTCCATGGAAGAAACATTTCTTTTGGCCCTGTGCTGGCTGAGAGCTCATTTGCAGACATTTTAGTTTTGGGAGACAGTGTCCCTTTGATTCTCCCCATCATCCCAGCACACCAGCCTGCTATTTTTGCCTCATGGCTGCACTGACTCATGGAGCTCGTGCTGGTTTACTTTGGAGCCAGTGTACAAACCAGGGCTGATCCCAGAGCTCTCCCTGTGGAGACAGGGAGCGTTCCCTTGTGGAATGTGACAGAGCCCTGGCAGCCCAGCCAGAGGAACTCTGGGCACGTTCTTGTGGCACCTGCAGCAGGGACAGGAGCAGAGCCATGGTTAATGACACAGCACTGCTGGGATGTGCAGCTCTGCTGGGGGCACTGGGACATTGGGGCTGGACTGGGACACTGGGGCTGGACTGGGACATCTGGCCTGGACTGGGATATCAGGGCTGGACTGGGATATCAGGGCTGGACTGGGACATCAGGGCTGGACTGGGACATCTGGGCTGATCTGGGATATCTGGGCTGAACTGGGATATCTGGGCTGGACTGGGATATCTGGGCTGGACTGGGATATCTGGGCTGATCTGGGATATCTGGGCTGAACTGGGATATCTGGGCTGGACTGGGATATCTGGGCTGGACTGGGACATCAGGGCTGGACAGGGACATTGGGGCTGGACTGGGACATTGGGGCTGAACTGGGACATCTGGGGCTGGACTGGGACATTGGGGATGGACTGGGACATCTGGGCTGAACTGGGATATCAGGGCTGGACTGGGACATCCCTCCCCACTGTCCTTGCAGTGCAGTGCTGGGGGAACATCTCCCCCTGCTCCAGATGCTGCTGTGTGGTTCCTGCAGCCACCAAGGGCTGAGGAAACAGCCAGGAAAGCTGAGCCAGAGCTCCCCCCAGTTTGGGTTAGGCAGCAGGAGGAGGAGCAGCTTTTATAACCCTGGATTTTAAACCCCTTCAGACCAAGCAGCGCTACCTGGGAAGAGCTGAGAGACAAACTGGTGCCAAATTAAAGAGTTCACAAAGCAGAACTCCAGCCTTGTGCTGTTGGCTGAATTAATCCTTCTGGGACTGACATGGATGCAAACCACTGGTGGTTTTCCTGCCTTGCCACTGTCAAGGCCTGTCTGTGCTTTTCCTCCCTCCAGTCCCGTTATTTGAATCGGTTCTCGCTGGGATGGTGCCCTGGAGACGTGAGCAGGAACCTCCAGTGGGAAGGGAATGTCTGCAGAGCACCAGGACACAAGCCATGCTTCTCATTCCCAGTCTGAGTGGTAAGAAAATCCCGCTTTATCCCCACAGAGAGAGAAGGAGTAAGAAGGGAATTAGAATCCAAACTAAAATAAATAAAATGAGCATTCTTGGTCGCTGGCTGAATCCCATTTTTTCTCACACTTTGAAGTTCATACTCTGGCAAAGGAAAACCCTGCACACGAAATCTGGCCTCTGACTGAGGAAGGTCAGTGCTGGGAGAAGGTCTGGATGAAAGTACCTCAAAGGGCTGGAAATATTTTCCTTTACCTGAAATGCTGTGTGTGGATGAAACCTGGCTCAGGTCTTCCCCATTAGGTGGATATCTTTGTCTTCCTGCCACAGACTCTGGCAGAAAAAAGCAGATCAAACCCTGTGCCTGTCTCCTTTTGTTGATGGCTATTTATTTTCCTTACCATTGCTCTTGTTTTGTTCTCTTGGCTCAGAAGTCTGGCTGCTGCTCCAAGCCACTTAATTCTCTGTAAGAGCTGTACGGGCCCAAGGCCTACATTATATTTATAAGCTGTAAGGATCTCCCCAGGCAGACTCAGAAATAAAGGATTCGAGTCAAACAGCTACAAGGAGATGCTCCAAAACAACCTCAGAGAGGAAACACAAAGAGATGGAACACCAGCCATTCCCCCATGCTGGATTTTAAAGGAACACTCCAGCTCCTGCAGCCATGGCAGGGGAGGTGAGTGTTCCTCATCCTTTAATCTCCCAGGTTTCCAGCACAAGGAGGAGATGTCCTGCTTTCCTCTGCTGTCTGAACATGTGTTTGAGGAGCTGTTCACTTGGGTTGGGTGAGGGAAGAGCAGCAGGACAGGCTGGGGCTGGGGATGGATGGCCACGGGTGCAGCAGGGACAAACCTCAGCTGGACAGAGGGGGAGGAACCTGCCAGGATGCCAGGCAGGGATGGAGAAAAGGTGACACCAGAACAAAACTCTCCATTTTCAACAGTTCTTATACAAAAATAACATTTCTTGCAGTCTATTACTTCACCTATACTTTGTTGTTGTTAGAAGTGACTGACAGGCCTCTTCCAGCTTTGAATTATTCATTAAAACCTTTTTTTTTTTGGTTGTTTTCTCTTCTTGCACAAAGCAGAAAGTCACAGGGGGGCTCTGTCAGTGGCTGTGTGCTTCCTGTCCCTCCCTGTGACGCTGCCACCCCACAGAGGACACCGGGCCGTGGCCGTGGCCCTGCTGGTCCCACACCTCCCGTGATCCCTGAGTGCTGCTGTGTGCCTCAACAAAGCTGGGCAGGAAATGTTTTTCCTAGCTAGAGAAACATTTTGTTCCCATTCTGTGCTTGAGCCAAATGGGGTTTTCTTGAGGGCTTTTTTTTCTAAACAAAGGAATAAGCAAGCAAACACGTCTGCGAGGAGCTGATGGAAACGGCCAAAGCTCAGCCAGTGGACTTGTTGAGGGCTTTGGCAAGATGTGAAAATACAGTTTTCTGACCCAAATCAGGCTCATGACTCAAAACCAGGCCTCGCACACTCAGGACATCACCGAGCTGCAGGCAAGGCTGGGGTGGTGCTTTCTTTCCCTGGAAAGTCCATCCCTAGCAGAAGCCACTCCAGCCAGAGCACACCCACAGAAGCTTTCTGTTTTGATAACATACCACTTTCCAGGGAAAAACATCTTTATCTGAAAGCTCTCCACCCTGTTTGCCCTGAGAGTGAGGATGTTAACTCGGGTTTCCATGCCCAGGGGACTGGAGGATGTGTGTGCAGGGGAGTCAGCCTGCCTGGCCCTGGGGACAGGCACACCCAGCCCTGCAGCTCTCCTGGGGATGGAGCAGCAATGCTGGCAGGGATGTGGGGCTGGGCTGGGCTCTGGCAACTCATGGCTTTGCTTCTCTTTTTGGCCCAGGGAGCACATCCCGTGGGTAGCCAGCATCTCGCCTGTCCTGCAGCTCAGAAATGTCTCTGGGGCAGCCTGGGCATAAATAAATAACAGCTGAGTTCAGGGGCAGGCGGGGTTTTATGGCAGAGAACTGCAAGGCACCTTGGCAATGTCCCCTTTCCTCCACCAGCCCTTCCAGGGACTTGAATCTGCAGCACAAGGGACACTGTCTGTCCAGGAAGGGGACAAGGATGTGGATGCAGCAGGCCTGTGGCAGCCTGGGGGTGTGCCAGCTCCCCAGCCTGTCACCACCAGGGCCACAGGCACTGGAACTAAGATCACCAACCTGCAGAAATGACTTCCAACCCTTTGTTTTGTCCTCCTCGCTCCTCTTTCCGTAGGCAAAGCTCAGCTCTGGGAGGCCACACCAGCTCAGCCATGGCTGGGGGTTCCAGCTCTCTCCAGCTGCTTTGGAGCCCCTTTGGAGAACAAATCCCACCCTGCAGAACAGAATCTGCCAGGATTCTCTGCGTGGATCTGACAGCAGAGCGTCCCAGTGCACCCACCCCAACACACAGGGCAGAATTACCCAGCTCAAATTGAGGATTAGGGGCTGAATTCATGTCTTCCCTGTGTGGCTGAGGGAGGCACAGAGTTTGTGAAGCAGGGCTGAGTCAGGAGAGCCTGACCCTGACCCAGGGCTGGACAACTCCACTTGGGTTAGAGACATTTTACCTTGAAGGCTAAAACCAGCAGAGGATGCAATTCCAGACCTGATCCACAGCCATTCCCTCTGTCCCTTTCCATGGATGAGCACCAACAGAGGAGCGAGAAGAAGGGAAGGCTTTCCAGCTCTGGAATTGTTCCCTGCCAGGATGGCACAGGTAATCCTCTGCCAGAAAGGCTGGGAGACATTGCAAAGGGTGACATTTCCTGGGGTCAGTCAGGTCCCAGACTCCCCTGCCTCGGTCCATATCCCATATCCTGGAATTCCAGCCAAATTCAAGTTACTGCTCCCCCCCAGTTATCTGGGACACAGCCCCAGGAGCCTTCACTCCCTCTTGTTGGGGTTATTTTGATTTAGTTATGGTGGCAGTGCCACAGCTGCTGGGTGCCTTGCAATGCTCCAAGGGCCTCATTAGGAAGGGAAATGACCTTTTCTATCCCTGCTCCTGCTCCCCTGAGCATGGGGAGGCTGCTATTTGTTCGTATTGGTAAAGAGCTCCTCAGATGGAATTATCTGTCATGGAAAAATGAGCTGGGATATTCTGGAGAGGTTCTAGCCCAGTGGGAATGGCTTTTCCCATCTTTGTGAGCAGAACAGGCTGCTGTGCCAGGGAAGTCAGCTTTCCCTTGGAAAAGCTCTAACAGGTTGCTCCAGGCACAGGAAGGTGCTCAGGAACAAATCGTGCCCTTCCTATAACTTTTATTTTGCATATTATGAGGGAGAAAATAAAGAATTTAAAACTCAGGACTGCTTGACCAGGTTCTGAAACTGAATTCCTTGTGAAACCCCACACTAGAGGCATTTAATCTCAATTAAAAGATCAATTACGTTTATCAACAGATAAAAGATTATCTGGGGCATTACACAAATACAACACAGTTTATTACCAGCTGGTAAGTAACCTCTAATGAATTTTTAAACACTTTCCCATAAATTACAAATAAACTACAGTCCTATAATTATGTTTGAGTTTGGATTCTCCAGTTAAACTCCTATGGGATCAGTCTTTACTATTATCCATTGTTATTTAGGATTCCTTTGCTGTAACCCATAGCTGGGGAAAGCTGTATGTTCTAAAAATTAATTTTAGGCATAGAAAATGCATTTGTCATCTTGACAATGATCTGGGCATTTATATGAAGATCATGTTGAGAAAAGCATTTGTGATTTAACACTGTGCGTGAGAAATGAGGCTTCTTGTTCATAAACCTCGGAATATCTGAGGCCTGTAGCACCAGAGTCCCCAGTGGCTCTTCTGTTGGGGCTGGGATTATTGGATTTATTTGGATTATTTGGATTATCGGGATTATTTGGATTATTTGGATTATTGGAAGCTGTGGAGCTTCCACCACTCTCTCATTATCAGTGTTTTTACATGAAAAGCCACATACCTGATCTGTGCACTGCAATAGCACAGAAGAGCTCCCTCCTGGTCACCTCAGTGCTGGCTCCACTTCCAGAAGTGTCCCTTACGTGCTCTGGGCCATCTCCTGTCACCGGGCTGTGACCTTCAGAGTGAGGCTGCGAGCCAGGACAGGGCTGGGATTGCCAGGGTGGAGGGAAAAGGGGGCTGGAGTGCCCATCCCTGCTGAAATCTTGCCTGGCATGGCAAGGGCAAAGGCACAGGGACAGGCTCGGTGTGTGGTGGGGCTCTCTGCGGCCCTGGAGAAAATGCCCAGCTGAGAAACCCCTGAGGGATCTCAGGTAAATTATTGTTTAGATTAATTCTATTAACCCGTGTAATATAAATGATATCACTGGAATTCCCTGAGATCCCCGATAGAAACAAGGCAGTTTCTGCGTGCCCCAAGAGCCAGGGAGGCACAGCAGGGAGGGTGAGCATCCCAGGACTCCGGGAGCAGCAGGAACAGAGCCCAGGCTGCCAAATCCCGGGGGAAAGTGGGGACAGAGAGTGGCTCCTGCAGGACAGAGCTGTTCCTCAGCTGCTGTCCCCTCCCCGGGGTCCCTGCAGGAAGGTGTTGCCACCTGATGCCGGCCAGCAGCTGGAATTCCCTTCTCTGCCCCATCGCAGGCAGCAGCGAGAGGAAATCCAGGAGCTCAGTGAAATGACAGGGAGGGAGAGGGAGAGAGAGAGAGAGTGAAGTCCCCTCGCCTCGGCTGGTGACGTCTCTCCTTCCTCCTTCTTTTGCTTTTTTTTTTTTTTTTCCTGTCCCTATAAAGAATCTCGGGCTCTCACCGAAGTTCCCTGCGAGAGGCAGGGCAGGAGGGGAGGGGGACAGCCGAGAGCAGAGCCGGGGCTCCGGCCATGCCCCAGCCCCGCCCCGGCCAGGTGCCCCCGGGCAGGTAGAGCCAGGTGGGCTTCGGGCAGAGCCAGGTGGGCTTCGGGCAGCTCCCCCCATCCTGCTGGATTTGGTTTTCCTGCCCATCCCCTTCGGCACCTGCTCCTCCCTGGAGAAATCCATCCCTGGCTCGGCCGCTTTGTCCCAAACTCCGCGCTGCTGCCAGCAGCCGCTCGCCGAGGGGAGGAAACTTTGTGCCAAACTTTTTCTGGTGTTTTCGCTTTGCTTTTTCATCCCTTGAGAGACTCTGCGCCAGCCAGGAGGGCTGGGGAGGCTTCTGAGGCACAGCCAGGCTCCCCCCAGACTCTCAATCCCCCCAATCCCAGGGACTGGAGAAACGGGGGGAAAGAAGGAATAAGGGGATTGCGGAAAGGGGGTGAAGGAAAGAAAAAAAAAAGGAAAAAAAAAAGCCAAGAACCTCTGGAAGAAGGGAAAGCAAACACAACCCGCAGCCCCAGGATGAAGCGGTGAATGGAAAGAACAATTTAACTGGAATCAACAAGTGGGAACTGCGCGCCTCGTCCTTCCCCTCCCTCCCCGCTCCGGCTTTCCCGAACTTCTCTCTGCGAAGGAAAACTTCTCCAGAGGGTTCGGAACACGCACCAGGACCGGCCCCGGGATGCTGCCCCGGCCCGGAGCCCTCCTGGCCGTCTGTGCCCTCCAGGGGCTGCTGCTGCTGCACGGTAAGAGCCGCCCGTGTCCCGCTGGCCCCGGGGCGAGCGCGCCCCGAGTGTCCCCGGCCCTCGGGGAGCCCCAGGAGAGCGCTCCCCCATGGGGTTTTTTTGCTCTTTTCCACTTTTTTTTTGCTTTTTGGGAAGTGACACCCACCTGTCAGGTGTCACCGCTCTGTCGCCACACCTCCAAGGGGAAAAAAAAACAACCTAATTCTCCTTGAAGGTGTCGCGCATAAAGGTCGGGTTTTAATGGGTGTTTCCCGTCGAGGTTTGGCCGCTTGATTAAAAATAGCGACTTGTGAGTGTTCACCAATTTGTGGCTTTTTTCCCTCAGTGTGGGAGGGTTTCTGGTTGTATTTGATTCGATTTGAGGCAGAGCTGAGGCTTTAAAAGGAGGAGCTGTCAGGGAGCCTGGGCTATCCCGCTGTCCTGGGGCTCATGCTGGAGCTGTGGGCACAGACATCACGGGCTTTGCTATTCCAATTCTGATTCTTTGATATTTCAATTTTTGTTCACGTGGCGCTTCTTCTCTGCCCTCCCCTTCCCAGCCCAGGTGCCGGGTTAGATCCCCTGCTCTCCAAAACTCATTTTCCTTTGCAGCAAACTCCCTGTCCCCTCAGATTTATTCCCAATTTTTGCTGCTATCAGAAAAGCCAAGAGGCAGGTTAATGAGATTTGGGAGAGCTTTTCCATCTGCCGTATGACTTTTCATTATCTCATTAAGCATGAGGATTTTGCTGGATTACTGAGCTATTCATTCATGACGCTGCAAATTGTGTAAGGGAGATGGGCTCTTGTTTATTGGGGAATTCCTTCTGACAGAAAGGACCTTTTTCATTTTTTTTTGGGGTAGTGGATGGATTGCACAGCATGAGGCTGTTGTTCTTCAGCATATGATAATCTTTTCATAGTTAAGAGGATAGCTTCTGGAAACTCTGTGGAGCATCACTGCCCTTGATTTTTCTTGGATTCATTCAGGGATTTGATGTATTCCTTCTGCAGAAAGGGACTGACCGGTAGGCACAAGCCCCAGGGAATTTCACATCTTCCCCACAGTCACCTGCAGAATAAACAGCAAAGCCTGAGGTTGTGCTCCAAAGGGCTTGTCCAGCTTTTCCAGGAAAAGCTGAAGCAGCAAACCTGGCAGGTGGCAAGGAGCCCCTGCAGCAGGAATCCTCAGGAACCCCCTGGGAATGTGTCCTGTGCCAGGCCCACACCTTGGGCAGCACCTGGAGCAGCCCTGGCAGGATTCCCGAGATGTGCTCCAGCCGGCTGACACGCGCAGCAGCAGCCAGCTGCCTGCTCTGGGAGCTCCAACCTCTGAAAAGTCTGGAAAAGTTGCCTGAAATCCAGCGTGGATTTCACAAAGGCATAAATCACCACAGACTTTCATGGATTAGAGGGATAATTACAAGGGATTGGGAGGTGGGGGTGAAACGTGGCGTGCCCAAGTGTTCCTGAGGCTCCAGGGGAAAAGCCTGGCTGGAGATGCTACCCACATTTCAGGGCTGCTCGGGTCCTTACTCACCAGCTTCCTTTCCTAATCCTGTCGGCCCTGATAACCTTGGAATTTGGTCCAGATTCCTTTTGCCATCAGTGCCAGGCACAGAGGAGACCAAGAGAAGGAAAATTCTGCATCCTGTGACAGAGGGAGGGAGGCAGGAGCACCTGGAGAGGGGCTGGGAGCAGCACCGTGGATGTCAGGAGCTTGGTTCATCTTTAGGCAGAGATAAAACATCAGCACAGCCTCTGGGTGCCCTCATTGGGCTGGAAGGCAGAGGAAAGTCAGGATTTGGGATAGGAATGGTGTTACTGAGGAATTAACTCCTCACCGACTCCAAGCTCCTCTCCAGCACCGAGCTGAGTGAAGCTCTGCTCACCCTCCCAAAGCCTGGATTTATCCCTCAGCTGTTGTTAAACCTTCCCTGGGTTCTCTGTGGCCAAAGTTAGGCAGGGCTGTGCCGAGGAGGCTGACTCTGATTCCAATCCAAACAATTCCATCTGCAATGCAGAGAGAAGGAAAGGCCTACAACCATGGGAGCTGCTCAGTACCGAGGTATCGACTCCACTTTTCCCTCCAAGTTCATCTCCAGCAATGGAACTGATGAAATTCTGGCCATTGCATTTATCCAGGTCTCCTCTGGAGAATTCCTGACTTATTTGGTGCTTTCAGCAGGGGGAAAGAGACCACACAAACATCATCCCAGTGATTTCCCACCTTACTCTAAAATACAACTCTAAATACATCTTTAAATTTCCTCGTTTAGTTCCAGGAGTACCATTAAATTTCCACTTTCTTTTTGCTCAGTGCTCAGCTTCTTCTCAGCTCCTCAGAACACTGGTTGGGGTCTTGCTGCTAGGAAATACTGATGTGGTAATGATGGTGCAGATGCCAACAGCTGGCACAGGTTTTAGGCATGGTTTTATGATTCTGCAGGTTTTATGATTCATAATCAGCCCTTGGAAAAACAATCTGCAGAGAAATTCTTACACATTAAATTGTGCATGAAAAATTCAGTATCTTTTACCTGCTGACACGATCACCGAGAGGTTTTTAATATCTGAGCAATCCAAATCACTTTTTTGGGTATTGGAATAAACTCAGCTATTTCAGTGGTGTAACACTGGAAATTATTAAAGATTGAAGAATAAAAATTAGGTCCTGCCTGATGGCTTTGAAATTAAAGCAGGTTTGAAATTGATTTTTTTTTTGTTGTTGTTGTTTAATTTTGCAATGTCTTCTACAAATTGAATATACTGGATGGGCAATGAAGCTGGTTAACACAGAGATTTCAATTAAACCATGAAGTAGATAAAAGCTTCAGGAGCTCGGATTCCTCCCAGTTTTCCAGCCGGGATGATCACAGAGTCCAGCAGGATGAGCGTGGCTGTGCCAAGGCAGAGGCACTGAGGGGTTGTTTTCCCAAAAAATCGTGTGTCCTAATTGGTGTTATTCCCAAACATTTGCATTACTGTGGGAAAATGGTATAAAAAGCAGAAGGCTTTTTTAGGCTGGTGATATATGAGCCTCCTGCTGAAGTTGCCACATTCGAAACCAACTGGAAATCTCTTTATATCCATTCAGCCATTTAAGGCAAGGAAAAAAATGTCAAGTATTTCTGAAAACTCCCTGAACTTCTAAAAAACAGCATCATACCCAAAAGAACACCGAGAAAATAAACCAGATGGTTTGCTGAAGGTTTCTGCTGTAAGAACTTGCAATATTTTCTTTAAAGCTTGTACAAAATATTTATCTGTGAGCATTGGACTGCTCTGAGTAAGAGCAGCGGGGTCCATTTGGGTCATTCTTGGCCTTTCCCACATTCCCTGGATTGTTCATTTTGTGACAAATTATTTGTACAAAGTGATAATCTACTGCACTTTGAGTGAATATCTCAGACTGGGCTGAGTACAGAATATTTATGTTGGCAATAAGTTTATGCACACCAGCAAAAGGTGTCTGAGCCCAACCTGATTCCTCAGGTACGACCAGGGCATCTGAGCTTTTTGGAGATTTGTCTCCCAGGTGCCCAGTGCAGTTTGGAGGAGGTGAAAACCTGCTCTGTCCCATATCTACTGAGGGATGGGACACACCTGGTCCTTCCAGAGTGCAAGGTGTGGTGCAGGAAAGGTCACCAGGAAAAGAGCAGGGAGCAGGAAGAAGCTGCTCTCAGTTATTGCAGCAGAGTTTGGAGGGCAGCAGAAGCCACCTGCATTTTTTAAAGCTACACAGGAGATTTCCAGGAGGCAGCACTGGACTTTCAAAGTGAGCACGAGGAGGACCCTGAAGCACAGCCCCACTGAGCTTCACATGCTCACTTTGGTATTTCCTCTGATCCACCTTTCTTTTTTCCTCTGAACCAGCCTGATGTCACTGCAATGGGAATTAGGAGTGGAAGTAATTAAGGGATATTGGAGTATCTAAACAACAGCCAGGAAAATGTGTCCCCAGTGCTTTCCTTCAGAAAGCAGCTCTGGTGACTGACAGGACACGAAGGCTCTGAGTGCCCATCAGGACATTCCCACCCCTCCTTCATCCACCTGTCCTCAGTCACAGCCCCCAGGACAAGTGGCTGCCCAAAAAAAGCTGGATAAAATGTGTGTAACAGAGAACTGAGATCCCCGTTAGGCACTGCTTTCATTTTTCTTTTTAAGGCCACGGAGAAAAGAGTAGAAGCTGCCAAAATCCGCCAGTCCAGGTTTTTTATCTGGAAATGGTGTTTAACAGAAGGCCTTGCCCCAGGGAGCAGAACTCCAGGAGCAGAGCTTGCAATCATCAGGAGCAAGGCAGGATCAGCACAAATCATGGGAATGAAGGTTTCTGTACCAGCTGTGACCTCAGAGGCTCATCCAGGAGCTGCTTCCTCCAGTGGGGAAGGATCAGGATCAGGATCAGGATCAGGATCAGGATCAGGATCAGGATCAGGATCAGGATCAGGCTGATCTCCTGAGGCTGTGATGAACAAAACCTACGGGTGCCCATTTTGTGCAGATTCCTCCCTGCTGGGTGCTGGACACATTTCTCAAGGCTGGGGGAATGGGAGCAGGGAATTCACACATGGAGGGAGCTCAGCTGCTGCCCTGAGCCAGTGTTGACTTCTCTTCCAGTCTCTTACTAACAGTGGAACTCAGCTTTGCACTCTGATGGACAGGGAGCAATCTGGGAGCTGTTTTATGATGGACAGGGAGCAATCTGGGAACTGTTTTATGATAGAGACTGAGTAAATCCATGGACATCTCCATGAGTCACTCCAATACCCTCATCCCCAAGTCCTTGGATTAGTCTGACTTAGCAGCACATAGTTTTTGTCCCCACTACATCCTACACTGCTCTCCTGCTCTCCCCCCTTTCCTGGATGTCTCCTAAATTCTCCTTTAGGGCTCAGGATTCCTTGAATTTTTCCATTAGGAGAAGCCAAGAGGAATTTCCCAGCCCTTCCACACCAGGGGTCTGCACAGTCTCTCTTCTCTGTCCCAAAATTAATTTTGCCTTTATAATTCTAACTGGTGCAGAGATTTCTTTAAAAAAAACACCGAAGTGGGACTGCTTGACACCTGCAGTTGAATCTCTTGTTTTTCTGCCAGCTCTTCGTGTTCCTGCTGCGCTGAATTTTTACAAGAAATAATTTTTGCAAGTCTCCCCAGTATCTGGAAAAGCAGGAGGGGTCCCATCTCATATATGGGGTGTGTGTGACCAGGGCTTTTGTTCTGGCTCGAAGCAGGAAAGTTTTAACACTGAGTCTTTGAGCAGCAGGGGAAGAACCTCATCTAACCCTGCAAGGGATGCAGGTCTGAAAAAGCCACTTTTCCTCTGTGCCCTGCAGGGAATGGCAAAAGCACATGGCCCTCAAAGTTTCAAAATTCAGCCAAAACCCAAACTGAGGCCCAGAATGTAAAGGAAATATATGGAGCAGCCTTCTATTTTCAGGTCACTTGCCTTTGTCTTCTTGGTTTCCACATAGGTTTCCTTAGATCTTCCTGTGTTTTTCTGAGCTGTGGGAACGTGATTGCCAAGGAAGTGGAGAGGGGAGTTTTCAGCCCTGCTGGGATTGTTCTTGATTTGAGGGTCAAGGAAGCCTGACCCTGTCATTACCTGTTCCATTTTTTACAAAATCACCACCAATCTAAAGCACCTCAGCCAAAACGTTTGCTTCCTTAGAGCCCACAGCTCAGAAATTGCTCACCTGGAATTCTTCCTCACGGATACACCGGGGTCAGCTCTCAGGAAAAGCCCCAACCAGTGTGGGGCTGCTTTGCCCATTCCCCTCCAGCCTGAGGAAAATGGGATTGCTCACAGGGATGCTCCACACACACACAAACAGCTGAGCTCTGAGGTGCTCATCCTGTTTGCTCCTCACCCAGAGCTCATTAACTCAAATCTGGCCTGGATAGACTCGTTTAGGAGTTAAAGCAATTTCCTCCCAGTCCCCAGAAGCTGCAGTGGAGATGTGAGTGTGGGGCTGCCCAGAATCTCCTCCTCAATTCCCTCCCAGCTACTGAACAGGGCTCGCTTCAGCTCTCTGGAGCAACAGGGATCATCCTGAAAGCTGCTCCTGAGCCTGGATTTCCCCAGTTTTTGGGCTGGATAGCGCAAGGGTCGACGTTTTAATGTGCAGACACCTCCTACAGAGTGTCCCCTGAGAGCTGTAAAATGTGATTTTCCCCTCTGATCCAGCTGCCAGGAGCAGCTCCCGCAGGGGCCATCACACACATCCACACAGCAGCACTTGGAAGGCCTTGGTGTGGGCAATCCTGATTCCAGGAGCTGGAAAAGCCTTGGAAGAGCTTGCCCAGAGCCCTTTGGAGCAGGGGGACACATGCTGGAAGGAGGGAAGTAAAGCTCTGGGGAGCTTCTGCTGCAAAACTCAAACTCTCTCAGCCTTTCCTTGCAGAAAAACAAATCCCACAGGTGCCCCACTGGGTCCCTGGGACATCCCCTCCCCTCGGGCAGGGCACCCACTGCTGCTCCACTCCTCAGTTAATGATGATTTACAGAGATAAGGAAAAGGATTTCAGGAGCTTCCACTGCTTCCTAACCCATGAGGAGTATCAGGAGAAATAATAATGCAGAGCACAGGTGTGCGGAGAAATGCTTTTCCCCGCTTCTTTCTGAAGCAAGATCTCTCTTTCCAGCCCCTTTCTGAGGCAAAATCTCTCTTTCCAGCTTCTTTCTGAGGCAAAATCTCTCTTCCCAGCTTCTTCTGAGGCAAGATTTGTTTTCCCAGCTTCTTTCTGAGGCAAAATCTCTCTTTCCAGCCTCTTTCTGAGGCAAAATCTCTCTTTCCAGCCTCTTTCTGAGGCAAAATCTCTCTTTCCAGCCTCTTTCTGAGGCAAAATCTCTCTTTCCAGCCTCTTTCTGAGGCAAAATCTCTTTTCCCAGCTCTTTCTGGATGTGGATGAGGCAAGGCAGTGCTGTCAGCTCTCTCTGCATGACACAGCAGCCCCGAGCTCGGCTGCTTGGAAAGGGTTTGTTACAATTAAAGGATGATTCAAGTCAATGTAAACAATGATGTCAGCCTGAGGACCTTTAAAACACAATTTAAGCTATTACACGGTGTAAAGCAGAGAGAATCAGGTAACCTTTTGGCCCGCCACATTTTTTTCTCTGCAAATGGATCATGTCTGGGTTATTTTCATATTTATGCACTCGGGACAAGCTTTGCCTCTCACTCACCCAGGTTTAAGGCTGTGCTTGGCTGAAGACAATAGCCTGTCTTTGAATTGTCCATTGTATGGCTGAGAACATTTATTTTCTTCTGGCTGTTTACACATTTTGAGGTGGAATCTGAGGGGAAAAAAGGCAGACTGAAAGCTGCTTCCTCACTGCATGTTTTATAAAGGTGGAGATCTCGCTGATCTTGCTGGAAATTCCTGGTTTGCTTCACTGGGAGAAAGCAAAATCACCTGCTTCTTTCCCAGTGGTGAAGGAAAGGCAGAGTGTGGCTGAGCCTGCAGCAGCCCCCAGTTGTGTGAGGCAGCACAAGAACCCTTCCTGCTCTTCCTCACATTTATTTTGGCTGCACAGATCCTGCTCTGCTCAGTCCTGGAGATTCCCGTGCTTTAAACAACTTCCCTTTAGCCTGGGCAGATTTTCTGTCGAGCAAGGACAGAGCAAAAGGGTTTGGAATTCCCAGGGAGAGTGATTAATCCCTAAAATCCCTAAAATCAGCATGAAGGGAGCAGAGTGTGGCAGGGAGGGACTCTCTGCTCTTGGCCCATCTCATTTGGTGTTTCTCCCAGCTCATCCCACCCAGTGGGGACTTTTCCAAGGATAATGGCACCCTGGGTCTCTGGGAAGGCAAGGCCAGGTGTTATTTCATCCCCTGATCCACCAGCAAGGAGATCAACCAAGCCTGCAGAGGGATGAATGTACAGGTTTGGAATGGCTGTGCTGTTTTCATGTTCACGTTTTCTCCTGGCTTCCCCAGGCAGTCAGACAGACACGAGCTCAGTTCTCTGGGTCAGTCTGGGCAGAATCAGCCCTGCTCTGATGGGAGAAGTGCAGGGTGCAATGAAAGACCCAGCACAGGACAGTTCCTGGGATGGAGGGTCTCCCTGGGAAGGGGAATTCAGGAATTCAGGAAAGGGGAAAACAGGAGGCAGGGCTTGTCAAGGGCTCCCCCATCCAGCTCCAAACAGTTCCCATCAGGAATTCTGTCACTGTTTACAAGGCTGATGTCTCCTTATTATTCCTATGGGATTCTCCTGATCTGTTTTATCTGCTCTGATCTCTAGTATAAATCACCCATTTTCCCTTTTTAAATGCTGTCTTCTTTGTAATTGAAAAGTAATACTCAGACCCACTTGGTGAAATGCCATTATTAATTTAACCTGATAAGTCATGAAGTCATGAAACCTTCTGAAGGTTACTGAGTTTCTCTCTCTTGAACTTTGTGCATAACTATGGTGGTTAGATTGCTATTAAAAAGAAACTCCCAGCCTCATTTCCTAATGTTCAGTGTGGATGTCAGAGCTGGAGCACAATATCAGCCAGGGCAGGCTCCCCAAACACCCACCACGACATCCCACAGGTCTACAAGCACAGGCTGATGCTCCCTAGGGAAAGGTTTTCCTTCTCCCATCCTGGAATATGTGGCAAATTTGTTTTAACCTTCTCCAGGCCAGACTCTTTGGCTTTCTGGTGGGTTTCTGGCAGAAGGACGAAGGAAGAGGAAAGGAGTTTTGTCTGGGTATAAATCGCACTTTTCATTTGCCAGATCTGTCCAGCACTCAGAAGAAAATCAGGGCAGTAGAGATGAAAATTCTGTGCTCAGAGTGAGATTAGTGGAAAAGCCAAAGCTGAGCTGATTTTGATTTCCATGGAGGATTGTTGGCACAGCCGCTGTTCAAGGCCATTTGCCCTTCCACTGTTCAATATCTTTGTACTTTTAAATTAATGTAGGCTTTGAAATACTACCTGGACTTGTGCTCTGGCACTGAGCAGGGCAACTTTGAGCTTCTCCCTCTCTGCCCACCTGTGCCAAGTGTAATCTTTAATCCAGGCTCCAGCACTGGTGTTTCTGTATGAGGGAAACACCAAAGCCTTTGTCCAGTGACTCTGGGATTGCTGTTACAGGTTCTGGGCATTTCTGACAGAGTGAAAACTCATTTTGCATCCCTGGAATAGCAGGGATAGATAATATTGATGTACTGTTGATGCCATCACTGGTGTGGTTCAGGATAAACACTTCCCCTCAATCAACCACCAAGCTAAAGCCTTGCAAAACCTTTTTTGGGGCTGTTTTAATTCACAGGCTCACCAATACATCTGGTGCCACTAGAAATCTTCAATTTAGAGCTAAACTAGCCAGACTTAAAGAGAGGAGAGCCCAGAGTAGCCCAATTCAGTCATCTTTCCTGTTTTAAATTCTTTTGCTTATCTCAGTTCTTGCCATCTGCTGGTAGTGAAAGCTGGGTAGTGACACTTGGGTGTGGTGGGATGTGAGGAGAGTATCTCCAACTCTGATCTTCTGCAGTGGAGATGATAAAGGAATTCTCAGGATGAAGGAAACTGGGAGGAATTCTCAGCATCCACAGGGCAAAGGGCCCCCTGGTGCTCTTCAGTTTAATGGTTGATGTCCTATAGGGTGCATTGTACTGGCAGCCTTTGAAAGGCTGCCTTGTTGTTCTGGTTCCATATTGTTCTGAGTTAAATGGTAGGAAAAGAGAAATTGCTGCCACCACAACATTCCCTTATAGGTCTATTCATTATTGATCCCCAGAGGAAACAGAGAGTTCCCCTGGACAATGGGCAGATATACAAATGAGCATACATTAACTTTCTGTGCTTGTACAGCTCATTTGGGCTGCATTTCCTCTGCACTCTCAGGAGCACGAATTCAGGCATCAATTGGTTTGATGTCTTCCTCTGCCCTGAACTGCTGCCTTGTTAGACATTCTGGGTGACAGGCAGCCCCTCTGAACCACAGAGTCACAGAATCACAGAAACACAGAATTATAGAGTCACAGAACCAGAGAATCACAAAGTCACAGAATCACAGAATTATAGAATCAGAGAAACACAGAATTATAGAATCACAGAACCAAAGAATCACAAAGTCACAGAAACACAGAATTATAGGATCATAGAACCACAGAGTCACAGAACCACAGAATCAATCACAGAACCACAGAATCAATTACAGAATCACAGAATTATAGAACCATAGAATCACAGAGTCACAGAATCACAGAGTTACAGAATCACAGAACCAGAGAATCACAAAGTCACAGAATCACAGAATTATAGAATCACAGAATTATAGAATCATAGAATCACAAAGTCACAGAGCCACAGAATTATAGAATCAGAGAAACACAGAATTATAGAATCACAGAATTATAGAATCACAGAATCACAGAACCAGAGAATCACAAAGTCACAGAATCACAGAATTATAGAATCACAGAATCACAGAATTATAGAATCATAGAATCACAGAGTCACAGAATCCCAGAATCCCAGAATATCCTGAGTTAGAAGGGACCACAAAGATCATCCAGTCCAGCTCCTGTCCCCACACAATTCCCACCCCAACAATTCCCACCCCGTGCCTGAGAGCTTTGTGCAAACACTTCTTGGAGAGAGAGGCAGAGGCCTGGTGTGGAAATGTTTGGGCAGATGTGCTGGAGCACTGAGGGATGCTCTGGACTGGGAGCACTGGGGACAGAGGGGAGCAGGCCAAGTCTGTGGGGTTTGGCTCTGCTGGGTGGGGGCTGCTGGCACCAGCAGGGAGCTCAGGTGAGGTTTGAGGGACTCAGCTTTGTCCCCTGCTCTTTGCCAAACACCCAGGGCAGCACTGGGGCTGCAGCAGGCTGGGATGGAGGAACACCAGAATCCCTGGGAGGATGAGGCTGATGTGATGCCAGCCCTGCTCCCTGCACTGCTCAGGGTGGGTGCTTCACTCCAGGCCTCACACTGAAGTTTGCAGGTGCCCCCTCAGGATTCCAGTGAGTTTTAGCCTTGCATTCCTCCCTGCAGCACAGGCTTTTCCTGCCTTTGTGCCTCTGCTCTTCTGTAAATCAGGAGATCGCTCCTTCCCTTCCTCCCTGGAGGAATCAGTGTTTGGAATGAATGGAAGAGAAAAAGCAGCTCAGGAGCTGCAGTAGATTTGCTTCATCTTTCCTTCCCACCAGCAGAGAAAAGCCCAGGACGTGGAGGCATTTCAGGTTTTGAGGATCAGCACTGGGCACCGTGCTGGGCTCGGCCTGCACTGGCAGGAACCCCTGGCAGGGACACTCAGGACTTGGAAATCTGCATTTTTCTCCTTGAATTTCTTCTACTGTGGCATCTCCCTCAGCATCCACAGTATCCACAGCATCCACAGCCAGGCCTGCACTGCTGCAGAGTCGCTCCTGCCGCAGCCACATCCCCAGAAACCTCTTGGTTTTCATTCTTCTGGCACAGAGGACTTTGCAGAGCTGATTTCCAGCCCTGATCTGATGGATTCCCCCGCTGAGATGCTCTTAGAGGGAGAGGATTCCAGGCTGAGGGTTTGTTCTCATCTCCCCCACACTGCAGGTACCTCTTGGAGAGGCTTAATGAGCCTGGAGTGCCACCAGGGCTTGTCAGGAGCTCAGGAGGAGTTTCCCCTCTTCCTTTCCCTCAAACAGCCCCTTGCTGCTTTCAGCAGTAGAAATGTGATGATTACAGCCATCAGACTGCTCAAGGGAGTATTGGTTATTGAGCTTGAGAATCCAAAGGAGAAATCCCCCTTCTAGGAGCTCACTTGTTCTGGAATCTGCACACTTTTGGGCAGAAGCAGAAAATTGCAGCAGAGCAGCATCCAGCCAGGGCTCAAAATCCAGCCTGAGTTCCTCCTTGCCCCTTGCAGCCTGTTTTTGTTTCTTATTTTTATTTATTTCTTTTTCTTCTTCTTCTTCTTCTTCTTCTTCTTCTTCTTCTTCTTCTTCTTCTTCTTCTTATTATTATTATTATTATTATTATTTTATCATTATCATTATCATTATCATTATTATTATCCTTATTATCCTTATTATCATTATTATCATTATTATAATTTTATTGTTATTTTATTATTGGCATTTTGGCACTGTCCTTTCTCAGCCATGGATGTTTCCCTACAGCCCAAACCTACAGCTAAAGCTGAAGTACCAACACCCACAACAAATATTCTTCTTTTTGGGCTCAGCCCCTTGGATTTGCACCCTCAGAGGGTGGGCACAGCCCTGCAGAAAACAGAAGATGAATAACACACAAGACACCCATTTTATAGATCTACTCAAAGCTCAGTATCAAAGATTTAGTGCTTATATTAATATTTGTTAATATTTTGTCGTGAGCAAGTGTGGGAGGAAAGAGAAAAGGAGACATTGTTCCTCCTTGGAAAATGTGTTGTTTTTCCCAAGCAGCAGAAGTTTAAGGATTTACTTTAAGAACACATTTCTGTGTCCAGTATGAAAAAATCTTGGAGGGACAGGACAAAGGAGCTCAGGAGGGGTCAGTGCTGGAGCTGGGCTGTGTGGAGGGCCAGGACTGGGATTAGGGCAGTGCCAGGGTGGATGGGTTTATCCAGGATGGTTGTTAGGAATTCCTCACTCATCCTGTAGCAAAGTTTGTGAAACCAGCCCAGCAAAGCTCCTGAACCCTCAGCACTCCTTCACCACTGCCTTGTTTACACACCACCAATATTCTGTCTCTTTTTTTCTGTCTCATTCTCATTTCAATTTGAAAATGACCAAATAAATGGAGAGTCAGAAAGCTGATCTGTGCATCCATTGATAGAATTGCAGCTGCTTCATCTCCTCCTGAGCAATGTCTCTCACTGAAAGGGAACACCAAAAACTGGAATATGCTATCCTAACCTTTGAATAAAGATGGAAATACATAGGAAAAGCAAAATTCCTGGGCATTATCAGCTCCCATGGCTGTTATTCTCTCTGTCGTGGGGCAATCCATGTGCTGGGTGAGCTGCAGTGCTGAGGGACAGTATCTTTGTGCTCAGCAGCAGCATATTCCCAAGCATGTTGTCTTTGGCATGGGCAGTATTTTATCTGCCAGAGCCAACGTTAATGAAAAATTCCTGAAAAATTCCACATCTCAACACGGCAGCACTCTGCTGGGAATAACAATCTCTCGTGACCTCGTTCAAAGGCAGATATCGGGCAGGATACAAAACAGGGAGGTGTTTCTGACCTGCCTACCTCCAATTTGGGGGTTTGGGCTGAGTTTGTGGTGCTTGCCTGCACTTTAGGGGTGATCCCAGCACCACCAGGTTGTGAACTCCCTGCACCCAAAATCAGGATTGTGCTGTCAGAGCCACGGGGCTGGTGACACTGAGAGCTCCTTGTGTGGCACAACAGTCCCAGCTCTCCAAAGCACAGTGAATTTATAGTGATTTGTAGAGAAATATCTGCACAGGAGGGGTGTCTCCTTCTGGGACAGCACTGGCAGTGTCCCTGCTGGGATCCCTTTGACACAGGGCAGGGAAATCTGTGATCCATCCCAGCAAACATCAGCCTGGATGGTTTGTCACACATGGCTTCACCTCCTCGTCACAGCAGACTGGAAAACCAAGGTCAGGCAAATAAAAGCTAGGGGGGAAAAAAAAGCCCAGGTCCTGAGTAAAGTGGCCTTAAATCACTGCCACCAACTGCAAAGTGACAGAGCAGGGGAATGGAATGGACTAATTCACCTTGATTTGTATGAATTGGGTTCTCACAGGTGGTTTTCCCTTTGGATTTCTGAGCCAGCCCATCCTCCTTGCCCTGGCAAAGCTCCTTGTCCAGGCAGTCCCTGCCAGGTTTTGGCAGGAGAGGCCAGGGCTGTGGGACTGGGGAGATCCCAGCACAAAGAGAGGGCACAAAATGGTTTGGATTTGTTGAGATCCCAGCACAGCAAAGAGAGGGCACAAAATGGTTTGGTTTTGTTGAGATCCCAGCACAAAGAGAGGGCACAAAATGGTTTGGTTTTGTTGAGATCCCAGCACAAAGAGAGGGCACAAAATGGTTTGGATTTGTTGAGATCCCAGCACAAAGAGAGGGCACAAAATGGTTTGGTTTTGTTGAGATCCCAGCACAAAGAGAGGCCCTGCTCAGAACATCTCTCAGCTAAGCCCAGAGCCCTTCTGGGTTTGTTCATGGAGTGTGGGTCACTCAGTAAGTGAAGAAAGAATTGAGTGAGCCTGTCAAAAAGCAAGGAAAATCCCATGGATCCAGCCTCTCCATGGATCCTTTCTGCTCCATGCACACTCCACGCAGAGGGCAGAAGAAAACCAAGACTTCCAGCTCCCAGGCCTCCAAGTGCAGCTTATTCCACACAGATCCAGCTGCCAAGAGCCCGGGAGAGCAGTGTGATTTATCCCCCAGCAGCCAGGGTGGGCAGCAGGCACTGACAGCACACAGATAAGAGAAGCTGTTAATTCACTGCTGTGCCCCAGCACACAGACACATCCCTGGGTGAACACTCAGCTCCTGCAAGGTCCCCTCTTGCCAAAATCCCTCCTTGGGAGTTTTGTTTTGGTGGCAGTGGCTCGGTGAGAGCACAGGACGTTCCTCCTGTGCAGAAAACATCTGTGACATGCTCTGAGCCGCTGTCGCCCTTGCAGCTGGGAGGGATGCAAAGGGAGGGACAGCTTCTTGCCAGTCACAGCTTTGCCCAAATATTTATCTCTGCTAAAAACAGTTTAGGTGCTGGATGTAGCCCAAGGTTGGTTCTGATGGGAGACATCAAACACGATGTACGTGGAGCGGGGACAGCGCATCTGGCACTGCCTGAGTGCTGGAGGAACAGAAAGAGCCAGCAAACTCCAGCTGCTGAGATATTTGTCCTGAAACACGGCTGCAGCTTCCTAACATCACCAGGAGGGTGCCAGGGGTCGCCTGGGGCTGCTCTGAGCTCCCCTTGGCACTTCCACTCCTTTGTGCATGCTCCAGACTGGAGGATCACCACTTTTTGAGAAGGAATTAAAAGAGTGGTGGGGCAAAGCGGGGCAGAGCTGCCAGCACTCAGAACATTTCTCTGATATTTTATTTCTGCGAGTATCTGATGCAAATGTTCTTTTCCTGGAAAGATTTCTCCCCCTGCCTGCTTCCCCCACCTCCCTCAGAATGCTGGTGCCAATATTCCTGTTGCAACTTCCTCGCTCCCAGGGGTTTCCTGCTGGAGATTTCCCTCCCCTCAGGCTTGGAGCTGGTGGTCCCTGCATTGTTCTGTGGAAAGAGGGAATGGCCCCAGCACTGCCTGGGATGCTGGCAGGTATCCCTGAGGGATTCCAGAATGGCCCCAGCACTGCCTGGGATGCTGGCAGGTATCCCTGAGGGATTCCAGAATGGCCCCAGCACTGCCTGGGATGCTGGCAGGTATCCCTGGGGGATTCCAGCTCATCCTGCCGGCACAGAGGGGCTCTGGGAGGATGGATCAGGTATTCTGATCTTCTTTTCCAAAGTGTGAGCCTGGCAGGTGCAGGGAGTGGCTGGATCCAGGAGCAGGGAGACATTTCAGCACTGCATCCCTCTCCTTCCCATCCTCTCAGCCAAGGGAGCCTTGTCCTCAGGACTGTGTCCAGCAGCACCTCTCATCCCATCCCTCTGCCAAAGCACAACCTTCAGCCAGGCAAAATTTGGCATGAAAGGACAGACAGAAACCTTGGAGCTGAGGGTACAAAAACTGCAGTGCCCAAAGGGTCGTTTTGATCATTTATAAAGAAAAATCATCTTGCAGAGCAGCCCTGGAGAGAGGCTTATCATTTTAACTTCCCTGATTAGCCCAGGACACCAATTTTAGGCACTGTAAAAACACTGGGGGTCAAATTTACTATGGAGGGCAAGGACCAGTGACTCAATTCTCCTTATTCTTTATAGTCACTTTTCACCTTGAAGAACAAAAGGTCCCAAAGTCAGAGAACGTTTGTTCTCGAGTCTTGCCAAAGCCTTTTCTTTTTTAATAAACCGGCGTTAAAATCTGGGCCCTTTGCCTTGACAAAAGAAAAGAATATATTTGTGTACACTTAAGTGACAGGAAAGAGCCTGTGAGGCAGGCCTGGTCACAGATAAAGGAATTCCGGACATTATTCCTTGTGCTCCAAGGGGTTGTGACATGGGATTTCCTCTCCAAGTGGTAAATAGCCCTGCAGTTGTACAGCAGGGTGGGGCCACCCCTGGTTTCTTTAAAACCAGGAGAGATGAAAGCACTTCAGGAGAAGAAAGAGGGGCTGGGTGCACAATGAATTCCTGGGAATGGCTTGGGGGGGAATCCAACTGCTCCAAGCTTTGCCCCAAAAAACTTCCCAGGGGTTGGAGGTGCTGCCAGCCGGGCTCTGCTTTGGGAAGAACAACTCGTGGCACAGCAAAATAGATTTAACTCCAAGGAGTGGCCCCAAATCTCGTGTTGCCCCCCTGGATCTGCGGGAGATGGGTGGAATTTGTGGGGAAATGGGTTTGGTTTGGGATGGCTCTGGTCTGAAAGCCAGGCTGTTCCCACTGCACACTGTGGGATGCTGCCTGCCCATCCTGGGCTGGAATGGGATCAGGGAGGGCAGTGAGGGCAGGATGCCACAGCTCTGAGCTCCTTGAGGAGCCTCACCAGGATTTGAACACCAACGAGGCAGTTGAGGGGTTTTTGTAGCTGAAAGCACCTTTCTGTCTCCTGCTGAATCATGCCCAGGAGAGGGGTAAGCATTTTTGTAAGAAAACAGAAGAGCTGAAGCTGCGGATTTTATGCTGTTCTCATTTTAAATCAAAAAATATTCAGCTTTGGATTAATCTTTTGCATAGAGAGCTCACCAAAGTGCACTGGGTTGGGTGAAGAGAGAGGGAGAGGAACATAGCTCCCTTGGTGAGGGAGACAAGAACAAGATGATTTTATATTTGGATTTCTGTTCCTGTGGCTGTCCTGAGGGTCAGCAGAGCCTGCAGACCCCAAACCCCCCAGCTACAGCCAGGCTTAATGAGAAAGGGAAAGATTTGTACATCACAGCTCTCCAAATCCTCAGGATTCAGGTCTTCAACAATAAACATTCATTCAGGGAATCAGCAGTGGAACAGATGAATTAGCAAATGGCAGTTCCTACGTGAGCTTTTCATTGTCTTCTGCTTGAGTGTAGATATCTGAATTCTTTTCCCTTTCAACTACAAAGGGATCTCGTGTCTATACAGGGAGGGACGTGATCAAACTGGGAAATCCCACCTGGAAAATGGGAATGTCAGTGAGCTTGAACTGCTGCTTCCAGCTCAGTTTGGAAGTGCTGTGAAGGATTTGGTGGTGAATAAAACCCCAGGGAAGGGCTGGAGAGGTTGAAATCGTGGTTGTGCTCAGCCCCCACTGCATCTCACTGGCTTAAGAGATTGTGTTGAAGTCTCTACAGAACTCAAGGAGGACTCTAATCGAGTTCAGAACTGGAGAATTCCAAGGAAAAATAACAATTTTTCCTTCTTTCTCTGTGTCTCCTTACCAACCATCCACATTTTTCTGGAAACTGCGGAAAAGAGAAAGTTGCCCTGTTGTCTGCAGGAGTAAAATACCACAGTTAAAATTCCTCTTTGGCTGCTCTGAGGAACAACAAAGACAACGAGAGATGAATCATGCAGAGAATTACTCATTTCCAAACAGTAAACAGCTCATGCTCAGCATTGTTAACTCGGGGTTGTCACTGCTGTGGGTGTTTGGGGGGAGCAGAGGAAAATCTCTCCTTGCTCAGGAGTAAAATGATGGGAATCAGGCTGGAATTGCACCCAAACATTGGCACTTCT